>NC_143144.1:11881000-12508000 GCF_059928025.1 Delphinapterus leucas
TTTATACACACACACATGCACACATATATATACAGACAGGATACTTTATTAATCAACACATTTACTACTATACATGAGTTAGTAATTATTTCTTAGTTTGATTTGTTAAGTATTTTCTATTTCTTAGACAGAATAAATTATAATTTATTTACTTCATTATTAAAATAGTCTTTCAGGAATTGTATAAAGTCCTGGGACACAAAAAATAAAAATGAAACCTAATGCTCATTCTAATATTAGTTACCTGACATTGTGGATACATTGCGGATCTATTGCTGCTAATTTGGATGTGCTTTTCAGTACTAGTTTATTATTTCAGTTTGAAATATGTGAGGTTTATACAGTTAGCATATTTTAAAGCTCCTTCATATCGTATTTATCAAATGGATTTTGTAGCCTTGAGAAAGGTCATTAAAAGTCAGGATAATTCTTAGCTCTATATGGAAACCAAGATCTTCCAAACTAAATATACTAATTAGGATTAAATTGTTAATATATACCTCAACCATCCTCCTTTAAACATTTTTTGAAAAGAATGAAAGAAAAAAGCACACTAAACATTTAAAATCTGAAATATTATTTTTTTACCTTAAACTACATGTTTAAGATATACTTTTTTTGTTTTGAAATAAGACTCTTATGAGGGAATTGTCCCAGTGCAAAAAATATATCTAAATATGGAAAGAAAATATGGATCAAAACCTTTAATATTAATAATCTATGCCATCAAGAAAGCCTATATTTGTTTGCAGATATTGCTATGAACAAATGCAAGGGTAGGTTGTGCAGTCTTTTCTGAGTTTTCACTAAACTTGGTTAGGAATTGCAGAGGATGGCTAGTGTCACTTCACATGTATTTTTTGTTTGCTATAATCTACTGATGATTGTGAATAGAGTTATCAGTAACAACTCTTTTCCCAGGGATAAACTAAGCGAACAACGAAACATTATGATAAACTGTGATCAAGGTTAAATGAACTCTCCAGCATTGCACGGAAAGTTCCTCTGAAGCCAAATCACTAAGCGCCAAGTGCCAATACCTGATTAAAATCTGGAGAAGGCCTGCAGGGGCTGGCTGAGCAGGGATACCTGGTGCTGAGATAAGTGGAACCCTGGAAAGAGAGAGAGACAGATTAGCATTTAGAACCGTGGTACTCATTTCTGTCAATCTGATTGTTAACAAGGATTACTGGAGAACACAGCAGAGAAAACTACCGCAGTGAAAAGGATTAGAAACTTTACTGCAGTCAGCCTCCTGCCACTTTTACCTAATGCATCTGTCATCAGTAGTCTTATTCAATGTCTCTGAGAATTCTATTTCTAATATTTTAGAAAATTCTTATTTCAAGGTCATTTAATTTTTTTCTAAAGAAGTGTAATGTTTAGCCATATTTTACTATTTTCCAGGTTCAGGTAAATTTGAGTAAATAGTTCACATCATTTTTATATGTTACAAGGAAAATTTTGAGATTGCAGTGTATTTTGACAACTGAAGTGTTTTTTAATTTAAAAGTAATCAAATTCTTGAAATTTCATTTTTTGAAAAGATATCAGCTGATGCTTAGAAAGTATCTAACTCAGTCTCAAACATGGTGTGAAAATTCTACATTGTCTCAGACAAGTGGCAATCCAAGTTCTACCTAAACATATTCAGAGACAGAAAAATCAAGGCTTAAATGGGCAGTACATTACTTCTTCAGAAAGCTCTACATTTTAGAAGATTCTACTGTACTGAGTCAAAATTTAAGTTTCTATAATCCCTACTCATTGATGTTAGTTCTGCCCTCTAGAGTTAAAAGAGAAACTCCCTTCTACGTATATATCTGCAAATACTGAAACAATTGTCCTGACTATTCTTTCTTATAGGCCTAATAGAATTATATATATATTTTTTACTTATTTTTTGTAATTTGTATACCATGGCTTATAGTTTCATCACTTACACGTGTATGTGCCAAAAATACTGTTTACTTTTGCTTTAACTTTATACAAAACCATCTAACTATGTGAAATATTCTGGCACTTTACTTTCATGAATTATACATCTCTAAGGTTCTTCTATATTGGTTAACTGTAATTTTAGTTATTACATTTTCCTTGCTGTATAATATTAAATCATATGACTACACAACATCTTGCTGTTTTCGTTATATTTTGCAGTTATGAGAACAGTTTTCAAGTTTTTCGCACTTATGCAGAGTGGTTCTGTATATCTTAGTACACTTTGCAAGGCTTCCTACTTGATATAAATCTAGAAGTGTAATGTGTAATTGCTAGGCCTTTGGCGAAGCCAATGTTCAGTGAATATTGGTTTTGAGCTTTCATACGGAGTGTTATCCATTATCAGCTGCTGATGGTTAAACCAAGAGTGCTTCAGTTTTACTATTTCTGTATTTCAAAATAAGTATAATAATGTATATAAAATTTAGGGGAAAATGCCCACAGGAATGACACAACATTATAAGCCATCACTCTACACTTTTAAGAAAATGGGGACTCTTTTATGGTAGGAAGGCTTCTTTTGAATAATACTTAACCGACATGATAATCTGTTATCAAAGTAAGAAAAGAGCCACAAAATAATTTCTTCAAAACATGCTGGGACGAAGTGAGAGAGTGACATGGACTTACAAATACTACCAAATGTAAAATAGATAGCTAGTGGGAAGCAGCTGCATAGCACAGGGAGATCAGCTAGGTGGTCTGTGACCATGTAGAGGGGTGGGATAGGGAGGGTGGGAGGGAGGGAGCCACAAGAGGGAGGAGACATGGTGATATATGTATATGTATAGCTGATTCACTTTGTTATAAAGCAGAAACTAACACACCACTGTAAAGCAATTAAACTCCAATAAAGATGTTAAAAAAATGCTGAAAATGAAAAGGTTAAAGGATACTAAGCTATGTGGACCAGGATCTTATGTGATCTCCTTCATGCACATTTCTTCTCCTTTACATTGTTCTTTTCTTTCCTGAGAAATATTCCACTTACTGCTATGTTTCCTACCCTTACTGTCTAATCAATAATTTATTAAAAGCCATTGAAGAGAATGAGGTCAAAGACAAAGTTCTTTATTAGATGTCCTCATGTTGATATCAATCTATTCATTAATATCCTAAAGACATTCATAGGAACAGAACCTATTCATAGGAACTGTCTATTAAATTAGCTAAGCACATTGTAAGAGAAACAATACTTTAAATTTTTTCCAATGAGGAATCTAACAAATGGTCTAGCTAAATTCAGCATTCATTATATTAAAAATGGAGCCATGATTTCCAAGTCCAATTACTAAAAATTGAATATGTTTTGGAGTATTTATTCTTAAGGAACACATTCTGCACCCTTGGACCTTCACTTAACTAGATACATGAATAAAACTTCTAATATTTCTTATGAATTGGAGTAATAATTTTCAGTTGTAAGAAAATTTCAAAATTTTCTTAATTTTGAAGTTCTAGACACCTATCAACTTGTCTCCTAATATCTCTTACTTTATTCAAGATTTACATAGATTGTCAGCAACCATTTATCAAGCTGATCTAAAACATTGTTTAAGGTTGTGGAATTAAATCATGGTGGAAAGATTATTTGAAATGGTTACAGCAATTCAAAATAAATTAATTAATTCATCTCCTATGTTGGGCCTTCTTTATGGTCCTATGGTAAAAGATGTGTTTGCAGTAACAGTACAAGGTCTCCATCTCTGAGATATTTTATTAAGTGAAAAAAGGGAGTATAACATGTAGAATGGGATATATACATTTATAAACACAAATATGCATTGATTATAATAGTGCCTCATTGACTACCTTTTGAGAAGAGTTGAGAATCTCAAGAGAATGTTTAAACATTTGAATTCTTCATGAAAGAATGAGAAATTTATAATTGAATGTTAATTGTTACAAACTCCATTTCCGCATTAAATTTAAATGTAAAATGGTATTTCGATAATTTAGAAGTGCTCAGAAAGCAAGTTAACGAATTGAGGATAGGACTGTTAAAAGCAAAGTACATAGAATTTTATGGAAAACTGAGAAAAAAACAGGATAGACCAAAACAGATTCATCTGAGTTAAGTTTAGAATCAAGAGGAAGTAATCAGCTTTTAAAATAAGGTGATGCATTTTCTTTACTTTTAGATGAATCCATATTTATGGAGTTAAATATAAAATAAGATGCAGTTCTGGTAGCTGCTTCAGAACTAAAAATAAGAAGATCCTGGAACTTCGCTGACAATCCTGTAGTTAAGACTCTGTGCTCCCAATGCAGGGGACACAGGTTTGATCCCTGTTCAGGGAACTAAAATCCCTCATGCTGCAAGGCATGAGTTAAATAAATAAAATTTGAAAAAAAAAAAAGAAGATCTTGCACTCCAATATTCACAGCAGTGTTATTTACAATAGCCAATAAGGTAAGCAATCCAAGTATCCATCAACAGATGAATGGATAAACAAGATGTGGTATATATATACATAGTATATGTATACCAACATATAATGGGATATTACTCAGCTATAAAAAGAATGAAATTCTGCCATGTGCAAAAAATTGGATGGGGGGCTTCCCTGGTGGCGCAGTGGTTGAGAGTCCGTCTGCCAATGCAGGGGACACGGGTTAATGACCCGGTCCGGGAAGATCCCACATGCCGTGGAGCGGCTGGGCCTCTGAGCCATGGCCACTGAGACTGCGCGTCCGGAGCCTGTGCTCCGCAACAGGAAAGGCCACAATGGTGAGAGGCCCGCTTCAGCATCATGAGATTTTTTGCTTTTTTACATACATGTTATACTTTCCTTTTAATACCTATTTTCATGTTAAAATGTAAGCTTATCAGACAATTATTTTCAAGTATGCCAAAATCAATCAATACAGACAATTTTTATTTATTTGTGTGTCTAATCTTATTAAATCTAAATATTCCTAGGTAGAAAAAATGTACATAATGAATGGCTATAAATAGCAACCATAATTATATGTTTTTAATATTATTTTTAAATTTGCCATTAAGAATATCTTTAAACCAATTAAACATCATCCAATTTTTAAACAAATCATGCTTTCTTATTGTTTTTATTTTATCATTATAAAGGTACTCACAAGAAAACCTCAAATTCTTTTAATTTTCAAACATTGATAATTCAAATAATTATTTAAAACAAAAGGTACATTGAAACTACTAAGCTACAAACTTAACCAGGAACTCCCTACTCCAATAGTCCATTCTTCATTCATTGTTTTAAAATAAATATTGAGGATTTGTTTTTGTAAGGCACTATGTTTGGCAATATGCAGAATAAAATAATGACTCTTAAGGTCTTTGCCATTACAGGCTAAGATGAGAAAAATGTACCCAAATAATAACAATACACTACAGAATGATTCATTTAAAAGTAGTAAAAATTAGAAATTCTACCACAAATCAAAGGTGATTAAGCATGGAAAAAATAATCAGTATTTAACAATACATGAAATAAAGAACAATTCATTTAACACTAAAACCCTACAGTATGTAATTTGATACCTTTCGATTTTTAAAGCTATTAAATGCCTTGAAATTGCTTAAGTTCATCAGAGCAAATGTTAATTATTATTATGCCACATAAATACAAGACTAGGCTTTGGAATGAGATTCAGTTTTGGTTTTGTCTTTGTCAACTGTGTAACCACTCAGGAAATTAGATATTGTTTTTACTATTCCTGTTACAAATAATAATTAAACAAAATGCAATTTCAGTCCATACAACTTTGGAGAAGATAGAGTTTGCCTGCATAGCTCAAGGCATAATAACGTCAATTTTTTTATTAATATGGATTACATAACTATACATTGCTGATGCATTTTAATGCACAAGAAATAACTTTTATATATTTCATGAAATGTATTATTAATCTTTTGAAACATGGTGGTGATCATCAATATTTTTTGTCACTCTCTATTTTGAAATATTGGCAGGCTGACATTAAATATGCCTTTCCTATATATTACCATTAAGTACCATCACCTCTATGGATATTTCTCTCTCTCATATTGGGGAAAAGAAACTAATTTATATTCTTCCATTTTTATCTTCTGCCTATACATGCAATACTACTCATTTGAGAAACTCACTATTTTTGCATTTTAGTGGCCAAGTAAAATCAACCATAGCTCTGTAAAACTGCCTTCTTTGCAGATATTTCCAACCCCTCCCGAAAATTTTCAGTAAGCATATAAGGGTTTTTTTAAAAAACACATTGTCTTAGGGTTTTTTTCATTATTTTATTTATTTATTTTTGGCTGCGTTGGGTCTTTGTTGCTGCTCGCAGGCTCTCTCAAGTTGCAGCGAGCAGGGGCCACTCTTCATTGCGGTGCGTGGGCTTCTCATTGTGGTGGCTTCTCTTGTTGCAGAGCATGGGCGTCAGGCACGTGGGCTTCAGTAGTTGTGGCACGTGGGCTCAGTAGTTGCGGTTTGGGGGCTCTAGCACGCAGGCTCAGTAGCTGTGGTGCACGGGCTTAATTGCTCCACGGTATGTGGGATCTTCCTGGACCAGGGCTCATACCCGTGTCCCCTGCATTGGCAGGCGGATTCTTAACCACTGCGCCACCAGGGAAGCCCAAGGCTTTTTTTAAATATATATTTATGTGGAAGGAGAATATTTCTGCTGGTAGTAAATGAATCTAACATGGCGTTTCCCTACGTGACCTGCTGCATATAAAGCACCTCTGGATTTCCAAGGCAAGGGAGATAAGAAAGACAACAAGGAAAGAGCAAGAGAGAAAGGAGTGACTGCTGATCACCTGCTCTTAACCTTGTTTTTTCTTCTAAATTAAGAACAGTCAGATTGTTCTTTAATTCACTGCAACATCACTAAGAGATCATCTATTTCTTCTATTAATATGTTCTCCTGACCAAACAGTTTATCCCATAACTGTAAGTGACAGAAATTTATTTAAAGACTACTGAGTTAATATCTTAGAAAAGGAGATCAAATGTCCTTTCCTTTCATCTGAAAGTATTGCCTTTTGGATCTATCAAAGGCAAAGGAATATTTGAATTTAATTATCTCTGCAGAAAGGTTAATATCACAACTTTGTTTCTATCTTTTCTTCTTCTTTTGTTTGATTCTTTTTCCTTTATCCTATTTTAAAGATGCATGAGTTTGTTCTGGAAGCATGATAAGCCTTGGAGACAATCAAATCTGTATTGAATCTGACTTTACTATTCTAACCATTGTGACACCTCAAGAGGTTGCCTAAAATTCTAGTTTAGATAAATGCCTTGCTAATAAAATAGTTGTAGTGAAAATTTTACAAACATGCTGCTTCAAGGTTAAAAATAAAAAAAGTGTTTTTCTTCTAGCACATTATGACCTCTATTCAAATGGAAATATCTGAAAAGAGTAAAACTCACTGTTATCAGATTTTTGATAGCATGATCCAAATATTGATCCAAATGTTTCTAAAGTTATTTTTAGAAACATCAATAAATGTAATCTTCTAGCAACAACAAATCATTACTGCAGACAAGCATGCTTTTCTTTCTTTTGTTATTTTCCTATAACCATAAAAATGTCCCTTTTATTTTTAGCTGCTGAGTGAGAAATTTCTTAAATGTCACATCTCTCTTCCTCACAGTGGTGAAATATATGTTTTTCTCTCATTGATGATATTTTCACAGCATGTTTATTAAATTCAGAATGTAAAACAAGTAAAATGAAAACATTAATTCAGTAAATCTCAGGTAAGTGTGACTAAATAATTTAAACGTCAAGTAATGCAACACATTTAAAATAATACATTCTTTAACTTCCCAACTCAAAAATATTTAGTGAGCACATGTTATTGACTGATATTGGAAAACTCAAGGGGGTAAAAGGATGAATTAGACATAGCTGAGACTTGAAGTGACAGACAGGTACGAACAATATGAAAACAACTCCAAGTGTTACAGGGGCTCTGATGAAAGTATCTAGAGTGTAGTATATTAATGAAGGGAGTAGAAATCAGGAAAAAGCTATACTCTAGGAGAAGGGAAAAAAACACTTGTGAAGGCCACACCCCAGAGACACAGTCCCACTGAAGACTGACTTAATTAGGATATAGGACACTGCCACCTACAGCCCCCACAAGCTGCCAGCCCACCAGCACACCTCCAGCACAGAAACAGTGAACTAAAGATGAATGATATACATGGTACAGACTTCCTTTGCAGAGCAGTCAAAGTGGAATCCATAAAACCAACAGGAGAGACAAGAACAAGGACATTAGATAAAACTGAAATCTCTGGCACCTGTAGCTATGATAACATTAAACACAGCCAAACATCTAGCCAGATTAATATAAATCTGCCTCACATTGGAGGCCTATTTACCTGATTACCTTTTGACTGTGCTCTGTAGTCTGGGAGTCATAATCTGCAAACTATATTTCTACCTTTTCCAGGTGTGTTTCTCATAGGTAGTGCCAGTAGAGCACCAGTGGGAGACTAGAAAACAGGAGAGGGAAGAAAGGACTTGCTCCTCCGTATTTGCCATCTGATTCTGCGAGCTTGTCCCAGTAGGAGAGATTGGTTCCAGTTAGATTCTTACACCGAGCACTTCCAGAACCAGTCTCAGAAGTACCAGAAGATGGGCAACACCCTATCAGTAGGCCCACAGGTTTCCACTTCTGAGCTCCTGAATTATCATCAGAGATCTGAGTTTCTGCTCTGCATTGGCTTTCCCCTAACCATCCCTCTTGAGATAATCCTTTTTGTTGAAGATGATCTGTAACTATGATAAACTGGTTCTATACTGGCTTTCAAATATTGTGAAAGCAACAAAGACAAGCTCTTTTCTATTATACTCACTCATTAACCATCCAAAAATTCCTCCTGTCCTCAGAGTAAACATACACAATTGTGTCAAATATTTATTTGTTTTGGTAACACTACAATTGAACAACGTGTGTACCTTAAAAATTTTAGAACTGGATGTAATATTTATGATATATTATAATCTGTTAAGAGTAACCCTATATTTCCCAGAAATGATCAAGATACTATAATTTTCTAAATAAACTACCAGACTTCAAATGTTTTAGGAAATGTAAGAATGCTCAGCATACTTTCACTTGAACCAAAAGTAAAATAGTGCTGTGATCAGTGATTTTCATAGAGAAAAAAACTTGTAAACAATATTTTATTTGATTCCTTATGTCTAATATTTCTGAAAGTACTGAACTACTCAAAAATAATAACATTAAAAATGATGCTTTGGGCTTCCCTGGTGGCATTGTGGTTGAGAGTCTGCCTGCCAATGCAGGGGACACGAGTTCGAGCCCTGGTCTTGGAAGATCCCACAGGCCGCTGAGCAACTAGGCCCATGAGCCACAACTACTGAGCCTGCGCAACTGGAGCCTGTGCTCCGCAACAAGAGAGGCTGTGACAGTGAGAGGCCCACACATCGCGATGAAGAGTGGCCCCCATTTGCCACAACGAGAGAAAGCCCTCGCACAGAAAACGAAAACCCAACACAGTCAAAAATTAATTAATTAAAAAAAAATGATGCTTTGTGAACAATTTGACTATTCGTATCAAACATGTCAAAGGGCTTTGTAAATTCACTTCTGACTTGGTGATCGATATTTCTGAAATTGTGCTGACTGGACAAAGAAACTTATATTCAAAAGTACACAATTGGGGGGACCTTCATGATGAAGGAGAAGTAAGACATGGAGATCACCTTTTTCCCCACAAATACATCAAAAATACACCTACATGTGGAATAACTCCTACAGAACACCTACTGAATGCTGGCAGAAGACCTCAGACTTCCCAAAAGGCAAGAAACTCCCCATGTACCTGGGTAGGGCAAAAGAAAAAAGAAAAAAACAGAGACAGAAGAATAGGGACGGGACCTGCACCTCTGAGAGGGAGCTGTGAAGGAGGAAATGTTTCCACATACTAGGAAGCCCGTTCACTGGTGGAGAGAGGGGGTGGGCAGGGGGGGAAGCTTTGGAGCCACGGAGGAGAACGCAGCAACAGGGGTTCAGAGGGCAAAGCGGAGAGATTCCTGCACAGAGGATCGGTGCCGACCAGTGCTCACCAGCCCCAGAGGCTTGTCTGCTCACCCGCCGGGGCAGGCGGAGGCTGGGAGCTGAGGCTCTGGCTTTGGAGGTCAGATTCCAGGGAGAGGACTGGGGTTGGCTGTGTGAACACAGCCTGAAGGGGGCTAGTGCACCACAGCTAGCCGGGAGGGAGTCTGGGAAAAAGTCTGGAACTGCCTAAGAGGCAAGAGACCATTGTATTGGGGTGAGCAAGGAGAGGGATTCAGAACACCACCTAAACAAGCTCCAGAGACGGGCGCAAGCTATGGCTATCAGTGCAGACACCAGAGATGGGCATGAAACACTAAGGCTGCTGCTGCAGCCACCAAGAAACCTGTGTGCAAGCACAGGTCACTCTCCGCACCTCCACTCCCGGGAGCCTGTGTAGCCCGCCACTGCCAGGGTCCTGTGATCCCGGGACAACTTCCCCGGGAAGTACCAGTACACCTCAGGCTGGTACAATGTCACGCTGGCCTCTGCCACTGCAGGCTCACCCCGCATTCCGTACCCCTCCCTCCCCCTGCCTGAGTGAGCCAGAGCCCCCGAAGCAGCTGCTCCTTTAACACCATCCTGTCTGAGCAAAGAACAGATGCCCTGAGGCGACCTACATGCAGAGGTGAGGCCATTCCAAAGCTGAATTCCGGCAGCTGTGCGAACAAAGAAGAGAAAGGGAGCTGTGCATCCTCAGGAGCAGCAGATTAAATCTCCACAATCAACTTGATGTACCCTGCATCTCTGGAATACCTGAACAGACAACGAATCATCCAAAAATTGAGGCGGTGGACTTTGGGAGCAACTGTAGACTTGGGGATTACTTTCTGCATCTAATTTGTTTCTGGTTTTATGTTTATCTTAGTTTAATATTCAGAGCTTACTGTCATTGGTAGATTTGTTTATTGCTTTGGTTGCTTTCTTCCTTTTTTTATATATATGTATATATATTTCTTTTTCCTTTTTCTCTTTTAGTCAGTGTGTATGTGTATGCTTCATTGTATAATTTTGTCAATATAGCTTTCTTTTACCATTTGTCCTAGGGTTCTGTCTGTCCATATTTTGGGTTTTATTTTTACTATAGTTTGTAGCACTTGTTATCATTGGTGGATTGGTTCTTTGGTTTGGTTGCTCTCTTCTTTCTTTCTTTTTTTAATTACCTTATTATTGTTTTAATTTTTTTATTTTAATAACTTTGTTTATTTAATTTGTTTCTTTCTTTTTTTCCCCTCCCTTTTCTTCTGAGCCATGTGGCTGCCAGGGTCTTGGTGCTCCAGCCAGGTGTCAGGCCTGAGACTCTGACAGGGGAGAGCAGAGTTCAGGACACTGGACGACAACCAGAGACCTCCTGGCTCCATGTAATATCAAATGGCAAAAGCTCTCCAAGAGATCTCAATCTCAACACTAAGACCCAGCTCCACTCAACGACCAGAAAGCTACAGTGCTGGACACCCTATGCCAACCAAGTAGCAAGACAGGAACACAATCCCACCTATTAGCAGAGAGGCTGCCTAAAATCATAATAAGGTCACAGACACTCTGAAACACCAAACGTGGTCCTGCCCACCCGAAAGACAAGACCCAGACTCATCCAATAGAACACAGACAACAGTCCCCTCCATTAGGAAGCCTACACAAACCACTGAACCAATTTTAGCCACTGGGGGCGGACAACAAAAGCAATGGGAACTACGAAACTGCAGCCTGCGAAAGGAGACCCCAAACACAGTAAGATAAGCAAAATGAGAAGACAGAGAAATACACAGCAGATGAAGGAGCAAGATAAAAACCAACCAGACCAAACAAATGAAGAGGAAATAGGCAGTCTACCTGGAAAAGAATTCAGAGTATAGATGATTCAAAATCCTGGAAATAGAATGGAGAAAATACAACAAACATTTAACAAGGATCTAGAACAAATAAAGAGCAAACAAACAATGATGAACAATACAATAAATGAAATTTAAAATTCTCTGGAAGGAATCAATAGTAGAATAACTAAGGCAGAAGAACGGATAAGAGACCTGGAAGATGAGATAGTGGAAATAACTACTGCAGAGCAGAATAAAGAAAAAAGAATAAGGGGCTTCCCTGGTGGCGCAGTGGTTGAGAGTTCGCTTGCCGATGCAGGGGACGCGGGTTCGTGCCCCAGTCTGGGAGGATCCCACACGCCGCGGAGCGGCTGGGCCTGTGAGCCATGGCCGCTGAGCCTGTGCTCTGCAGCGGGAGGGGCCACGGCAGTGAGAGGCCCGTGTGCCACATAAAAAAAAAAAAAAGAATGAAAAGAATTGAGGACAGTCTCGGAGACCTCTGGGACAATATTAAACACACCAACATTTGAATTATAGGGGTCCTAGAAGAAGAGAACAAAGCAGACTGAGAAAATATTTGAAGAGATTATAGTTGAAAACTTCCCTAATATGGGAAAGGAAATAGTTAATCAAATCCAGGAAGAGCAGAGAGTCCCATACAGGAAAAATCCAAGGAGAAACAGACCAAGACACATATTAATCAAACTATCAAAAATTAAATACAAAGAAAATATATTAAAAGCAGCAAGGGAAAAGCAACAAATAACATACGAGGGAATCTCCATAAGGTTAACAGTGGATCTTTAAGCAGAAACTCTGCAAGCCAGAAAGGAGTGGCAGGACAAATTTAAAGTGATGAAAGGGAAAAACTTACTACCAAGATTACTCTATGCAGCAAGGATCTCATTCAGGTTCGACGGAGAAATTAAAAACATCAAAGACAAGCAAAAGCTAAGAGAATTCAACACCACCAAACCAGCTTTATAACAAATGCTAAAGGAACTTCTCTAGGCAGGAAACACAAGAGAAGGAAAACACCTACAATAACACCTCAAAACAATTAAGAAAATGGTAATAGGAACACACATATCAATAATTACCTTAAATGTAAATGGATTAAATGCTCCAACCAAAAGACATAGACTGGCTGAATAGATACAAAAACAAGACTTGTATATATGCTGTCTATAAGAGATGCACTTAAGTTCTAGGGACACATACAGACTGAAAGTGAGGGGATGGAAAAAGATATTCCATGCAAATGGAAATCAAAAGAAAGCTAGAGTAGCAATTTTCATATCAGATAAAATAGACTTTAAAACAAAGACTATTACAAGAAACAAAGAAGGACACTACATAATGATCAAGGGATCAATCCAAGAAGAAGATATAACAATTGTAAATACTTATGCAACCAACATAGGAGGACCCTAATACATAAGGCAAATGCTAACAGCCATACAAGGGGAAATCGACAATAACACAATAATAGTAGGGGACTTTGACATCCCACTTTCACCAATGGACAGATCATTCAACATCAAAAAAAATAAGGAAACACAACCTTTAAATGATACATTAAACAGGATGGACTTAATTGATATTTATAGGACATCCTATCCAAAAACAACATAATATATTTCCTTTTCAAATGCTCATGGAACATTCTCCAGGGTACCACATTTTGGGTCACAAATCAAGTGTTGGTAAATTTAAGAAAATTGAAATCATATCAAGTATCTTTTCCAACCACAACGCTATGAGACTAGATATCAATTACAGGAAAAAACTGTAAAAAATACAAACACATGGAGGCTGAACAATACACTACTAAATAACCAAGAGATCACTGAAGAAATCAGAGAGGAAATCAAAAAATACCTAGAAACAAATAACAATGAAAACACGACGACCCAAAACCGATAGGATTCAGCAAAAGCAGTTCTAAGAGGGAAGTTTATAGCAATATAATCCTACCTCAAGAAACAAAAAACAACTCAAATAAACAACCTAACATCACACCTAAAGCAACCCCCAAAGTTAGCAGAAGGAAAGAAATCATAAAGATCAGATCAGAAATAAATGAAAAAGAAATGAAGGAAACAATAGCAAAGATCAATAAAACTAAAAGCTGGTTCTTTGAGAAGATAAACAAAATTGATAAACCATTAGCCAGACTCAACAAGAATAAAACGGAGAAGACTCAAATCAATAGAACTGAAAATGAGAAAGGAGAAGTAACAACTGACACTGCGAAATACAAAGGATCATGAGAGATTACTACAAGCAACTCTATGCCAATAAAATGGACAACCTGGAAGAAATGGACAAATTCTTAGAAAAGCACAACCTTCCAAGACGAATCAGGAAGAAATAGAAAATATAAAAATACCAATCACAAGCACTGAAATTGAAACTGTGATTAAAAATCTTCCAACAAACAAAAGCCCAGGATCAGACGGCTTCACAGGCGAATGCTATCAAACAATTACAGAAGAGCTCACACCTATCCTCAAACTCTTCCAAAATATAGCAGAGGGAGGAACACTCCCAAACTCATTCTACGAGGCCACCATCACATTGATACCAAAACCAGAAAAGGATGCCACAAAGAAAGAAGACTATAGGCCAGTATCACTGATGAAAATAGATGCAAAAATCCTCAACAGAATACTAGCAAACAGAGTCCAGCAGCACATTAAAAGGATCATACACCATGATCAAGTGGGGTTTATCCCAGGAATGCAAGGATTCTTCAACATATGCAACTCAATCAATGTGATACACCATATTAACAAATTGAAGGAGAAAAACCATATGATCATCTCAAGAGATGCAGAAAAAGCTTTCGACAAAATTCAATACCTATTTATGATAAAAACCCTCCAGAAAGCAGGCATAGAGGGAACTTTCCTCAACATAATAAAGGCCATATATGTCAAACGCACTGCCAACGTTGTTCTCAGTGGTGAAAAACTGAAACCATGTCCACTAAGATCAGGAACAAGACAAGGTTGCTCACTCTCACCACTATTATTCAACATAGTTTTGAAAGTTTTAGCCATAAACAATCAGAGAAAAAAGAAATAAAAGGAATCCAAATTGTAAAAGAAGAAGTAAAATTGTCACTGTTTGCAGATGACATGATACTATGCATAGAGAATCCTAAAGATGCTACCAGAAAACTACTAGAGCTAATCAATGAATTTGGAAAAATAGCAGGATACAAAATTAATGCACAGAAATCTCTTGCATTCCTATACACTAATGATGAACAATCTGTAAGAGAAATTAAGGAAACACTCCCATTTACCATTGCAAGAAAAAGAATAAAATACCTAGGAGTAAACCTACCTAAGGAGACAAAAGACCTGTATGCAGAAAAATATAAGACAGTGATGAAGGAAATTAAAGATGATACAAACAGATGGAGAGATATACCACATTCTTCATTGGAAGAATCAACATTGTGAAAATGACTATACTATCCAAAGCAATCAACAGATTCAATGCAATCCCTATGAAACTACCAATGGCATTTTTCACAGAACTAAAACAAAAAATTTCACAATTTGTATGGAAATACAAAAGACCCCAAACAGCCAAAGCACTCTTGAGAAAGGAAAATAGAGCTGGAGGAATCAGGCTCCTGGATTTCAGACTGTCTGAAGTACAGTCTGACTGACTACATAGTTACATTATTCTAGACAGTATGGTACTGGCAAAAAAAAAAGAAATACAGATCAATGGACAGGAGAGAAGTCCCAGAGATAAACCCACAGACATATGGTCACCTTATTTTGATAAAGGAAGCAAGAATATACAATGCAGAAAAGACAGCCTCTTCAATAAATGGTGCTGGGAAAACTGGACAGGTACATGTAAAAGAATGAAGTTAGAACACTCCCTAACACCATACACAAATATAAACTCAAAATGGGTTGAAGACCAAAATATAAGGCCAGACACTATAAACCTCTTAGAGGAAAACATAGGCAGAACACTCTATGACATAAATCACAGCAAGATCCTTTTTGACCCACCTCCTAGAGAAATGGAAATAAAAACAAAAATAAACAAATGGGACCTAATGAAACTTCAAAGTTTTTGTACAGCAAAGGAAACCATAAACAAGACGAAAAGATAACTCTCAGTATGGGAGAAAATATTTGGAAACAAAGCAACTGACAAAGGATTAATTTCCAAAATATATAAGCAGCACATGCAGCTCAATATCAAAAAAACAAACAACCCAATCCAAAAATGGGCAGAAGACCTAAATAGACATTTCTCCAGAGAATATGTACAGATTGCCAACAAACACATGAAACGATGCTCAATATCACTAATCATTAGAGAAATGCAAATCAAAACTACAATGAGGTATCACATCACACCTGTGAGAGTGGCCATCATCAAAAAATCTACAAACAACAAATGCTGGAGAGGGTGTGGAGAAAAGGGAACCCTCTTGCACTGTTGGTGAGAATGTAAATTGATACAGCCACTATGGAGAATAGCATGGAGGTTCCTTAAAAAACTAAAAATAGAACTACCATATGACCCAGCAATACCACTACTGGGCATATAACTTGAACAAACTGTAATTCAAAAAGAGTCATGTACCACAATGTTCATTGCAGCTCTATTTACAATAACCAGGACATGGAAGCAACCTAAGTGTCCATCAACAGATGAATGGATAAAGAAGATGTGGCACATATATACAATGGAATATTACTCAGCCATGAAAAGAATTGAAATTGAGTTATTTGTAGTGAGGTGTATGGATCTAGAGTCTCTCATACAGAGTGAAGTATGTCAGAAAGAGAAAAACAAATACCGTATGTATTTGTTTTTCATCTAAAACAAAAATGGTTCTAAAGAACCTAGGGGCAGGACAGGAACAAAGACATAGACATACAGAATGGACACGGGGAGGCAGACGGGTAAGCTGGGACGAAGTGAGAGAGTAGCGCTGACATATATACACTACCAAATGTAAGATGGATAGCTAGTGGGAAGCAGCTGCATGGCACAGGGAGATCAGCTCTGTGCTTTGTGTTCACCTAGAGGGGTGGGATAGGGAGGTTGGGAGGGAGACACAAGATGAAGGAGATATGGGGATATATGTATATGTATAGCTGATTCACTTTGTTACAAAGCAGAAACTAACACACCATTGTAAAGCAATTATACTCCAATAAAGATGCTAATAAATAAATAAATATTTTAAAAGTACACAATCAATAGCCTATCTCACATAGAGAAAGCCATTCTCCTTAGTGACATAATCATCAAACATAATTTATTAAGGCTTTTCTATTTTGATGGTGATGAAGTGAGTAGACAGGTGTGCTCTTTCAAATGCTAAAGACAGCAAATTGAGGTTCAAAGCATTGATTCCAAAAAAAAAAAGAACGCAGTGCATATGGGACATGAAATAATAAACACACTTGGGAATAAAAAGTTGTTGCAAAATTATAGCCACAGCTGAATTAAAATAATTAAAAATAGGAAATAATTTTTGGCCAGTAAATCTCAAAAATTAGGTGAAATCAACAAATTTCTGGAAAAAATATACCTAACAGATTCAATATGGATTGCATTTAAAAATTAGGTGAGCCATCCTGGACATATGTTCAGAAAAGATAAAAACTCAAGTTCGAAAATATACATGCACCACAATGCTCACAGCAGCGCTATTTACAATAGCCAAGACGTGGAAACAATCCAAATGCCCATCAACAGATGACTGGCTTAAGAAGATATATATATGGATATAATGGATATAATGGATTCTTACTGTGCCATAAAACATAATGAAATATTGCCATTTGCAGCCAAATGGATGGACCTAGAGATTATCACGCTAAGTGAAGTGAGTCAGGCAGAGAAAGACAAATATATTATGATATCACTTATATGTAGAATCTAAAAAATAATACAAATGAATCTATATACAAAACAGAAACAGACTCACAGACATAGAAAATAACATTATGGTTACCAAGGGGGAAACCGAGGGGCTGAGGGATAAATTAGGAGTATGGGATTAACAGATACAAACTACTATACATATAATAGATAAGCAACAAGGATTTACTGTATAACACAGGGAACTATATTCAATACCTTGTAATAACCTATAATGGAAAATAATCTGAATAAAATTATATATATACATAAAAAACTGAATCACTTTGCTGTACACCTGAAACTAACACAATATTGTAAATCAACCATACTTCAATTAAAAAACAGAAAAAATATGTTGGGTCAAAATTAAATGAGGGTCTTGATGAATTTGCTATGTACTGACTCAGATTGTTTATTAAGTCATATGTCATTGATTAGGTACCGCTGAAGAGAAAACAGAAATAAGTAATACGCTATGTGGGGCTATGTATTTATTTAGTTATGAATAAAAGCTGAAGAAACTGCAGATCTCATGTATTTCCTGGGCTGAGATGGTAGATGCCCACTCAGTGCCATCTCTGTTGACAATGTGATCCGTAAGTGTGTGATATAATTTGGGGACATCAGAAGCTGCACATGAGACTCAAGAATCCTCTGCTGTGTTATTACAATACATCTGTGCTGTCTCTCCATTTCTAAAATTTACAGAATCTTGGTGATGAGTGAATTCCAGAGTTCCCCATGGATTTGAGATAAATCTAAACCCAACTTTTACTGATCGTTCAATCTGTGTGAGAATTGATGAAGGAAATACCCTAAGTTTAGCAGAGGTCATCTACAAAAAACAACGTAAATGGTACGTTTAATACTGAAGAACTCACATCCAGGTTTGGTATTCAGATAAGAAAGGACACTACCATTTCTATTCAATATTTTACTTTAGGTATTCACCAGTGCAATGAAAGGATGAAAAATATCAAGAATGAAAAGAAAGCTTTCATATTATTTCTACAGACAATGAACTTATAAATGTAGAAATGTCAAAATAATCTACGTGAAAACTATTAAGTGTAACAAATGGATTTAGCAAGTTTACTGAAACTAAGATCTATATCCCAAAATTAATATACTTCTATTCTCCATTAGAAAACAAATAGAAAAAGAACACTTAAAAAATATATATCATTTACAGAGGCATCAAACATGAGCTATGTGGGAAGAAACATTAAAAAAATAAAATAAAAAACAGTGAGAAAAACTAAAGTCATTCTAAATAAATAATGTCTCATGTATCTAAATTGAATGTTTCAGTATTATAGAAATATCAATTTCCTCAAATTGATTTATGGATTCAATATGATCCTAATCAAAATTCTAGCAGAATTTATAAAATTTATAAACTTATTATAATTTTTGCTATTAAAATTCAAAGGACCAAATTCAGCCTCAAGAATATTGAAGAAAATTTTAAAAGCTGAGGACCTATTTTACCAGATGTTTTAATTTATTATAATGGCATTAATTAGTATAGTGTAATATTGGTACAAATATAGACAAATCAAACTATGGAACTTAATAGAGAATTCAGAAACACAGCTGTGCATATATAGACACTAGATTTTATTTTTGACAGCATGACAGTGAAAAGCAGTAGGGAAATGATAGTACTTTCAATAAATATTGCTGGGTCATTTGGGTAACTATGTGGAAAAAATAAAATTTAACTTTGGGATAATACCATCTTCCATATTCAAGACTGGCAAATTTTTTACAGGGCAAGATAGCAAATATTTTATGCTTTGAGACCATTTCCATCTGTGGGTATTATACAGGCTCTTATACAGCCATTTAAAATGTAACCATTTAAAAATGTAAAAACCGTTTTTAGCTCATGGGACACACACACACACAAAACTAGGCATCTGGCTATATCTGGCCCTTAAGTTGAGTTTGATGACAAATCAATAAGAAAAGCACAGGCTACTCAATATAAAAATGGATAAAGGCCTTAACAGCCACTCTGTACAAGATGATATCTATTTTCTCAATCTCATGAGTTATCAGACAAATGAAAATGACTCAAGGAGATTCTATTACACACTTCCAAAATAGGCGGACATTAAAATTACCTACCATGTCACACGTTGGGGTGGAGGTGGAACAATTGGCAATTTTTCACATGAGTAGAAGTGCAAAGTAATACATTTTGGGAAAATGCTTTACATTTCTATTTAATTTAGTTATGTGAATAGTAAAATATTTAAAAATTTTATCTTAGGCATGTATCCAATGGATATGCAAACATATTTGATCTAACATACATGAACAAGGATGTATATAGTAACATTATTTGTAATTGGCAAAACCTAGAAAAAGCTCAACTGTCTACCTACAACAGAAAAGATAAATAATTTAAGTGGATGATGGGATACTACAGAGCAATGAAAGTGAGCAAACTACTGCTGAACACAAAGATGGATTTCACAAACATCATGTTGAGCAAACGTCTGAGAAATGTATTCTGCAATACAAAAACATTACAGTAGGGGACGGTTTGAAAGCTGTGTGCCAATGTACCATACCCCAGAGTAGGAAAGCTCTTCATAGTCACCTGTACAGTTCAGTTATTTAGTCAGACAATAGGGAGATAAAAATATGAACATCAGTTAAAGCAGTATCTTAAGTATCCACCATGCTTTGTAACACTCAGAAAAGTGTAAATCAAAAACACATTTCCATTAGAAATAAACAAATGCTTTTTTATGTAAATAATTCAGTAGCTATTTTTTTGAACGATGAAGTTTAAAATTTTCCTCTGAGAATCAACAAAATACCCTGTAGACCTAGATCTACAGAACTTGCTGCAAAGAGAATAAACAACATGTTAATTATGATAGACAATTATACCCAGATGCAAAAGTTTGCAAACACTAGGGAACTCAACAAACTAATAAAAAGAGATGAAAAGAAATTAGAAACACAGTGAGGAATAACCAAGTTAAGGATGCACATTGAAAAAGCAAGATAATATAATAAAACAATCTTAACATGATACATTTAAATTGCAAGGAACTTAATTATTGATAACAATGATATGATGGAATAAATGAACTAACAATTCAGTTAAGTGGTACTTGTCTAATCTATAGAAAATATACCAAATATCTGATATAATTATATCCTTTATAAGAATTATTTTAATAAGAATTAATTTATTTTAACAATTAAATGGTGATTTAATAAGAATTAGTCGATATACATGCTACTTTGAAAGAAGTATTGTGTTTTAGTTCTTAATAATATCAGGTCAAACATCCCTGATGCAACATTTCTCAGCTCCCTGAAAGACACCACGAAGACCCACATCGATTCTAGAAAGTGACCAAAACTCATACGCCCACCTAAAAGTGAAAATTTACCTACCACCCATGTTCGTAACTGTAGAATAATGTTTAATAACTGCAAGGAGGTAGATAAAACAACATTAAAAGCAAGCAAAAAACAAACAATGAAAGATACCTTGGCCAGTTTAGGTTTTCAATTTTTAAAAACTGAAGAGTAATTGATTTACAATGTTTCAGGGTTTTTTCATATTGAGCTGTATGAGCTGTTTGTATATTTTGGAAATTGATCCTTTGTCAGTTGCATCATTGCAAAGATTTTTCTCCCATAGTTTGTATTTTCATTATGTTCATAGTTTCCTTTGCTGTGCAAAAGCATTTAAGTTTACCTAGGTCCCATTTATTTTTGCTCTTGTTTCCTTTAGTCTAGGAGACAGATCCAAAAAAATATTGCTGAAATTTATGTCAAACGGTGTTCTATGTTCTCCTCTAGTAATTTTATAGTATCCAGTCTTACATTTAGATCTTTAATTCATTTTCAGTTTATTTTTGTGTATGATGTTAGAGAATGCCTACTCTCGCCACTTTTATTCAATATATTTTGGAAGTCCTAGGCACAGGAATCAGAGAAGAAAAAGAAATAAAAGAAATCCAAATTGGAAAGGAAGAAGTAACACTGTCACTGTTTGCAGATGACATGATACTATACAATGAAAATCCCAAAGAAACTGCAGAAAACTACTAGCGCTCATCAAGGAATTCGGTAGTTGCAGAATACAAAGTTAATATACAGAAATCTGTTGCATTTCTATATACTAACAACAAAATATCAGAAAGAGAAGTTAAGGAAACAATCCCATTCACCATTGCATCAAAAAGAATAAAATACCTAGGAATAAACCTACCTAAGGAGGCAAAAGGCCTGTACTCTGAAAACTGTAAGATTCTAATGAAAGAAATTGAAGACAATGCAAACAGATGGAAAGTTATACTGTATTCTTGGATTGGAAGAATCAATATTGTTAAAATGACCATACTACCCAAGACAATCTACAGACTCAATGCAATCCCTAGTAAATGACCAATGGCATTTTTCACAGAACTGGAACAAAAAATGTTTAAATTTGTATGGAAACACAAAAGACCCCAAATAGCTAAAACAATCTTGAGAAAGAAGAATGGAGCTGGAGGAATCATACTCCCTGACTTCAGACTGTACTACAAAGCTACAGTAATCAAAAAAAGTATGGTATGGGCACAAAAACAGAAACATAGATCAATGGAACAGGAGAGAAAGTCCAGAAATAAATCCATGCACTTATGGCCAATTAATCTACAGCAAAGGAGGCAAGAATATACAGTGGAGAAAAGACAGTCTCTTCAATAAGTGGTGCTGGGAAAAATGGACAGCTACATGTGATCAATTTTTAAATACAGTGAAATTAATTATTCTATTTACAAGCATCACACAACAACAACAAAAGTAACAATAAAGAGTTCCTATGAGAAGAAAAAATCTTAATAATAAGAAGTCTAAATATTGTAAATATGTAAATGTGACCATAATTGATCCAAAAATTTTAATGTAGTGAATTAATGGAAATTTTTTGTAGAATGTAGAAATTACTGCTAAATTTTGTTTCTATTAAAAGAGAGGGACTGGTAGACGTCAGCACTAGAGTGATTATTTTTTCCAGAATACATTTGTTTTTTTAGTTTTGTTTGGCATTGTTAATATAAGCTAAGCTTGAATTATTTTTCTAATAATAAAATATATTAAATAATAAACAAATATATTTCTACATTAATTCTCAAATACAAATTTTATAGATCTTAAGTATAAATTTTCTTTGATTTGGTTAATACACATATTAAAAGCCATTTGTTATTTGACCATGCCTTCAGTAATAAAAATACTGGAAACTATCTAGGTATATCTTAATACTGAAATTTTTTTTTCAAATTAGGATAAAATATAAACAAATATCGTGAAATTTTATAAAGATATATTGCACAGAGATTAGGCAGGTTATATCACGATATTCAAAACATAAACACCATATTTATATTAAATATCTATTTTTAGGTATGTGCTTATAAAATTCCATGTACCTTACATAAGAAAAATTTAACACTGAAGGTTTCTGGATATTTGAGGAAAAAGTACATTATTAACTGCATATTTTGTTCTTTTGTATTACTTATTATTTTATCATAAGCAAACATTAAATGTATAATTAATAACAATAGTAATTGTCCCTTTTTGTTTTTGTTACCAAATTTGGCTTTGATAAAATGATTTGAGTAGCTTAATTCTTTTCCTTCTCTCATAAAAGTGGCTTGTACTTCGATATTAGATATAAATGGAGGGAAGTAGTAATTTTTCCTCTTATTATTTGCACATATTCTAAAATAAGAGCTTTTAAAAGCCTTAAATTATTAAAAATTTTGCTTACTTAATTTTCTTGGAAGCATGACACATGTAGGCAAGAAAATGTTTTGAACAAGTCAATGGAAATAAAGAGTTTCAAAGAGCAGCCAAGGTGGCAAAGGCATGGCTGCCATTAATCTGTTGGAAACTGTAACTATAACTCTGAAAACAAGATGAGTCATCAGGGGATTGACTGGAAGAGCAAATCACAGGATACTTAATTTGGCAAGTCTGATTCACTACATTGAATTAAGTAACAGGGTTCATATGATAAGGCATAGTTAGCTGCTCCCAGACCATCCCACAGGTGGTAGTTGAAATGTCTGTTTGCAGTATCTTCTTAAAAGTCCTGTTCCTATTCCTCCTTTCCATACCAACACCATATCAAAAACAAAAAAGAAAAGAAAATGAAATCTTTGAATGGTAGAAACAACTGTAATATTTTTGAGGACTTCTTGTAGACCTCAGCATAAAAAGACATTGTGACTCCAAGTAGAAAAATGAGGAGGAAGTTCCAACTTACAAATTTTTTTTTTTTTTTTTTTTTTTGCGGTACGCGGGCCTCTCACTGTTGTGGCCTCTCCCGTTGCGGAGCACAGGCTCCGGACGCGCAGGCTCAGCGGCCATGGCTCACGGGCCTAGCCGCTCCACGGCATGTGGGATCTTCCCGGACTGGGGCACGAACCCGTGTCCCCTGCATCGACAGGTGGACTCTCAACGACTGCGCCACCAGGGAAACCCCTACAAATTCTTTTAATTCTTTACTGCTGCTATGGTTTATTTAAAAATCTATTATATTTTTATATATATTTTAGTATATAATAAATAATATATATAATTTTATTTTTAAATTACATGCTATAATTACATACCCTATTGTATATTTTAAAATGTTTTAAACATAAAACTATTTTGAAATATACTATACAGTATGTAATTACAGCGTGTAAAATATTCATGCACTTATCAAATATATATTCCATACACACTATGCATCAGGTACATGTTATTGAATA
Source organism: Delphinapterus leucas (assembly GCF_059928025.1). Classification (NCBI taxonomy): domain Eukaryota; kingdom Metazoa; phylum Chordata; class Mammalia; order Artiodactyla; family Monodontidae; genus Delphinapterus; species Delphinapterus leucas. Next base: position 11,905,576 of record NC_143144.1, read on the forward strand.
TGTTGTGTATATGGTGTCCTATTTATCAGTATGTAAAATCTTTGATAAAAGAGGTAACTGCTTAGAAATTTTGAAAATATTTCACCATTTACTGTGTTGCTGCTGTAAGGCTCATTATAAATGAGGCACTTATCTGTACTTATTAGTGATCAGTGATTAAAGTTAAAATGTGAACAAACCTGTTAGCTTTTTATTCTTGTTTTGGAAATGACAGTGAATTAGTTTCCACCTCCCCAAATGAGAAATCAGTAAAACAAAATGTGCATGGGATCATGTGACCTTTCGCTCTTTTTTAAAATGTACTGAAGAATAACCCTCTGGCCTCAACTCTAAATCCCCATTTTATTTCTCCTATCTCCGTTTCTTTCCAATTCTCATTCCAATAGCCACCAAGGAGTCTGACACAGCAAGCATACCAAGCACAGGAAATTTAAGAAAGGGAAGAGAAAACAGCTCAAAGAGAAAGCAGATAGAAATTCTAGGAACACTCATATTAATTAATGCTTGCCTCAGCACAGAAATAGCAAACTCTCGAAATCTTGGACTATTATTATACTGTGCAACTGTATTACAGTGTATTTACACCCAATTCTTGATTCATTTCCACACTCATAGAAAACACTGAAATATTATTTGTTTTTGTATAAGTCTGTCTCTACAGTAATTCTCAACTTTTGGGGCAGCATGAAGATCTGTATTACATAACCAAAACTAACATCTCCCAGAAAAATATACAATTATGTACACATTCACAAAATATTTTTCAGAAGATTAGAGGGTCATTGAAGTCTGTGTATGAGCTACAGCCTAAAAACCTATAATCTTCTGAAAGAAAATGTGATTTTCTTATATATTTAAAACACCCCAGTTATTATTTTTCATTTTAAATAAACACATTTATTATCATTCTGATGTAAGTTCCATGTAGATTTTTCTGCAAAAGGAAATCTAATGGCTATTGCATATTATGCATTTCGTGGCCGTTACAATAATTTATAGTGAATTAATTCCTATAAGCTTTGTTTCATTTTCAATATATTTTTATTTGCGCTTCAGTTGGAACTTGAGTTTCGGTTTGCGTTTGAGTTCAAGTGGAAATACAAAGAAGAAGAAACCAGTGTCCTTAACCTAAAGAAGTATTACCATGGCTGATAGCCCAGAATCATACATCTGCCCCTCCCTCCAGGTAAACTGAAACTAACCACATCCTCTAGCTGTGTTTACATCACAGGAAGAGGGAGTCTAACCACAAGAAAACTGGTACAAGCTGGTTTAGCTCCAAAAGTGGAACGAAGGTTGCTCTACAGCTCATTATCATCTCATTATAATAGTAAGCCCTCTGCCCATCCACGCCATGATGGTTTGACCTGCTTTGAACCCAGATGCCAAAGGACCATACAAGGGCAGAAAAGAGGTGGCACCCCAGTGCCAGGAAAAACACTGCCTTTTCCCAGAAAACCTATACATATGCCTCCCCCTCAGTAACCTTGCCTTTAAAATCTTGCCTTGATTGCCTCCCAACAAGAAGTTGATTTGAGAACTAAGTTCCTGCCTGTGCATTGTCTGGCCATTGAATAAAGTTTGTGCTGTTTCAGTCTCTGCATTTGTTTTGTTATTGGCTATGTGAATCCAAACAGGAAAAGAACCTTCCCCACTAAGGCAGGGGGCATTGGCTGAGCTAGGGCCCAAGTTGGGGTCCATATGACCAATTTGTTAAAAGACACACACAATCAACTGGGATCATCTGGTGAGCCTGGTGCTAGGTGAGGTTGTGATTAGCCTTAGGATGAAAAGGAATGTATCCAAGTCTGGGAAACAAATCCTAACTGTTTATAAGAAAACCAGATTTTGGTTTGCAGACTCATGCAGCCCCTGTTCTTTTTTGCTGTTGTTAGTATTTGTTTTGTGGCCTTGTTGCTTTTCGCTTTTTGTTTCCAATGGGAAAAAGATGCTGACCTTAGGTTCTGAAATGTAAAAGACTGGAAGATTATTTTATGTTTCTAATATAAACATATATATGTATATACACACATATATTTATATATATACACACATATACACTTATATAAACATATATATAAAACATATAAATATATATATATACACACACATATATTTTTGTTGTTCATTTTTTTTTTAATCTTTATTGGAGTATAATTGCTTTACAATGGTGTGTTAGTTTCTGCTTTATAACAAAGTGAATCAGTTACACATATACATATGTTCCCATATCTCTTCTCTCCTGCGTCTCCCTCCCTAGCATCCTCCCTATCCCACCCCTCTAGGTGGTCACAAAGCACTAAGCTAATCTCCCTGTGCTATGCGGCTGCTTCCTACTAGCTATCTATTTTACGTTTGGTATTGTATATATGTATATGCCACTCTCTCACTTTGTAACAGCTTACGCTTACCCTTCCCCATATCCTCAAGTCCATTCTCTAGTAGGTCTGTGTCTTTATTCCTGTCTTACCCCTAGGCTCTTCATGACATTTTTTTTCCCGTAAATTCTATATATATGTGTTAGCATACGGTATTTGTCTTTCTCTGTCTGACTTACTTCACTCTGTATGACAGACTCTAGGTCCATCCACCTCATTACAAATAGCTCAATTTCGTTTCTTTTCATGGCTGAGTAATACTCCATTGTATATATGTGCCACATCTTCTTTATCCATTCACCCAATGATGGACACTTACGTTGCTTCCATCTCCTGGCTATTGTAGATAGAGCTGCAATGAACACTGTGGTACATGACTCTTTTTGAATTATGGTTTTCTCAGGGTATACGCCCAGTAGTGGTATTGCTGGGTCATACGGTAGTTCTATTTGTAGTTTCTTAAGAAACCTCCATACTGTTCTCCATAGTGGCTGTACCAATTCACATTCCCACCAGCAGTGCAAGAGGGTTCCCTTTTCTCCACACCCTCTCCAGCATTTATTGTTTCTAGATTTTTTAATGATGGCCATTCTGACTGCTGTGAGATGATATCTCACTGTAGTTTTGATTTGCATTTCTCTAACGATTAATGATATTGAGCATTCTTTCATGAGTTTGTTGCAAGTCTGTATATCTTCTTTGGAGAAATGTCTATTTAGGTGTTCTGCCCATTTTTGGATTCGGTTGTTTGTTTTTTTGTTATTGAGCTGCATGAGCTGTTTGTAAATTTTGGAGATTAATCCTTTGTCAGTTGCTTCATTTGCAAATATTTTCTCCCATTCTAAGGGCTGTCTTTTGGTCTTCTTTATGGTTTCCTTTGCTGTGAAAAAGTTTTGAAGTTTCATTAGGTCCCATTTGTTTATTTTTATTTCCATTTCTCTAGGAAGCGGGTCAAAAAGGATCTTGCTGTGATTTATGTCATAGAGTGTTCTGCCTATGTTTTCCTCTAAGAGTTTGATAGTTTCTGGCCTTACATTTAGGTCTTTAATCCATTTTGAGCTTATTTTTGTGTATGGTGTTAGGGAGTGATCTAATCTCATACTTTTACATGTAGCTGTCCAGTTTTCCCAGCAACACTTATTGAAGAGGCTGTCCTTTCTCCACTGTTCTTTCCTGCCTCCTTTATCAAAGATAAGGTGACCATATCTGCGTGGGATTATCTCTCGGCTTTCTATCCTGTTCCATTGATCTATATTTCTGTTTTTGTGCCAGTACCATACTGTCTTGATTACTGTAGCTTTGTAGTATAGTCTGAATTCAGGGAGCCTGATTCCTCCAGCTGTTTTTCGTTCTCAAGATTGCTTTGGCTATTTGGGGTCTTTTCTATTTCCATACAAATTGTGAAATTTTTTGTTCTAGTACTGTGAAAAATGCCAGTGGCAGTTTGATAGGGATTGCATTGAATCTGTAGATTGCTTTGGGTAGTAGAGTCATTTTCATAATGTTGATTCTTCCAATCTAAGAACATGGTATACCTCTCCATCTACTTGTATCATCTTAAATTTCTTTCATCAGTGTCTTATAATTTTCTGCATACAGGTCTTTTGTCTCCTTAGGTAGGTTTATTCCTAGATATTTTATTCTTTTTGTTGCAATGGTAAATGGGAGTGTTTTCTTGATTTCACTTTCAGATTTTCCATCATTAGTGTATATGAATGCCAGAGATTTCTGTGCATTTTTGTATCCTGCTACTTTACCAAATTCATTGATTAGCTCTAGTAGTTTACTGGTAGCATCTTTAGGATTCTCTATGTATAGCATCATGTCATCTGCAAACAGTGACAGCTTTACTTCTTCTTTTCCGATTTGGATTCCTTTTATTTCCTTTTCTTCTCTGATTGTTGTGGCTAAAACTTCCAAAACTATATTCAGTAAGAATGGTGAGAGTGGGCAACCTTGTCTTGTTCCTGATCTTAGTGGAAATGCTTTCAGTTTTTCACCATTGAGGATGATGTTGGCTCTGGGTTTGTCATATATGGCCATTATTATGTTGAGAAAAGTTCCCCCATGCCTACTTTCTGGAGGGTTTTTATCATAAATGGGTGTTGAATTTTGTCGAAAGCTTTCTCTGCATCTATTGAGATGATCATATGGTTTTTCTCCTTCAATTTGTTAATATGGTTTATCACATTGATAGATTTGCGTATATTGAAGAATCCTTGCATTCCTGGAATAAACCCCACTTGATCTTGGTGTATGATCCTTTTAATGTGCTGTTGGATTCTGTTTGCTAGTATTTTGTTGACGATTTTTGCATCTATGTTCATCAGTGATATTGGCCTGTAGTTTTCTTTCTTTGTGACATCCTTGTCTGGTTTTGGTAGCAGGGTGATGGTGGCTTCGAAGAATGAGTTTGGGAGTGTTCCTCCCTCTGCTATATTTGGAAGAGTTTGAGAAGGATAGGTGTTAGCTCTTCTGTAATTGTTTGATAGAATTCGCCTGTGAAGCCATCTGGTCCTGGGCTTTTGTTTGTTGGAAGATTTTTAATCACAGTTTCAATTTCAGTGCTTGTGATTGGTCTGTTCATATTTTCTATTTCTTCCTGATTCAGTCTTGGCAGGTTGTGCTTTTCTAAGAATTTGTCCATTTCTTCCAGGTTGTCCATTTTATTGGCATAGAGTTGCTTGTAGTAATCTCTCATGATCTTTTGTATTTCTGCAGTGTCATCTGTTACTTCTCCTTTTTCATTTCTAATTCTATGGATTTGACTCTTCTCCCTTTTTTTCTTGATGAGTCTGGCTAATGGTTTATCAATTTTGTTTATCTTCTCAAAGAACCAGCTTTTAGTTTTATTGATCTTTGCTATCGTTTCCTTCATTTCTTTATCATTTATTTCTGATCTGATATTTAAGATTTCTTTCCTTCTGCTAACTTTGGGGTTTTTTTGTTCTTCTTTCTCTAATTGCTTGAGGTGCAAGGTTAGGTTGTTTATTCGAGATGTTTCCTGTTTCTTAAGGTAGGACTGTATTGCTATAAACTTCCCTCTTAGAACTGCTATTGCTGCATCCCATAGGTTTTGGGTCGTTGTGTCTCCATTGTCATTTGTTTCTAGGCATTTCTTGATTTCCTCTTTGATTTCTTCAGTGATCACTTCGTTATTCAGTAGTGTATTGTTTAGCCTCCATGTGTTTGTATTTTTTACAGATCTTTTCCCATAATTGATACCTAGACTCATAGCGTTGTGGTCGAAAAGATACTTGATACAATTTCAATTTTCTTAAATTTACCAAGGCTTGATTTGTGACCCAAGATATGATCTGTCCTGGAGAATGCTCCATGAGCACTTGAGAAAAATATGTATTCTGTTGTTTTTGGATGGAATGTCCTATAAATATCAATTAAGTCCATCCTGTTTAATGTATCATTTAAAGCTTGTGCTTCCTTATTTATTTTCATTTTGGATGATCTGTCCATGGGTGAAAGTGGGGTGTTAAAGTCCCCTACTATGAATGTGTTACTGTCAATTTCCCCTTTTATGGCTGTTAGTATTTGCCTTATGTATCGAGGTGCTCCTATGTTGGGTACATAAATATTTACAATTGTTATATCTTCTCTTGGATCGATCCCTTGATCAATATGCAGTGTCCTTCTTTGTCTCTTCTAATAGTCTTTATTTTAAAGTCTATTTTGTCTGATATGAGAATTGCTACGCCAGCTTTCTTTTGGTTTCCATTTGCATGGAATATCTTTTTCCATCCCCTTACTTTCAGTCTGTATGTGTCTTTAGGTCTGAAGTGGGTCTCTTATAGACAGCATATATATGTGTCTTGTTTTTGTAACCATTCAGCCAATCTGTGTCTTTTGGTGGGAGCATTTAATCCATTTACATTTAAGGTAATTATCGATATGTATGTTCCTATTCCCATTTTCTTAATTGTTTGGGGTTTGTTATTGTAGCTCTTTTCCTTCTCTTGTGTTTCTTGCCTAGAGAAGTTCCTTTAGCATTTGTTGTAAAGCTGGTTTGGTGGTGCTGAACTCTCTCAGCTTTTGCTTGTCTGTAAAGGTTTTAATTTCTCCATCAAATCTGAATGAGTTCCTTGCTGGGTAGAGTAATCTTGGTTATAGGTTTTTCTCCTTCATCACTTTAAATATGTCCTGCCAGTCCCTTCTGGCTTGCAGAGATTCTGCTGAAAGATCAGCTGTTAACCTTATGGGGATTCCCTTGTGTGTTATTTTTCCCTTGCTGCTTTTAATACGTTTTCTTTGTATTTAATTTTTGATAGTTTGATTAATATGTGTCTTGGCATGTTTCTCCTGGGATGTATCCTGTATGGGACTCTCTGTGCTTCCTGGACTTGATTAACTATTTCCTTTCCCATATTAGGGAAGTTTTCAACTATAATCTCTTCAAATATTTTCTCAGTCCCTTTCTTTTTCTCTTCTTCTTCTAGAACCCCTATTAATGCGAATGTTTGTGCATTTAATGTTGTCCCAGAGGTCTCTGAGACTTTCCTCAGTTCTTTTCATTCTTTTTTCTTTATTCTGCTCTGCAGTAGTTATTTCCACTGTTTTATCTTGCAGGTCACTTATCCGTTCTTCTGCCTCAGTTATTCTGCTTTTGATCCCATCTGGAGTATTTTTAATTTCATTTATTGTGTTGTTCATCGCTGCTTGTGTCATCTTTAGTTCTTCTAGGTCCTTGTTAAATGTTTCTTGTGTTTTCTCTATTCTACTTCCAAGATTTTGGATCATCTTTACTATCACTATTCTGAATTCTTTTTCAGGTAGACTGCCTATTTCCTCTTCATTTGTTAGGTCTGGTGGGTTTTTATATTGCTCTATCATCTGCGATGTGTTTTTCTGTCTTCTCATTTTGCTTATCTTATTGTATTTGGGGTCTCCTTTTTGCAGGCTGCAGGTTCATAGTTTCTGTTGTTTTTGGTGTCTGTCCCCAGTGGCTAAAGTTTGTTCAGTGGGTTGTGCAGGCTTCCTGGTGGAGGGGACTAGTGCCTGTGTTCTGGTGGATGAGGCTGGATCTTGTCTTGCTGGTGGCCAGGTCCATGTCTTGTGGTGTGTTTTGGGGTGTCTGTGGACTTATTATAATTTTAGGCAGCCTCTCTCCTAATGGGTGGGGTTGTGTTCCTGTTTTGCTAGTTGTTTGGCATAGGGTGTCCAGCACTGTAGCTTGCTGGTCGTTGAGTGAAGCTGGGTGCTGGTGTTGAGATGGAGATCTCTGGGAGATTTTCACCATTTGATATTATGTGGAGCTGGGAGGTCTCTTGTGGACCAGTGTCCTGAAGTTGGCTCTCCCACCTCAGAGACACAGCACTGACTCCTGGCTGTCACACTTATCCAATCAGTAAATGCAGCCGACTCTGCCTTCCGAATACATCCAGAATCCGACCCACTTGTGGTCCAAACCACCATCACCTCTAGCTGGATTATTGCAGTAGCCTCCTGTCTCTCCCAGCTTATGCTGTTGGTCCCTTCAAGCTGTTCTCAACATGGCAGCTCTAGAGATCCTCAGAAAACATGACTTGAACGTCTGGAGGCTGGGGTGGAGCCCACACATATATATTTGAACTGGAGCTAGTTCAAATAGAAAAGGAGTCCTGTCCCTATCCATTATTCCTCTTTTAAAATTAAATGCGTAGAATTTAATTGACCTTAAACCTCCATTCATGGCAGGCTATCACAGTTGTGAACACAAAGCTATATATTTTAACTGAATTTTGTTTTTTAGAAAATTATAGATTCACATGGACTTTTAAGAAATAATACTCATAGAGCACATGTACTTTTTATCCAGTTTCCCCAAGGGTAATGTCTCATAAAACTATGGCACAATATCACAGCTAGGATATTGTCATTAATACAGTCAAGGTACAGAACAATTCCATCACTAAGAGCATCCCTCATCTTGCTCTTTTATAGCCACTCCCACCTCCATTGAACGTATTAGTAGTGTTGCATGGAATGGGTGCACCACATTTATTTAACCAATTGAAGGTTGTTTTCGGTTTGGGGCCATTATGAAATTAGGAGTTTGCGATTAACATATATACACTACTATATATAAAATAGATAACCAACAAGGACCTGCTCTATAGCAAAAGAACTATACTATTTTGTAATAACCTATACAGGAAAAGAATCTGAAAAAGAATAGAGATTATATATATGTGTGTATATATGTGCGTATATATATATGTATATGTGTGTGTATATATATATATATATAACTGAATCACTTTGCTGTACACTTGAAACTAATATAACACTGTAAATCAACTGTACTTCAATTTAAAAAAAATTACTGTGAACATTTGTGTACAGGTTTCTATGTGAGCATAAATGTTTCTTCTGGGATAAATGCTCAAGAGTACAATTGCTAGGTCATATGGTTAGTTTGGTTTTTCAAGAAACTGCTGAACAGTTTTCCATAGTGACTGTACCATTTTTCCATCTCAACATCAATGACTGTGTGATCCAGTTTCTCCTCAATCTTGCCAGGATTTGGTGTGGTCACTATTTTGTGTGTGGTGTGTGTGTGTGTGTGAAATGCCTCCTCATGTCTTTTCACTATTTTCTTATTCTTTTTTTTAAGATTTCTTCCAATTCTTTTTTTTTTTTTAAGAAGGTTTTGGGGGTAGGAATTTATTAATTAATTTATTTATTTTTGCTGTGTTGGGTCTTCATTTCTGTGTGAGGGCTATCTCTAGTTGTGGCAAGCGGGGGCCACTCTTCATCGCAGTGCGCGGGCCTCTCACTATCACGGCCTCTCTTGTTGTGGAGCACAGGCTCCAGATGTGCAGGCTCAGTAGTTGTAGCTCACGGGCCTAGCCACTCCACGGCATGTGGGATCCTCCCAGACCAGGGCTCGAACCCGTGTCCCCTGCATTAGCAGGCAGACTCTCAACCACTGCGCCACCAAGGAAGCCCTTGACTATTTTGTAATTGATTTTTATTTTCCTACAGAATTTGAAGTTCTTTATATATTCTATATATGAGCGCTTTGCTGGATATTTGGTTTGTGAATACTTTCTCTCAGTCTGTTACTTGACGTTTCCTTCTTTTCACGTGGGATTTCACAGACTAGTTTTTAACTTAATAAGGTCAAACAACAGTTTTTCTCTTAAGGGATAGGTTTTGGTGCCAAATGTAAGACCTTTTGCCTAAACCTATATCCTGACTCTTTTCTTTTATCATTTCTTTGTAAAAAATGGTTACAGTTTCTACATAAATCTATGATCCATTTTAAGTTAATTTTTGTGTGAAGTATGAGTTTAGATTAAATTTGGTTTTGACCAAGTTTGGGAAGTTTTTAACCATCATGTCTTCAAATATGTTTTAATCCCACTTTCCCTCTCCTCTCCTTCTGAGACTCTGATGACACAAACATTAGCTCTTTTATTATTACCCCAGAGGCCCCTAAAACTTTTTTTTATTTCTTTTTTTTCTCTTCATATTGGCTACGTTCCACTGAGCTGTTGTCAATTTCACTGGTCCTATCATACACGATCTCCACCGAGCTATTGATCAAACAGATTTTTATTTTGGTTATCGTATTTTTCAATTCCATAATTTGCATTGAGTTCTTTTTTAAATGTTTCATTCCTAAAAGTTTCTATTTTTTTCAAAAGAATCCACAATTGCTTGTTGAAGCATTTTTGTGATGACTACTTTAAAATTCTTGTCAGTTAATTCTAACGTCTGCTTAACGTGGATTTTGACATTGTCTTTTCTTATTCTTGATATATTTTTTTGGTTGATGATATGAAGAGTGATTTGTTTTATTCTATCCTGGACCTTTTGGATATTCTATTAGGAGACCCAGGATCCTATTTAATCTTCTTTTATGATTACGTGTAGGTGAGGGCCTTGCAGGTGTGTATGTTTCGCTTCCTGCTGGACCTGGAAACACCACCCCAGCAAAGCAGGACACTGACTTATGCTGCCTCATTGCAGACAGGTGGGGTGGAAGTTTAGCTGCCCCCTGCCCCCACTGACACCTTCCTGGTTAAAGTAGGTACCCACTTTCACTGCCTTATCAGGCTGTCCTGCAACAAAGGGGGTGGGAAAATGGAGGGCTGACAAATTCTGCTTTGATGCTGCTGAGTGGAATAGGAATTCAGCTCCCCGCCTCCCTGCTGTCCCCCACCACCCCCCGCCATGACACCAGGGGAAGGGAGTGGGGAAGAGGAAGGCCCACTCGCCCTGTCTCACTGATGCCAGGTGCGGGTGGAAAGGTCTCACTGAAACCAGGGGAGGGTACAACCATACTTCACACTGCCTTGTTCAGTCTTGTTCCTGCCAGGTGGGTGTGGAGGTTCAGCCTCATAATAAGCCTTTCCGACACTATGGAGAGGGGAAAGTGATGTGCTTAATACCTCTGACCTGCACCACCTTGTTCAGATTCTCTGATGTTATGTGAGTAAAAAGGCTCAGCTCCCCAAGCTCCACTGATACCCTGTGTGTGTGTGTGTGTGTGTGCGTATAGGGGGAGGTGAAACTTTGTAGACACTACCTTGTTAAGTTTCGCCATTACTGCGTAGGAGTGGAGGATCACAGCACCGCCTGCTTCTGACAGGGTGAGGGAAGCAAGATCAGCTACCTACTGGGTCCTACAGAGTCCACCAGTCAGGGAAATTGGAACATCACTTGGTTGGAAGATCAACTCCCCACTTGGCTCACTGAAACCTCAGGGGAGGTGATGCAGTTTTTCTATTGGTGTTGGCTGGAATTAGGCCGGTGTTGCCAAAACGATTTTATGTTGTTAGGGTTGTTGGCAGGGGAAGACAGATTTTTCTTGGAATTGTCTTTGTCTATGCCTCTTTGATGGTTTAATGTTGGAGACTACTGCAAAACCCTGTCTGGGATACATGGGAGCCATTAAGAAAATCCAGCAAGGTCCTATCAGAAATTCAACACAAAAAGTCTCAAGCTTGCCTAGGTGGTCCACTTTCTTCTTTATACCTGTCAGAGTGTTCTTATGCTTGTTGTGCTATTTACACTGTAAAAACTAAAGGTTTTTTAGTAAGAAAAGGGAGGACCTGGGAGGAATGGGGCTCCTTCAACCTTGACAGACTGGAAGTCTCCAATGTCATTGTTTTACTGTCTAATTCTACATTATTTTCGTTTTTCTGCCTGCATCTAATACCCCCAGTCCTATTGTCTAGCCTTCCATTGACATGCACATGCATCAACATGCAGCTTGACATACTTTCAATGTATGCTGTTCAAATATTCTGCAAATATATTTTCATATTGATGGATATCTATGAAAATATATAATTTTATTTTGTATGGGTTTATGTGTGTTTACATTTACATTAATATGTAAAAAATTACATAAGTGTGCTATGAATCTCATTTGGCTTTTATCTTATTCATTCACAATTAATTTTGGAAATGTATCCCAAATTATACACATGGATATAGTAAAATTCTTTTATTGTTGTATAACATCGCACTTGGGAAAAAATGTCGTATTTATACATTTAAAAAATTGATACTTAATATATCTCTGATTTTTTTCTGATATGAATAATGCTCCAGCAAATATCCTTATAAATATTCTCTTGAATATTATTCTGAGTATGCCTCTAGATACAGAAATGGAATTGCTGGGCCATGGGGCATGTACATTTGCAATTTTATAAGATACTGCTAAATTTTCTTCAAAGCAATACCAATTTACACTCTGGTCATGTGCTATTGCCAGACTTAGTTTGGGCTTAATTTTAATAATCTGATGGATGTGTCCCTTTTAAATTTGCACTTTTCTGATTCTAGTGGTTAAGCAACTTTTATCCACAAATCATTAAGTATTGTCTGTGTAATCCCTTTTCATATAAACTGTCCATTTTCCATTCGATGTGAGAGAGCTTTTATTGTGTGCTAGTTTGCATATTTTTTTTACAATAATATAATCTGGATACATGAATATACTACATTTTCTCTCAGCCTGTCATTTGTTTTATATACTTATTTATATATATATATATTTTTTGCGGTACGCGGGCCTCTCACTGTTGTGGCCTCTCCTGTTGCGGAGCACAGGCTCCGGACACGCAGGCTCAGCGGCCATGGCTCACGGGGCCCAGCCGCTCCACGGCATGTGGGATCTTCCCGGACCGGGGCACGAACCCGTGTCCCCTGCATCGGCAGGCGGGCTCCACTGCACCACCAGGGAAGCCCTATATTTTCTTCTTTAATTTTCTTTCTCTTTTCTTTAAAGGTTTTTATTGAAGTGCAACATACTACATACTAATTGTGAGGTGTGCATATCTTAAGTGTACTGCTCCATGAAAATTTGCCCATCTGTGTGACCAACTCACAGATCAAGATACAGAAACCAGCTAGCACTCCAGATACCTCTTGAGTGGCCCATCCTAGTCATCACCTCCACAAAGTAACCACTATTCTTTTTGAAGCATAGTTTAGTTTTATCTGTTTTTGAACATTTTATAATGTAAGTTATACAGCATGCACTCTTTTTTTTCTAATTAGTCAGAATTTGTCATTTTTTTAAAAAGTCTTTATTGAAGTTGTTACAATATTGCTTCTTTTTTTAATGTTTTGGTTTTTTGGCCATGAGGCATGTGAGATCTTAATTCCCCGCCCAGGGATTGAACATGCACACCCTGCACTGGAAGGCGAAGACTTTTTTTTTTTAATTAACTAATTTATTTAGGCTGCACTGGGTCTTAGCTGCGGCACGTGGGATCTGATTTTTTTTTTTAGTTGTGGCATGCGTGCAGGATCCAGTTCCCTGACCAGGGGTCCACCTGGGCCCCGTGCACTGGGAGAGCAGAGTCTTACCCACTGGACCACGAGGGAAGTTCCTGGAAGGTGAAGTCTTAACCACTGGACTGCCAGGGAAGTGCCTGGCATGGACTTTTTTGTGTCATTTGTTTCACTCTTTTTCTTTGATATTCACACGTTTACTCATCGAGTAAGTTCATTATTTTTCCACTGTCATATAGTCTTTATGTTTGAATATATTATGATTATTATTCATATTACTATTAATTCATATTTTGTTTAAAGTTTTGGTAAGTTTTAATATTGTTGCTATAAATTTTCTTAGACATATTTTTCCAAAGTGGTTTTACCACACACTCCAGTATCAGTATATTAGACGTGTGTATGTGTGTGTTCCAAGTGTTCTAAGTTTTTTTTTCCTATAATTTTGTTGCATTTGGTTTACTGACATTTTGCTTAGGATATCTGCACCTACATTCATGAGGGAGATTGCCCTTTAAATATATTCTTTTTTTTTTTAATAAATAAATGTATTTATTTATTTAGGCTGTGTTGGGTCTTCGCTGCTGCTCACAGGCTTTTTGTAGTTGTGGCGAGTGGTGGCCACTCTTTGTTGTGGTTCGCAGGTTTCTCATTGTGGTGGATTCTCTTGTTGCGGAGCACGGGCTCTAGGTGCACAGGCTTCAGTAGTTGAGGCTCATGGGCTTTAGAGCACAGGCTCAGTAGTTGTGGCGCACGGCCTAGTTGCTCCACGGCATGTGGGATCTTCCCATCCCAGGGCTCGAACCCATGTCCCCTGCATTGGTAAGCGGATTCTTAACCACTGTGCCACCAGGGATGCCCTAAGTATATTCTTTAGCACTTTTCTTACCTAATTTTGATGTCAAGACAATAATTTCATGAAGTACATATTTTATTGATCCTCCTTCATCTATTTCTATCCCTTTAACTGGAAGACTTAACCCATAAAATACGTGGGGACAAGTTAATATTTTGAGTTATATTGTTGAGTAATTTTAAATATTGATTCAATTTATTTAATGAGTAAGTGATGTATTTCTCTTTCCCCAGAGTTTTTCTAGACAATTGTCTATTCCACTGAAGGTTTAAAAATTTATGGTATGACTCTCAGGGAAAAAAATCTAAAATTGAGATATGATAAAAATCTTTAAATAAATGAATGTTTCTAGAAGGGAAGAGCATTTGTTTGCTTAGAATGGAAATGTGATTTTGCATTATTCATAGACTGATACTGAAGTTTATTAATGGAGATTTGAATTTATAATTGTCATTTGCCAATACCATTCCTAAAACATATGGCATACGAGCACTCTTGTGATTTATAGAGTTTGAGTGTTTTGTTTCCTCAGGCTAAATATAAATTGATATTTGATCAAAATGTATCTGGGGTTGCAATTATATCTGTGTGGAAAATTAGAGAATTATGCAGATATAAATAAGAACATTTCAATCTGAATGAAATTATAAAAGCAGTTTTGCATTGATAAACCACAATAATTTCCATTGGTTGACATGCTATAGTCATCTCTTACTGGGCTGCTGTCCCCGAAAGGCATTCTTAGGAAAACTAAGGAATGGTTATTTCCTGAACAGACGCACACAAAATGCAGAGAGAAAAATCAATAATCTAAGACACTATTTAAGAAAAAATAAGATTATTGTGATAAATAATAGTTAAAAACCTGCCTATAAAATAAATATTGAATAAGGAGAAAAAGAGAACAAGTAGAAGGGAGGAAAAATGCTCAACCGAAGGGAAAAAAACCTAGCTTATCTGTAACATTTGTGTCTTTTTTTTTCTCATTTGTAAAATAATGGAAGTTGTTATAGGAGATATTATTAAGTTGTGAAATTAAGTCAGTAAAGTATTTTCCATGGATTTTCCATGGATTTCTATCTACAAAAGATAGAAATTTCTTATTTGTCAATCCCTAGCCTCTAAAATGCTATGAGACATTGTCTATGGTCTCTGAGATCAAAATAGAAAAATGTAACATTTGAAATAAAAGCTTACTGAGTACAAAATAAATGATGTTTACATTACGTCTGTGACTCTAGGAAGTGATAATGAGTCCAAAATACTTAAGATGAAAATATTTTTTGGTTTTCTACATGACCTTATACAGATTTCTGCTTTTGTAGATGAAATAAATGAGTTTTAATACAGAGAATCTCATGAAATAGTAACTAAGGACACTGAGAAATATAATGTAGAATACTATAAAACTTCTGGGCTGCACATAATGACAACTAACTACCTTATATAAAATTCAGACTAACTTATCTGCCACTAATTGGCTCCCTGGTTACTTTAAGGTTTTCATTTTTAACCTGGAAGCAATACCAATTAGAAAACAATCCAGAGCATAGTTTAAAATTGCATAACTCTCACTGATTTTTATGGGTTCCCAATGTCTTTCCTTCTTCCTTTCCTGACATTATCTTCCTTGGTTGGATTGTTGAGTGCTCTGTTTCATGGTGCTGCACACCAGTTAAGCTGTGAATCCAGCCATGGCCACATATAGAAATGAGCAAAGACATCCAGGTCTCTTGGCAAACTGCTGTGATGTTCAAACTAGTGTTAGCTCACTTCCTAATTTATCTCACTCCCATTGATGGCCTCCAAGGTAGGAAAAGGTTTTACTTCCTAAAGTGAAAACACTTCCAGCCAAACTTGGATGGTCTAACCTCTAAGCAACTGTACCCCTGTATTCCTTAAGAAGCACTTTGAGTCTTTCATTGACAATCTTTAACAACAAACAAATGAACAGTCAATGAAACACTTTCCATGGATTTCCATTGTTACAAAAGATAGATATTTCTTATTTGTAGGCTCTAAAACATTATGAGATATTTTCTATGGTCTCTAAGATCAGAATAGAAAATGTAACATTTTGAAATAAAAGCTGAGTACCAAAATAGATGATATTTACTGCACAGTCACCAAGTGATATTCCTTTTCAAATGATGAAAATCTTTACCTATGAGCAAACGAGGTGAGAAACTAGCTTAGACATTAAACTTACATCTGTACAAAAAGAGAAACATTACGTTGACCATTACGAATGGTATAGATATTTATGCACTTTATTAAATACTCAAAATTTTAATCAGTTTCAAAGCACTGTCTTGTCTCCAGAGAGCTACCTGCTTGTGGTGTGGGCATTCTGAATATTCTGGAAAAGTATTCGTATGTATGTGTATATGTATATTACACATACTGCATTTCCCATTAATTTCAGCAGATTAAAACATTCAAGCAAAGAATTGCAAATACACTCTTATCATTTAAATAACTAATGCTTCGGTTACAAAATAACTTTAAGGCAGAGATGCATTATCTCACATGAAATTAAAATCTCCTCTTCTAAAAATTCATTAAATTATCTTAAAGGATAATTTAATATCTGAAGAGCATAATGAAAGGGTTTTCCTTTCATTTAAAATGTTACTTGACTTGGCATAGGATATTTAGAAATAATCTCCCTGCATAAAAACTCTACTGCTCGCCTTAAGCAGTCAGCTTGAATAAGTTAGTTCATTTCACATACTTTGTTAATATAAAATATTTTTCAATGTGCTAGGTGCTAGAAATACAAAGACAAATAAAAAGCATGTTCCCTGTCCTCAACGAGTTTGCAATCACATAAGGATGTAATACAAATTTAGGGATTTGTAGGTACAATGTAGTAAATGCAATTCTAAAGATATGCCAAAAGGCACTGTGCTGTAACTCATGCTTTCATTTCCTTACTAAAAATAAAGGTAAACATTTTTCATAGCAGTTTAGATGGATTTGCAGAAGCCAACACTGGATATTACATGTGGGAAAATATCTTTTAAGAGAAACAAAAGATGCTATTTGCTTTAATTATTATAAAACCACACCTATAAATCTAGATTAGACAAATTATTTAATCAGATCCTGTAATTACATAGATTGGACCCAAGTTTATGCCCACTGTTCTGCCTCATGAACTACAAGTCAAACTTCTCTGGCACTTGCAATGGAATTGAAAAAAATGCAGTAATAAAAGTACATAAAACTTTTTATTTCAGAAGAACTAAAGGTGCCTCTCATTCTCATGGTGTCCTTTGTAGGGAAGGACTAAGTGTTTTCTTGAAGGTTTATTATGTGTATTACTGATACTGTTGTTGAAATTATTGTTAATGTTTTAAAATTTGATTTCCAATCTAGGTGTAGTCACATCCTTAACATTTTGTAGCCTCTCTTTACTTGGCCATGTTTTGCTCTTTTTACTGATTCTGTATATTGTTAAAATGTTTTAGGCATGCAAAAGTTAAATGTTAATATTATTAAGTTTAAAAAAATTTTAAACATTTTCATAAAAAAATTAAAAACATGAAATTATTTGAATGAAATTATATTGTTAAATTGTATATAAAGGATAAATACATTATGACCAGTGAGTTTCCACCCTCCCCCAGAAAAATAATAATTAATATAATTCATCTTATTAACAGATTGAAAAGAAACAAAATTCAACATGAATTCATTATGTTGAATAAAATCCTCATAGAAAACTAAGAATAAAAAACTGGTAAAGGCAATTTATGGAGAACCTACACCTAATACTCTACTAGACTTCGAATTTTAACAGTCTAAAATGGGAAAAGCAACTAAATACATTTCCCTCAGAATTAGGACAAAGGCAAGGATGTTCTCTCTCACTACTTCCATTCAATATTGTGCTAAGAGTTCTAACTATTTCAGTACAGAATGAAATTATATAGATAGAAGAAAAGAGAGAGAAACTACCTTTATTTATAGAAGAAATGATCAATTCTGTAGAGAATGATAAGGAATCCTCAAAACAGCTCCTGGAAATAATATGAGTTACCCAAGGACACAAGATACAATTTTAATATACAAAACCCATTATTCTTATATAGCTATCAATTAAAAAAATAGAAATGAAATTCAATTTAAAGTAAATACCATTTACAATACCATTTAAACCAAGACCAAAGACCAATGCAATGAAAATCATAATATTGCTCAGAGAAATTTAAAAGATCTAAATTAATGGAGACATATCTCATGCTCATTACTCAGAAGATTTGATATGTTTAAAAGGTAATTTCTCCCCAAAATGTTCTACAGATTCAATGAAGTTCCAATTAAATTAAATTCACAACAGGTGTTCTTAAAGTGGAAAATGATAACTTGTTTTATATATATATATATATACACACACACATATAAAATAACCAAAGCAATTGTAAAAAGGAAAATAAAGCTGAGTACTTACGTCACCCAATTTCAAACATATTATAAAACTACAGTAATCAGCACAGTGCAATATTGGCAAAAGGATAAGCAAGAAGTATATAGATAAATGGAACTGAATACAAAGTCCAGAAATATTTCACTTATAAGTAGATGCACATGTCAATTCAATGAGCAAGAAAGAATCTTTTCAACAATGGAGGTGGGACACTTGGATTTCCCTATGCAAAGAAACAACAAACACACAACCTCCTACCACATACAAAAACTAATTCATATAGATCATATACCTGAATTTAAGTGTTAAAACTATAAAACCTTTAAAGGCAACATAGGAGAAAAATCTTAGTGATTTTAGGTTAGGCAAAAACGTCCTTGATAGGATACAAATACTGGAATTATAAAAGAGATATTCATAAGGGTCTCATCAAAATTAGCAACTTTTGTTCTAATAAAAAGACTTCTAAGGGATGAAGATGCAAGTCACAGACCTGAAAAAATTGAAAAATATATATCTACTAATGTATTTGTGTTCAAAATATACTAGTCATACTCTTACATCTCAATAGTACTTCAAGCAACCTAATAAAATAGGGAAAAAAATATGAATAGACACTTCAAAAAAGAAGGTATATGGATGGCAAAGAAGCACATGAAAAATATATAATATAAAATAATTACTCAATAAAGAATATAAAGTTAAAAGGAATAATGACATGTAACCACATACCCATTAGAACTGCAAAAACTGAAAAGACTGACAATGCTAAGCATTGACAAGGATACGGAACAACTGAAGACAGCACACATTGTTGGTATAAAAGCAAGGCAACTTGGCCACTTAGGGAGAAAAAAATCAGTTTCTTACAAAGTTAAACAAAAATATAATGTAACTGTAGTAGTGTAAAACTGACTGCTTAATAAAAACCCTCTAAAAATATGAGCAGCATAAAACAATAAAGTAATTTTCAGCTCATTCAGTGATTAATGCTGATGTTTGTAATTCGTAGGCAGTCTTCCTTCTGGTCACTCAGGAACTTGGCCTCTTTCCATCCCATGGACCTGCCAATGACTAAAGCCTTTGTGTCCTCCACTGATCTTCTGCACCATGCCAGGGGAAGAGAAAGTGGGGCAGACCTTGAAATGATAAAGTTGACTTTTGTCTACCCTCATTCCATTCAGCAGACTTGACAACATGACAAGAACTAACTACAAGGGATCCTGGAAATGTAATCTAATTATGAGCCCAGAATTAGAGGGAAAGGATTTCCATGAATCCTTACCAGTGTACATTACTACTGTATATAAAATGTGCAAAATCTCAAGACAGAGACATATCAAAGCAATTGTTTGCTTTTCTTCCCCTAGGGCATAAATACCACCTAATTAGTTTTTGCATTAGAGAGACTGTAGAAAATAACATAAAGCTATATTTTATATTACAAACAGCAATTTTCACTTCAAGATCACAAGTTATTAGCTACACAACTGGTAGTTAAACATCAATAAAGTGCTGTGTTCCCTATGATCAACTACCAATCTCTAGTAATCATATATATTACTTTTAATTCACAACAGGTTAAATACTAATCCAGCAACAGAATTAAGAATTAGGGAGTAGAAGAATAATTCCTATTCTGGGGGAGAACAATTCCTATTCTTAAATATAAAAAAGCCACAAAAAGACAGAACTGTGCATTGCTATCCTCAAAAAAATCAAAATAAGTATAAAAACAATTATGTAATTTTCAAAAAATTCTTCTTGATGAAAGAAAAAGCAAATAAAATATATAAATGTAGAATTTTTTAAAATATAGAGGTCACTGTTATTTTGAAATATTAGGAGGAAGTTTTTAATTAAAGTTTTTATTTTGAGATAATTATAAGTTCACATGCAACTGTAAGAAGTAATACAGAGAGATCTCAGATATGCTTTACTCAGTTCCCCCACTGGTAACATCTTGCAAAACTATATTACTATATTATATTACAATATCTCAACCAGGGTCCCTCATGTTGCACTTTTATAGTCACACCTACTTCCATCCCTCCCCACACTTTCCCTAGCAACCACTAGTCTGTCCTCCATTTCTAAAATTTTGTCATTTCAAGTATATAAATAAATAACATTTGGCATTAGCTTTTTTCACTCACTATAATTTTGTGTATATAAAAAGACAAAATACCATAGATGGCCAATAGGCACATGAAAATATGCTCAACATAGCTAATTATTAGAGAAATACAAATCACAACTACAATGGGGTACCACCTCACACTGGTCAGAATGGCCATTATTAAAAGTCTACAAATAACAAATGCTGGAGAGGGTGTGGAGAAAAGGGAACCTTCCTTCACTGTTGATATGAATGTAAGCTGGTGCAGCCACTATGGAAAACAGTATGGCAGTTTCTCAGAAAACTAAAGAGACTTGTCATATGATCCAGCAATCCCACTCTTGGGCATATATCCAGACAAAACTCTAATTCAAAAAGATACACGTATCCCTATGTTTACAGCAGGACTACTGACAAGAGCCAAGACATGGAAACAACGTAAATGTCCATTGACAGAGGAATGTATAAAGAAGATGTGGTACATATATACAATGGGATACTACTCAGCCATAAAAAAAAGAAAAGAAATAATGCCATTTGCAGCAACATGGATGGACAATGTATTATCATACTAAGTGAAGTAAATCAGAAAGAGAAAGACAAATGCCGTAAGATATCACTTATATGTGGAATCTAAAATATTACACAAATGAACCTACGTATGAAACAGAAACAGACTCACAGACGTAGAGAACAGACCTGTAGTTGCCAAGGGGGAGGGGGCTGGGCAAGGGATGGAGTGGGAGGTTGGGGTTAGCAGATGCAAACTATTATATATAGAAAGGATAAACAACAAGGTCCTACTGTTGTAGGTCAAGGTTTAGCACAGAGAACTATATTCAATATCCTATGATAAACCATAATGGAAAATAATATTTTTTAAAATGTATATATATGTATAACTGAATCACTTTGTTGTACAAGAGTAATTAATACAACATTGTAAATCAACTATATGTCAATTGAAAAAAGTACAATACAAAATTTTAAAAGACAAACCAATATAGTAAAATAATAATCCTAAATTGTTTATGCTCAATGATATACTTTAAAAATACCTGAATAATTGACAGAATGAAAGGAGAAATAGACAAATCTACAGTCATGTTTAAAGCTTTTTTTTTTTTTGTGGTACGCAGGCCTCTCACTGTTGTGGCCTCTCTCTTTGTGGAGCACAGGCTCCGGACGCGCACGCTCAGCGGCCATGGCTCATGGGCCCAGCCACTCCACAGCATGTCGGATCTTCCCGGACCGGGGCACGAACCCGTGTCCCCTGCATCGGCAGGCGGACTCTCAACCACCGCACCACCAGGGAAGCCCATGTTTAAAGCTTTTTAAACAACTGTTTTAGTTACTGAGGTAATGAGAAGATAACAAAAATAATCAGAATATGGGAGATTTGCAGTGCATCTTAACAAATGACATTATTAACATTTTTAGAATGCACATCAAACACTGTAGAATACATATTTTTTTCAAGTGTATGTGGAGCATTCACAAAAATAGACCACATATTGGGCTCCAAAGCAAGTATAAATAATTAGAAAAGATTGAATTCATTCAAATATTTCCTCTAAGTTCACAGGATTTAAAGTCAAAATCAATAATGAAAAGTTAACTAGAAAAATGCCCAAATATGTGGAAATTAAACAACAAACATAAAATAAGTTGAGTGCAAGAAGTAAAAGAGAAATTTTAAAATATTTTGAATATGATAATGAAATAATAGAATTTTGAGATTAAGCTAAAAGAATTAATGAAAGGGAAATTTCCTATAAATACAATAATTAGAAAAAAAGGCAAGTTTAAAATCAAACTAGTTTTTACTCAAGAGGTTAGAAAAGTAAGAGCATTATTTTTAGTCTGGAAAGAAGAAAATAATAAAGGAATGAATAGAAATAAGTGAAGTATAATTGCTACTGCTGTCCATGTTACTGCCTTTTCATCATAAAGAACTGGAAAACTGGACACTATATATGAAACAGCAGTTTTTCAGGCATTAGATTCCATGCAGCATAAGACTATAATTCCAAAATAAAATCGAATCAAATGAGGTGATATTTATGATACACTTGGATTTTCCTTTTTGGAAGTAAATTCTAGACAGTAGAACAGGGAGATGAGACCAAGTAGAGCATTTTGGTATTGCACAATTGAATAAAACAGATTCAACTTTACAGACCATGAGTCAGCTGGAATTTACAGGGAAGAATATGGGTGAAGAGGGAGTTACTCTGAGAAACACCTCCACATCTCTGCATAAGAATCCCTTTGAATCTGTTACTAAAGAATTATCTGCACATATGTTGGATGAAATGCAGCAGACCAGGAAAAGTATTTCTCAGGAGATGTAAACTGAACAATTCCAAGAGTTTTCCAGGCCTGAAAGGCTACTGAGTTTCAATAAACTATAGAGGAGAGACATCATGAAATATCCAGGCTATACAATAGGGGTTCCAGATAGCTCACTCCTGAGTAGGAGGGCTAGAGTAAAAAGGCTACTTTAAACCTGCCTTAACAAAGCTTAAAAAAGAATAGTTAAAATTACTGAATTGATCCACAAGTTAATTAGCTTCTTGCAAAAACATATCCAATATTCCTTAAAAGAACACAATAAGATCCAAGCACTCAAAGTTATAATAGCAATGTTCAGCATTTAATCAAAATTACTAGGTATGAAAGGAAGCAGGAATATGTGACCCAGAACCAAGAAAAATCAGCCAACAGAAGCAGATGCACAGAGGATAGAGTTGATGGACTGGCAAACAACAACTCTAAAAGAACTAGTATAAACATGCACCAGGATTTAGAGAAAAACTTAATATACAGTTGACCCTTGAACAACTTGGGGATTAGGAGCACTGACCCTCTAGAGCAGTTGAAAAGCCACATATAACTAACTTATAGTCAGGCATCAGTATATGCAGTTCCTCTGCATCTGTGGTTCTGTATCTGTGGTTCCACATCTGTACATTCAACCAACAACAGATTGTGTAGTATTTACAATTGAAAAAACTCTCAGTATAAGTGGACCTGTGCAAGTTCAAACCTGTGTTGTTCCAGGGTCAACTGTATTGAAAAGGCACATAGAACATTTTTTAAAATCCTATTACGAATGAAAAATACAATCTCTCAGATGAAAAATGTACTTGATGAAGTTAATGGCACATTAGACATTGCATAAGAAAAGAAGATAGTTGAGCTTGACAATGTATAAGTGGAAAATATCCATATTGAATTACAAAGAGTAAAATGACTGAAAAAAACCCCAAGTTATCAAGAATCCCATATCAGATAGTTAAATGTATGTGCAATTTGAGTCACAGTGGAGTGTTAGAAAAAAAATATATAAAGAAATATTAACAATTTTTACCAAATTTGCTGAAAACAGAAGACCACAATTCACTAACCACAAAACAGATTAAAACAAAGAAAAACAGACCAAGGTATATCATAATTAAATTGTGTAAAAACAACTGAAAAAACAGCCAGAGAATAAAGAAATAATACATAGAGAAAGAAATATAAGAATATCACAATCTTCTTACAAGAAGCAAAGCAAGTCAGAATATTATGGAACAATATTTTTAAAGTGCTGAAAAAAAGGCTTGTTACTTCAACATCCTATATTGATAGAATATATCCTTCAAAAATAAAGGTGAAATAAAGACATTTGTATTCAAACAAAAGTTTAGAGAAAGAGTTAGTAGTAGATCTGAACTACAAGAAGTTAAACAGGAATCTCTTTAAGGGAATAGAAAATAATACCAAGTGGAAATTTGGATCTGCAAAAATAAATGAAGAATGCTGGAAATAATAAATATTTGGATAAATTAAAAGGATTTTTTCTTATTTTCTAAAATTCCATAAAGAAGTATCTACTGTTTAAAGAAAATTAATTTCAATGAAAGTACACTCTAAAGTTTTAACACATGTAGAAAGAAGATATTTGACAAAACAGCACAAAGAATCAGGTGGGGTATGTACAGGTGAAAGCTTGTTACATTATACTTGAATTGACATGATGCTACAAGGAAGTAGAAGATGATATTCTGTAACATCAAAAAACCCGAACGAAGTTTCTGGCCAGCCCAAATAAATTAAAGATGCATGTTGAAAACCTTTAGATAGGAGTCTGCAAACTTTCCCTCAAAGGGCTAGACAGTAAGTGCTTTAGGTTTGCAGGCCAATCATTCTCTGTCTTACCCACTCAACTCTGGCAGAGTAGCACAAAAGCATCCTTAGACAACTACAGAGACAATATGTAAACTAATGTGTTTGGCTCTGTTCCTTTAAAACTTAATCTGCAAACCACACTGCCATCTCAAGGCCATAGTTACCAACCCCTCCTGTAGAGTAATGACTAAAAATTTCAAACAAAGGTTATAAACAATACGCCAATAGGAGAAATAAATAATAATTGATTATGAACTCAATTTAACTAAAAATTCAACAAAGAAGAAAAAGAGATTAGAGGAGACAAAGAAAACAATAACAAATAGAAGGTTTTAGAGGTTTTCTTCCATGCTTTAAAAAACAAATAGCAAGATTATAATGGTTGATAATTTTATTACATGTAAATGTCCTAAACACTCAAAAAAACAAAGTAGCGAATATAGCCTAGATAAAGACATGAGACCCAATCATACGTTGTCTACAAGGAGCTCACTTGAAATATAAGATACAGAGATGTTAAAAGTAAAATGATGGAATATGCATTTCCATGGAAAAAAAATTCCAGGTCCTGTATTAACTTCAGATAAAATGGTCTTTAAACAAGTAGTATTACCAGGGCTATAAATGGATATTTCCTAATAATAAAGGCTCAGTTCATGTTGAACACAAAACTATTCTAAATGTGTATGTATGGACATCATAATTAACTTTAAAACATCTGAAACAAGAACTGAAGGAAAAATTGAAAAAACCAAAATTAGATGTGAATATTTTAATACTCTTCCTAGTATTTGATAGTATAACTAAAGTGAAACTTATCAAGCTTAGAGAAGATCTGAACAATACTACTAATAATTGACATTTGTAGGGCACTCCACCCAATAACATCAGAATATTCTTTTCAGATGCATATAAAACATTCACACACACAAAAGACCACACTCTGGGCAATAACACATCTTCATAAATACAAGAAGATTTAAATCACAAACAGTAAGTTTTCCAATTCATAGGTAAATAAAAATCAGTCAGATAAAAGAATCTGAAAAATCCTGACATATCTGGAGATTAAACACTGCACAATTTTCCAGTTGTAAGATAAGTAATGGGGATGTAATGTACAATGTTGATTAATGTAAACAACACTGCTCTGTGTTAAGACAGGAAATCACAGAGTTCTCAGAGTTTTTTTTCTCTTTCTTTTCTTTTGTATTTATAAGAGATGATGGATGTTCACTAAACTCACTGGTGTAATCAGTTCGTGATGTATGTAAGTCAAATCATTATGCTGTTACGTCTTAAACATATACAGTGCTCGACGTCAATTACAGTTCAGTAAAACGGGAAGAAAAAAAAGAACGCACTCTAAATAGTCCATTGTCAAATAACAAGATACAAGTGGAATTAGAAAATAATTTGAAAATTGGAAACAATAACACAACATATCAAAATCATGAGATACAGCTAGAGCAGAGCCTAGAGGAAATTTTGCAACTTTAAATGTTTGTATTTGACTAGAGTAAAAAGGTCTAAAAAATCAATAATTTGTTTCCACCACGAGGAAGTGAATGAAAAAAAATAGTGTATATCAAATGCAAAGTAAGTAGAAGGAAGAAAATGACAGAAATAAGAGAAGAATGTAATCGATTAGGAAATGGACATAGAGAAAATCAATGAATCCAAAAGATTTTTCTTTCTTAAAGATCTGTAAGATTGATGAACTCCTGATCATGAACAAAGAAAGAAGTGACAAACCTCCCAATATCAGGAATGAAAGAAGGGATATGTCTGTAGATGTTACAGGTATTAAATGTATATTAAGAAAGTGTTTTAGGAGATCGGGGAAGATGGTGGAAGAGTAAAACGCGGAGATCACCTTGCTCCCCACAGATACACCAGAAATACATCTACATGTGGAACAACTCCTATAGAACACCTACTGAACGCTGGCAGAAGACATCAGAACTCCCAAAAGGCAAGAAACTCCCCACGTACCTGGGTAGGGCAAAAGAAAAAAGAATAAACAGAGACAAAAGAATAGGGACGGGACCTGCACCAGTGGGAGGGAGCTGTGAAGGAGGAAAGGTTTCCACACAATAGGAAGCCCCTTTGTGGGTGGGTGGAGGGGGGAAGCTTCGGAGCCGCGGTGGAGAGCACAGCAACCGGGGTCTGAAGGGCAAAGCGGAGAGATTCCCGCACAGAGGACTGGTGTGGACCAGCACTCACCAGCCTGAGAGGCTTGCTTGCTCACCCGACGGGGCGGGCAGGGCTGGGAGTTGAGGCTCGGGCTTCGGTAAGAGCGCAGGGAGAGGACTGGGGTTGGCGGTGCAAACACAGCCTGAAGGGGCTTAGTGCACCACGGCTAGCCAGGAGGGAGTCCGGGGAAAAGTCTGGGCCTGCCGAAGAGGCAAGAGACTTTTTTCTTCCCCATTTCCTGGTGTGCGAGGAGAGGGGGTTAACAGCGCTGCTTAAAGGAGCTCCAGAGACAGGCACGAGCCGCGGCTAACAGAGCAGACCCCAGAGACAGGCATGAGACACTTAGGCTGCTGCTGCTGCCACCAAGAAGCCTGTGTGCGAGCACAGGTCACTCTCCACACCTCCCTTCCGGGAAGCCTGTACAGCCCGCCACTGCCAGGGTCCCGGGATCCAGGGACAACTTCCCCGGGAGAACACACCGCGCCTCAGGCTGGTGCAATGTCACGCCGGCCTCTGCCGCTGCAGGTTCACCCCGCATCCATACCCCTCCATCCCCCCGGCCTCAGTGAGCCACAGTCCCCGAATCAGCTTCTCCTTTAACCCCGTCCTGTCTGAGCGAAGAACAGACGCCCTCCGGCGACCTACATGCAGAGGCAGGGCCAAATCCAAAGGTGATCCCCAGGAGCTGTGCGAACAAAGAAGAGAAAGGGAAATCTCTCCCAGCAGCCTCAGAAGCAGCGGATTAAAGCTCCACAATCAACTTGATGTACCCTCCATCCATGGAATATATGAATAGACAACGAATCATCCCAAATTGAAAAGGTGGACTTTGAGAGCAAGATTTATTATTTTTTCCTCTTTTCCCCTTTCTGTGAGTGTGTATGTGTATGCTTCTGTGTGAGATTTTGTCTGTACAGCTTTGCTTTCACCATTTGTCCTAGGGTTCTATCCGTCCAATTTTAATTTTTTCTTTAAAAAAAATTTTTTTTCTTAATATTTTTTATTTTAATAACTATTTTATTTTATCTTACTTTATTTTATCCTTTCTTTCTTTCTTTCTTTCTTTCTAATTTTTCTCCCTTTTATTATGAGCCGTGTGGAGGAAAGGCTCTGGGTGCTGCAGCCAGGAGTCAGAGGTGTGCCTCTGAGGTGGGAGAACCAACTTCAGGACACTGGTCCACAAGAGACCTCCCAGCTCCACATAATATCAAATGGTGAAAATCTCCCAGAGATCTACATCTCAACAGCAGCACCCAGCTTCACTCAACGACCAGCAAGTTACAGTGCTGGACACCCTATGCCAAACAACTAGCAAGACAGGAACACAACCCCACCCATTAGCAGAGAGGCTGCCTAAAATTATAATAAGTCCACAGACACCCCAAAACACACCACCAGACATGGACCTGCCCACCAAAAAGACAAGATCCAGCCTCATTCACCAGAACACAGGCACTAGTCCCCTCCACCAGGAAGCCTACACAACCGACTGAACCAATCTTAGACACTGGGGA
Organism: Delphinapterus leucas; assembly: GCF_059928025.1. Taxonomy (NCBI): domain Eukaryota; kingdom Metazoa; phylum Chordata; class Mammalia; order Artiodactyla; family Monodontidae; genus Delphinapterus; species Delphinapterus leucas. Next base: position 11,933,996 of record NC_143144.1, read on the forward strand.
CAGACACCAAAAACAGCAGGAACTATGAACCTGCAGCCTTCCAAAAGGCAGACCCCAAACACAGTAAGATAAGCAAAATGAGAAGACAGAAAAACACACAGCAGATGATAGAGCAATATAAAAACCCACCAGACCTAACTAATGGAGAGGAAACAGGCAGTCTACCTGAAAAAGAATTCAGAATAATGATAGTAAAGATGATCCAAAATTTTGGAAATAGAGAAAATGCAAGAATCATTTAACAAGGACCTAGAAGAACTAAAGATGAAACAAGCAACGATGAACAACACAATAAATGAAATTAAAAATACTCTAGATGGGATCAATAGCAGAATAACTGAGGCAGAAGAACGGATAAGTGATCTGGAAGATAAAGTAGTAGAAATAACTACTGCAGAGCAGAATAAAGAAAAAAGAATGAAAAGAACTGAGGAAAGTCTCAGAGAACTCTGGACAACATTAAATGCACAAACATTCGAATTACAGGGGTTCCAGAAGAAGAATAGAAAAAGAAAGGGACTGAGAAAATATTTGAAGAGATTATAGTTGAAAACTTCCCTAATATGGGAAAGGAAATAGTTAATCAAGTCCAGGAAGCACAGAGAGTCCCATACAGGATACATCCAAGGAGAAACACGCCAAGACACATATTAATCAAACTGTCAAAAATTAAATACAAAGAAAACATATTAAAAGCAGCAAGGGAAAAACAACAAATAACACACAAGGGAATCCCCATAAGCTTAACAGCTGATCTTTCAGCAGAAACTCTGCAAGCCACAAGGGACTGGCAAGACATATTTAAAGTGAGGAAGGCGAAAAACCTACAACCAAGATTACTCTACCCAGCAAGGATATCATTCAGACTTGATGGAGAAATTAAAACCTTTACAGACAAGCAAAAGCTGAGAGAGTTCAGCACCACCAAACCAGCTTTACAACAAATGCTAAAGGCAAGAAACACAAGAGAAGGAAAAGACATACAATAACAAACTCAAAACAATTAAGAAAATAGAAATAGGAACATACATATCGATAATTACCTTAAATGTAAATGGATTAAATGCTCCCACCAAAAGACACAGATTGGCTGAATGGATAAAAAACAAGAGCCGTATATATGACATCTACAAGAGACTCACTTCAGACCTAGAGACACATACAGACTGAAAGTAAGGGGATGGAAATAGATATTCCATGCAAATGGAAAGCAAAAGAAAGCTGGAGTAGCAATTCTCATATCAGACAAAATAGACTTTAAAATAAACACTATTACATGAGACAAAGAAGGACACTACATAATGATCAAGGGATCGATCCAAGAAGTAGATATAATAATTGTAAATATTTATGCACCCAACATAGGAGCCCCTCAATACATAAGGCAAATACAGCCATAAAAGGGGAAATCAACAGTAACACATTCATAGTAGGGGACTTTAACACCCCAGTTTCACCAATGGACAGATCATCCAAAATGAAAATAAATAAGGAAACACAAGCTTTAAATACATTAAACAAGATGGATTTAATTGATATTTATAGGACATTCCATCCAAAAACAACAGAATACACACTTTTCTCAAGTGCTCATGGAACATTCTCCAGGATAGATCATATCTTGGGTCACAAATCAAGCCTTGGTAAATTTAAGAAAATTGAAATGGTACCAAGTATCTTTAACAAACACAACGCTAGGAGACTAGATATCAATTACAGGAAAAGTCTGTAAAAAATACAAACACATGGAGGCTAAACAATACACTACTGAATAACGAAGTGATCACTGAAGAAATCAAAGAGGAAATCAAAAAATACCTAGAAACAAATGACAATGGAGATACAATGACCCAAAACCTATGGGATGCAGCCATAGCAGTTCTAAGAGGGAAGATTATAGCAATATAATCCTACCTTAAGAAAGAGGAAACATCTCGAAGAAAAAAACCTAACCTTGCACCTAAAGGAATTAGAGAAAGAAGAACAAAAAACCCCCAAAATTAGCAGAAGGAAAGAAATCATAAAGATCAACTCAGAAATAAATGAAAAAGAAATGAAGGGAACGATAGCAAAGATCAATAAAACTAAAAGCTGGTTTGTTAAGATAGACAAAATTGATAAACCATTAGCCAGACTCATCAAGAAAAAAGGGGAGAAGACTCAAATCCATAGAATTGGAAATGAAAAAGGAGAAGTAACAGATGACACTGCAGAAATACAAAAGATCATGAGAGATTACTACAAGCAACTCTATGCCAATAAAATGGACAACCTGGAAGAAATGGACAAATTCTTAGAAAAGCACAACCTGCCAAGACTGAATCAGGGAGAAATAGAAAATATAAATAGACCAATCACAAGCACTGAAATTGAAACTGTGATTAAATATCTTCCAACAAACAAAAGCCCAGGACCAGATGGCTTCACAGGAGAATTCTATCAAAAATTAGAGAAGAGCTAACACCTATCCTTCTCAAACTCTTCCAAAATATAGCAGAGGGAGGAACACTCCCAAACTCATTCTACGAGGCCACCATCACATTGATACCAAAACCAGACAAGGATGTCACAAAGAAAGAAAACTACAGGCCAATATCACTGATGAACATAGATGCAAAAATCCTCAACAAAATACTAGCAAACAGAATCCAACAGCACATTAAAAGGATCACACACCATGATCAAACGGGGTTTATTCCAGGAATGCAAGGATTCTTCAGTATACGCAAATCAATCAATGTGATCCACCATATTAATAAACTGAAGGAGAAAAACCATATGATCATCTCAATAGATGCAGAGAAAGCTTTTGACAAAATTCAACACCCATTTATGATAAAAGCCCCGCAGAAAGTAGGCACAGATGAAACTTTCCTCAACATAATAAAGGCCATATATGACAAACCCACAGCCAACATCTCCCTCAATGGTGAAAAACTGAAAGCATTTCCAGTAAGATCAGGAACAAGACAAGGTTGCCCACTCTCACCACTCTTATTCAACATAGTTTTGGAAGTTTTAGCCACAGCAATCAGAAAAGAAAAGGAAATAAAAGGAATCCAAATTGGAAAAGATCAAGTAAAGCTGTCACTGTTTGCAGATGACATGATACCATACATAGAGAATCCTAAAGATGCCACTAGAAAACTACAAGAGGTAGTCAATGATTTTGGTAAAGTTGCAGGATACAAAATTAATGCACAGAAATCTCTGGCATTCATATACACTAATGATGAAAAATCTGAAAGTGAAATCAAGAAAACACTCCCATTTACCATTGCAACAAAAAGAATAAAATATCTAGGTATAAACCTACCTAAGAAGACAAAAGACCTGTATGCAGTAAATTATAAGACACTGATGAAAGAAATTAAAGATGAAACAAATAGATGGAGAGATATACCATGTTCTTGGATTGGAAGATTCAACATTGTGAAAATGACTCTACTACCCAAAGCAATCTACCCAATGAAATCCCTATCAAACTACCAATGGCATTTTTCACAGAACTAGAACAAAAAATTTCAAAATTTATATGGAAACACAAAAGACCCCGAATAGCCAAAGCAATCTTGAGAACGAAAAATGGAGCTGGGGGAATCAGGCTTTCTGACTTCAGACTCAACTACAAAGCTACAGTAATCAAGACAGTATGGTACTGGCACAAAAACAGATAGATCAGTGGAACAGGATAGAAAGCCCAGAGATAAACCCACACACATATGGTCACCTTATCTTTGACAAAGGAGGCAGGAATGTACAGTGGAGAAAGGACAGCCTCTTCAATAAGTGGTGCTGGGAAAACTGGACAGATACATGTAAAAGTATGAGATAAGATCACTCCCTAACACCATACATAAAAATAAGCTCAAAATGGATTAAAGACCTAAATGTAAGGCCAGAAACTATCAAACTCTTAGAGGAAAACATAGGCAGAACACTCTATGACATAAATCACAGCAAGATCCTTTCTGACCCACCTCCTAGAGAAATGGAAATAAAAACAAAAATAAACAAATGGGACCTAATGAAACTTCAAAGCTGTTGCACAGCAAAGGAAACCATAAACAAGACCAAAAGACAACCCTTAGAATGGGAGAAAATATTTGCAAATGAAGCAACTGACAAAGGATTCATCTCCAAAATTTACAAGCAGCTCATGCAGCTGAATAACAAAAAAACAAAAACCCAATCCAAAAACGGGCAGAAGACCTAAATAGACATTTCTCCAAAGAAGATATACAGACTGGCAACAAACTCATGAAAGAATGCTCAACATCATTAATCATTAGAGAAATACAAATCAAAACTACAATAAGATATCATCTCACACCAGTCAGAATGGCCATCATCAAAAAATCTAGAAACAATAAACGTTGGAGAGGGTGCGGAGAAAAGGGTACCCTCTTGCACTGCTGGTGGGAATGTGAATTGGTACAGCCACTATGGAGAACAGTATGGAGGTTCCTTAAAAAAGTACAAGTAGAACTACCGTACGACCCAGCAATCCCACTACTGGGCATATACCCTGAGAAAACCATAATTCAAAAAGAGTCATGTACCACAGTGTTCATTGCAGCTCTATTTACAATAGCCAGGAGATGGAAACAACGTAAGTGTCCATCATTGGGTGAATGGATAAAGAAGATGTGGCACATATATACAATGGAATATTACTCAGCCATAAAAAGAAATGAAATTGAGCTATTTGTAATGAGGTGGATGGAACTAGAGTCTGTCATACAGAGTGAAGTAAGTCAGAAAGAGAAAGACAAATACCGCATGCTAACACATATATATGGAATTTAAGAAAAAAAATGTCATGAAGAACCTAGGGGTAAGACAGGAATAAAGACACAGACCTACTAGAGAATGGACTTGAGGATATGGGATTGGGAAGGGTAAGCTGTGACAATGTGAGAGAGTGGCATGGACATATATCCACTACCAAACGTAAAATAGACAGCTAGTGGGAAGCAGCCGCATAGCACAGGGAGATCAGCTCGGTGCTCTGTGACCACCTAGAGGGGTGGGATAGGGAGGGTGGGAGGGAGGGAGATGCAAGAGGGAAGAGATATGGGAACATATGTATATGTATAACTGATTCACTTGGTTATAAAGCAGAAACTAACACAACATTGTAAAGCAATTATACTCCAATAAAGATGTAAAAAAGAAAGTACTGTAAACATTTTAATGTAATTAATTTTGATAAATTAGGTTAAATGAACTAATTTACTGGAAGACAGAATTATGAAGACTGATTTAAGGTGAAATAGAAATAAAGAATATAAGTAGCTTTATGTAAGTTGAAGACAGTTAATTAATAATTAAATCCTGCCCCAGAGTAAACACAAGGACCAGATGGTTTCACCGGTGAATTGTTTTAACTATTTACATAACACATTGTACCAAATATAAACAAATTCTTTTAGAAAGCAGAGGAAGAGGAAATGGTTTGCAAATCATTTTATGAGGTCAACATTAACCTGCTATCAAAAATAAAGACATTATTAATACAGATCAATGGCAGCTATGAATAGAGACAACTCCTTAAAATATTTTAGCGAATTTAATTCAACATATATTCAGATGATATTATATTGAGATCAAGGTGGCTTATTCCCAGAAATGAAAGTTTAACATTGGACATCCAGAATCACTGGCATTCACCGTATTTACAAAATAAAGGAGAAAATCAAAATCAACAGATATGTGTAGGAAAAAATTTAAGAAATTCAAAGTTCATTTCAGATGAAAACTATGAGAAAATTACGAATATAAAAGCATTTCTTGGGCTTCCCTGGTGGCGCAGTGGTTGAGAGTCCGCCTGCCGATGCAGGGGACACGGGTTCGTGTCCTGGTCCGGGAAGATCCCACATGCCGTGGAGCGGCTGGGCCCGTGAGTCATGGCCACTGAGCCTGCGCATCCAGAGCCTGTGCTCCACAACGCGAGAGGCTACAACAGTGAGAGGCCCTCGTACCAAAGAAAAAAACAAAACAAAACATTTCTTTAGGCTTATAAAAGTCTCCTACAAAACACTACAACTAATACCATATTTTATGATGAAATATTGAAAACTATCTCTAAGAAAACATACAAAAAATGTATGACTACACATACCACTTCTAGTTGCAGAAGACATGATTATGTCCTAATGTCTAAAAACAGCTACTGTAAGTAATATGTGAATTGAACAAGGTTGCATGTATAAGGTGATTAGACAAAAATCAGTTATATTTCTATATGCTAGAAATGAACTGAAAAATTAAATTAAGAAAACAATAACACCTATAATTGTATCAAAAATAAAATATTTAAGAATAAATTTAATAAAATATGGGCTGCCCTGGTGGTGCAGTGGTTGAGGGTCCACCTGCTGATGCGGGGGACACGGGTTCGTGCCCCGGTCTGGGAGGATCCCATATGCCGTGGAGCGGCTGGGCCCATGGGCCGTGGCTGGTCGCTGAGCCTGCGCGTCCGGAGCCTGTGCTCCGTGGCGGGAGAGGCCACAGTGGTGAGAGGCCCACGTACCCCCAAAAAAAAAAAAAAAAAAGAATAAATTTAATAAAACATTTGCAAGGACTGTACCTTTTGAGACAGACAAAGGCCTTCTAAAAATCTGAAAGGTGAGCTCTCTAGATCTTCTCTGCTAAACAGTGGGGCTTCATATAATCCTAAAACTATTATCCCACATGCTTTTTGTTTACCAGAGTAAATTTCCATTGATTTCCATAATGCTCTTAATGTTTTCAAATTAATTACGTCAGCGTGGACTAAAGAAACAGTGTCTATACAAAAGGAAAAGATGACTTTGGAACTTCAAAGTATTCCCCTGCAAACACGTGCTGCGTCTTAAGGAAAAGAAAGAATGACTCAGAAGACTAGACTAAGAGTCCGGATGCCAGAGTTCAGGGCCCTGAAGAACCACTTCCAGGCATAAGCCCTAATCAAGAAAAGAGTGTCTGGCAAGATTTCAGAATTGTTATGGACCAGTAATTGCTGTTTGCTCCCTACTCCCTCTCCCACACTACTTTTAAATAGAAGTGTTTCTAGTAGTTTCTCTATCCCTGTCCCACCATTTTATGTTGGATAACTTCTACATTTAGTTCACAAAATGTACATAAAGAGAACTTGTACTCAAAAGTCTGTGTCTGATGAATCACACGCAGTGAACCTCATCTGCACATGGATCTGATGCAGATGATGAGAACCTGAAATTTTACATAATGCCATAAATGACAGGATGAAGCTGGGAGCTTTGAGAACTTTGTTTTGTTTTGTTTTGTTTTGCATGTGAGAGGGATGTGAATTGTGGCTAGAGAGCAAACTATTTTCCAAAAATGTTCATTACGACATACTATACATACATATACACATACTTCTTAAAATGTGACATTGACACTACTTCTTAAGTCATGGTATGTAAGTTACTTCATCTTGAAACAGAGTTCACTTTTATGACTATTTTGATCAATAGAGTACAGTAGATGTGATGTTATATTACTTTAAACATTTAAACCAGGTCATAAAAATGCCATGCACTCCACCTTTTCTTGGGATCTTCACTCTTATAACCCAGCCAACATGTTGTGAGAAAGCCAAATAGCCAAATAGAAAGACATTTTGAAGGTGCTTTGTCAGACGGCCTCAGAGAGGTCCCCTCTGATAGCCAGCCATTGTCATCAGATATGTGAAGTGATAATCTTTCAACAGATTCCAGCCCTCAGCTGTCATGTCATTTTAACCTCCAGTTTGTCTGTAGGTAATGCTGTGTAGTTAAGAGAACATCTTTCCATGATGAGTTTATCCAAATTGTAGATTCATTACCAAAATAATAACTTTTTTACTTTAAGCCACTAAATTTGGGATAATTTAGTACATAGCAGTTGAACATATGGGCAACAGTTAATAGGAGTGATTCATATCCCTAGTGAATTGAGATGACACACTTATTGTGTTGAACAGTAGATCTGAAAAGTACATTTTTAAATTCCTGACAGATTGCTTCTTAATTTAATTTAAAATGTTTACTGGCTGTTTACCACAGTAGTTCTACACTGCACTTAAAATCACATGGGGCATTTCATAAGCCTTGTCTATGTAATCAGACTGCTCTGTGGCAAACTGATTTTCTATTGCCACAGAATGGAGCATTCCTCTTATGAGGAAATCATCAAAACAATTTCTGCCTTAAATTTACTGAAAACTACTCACTTATTCACTTAAAAGCAATTTAATGTGCCTTGAATTTTGTAACTGAGTACTGGTATTTGTCATAATGAGCTATTTTAGCATCTATCTATCTATCTATCTATCTATCACAATAGGAGAAACTTTGAGTGGATGATAACAAAAATTCATTCTAGTCTTTTAATTCTAGGCAACTTCCAAAATTCTTGAGAAGTAAGCATTACTGTCATAAGAATAAAAGTATCTTAAATTGACATTTTCCAAAAATAATAAAAAGTATTTGAGGAGGAGAGGTTAGGTGGTAGTATAATTACTTTGCTATTTTGCTGTATAAGGAATTATGCAAGTGCTCAATGAAGTCTTAGATATATAACTTTAAGTATAAATTACATGCAGAATAACATTAAGTGAATTATATAAAAATTCATTTATATAAAATTAATAACTTCGTGTATGGCCCATATGGTATTTATTTTAGAGACATTTTATAAATTAGTAGACAAATAGCAGTCACGTTATCCTGTCACAGCAGCCAACTAGCTCTAGGAGACTGATTAGATGCACATAAAATGTAACATGATACAGTTCTATTTACGTTTTTTTTCAGCCTAGTAATCTCTAAGTTGCAATTCTAAAATGAATAAGTTACCTAATATCATAATCTTTTTCATAAATTATTTGTTTTCCTCTTCATAATTTTTCTAATGTAAAATATCAAAGTAAATTAAAATTGGACAAAAGTGTCAGCTATGAGGGAATTTCAGGCTCTGTAATTTCCTTTCCATGATAAACAACTAGAAAATACATTAGACAACAGGAAGTAGACAACTGTAACCCCCCAGGAGAAGGTAAGTAAATTCCATGATCCTATGATCACGGTGGCTTTCTATATGGAAGCAAATTCCTGAATGTGATGGGGGTTGGAAGGTGGGGGTGGGGGTGGGGTGGGTACAACAAGTCCTGATGTTAATGAGGTGAAGAGGCAGAGATGCCATTCAGGAAGCTTAAGGCAGCTGTACAGGGGAGGGTAAAGCAAAGAAAAAAATAATCCATTGACAGAGACATCTCGAAATCTTCACGTCAATGCTATTTTCTGTTTCTGTGCATACTGGACTCCACAAGCATAGAATAAACCTCCATGAGACCAAGCAGGGAAAAATTAATTACCAAAGTTCTGTAAAATAGTACTGGACAACATTTAAGTTTGTATCAGCCAGAAAGGAGACTCATTATTGAACATGTAGGAGAAACAGAAGCATAAAAATGTGACTTAAATCAAAAGAAAAATGAGTCAATAGAAATAGATTCAGGAATGTCAAAGATGACGGATGAGAAGAGAAATGGAAGATATTTTTAAAATAAAATTTCTATAGTAGAATAATATAATAGAAATTTTAAAATTAGTTAAATCAATAACGTATTAGACAATGCAGTAAAAATGATGACTTGAAGTCTTACAAATAGTACTCTTCTGAGCCAAAATAGAGAGAAAACTGCAAACAAAGGCACAGCACTTCAGTAATATGTGAGACAATATTAAGTGGCAAAATATGCAAGTAATTCTAATATTAGGAGAAAAGGGTGGGATGGAAAATACTTAAAGAAATAATGACTAGTAATCTTATGAAAACAATAAACCAACATGTTTAAGAAGCTCAACAAACTCCAAGTAAGATAAAAACACAAACAAAAATAAATCAGACTGCCAACTACAAACTGGCACTTTCCATCTACCTCTACAAGGATTAACTCATGAGCTGCTGTGGCTTCTGATCTTCAATACCCCCTGAGAGGAGTTCAAGGTGCGGATCAGGAATGAGGCACTCAGTGCTCTCAGAAAAACTGGAAGAACAGGTCTTCAGATAGTTAGATATTTTTAGGAGAAGATTTTATGAGCCCAACTCTTGCATCTCCTAAATCCTTCATGGTGACAGCTGCTCCTTGTGACTAGCAGTAGCCTTCATGAGACTAGCAGCAACCTTCTGTAAAAATGTGTGCTTGACTGCATGTAGTCCCCCTTCACCAGATCACATATATACTGACCTTCCCCTCTACCTCTTTTGAGCAGTTTCTCAGAGCTATCTTAAGTGCTGTCTCCCAGGCTATAGTCCTCATTTTGCTCCCCAATAAAATTTAACTCACAACTCTCACATTACATTTTTTTTTTTCTGCCAACAAGATCACAATACATCATAACAAATTTCCAGGAAAAAAATCCTCTTAAATTAGAATTTTATATTCAATAAAAAAGTCATTCAGAAATGAAATAAGAATAATAACTTTTTTCAGACAAGCAAAGTGAAAGAATCTGTTGCCAGGAAACTTGCATTATAAGAAATGTTAAAAATAGGTCTTCACATGGATCTACATAAAGAAAAGCACTAAAACTGGCAAATACGTGGGTAAATATATAAGATATTTTCTGCATTTAAAAAATGTATTTAAAAGAGAATTGACAAAGTAAAAAACAATAGTGCAGTGGGTTTTATAACATATAGGACCAAAATGTATGGCAATAATAGCACAAGGGGCAGGAAGAAGAAAATCAAAAAATAGAGATTAAGGTTTTCATATTTGGTGTGAACTGATATAATCTAAAGAGAGAGTGTGATAAACTAAAGGTGTGTATTATAAACCCTAGAGAAACTGCTAAAAAATAATAAACCAAAAATTATAGCATATAGGACAAATCATAAAAATTTTATTTTATTCAAATGAATGCAAAACAAAAGGAAATAAGGAGCACAGGAAAAAAGAGAAAAAATTAGCAAGCTAATAGATTTAAACCAAATTGATAATTACATTAATGAAAATGATCTAAAATGTGAAGTAAAAATCAGACATAGTTAGACTGAACAAGAAAGACCCAACTGTATACTACTTACAACCAACTTACTTTCCCACTTTATGTTTAAATTAAAATATATAAGATGAAAGAAGACAAGCAAACGCTAAACATAACAAAGTTGGAGTGGCTGTACACATATCAGTCAATGTAAATGTCAGAAGAAGTAGTAGTATTAGAATAAAGAAGGACATTTCCTAATGATGCAGGGTAAATTCATTGAGAAGACATAAAAATTCTAAATGTGAATACCCCTAACAATTGGACTTCAAACAATACAGAGGAAAAACTGACCAACCTACTAAGAAAAATAGGTCAACTGATAGATATGTTTGGATATATCACCATTTATTTCTCAGTAATTGGTGGAACAATTACTGAAAATCAATGAAGTATATAAAAAACTCAAAAAATACTATCAACCAACTTTTCTAACTGCCATATTAGAACACTTGACACAACAACCACAAAATGCACAGAATGTGCTACATTCTTTTCACATGCATATGGAAAATGTTATCAAGATAGACCATATGTTATGCCATGAAAATATACTCAATAAACTTAAAAAAATGGAAATCATTTGGCATAGCTCTCTGATCCCAAGAGAATTAAACTGGAAATCATTAGCAGAAAGATTTCTAGAAAAAATTCATGGATAACTGGAAATGTAAAAACTCATTTCTAAATAGCCCATGTGTCACAGAAGAAATCACAAGCATACTGGAAAATACAAGAACTGAAAGGTAATGAAAACAAAACATATTAAAATTTGTGGGATGCAACCAAAAAAGTGCTTAGAGGGAAATTTGTGGCATCACATTCTTATACTAGAAGTGAAAAAAACTCTCAAATCGATGATCTAAGTTTTCACTTTAGGAAACTAGTAATAGGAGGGAAAGTTAAATGAAAATAAGTATAAGAAAGGAAAAAAATAGAGACCAGAGAAGAACTCAAAGAAATAGAAAAATAATAGGGAAAATGAATGATTTAACTTGTATGACCCTGGGCATATACCTGGAGAAAAACATAATTGAAAAAGATACATGCACTCAATGTTCATTGCAGCACTATTTACAACAGCCAGGACATGGATGCAACCTAAACGTCCACCAACAGAGGAATGGATAAAGAAGATGTGGTACATATATACAATGGAATATTACTCAGCCATAAAAAGGAACGAAATTGGGTCATTTGTAGAGACATGGATGGACCTTGAGACTGTCATACAGAGAGAAGTAAGTCAGAAAGAGAAAAAAATATATTGTATATTAACTCATATATGTGGAATCTGAAAACATTGGTATAGACGATCTTATAAATATTTACAAAGTAGAAACAGAGATACAGACATACAGAACAAACGTATGGATACCAAGGGGGTAAGGGGGCGTGGGATGAACTGAGAGATTGGTATTGATATATATACACTGTTGATATTATGTACAAAACACATAACTAATGAGAACCTACTGTATAGCACAGGGAACTCTACTCAATGCTCTGTGGTGACCTAAATGGGAAGGAAATCCAAAAAAGAGGGGATATATGTATATGTACAGCTGATTCACTTTGCTGTACAGTAGAAACTAACACATTATAAAGCAACTATAACAAAAATTAATTTAAAAATTTGTATGAAACTCTAATAACTGGTGGCAGAAAGCTGATCTATTTTTGTCTTGGCCAGTGGATACACGGAATTCACTCTTAAGTGATGAAAATGTTCTATATCTTGATTGTAATGGTAGTTACGTGGGCAAATTCACTGTAAAAATTCAAAAAAAATTTTTTTTTTTTTTTTTGCGGTACGCGGGCCTCTCACTGTTGTGGCCCCTCCCGTTGCGGAGCACAGGCTCCGGACGCGCAGGCTCAGTGGCCATGGCTCACGGGCCCAGCCGCTTCGTGGCATGTGGGATCTTCCTGGACCGGGGCATGAACCCGTGTCTCCTGCATTGGCAGGCGGACTCTCAACCACTGTGCCAAAAGCGTTGCTTTTTTATTGTAAATTATCTCAGTAAAGTTTATTAATTTTAAAAAAATCAAAATGTAAATTAAAATATCCAGGTAAAGTTATTTTCCTTTATTTTGGTAATACTTGTGTATTTTCTCTAATTTTGAACTATTTCTGTCTTACAAAAACAAATGGCTCTGTTACATTAAAATAAATTAAGACCCAGAGCATATTTGGTTCTAAATGATTATGACCTCCATAAAGAAAAGCTAGTGCATACGAAACAGATGCAAAGTGTTGAAGTACAATTACATTCTGGACAAAATAGAGTAAAATATGGATTCAATAAACACTGGTTTAATTACTGATATCAACATCTGCACTGGCCATTCCCCTCTCAGCCAACTCTGTGATTTTCAATGACAGTACCTTGGGAAAGATTCAGCAGAGAAGGTATAGATGGTGGTGCTGGACACTATGGAAGAGAGGGAGCTGAATAGTGGGTCTAGGAAATATAGGTCACTGCATTGGTGAGAGCTCTTATTTGTAGACAGGGATTACACTGTACTGGGCAGAAAGAGATCAGAACATAAAGAGAGGACTGAAAACAGGTTCTAAGCTAAACCTCAGAGAATGATTGTTAAAATCCACCATACAACAGGGATTTCAAAGAAGCTGATTTTTCTACCTCACCCAGGAGGCTGTAGATAAAAAGCTGCAACTGCACAACTGCTCCGCCTCTGCTATGATCAGGAAGGCACTGACGTAGGAAACCACTGGCAAAACCTAAAAAAATCTGCCCTGGCCATGATCCATGACAAAAGAAAATGGAGGCTGCATGCTGTGCGCTCCTTCTATGTAGTTCAGTTTCAAATTATAGACTTGGATTTGTGCATCCCAAAACAAATCAGGGACCCTGGCCACAAGAGCATCATCAGAAATCCTAATTGCAGGCTTTAGCTTTGAGAATTTGGAACAGAATAAGAAAGCCTAGAAAGTGCTTGAACTCACTGTTTAGTGAAGCAATTCAAAGACCCTGCGGGCATCACCAAAGATCGCAATTGTTACAAAAGTTAAGTTTGCAACAATTTTAGGGTCCATTTGTATATTTGTTAGGTTAGGGCAGACTGCATTAACACATCAACTAAGATATGTAGTTGTTGCAAACAATGGAAGTTTAGATTAGGTAACAGACACAGAAAGCTAAATTAGCAACAAATGTTAAGGTCTATGTGAACTTTAGTTCTGGTATAAAACTTGTTAGGGAGGAAGACATTTTCCTCTACCCTTCTAGGGTCTCCTGACTGGACTAAGAATTAAATTGACATGAGAAATTTAACAGGAGAAAATTAACAGGAGAAAAGCAAATGAAAGTTTAATAACATGTATACATAGGAGAGACCCAAGAAAACTGAGTAACTCACCAAAATGGTAGAAACCCTCGCCTTAAGTACCATCCTCAGTGAAAGACAAAGAGGATGTTAGGGGTGAGGAGAGTCAGTTATAGAAGGTTACCAAGAAAAGCACAATAAACAAGGGTACGGTTGTAAACAGATTTCAGTCATTGACTTCTTCACTGATAACAGTTTGTAGAGATTTGGTCATCTTCTTAGTACACAAGGAATGCACCCTTACTAATGGAAAGTTCCCTTACAAATGTAAATGTTTACTATGAAAGGGTAACTCCTACTTGGTTTTCAGAGTTTTTCCCCTGTCTGCTGTTTCTTAGAAAATAACCAGTTTAAAGTAATTAATATGCCAAAGAGACATATTTTGCGGTGGCAAATTCTGCTCCCCTCTACTCTAAACATGTTGGTCTACAAACAATAGCTCAATATAATAGTGGGTTCTTTTCTTTATTATATAACAGATCAGTATAGTTCCAGATTGATAGGAATTCTATTTTCCGTGTGTGTGCCGTGGTCACTCCTGTGTTGTTTCCACTTCAATCTGACTGAAAAGAAAAGGAGATGAAGAATCATGTGTTGTAGAGATTTATGGAACAAATTTAGGAGTAGTAGGGTTCAGTTTTGCTCACAAAGGCATTGTTTCGATATCACTGATGTGGCCACACCTAACTGCAAAAGAGATTGGGAAACGTGGTTCAGCCCTGTGTGCAGGAAGAATGGAGATGGGTTTTGGTGAAAAACTACCAATCTCTGCCAAAATATAAAAGAGAAGTTGGGTTGTTGTGTAACCAAGCAGGACCCTATGGGGCCTTCCTGGGACAGACCCCTCCCCCCACATCCTCTGCTGTAGCCCCTCTCTCAAGTATTCAGATAATAGTATCTCTCGCATATTTCCTGACTTTTTCAGTTGCTAAAACCCACCATCAAATGGAAGAAATTAACTACTTGATGATCATGAGCATGTAGCCCCAGATCTTCTGGTGCCTAAGGATTGATAAAATTACATTCCTGGTCCCGGACTGTTACCTCAACATCAACCAATCAGAACTGTGCATGAGCTGATCACATACCCTGGGACACCACTCCCTCACCTGGCCTTTAAAAATGCTTGCTAAAACCCTGCGGGGAGTTCAGGGTTTTTCTGAGCATTAGCCAGCCGTTCTTGCATGGCCCTTCAGTAAACCTTTCTTTGCTCCAAACTCTGACATTTCAGTTTCTTTGACCTCACTGTGGGTGGGGCACGTGAACTTGCGTTTGGTAACACTTTGCCATTTCAAGAACAGTTATGATGGACAACATAAAGGCTACAGTGTATAGCTTGGGAAAGGCTGGAAATGCATAATTAGTAGGTAACGTGACTATGGATGAATTTACAGATGAGCCCAGCAAAGGATGTGGCTGAAGATGGGCAATATCTTCAGCTAGAATTATGGAGTGTTTAACTTGTGGAAACTATTAAAGACAATCACAACTTATACAATTAAACATTCATGATTACTTATGATACGATAAAATGAATAAAATCCTACTAAGGTTTCTGATTGAGCCGAAGGACAGTTCTCAGATGAATCTGGATGGGTTGAATTTATTGGGTGAGGGAGCTTAAGAAAAGGAAGAGAAATGGTAGGCAGGAGTCACTGAGGAAAGAATGGGGACTGCAGAAAGAGTATGTTTTCTGGAAAGATTTTTATCCTTTAAAGCTCAGCTCATTCATGCTTACATTAAAATGGAGCCATTAACTATTGATACAACAAGTTTCATTGACAAATCTATTCTTTGGATTCTTAGAACACTTACAATCCTCAGTATACTACTCACGCTTAGTTGCCATGGCTTAGGTTTGGTCACAATTTCATTTGGGTTTGTATATCAAATAAGAATCATCAAAATTACAGACAACATCATGTTATTGATACAAGTTTTATTAACTTCAAATATAGCATAAATTACTTGAAGGCACAGTATGGAATCTTATGCCCATACAAAGTTGTTAACACATATTCCCTTAGTTAATGTATAAACTATGGATAATATTTTGAAGACACAGTCTATATTTTAGATCTCTATAATAATAATACCTAATAACCTGTTGTAATATATTCCAACACAATGTGACTTTTACCTCCTACAATGTGGCAAATCAGCAAATGTGTATCCATTTTGGAAAAGAATGAGAAAACTAACTCTAAGGGACATCTCATCTAAAGAATATTAAATTAAACATGCTGGCACTAATTTTGCTCAAAACTCAGATGTGATGCAAATTCTAGATTTGCCACTCAGATATTTTCAAATGATTCAAAACAATACAATATGTTCAATCCTGTTTTAACATGATGTTTATACATTTATGTGATTTGTGCTGCAAAGAATCATTTTTTCTTTCTGCTAAATGATGAAGTAAAAACCAGCAATTAAAAATAAAAATGTGCCTGATTTGTTTTTTTATCAGAATACATTGTTCAAAAGCATATATATTTACAGTAAATACAAATATCACATTGATGGGTTATATTTACTGTAAGTTTTTTTATGCAAAATAGATAAAAACATAAAATGCTTAGCTTCACACAAACAAAATATTCACAAAATCTTTGAGAAGATAAAGTTAATTATCACATAAGAGACTGCATTGAAGCTGTCTAGGTGAGATCAAATAAAACGTTAAAAATAAAACTTTAGCTTACAATGCTGAGTACATTTTTTTCTGAATTTCAAAAATTATGCATGTAGTTATTTCTATTAATTTCACTTCAAAAATTATGCATGTAGTTATTTCTATTAATAATGGTTTTGTAGATGACCTTGCTAAAGACTTCTGATATGGCAAGGAATTTATTTCAAAAGAATGACAGAGATCTAACACATTAAATAAGTGGTTCACATATTTGAAAATAAAGAAATGTTGAACATTGCTACTATATAGTTTTATACCTGGCAAAGCTGTATGCTGTAAGGCCAAATGGCCCGAGGCAGGGGAACACAATCAGATTCACAGGTTGCATCAA
Source organism: Delphinapterus leucas (assembly GCF_059928025.1). Classification (NCBI taxonomy): domain Eukaryota; kingdom Metazoa; phylum Chordata; class Mammalia; order Artiodactyla; family Monodontidae; genus Delphinapterus; species Delphinapterus leucas. The sequence continues at coordinate 11,951,409 of NC_143144.1, forward strand.
ACCGAAATTCTCTGGACCACCCAGTTCCAGAAACTGCCCTGGAGACATTCCGGACCACCCAGTTCCAGGAACTGACCTGGAGACTTTGAACCCGGCCCAGCCTTCCCGCCTTTCGAGGGGCGGGACTAATGGTTCCCCAGGATACCCGAAAAGACCACCAAATAAGGAATACCCTGCGCCCTCCCAGATTCACCACACCACTTTCCCTTCTTCCCCTATAAAATCTTGCCCAACCCTCGCCCGGGTGCGACTTCTCTGGCCCCTTTATCTCGGACCCGTGAACCTCGCCCGGGAGCGCTCCCTAATAAAGCTCACTTGAAGCCTTCCTCTGTTTCGCGGTGCCGTTTGTTAAGATTTGACCTTACATATGACTTTTTTTTTTTTTTTTTTTTTGGTAAAAAAAGAATATAATTTCCAAATGAATAACTTCCCAAAGAAGTCTTTATACTTTTTAATCTTTTTTCATATCATTATGTGGGATTTTCTTTTTAATTTTCTCTCGTAATTGTCTAATCTCTGACATTGAAATTAATTAGTTCAAGGACTTAAAATTTTTCCAGGAACAGAAATGAAAACCAAGTAACAAAAAGTTTTATTTGCTTCAAAGTCACATTTTTAGCAGGTGTCAGAGAGAAAGAAATTTTCCTCTACTCTTCTAGTGAAGAACTGTGCCCCCTGGAGTTAACAGAAGCTGATAACTAATAGAAATTCTCAAACTTGTGTTACAGAATAAGGGATCAGCTGGTTAAAACCCCTTTGCTTGTAAACTGCCTTCATGGATTAATTTCACATTAGGTTTTTTTTTTCTCTTTCTTTTTTTCTCTCTTTAATTGCAAACCTTCCCAGCTTCACACAGCCCAGTTGTTTTACAGGAACTTGGAATCAGCCCCTGCCCAGTGCAAGCTGGCTGGGGGCTGATTGGGACCTCCAACCCTAAAACTGGGCCTGCACAGACATCAATGAATGGTCTTCTGACTTCAGAGGCTGGAAAACTCCACCCTCAGATCATGCTCAGAGGCACCATTTTGAATATGCAGAAGCATGAAACTGAGGTGCACCTGTGCAGAACACCAATTACCTCACTTTTTCCTTACCTCCAATCACTTTTCCCAGCACTTAAGACTACCTTGCTTATACCATAAATATCCCAACCCCCTTGCCTTTGGGGAGGCAGATCTGAGAATTGTTCTCCCGTCTCCTCGCTTGGCTGCCTTGTGCATAAACTCTACCTCGGTTGTAAACCTCAGCATCCTGGCATTTGGCTTACTGCACATGGGGCAAATGGACCTGGCTCAGTAACACTAGGTTCTTTTGGTTGGTCTAAGAATTAAATTGACATGAGACAGATTAACAAGATAAAATCAAACAAAAGCTTAATAACATGTATGTGTGGGAGAGACCCAGGAGAAAAGGGTAACTCACCAAAATGGCTGAAACCCTTACCTTAAATACCATAGTCAGCTAAAGACAAAAGAGGATGTTGGGGGTAGTGGTTTGTGACTTCAAAGGGGAGGAAGGCAATTCACATAAAGATGAAAAGCAAATGTTTGGAAAACAAATGTTTACTTGGCCCAGGCTGAGACAATGGACACAGAGAGGAATTTTAACAGACTTTGCTGGGTTCCTCCCTGTCTCTATACCTAGTTCACATTCTAGTTATCTATGGTGATAGCCCCCTTCCTGGAACAGGTCCTCCATCTACATTCTTTAGTCAGTTAGGGGGAAGCTCAAACTTTCTTCCTGAGTCTTTATGACCTTGACTGTTTAAAGTTTGAAATAATCCATATGCCAAAGAGACATTTTGGGGTGACAAACTTTGTTCCCGTACAGTATACAAATGAGTAATTATTTTATTTTATTTATTTATTTATTTATTTACTTTTTGCAGTTCGCGGGCCTCTCACTGTTGTGGCCTCTCCCGTTACAGAGCACAGGCTCCGGATGCGCAGGCTCAGCAGCCATGGCTCATGGGCCCAGCCGCTCCGTGGCATGTGGGATCCTCCCCGGACCGGGGCACAAACCCGCGTCCCCTGCATGGGCAGATGGACTCTCAACCACTGCACCACCAGGGAAGCCCAGTAATTATTTTAAAAAGCATACCTAGAAATCCTAAACTCAGAACTGTGGAATTTTTTCTATAGACATTGAAGAGTGAAGTTCTGCTTTAGAGCAAGAAAGAGTCACAATCCTCAGTTGCTTCTGGATTGTTAGTAATGTGATGTTTGGCTGAGAGAATAAATGAAAACATGGGGAAGACTGGTAGTGCAGAAGCCTGTGAGTCTTCTGCTCTGTTTAAGAATTGTTAAGGATTGTTTTAAAGTAGAATATTTACAAATGCTGTGCAGCATATACACAATTGTGTAAGGAATTCAGAGTAAAAATATTGTCATTTTTAGTGGCTGTGGATTTGACAGACTTAATGGAAAAATTAATTATGAAGTAAGCATAGGATTTGGGCATTAAGGGGAAAGTATACTCCAGGTGAAACCAAGTGGGACCCCGTGGGGCTCCTGGGCACAGAAGCCTTTCTGTGTCCCCTGTTTCTTGTTTGTAGAGAATAGGCTTCAGCCTCCATGACCCTCCCCAGGTTCCAAAGGGGGCAGTTTAAAACAGTTGCTAATCAGGGAAGGGATGGGATGCAGAAACAAGGGAGGAGCAGTCAAGAAACAATAGTGCAGCCTTGGGGCAGGTCCTGGTTCCCCCTCAAGGGATACACATGACAGTATCTTTGAGCTCTTCTGCAGAACTAAAACCTCCCAAAATGGAAGATGTTAATGACTTTATGAAGCATTCTTTATTCCAGAGAGAAAGTCACAGTTTGATAACCTTGAGAACCACAGAAGCTCATCAGGAGATCACCTGAGGCCAGATTAAAGGAGCCTGCCACACACCCTGATCCTTATCAGCAACCCTGCCCTTGAACCATTGCTATAAAATGCCTCATCAAATCCCTCCAGGTTGGGACACACAGTTTTGAGGGCATGAGCCTGCTGTGTCCCCCTTTTCCTGGCAAAGCAATAAAGCTATTTTTTTCTACTTCACCCAAAATTCTGTCTCTGAGATTCGATTTGGCCCTGGTGCACAGACGCTGAGTTTTTGGCATCACAGGAAAAGGAAACAGCATGATGATGGGAATAAAAAAGCTATAGTGAATTGATAGTAGACATAGGGGTGTGTTAGGAGTTGAAACAAGGATGAATATAAAATAAGAAATAGCTCAAGTTTCAGAGTTTGTATTTGATTTGGTAAATAAATAGGCAAAATTAGGTGCTTACATACAGAATCATACAATGATACACAAATTGTATTCAATTACCAGATTTTCTGATGATTGATTTCCTTCATAAATAAAGTATTGAACATAGAGATAATCTGAAAGCTTTCTTCTTTGGTTTGAATTGGACATTTCTACTAGGTATGTGCTAAGGACTAATCTTGTTTTATATAGGATAATTAGTAAAGTTTCCCATAAAATAAAATAAACTTATGGTATCTAACTCTGTGGAAATCTGGGCTTTCAGCTACTGCATTTTCGCCTTCAGAACAGGACAAAAGATCTTCAAACAACAGCAATAATGATGAGTTCTGTTACCTGGTTTCTGCCAAGGCTCGCTTTATTTCAAAATTCTTCCTGATTACATAGAATTCTTCACAGGATGAGCCATCTGGCAATTTCTCTGAATGTCTCACTGGGATGATGGCAGAAAATAAGAACAGAGCCAATTCGCAGAGAAAACAAAGGAAGAATGTCTAGATTGCCATGGCAGATTTTACATCAATGCCAAGAATCTCTGCATAGATGCCAGGTAGACTATTACCACTGAAATCTGATTTAACTACAGAAGGACCTCTGACTCTGAGCTTACTAACTGAAATTTGCAAATCACCATCATCTGCAAAATGTTTAGAAATCTCAACCATATATTGATTTGCAAAAAAAAAAAAAAAGTTGATATTAATGAAGGTACCACTAAATTTTAGTAAGCTTGTTTTAGGAAATAAAAGCATAGGATGACTAATTTTACCAATCAAGTGTGGGTTTAAATAAGCATAAAACTAGGACAATATAAGAATAGATATGAAATAATGACTGTTGCAAACAAGAAAGCTACTACTTCATTTTTAGGTGAATTTCTAAAAGAATTTTCTTTTGATAATGAAATTAAAATATGGCTTTTATAAAAAAGCTCAAAATAATATAATTTATACTTCATCCTGATCTCATAAGCTCATTATTAAGTAAACAGAAATAATCTATTTTTTCTCCAATTAAAGTACTGAATTAAGTTTTAGGAGTTATGTTTTGTTTTCTTTTTACTAATTCAGGTTCAAGAATTTTATTCACTCATTCATCAGATATTTATTAATGCCTACTATTGATCAATTATTGGGGGACTATTAGGAATACAAAGAATAATAAAATAGATTGCAGCTCTGGGAATTTTTAGAAACCAATATGGAAGACAGAGAGCTAAATAAATTACATCAAATATTAGACTCTTTCCATCTGGGGAGGAAAATATATTTATATTACAATATTATTCAATCCTGATTAGATATGTCTTTAAACAGCCATTGTCAAAATCCTTGGTTTCTTAGCTGTTGAGTTTCTTTAAGATACATATTAACTCATTCTACCATACCCAAAGCTCATTGAGACTAGCTATTATACCATGCAATTTATGTTCAGTTAATGATTCTTCAATAAATATTAATAAAAATAGCTTTTTTGGTATAAATATCTGATTGTTTTATTAATCATATATTCCCATTTCATGGTAACACTGGGAGAGCTAAGAGTAATACTAGCTCTGAGCCTCAATACCCAGCTTGCTTTTTACTGCCCCAGGTACTTTCCATTTCTCCCTGCTGCCATCTTCAGGGATGAGGGAGAGGGTTCTCTTGTGGTCACAGATAGCTGTAGCAGTTCCAGGAATTATACTGATGTATGATAAATCCAGATAAGAGGAATTATTTGTTATACTGTTTCATTTTAGAAATAAGTATATTTTTCCAGAATCTCCTCCTTAGATTGACTTTATGTCTTATTGGTCAAGATTTTGTCCTGTCAGCATCCCTAATCCACTCATTTATGGGGTCAGGGTTTACCTAGGTGACCTGGATTCTTAGATTTATAATTGGAGATGATATAGATGTTTGAGATTCAGCCATTTTGACTCATTCCGAGTTATATTTCATTCCTTTTGCTCATTCAGAGATGTGAGGGCTAAGGATTTTCATGGTAAGAAATTCATTCTATCAATTTACATTCCCAAAAACAGTGCAGGAGGGTACCCTTTTCTCCACACCCTCTCCAGCATTTATTGTTTGTAGATTTTTTGATATGGCCATTCTGACCAGTGTGAGGTGATACCTTATTGTAATTTTGATTTGCATTTCTCTAATAATTAGTGATGTTGAGCATCTTTTTGTGTGCCTCTTGGCCATCTGTATGTATTCTTTGGAAAAATGTCTATTTAGGTCTTCCACCCATTTTTTGACTGGGTTGTTTGTTTTTTTGATATTGAGCTCCACAAGCTGTTTATATATTTTGGAGACTAATCCTCTGTCATTTGATTTGTTTGCAAATATTTTCTCCTATTCTGAGGGTTGTCTTTCTGTCTTGTTTATGATTTTCTTTGCTGTGCAAAAGCTTTTAAGTTTCATTAGGTTCCCTTTGTTTATTTTTGTTTTTATTTCCATTACTCTCGGAGGTGAGTCAATAAAAGATCTGTCTGTGATTTATGTCAGAGTGTTCTTCCTGTTTTCCTCTAAGAGTTTTATAGTGTCCAGTCTTACATTTAGGTCTTTAATCTGCTATGGAGAACAGTATGGAGGTTCCTCAAAAAACTAAAAATAGAATTACCATATGACCCAGCAATCCCACTACTGGGCATATACCCAGGGAAAATCATAATTCAAAAAGACACATGCACCCCAGTGTTCACTGCAGCACTATTTACAATAGCCAGGTCATGGAAGCAACCTAAATGTCCATTGACAGACAAATGTATAAAGAAGATGTGGTACATATATACAATGGAATATTACTCAGCCATAAAAAGGAACGAAATTGTGTCATTTGTAGAGACGTGGATGGACCCAGAGACTGTCATACATAGTGAAGTAAGTCTGAAAGTGAAAAACAAATATCTTATAGTAACACATATATGTGGAATCTAGAAAAATGGTACAGATGAACAGGCCTGCAAAGCAGAAATAGAGACACAGATGTGAGAACGGATGGACACCAAGGTGGGAGGGGTGTGTGTGGGATGAATTGGGAGATTGGGATTGACGTATATGCACTAATATGTATAAAATAACTAATGAAAACCTGCTGTATAGCACAGGGACTCCACTTCACTGTATAGCAGAAACTAACACAACATTGTAAAACAGCTCTACCCCAATTAAAAAAAAAAAAGAAATTCATTCTAACAGAATTGATGTGCAGGCACATCATGTTTAAATATAAAGAGGGAGTAGTTTACATTTGGATACAACAGAGTGCATATTATTTGGAGACTCCACTAGCCCAGTTTTCTCCAAACAGAGGAAGCCTCTGGAAGAAAAGGGACCAAACAATGGTGTTTTTAAGATTCTGATTGGGCACTGACAACATACACAGACTGAATTAAAGTCTCATAAGGTTTTGATGGGCAGTACTTTCCAGTACAGACACTGTTAAAACCTATTGGATAATGAGGGAAGAGTTTTGCATCAGAAACAAGAGTGATCCATGTGATCACTGCTGATAGGAAAAGAGGAAAGAAATACAATTACGTATGGTAGTATATGTGAACAGTGCTTAGATACTGAAAATAATTCAGGAAATTTTGTAGATTCAGGTGAAGCCAGAAAGAATATTGACTATTATTATTAATAAAATACTGTATCTCTCATAATTTTTGGCCTGGCAAAATGTGAGCTATCAAGGACAATTAATGAATAAGTTTTTTGAGGAAAGGCAATGAAATCAGTTTTGGAAATACTGGCATTATTGTGTCATTTAGACACAATTGTTTAATCATTTAATACAATATAGCCATAAAATTGACTATGATTCATGATATTTCACTGCCTAACAGTTACTTCAGAAGTGTATATTCTAAGCTACATGAATGCAAACATTTCAGTATATGGAAAACTCAGACACACACACAACACAAACACATAAAAACTTAATGTTTACTGTGTGATGTATCAAAGATACTATTTCTTCCTAGTTGTTTGAAAAACAGGATGCTATTTCCTTTTTTTCAAGATGGAATTTCTTATTTGATGTTAGGCATAACTCAGTTGATAGTACTTCATATGACTGTAAAAATTGCTAATAACCTTACATAACTGGCTTTTTTAATGAACAACCAAAGGCTATTAAAACACGCAACTGTATTTTAAAAATGCATATGTGCAACTACTGATTTCAGAATCACAGTTTCTCAGTATAATAAGGATTTAATTTTATCACACTATTGATGCTGGCCTCCCTAAATCTCTGAGGGATTGAAGTAAATTTGTTTATGGGACAATTCACTTCAGAGAATTAATTCATGCTGTATCAGTTTTTTTCTTTTTCTTCTTATTCTTCAACTGCAACCTTTGAGGGGCTAGCCCCCATTAGCCACTGTTGAATAATTAAGAATGAGAAAATAAAGTATGAGTGTTTCTTATTAATAATACCCTGGTTCTTTTCCTTCATTCCCCTCTTGTCCCTCCTTAAATTCAATTATTCATACTGTTGCCCAAATAATCCTTTAATACTCTATCAGATCATGGTCACACCTCTTCCAACACTCTTTCCAAAGTTCTTACCAAAGCCTGATACTCTCTTAATTGTTGATCTTACGCTCTCACTTGCTCACAGAACTCAAGACTTCAGCCTTTGGGTGATTCTTCTGATACCAAGCATATTACTGCCCCAAGGTTTTGCACTTGCTATGTATCCTCTGCCACTCCACAGTCACATGACCCCCTCGCTCCTTTCATTCACGTTTCTGTCTAACTATCTTCTCAGGAAGGACTCTCTGATTCTTTATAGTAACAACCCCTACCATTATTTCCTTCTTATTATTTATCATCACTGTCTTAACATTTAATTGATCATATACTTGTAAAATTATTGATCTATTTTCTTTTCTCTTTCCTACTAGAACATAAGTTCTATGAGGTTGGAACTTTTATAGGTTTAGTACACTGCTATATTCCTAGTAACTGAAACAATATCCAATATACAGAATATATCTGGGAATATATGACAAAGTAAAAGGGACAGTAGGCTCTATTCTGGGAGTTAAAAATGGTTAGTGGGGACAATAGGTAGTGTATCAATCTGCTAGGGCTGCCATAACACAATGCCACTGACTGGGTGGTGTAAGCAATAGAAATGTATTTTCTCAGACTTCTGCAGGCTAGAAGTCCAAGACCAAGGTGCTGGAGAGTTTGTTTTCCAGTAAGGACTCTCTTCCTGGCTTGCCAATAGTTGCCTTCCTGCTGTGATCTCACATGGTCTTTTCTCTGTGTGTGTAGAGAGCACGTGAGAGAGACAGAGAGAGAGAGAAAGAGAGACAGAGAGAGAGAGAGAGATTTGGAGTCTCTGCGTCTTCAGCAGTCTTATGGGATAAGGACCCCACCCTTATAAACTCATTCAACCTTAATTACCTCCTAAAGTCTCTATCCCCAAATACAGTCACATTAGAGGTTAGGATTTCGATATACGAATTCTTGGGAGACAAAACTCAGTTCATAACAGGTAGCAAAAAAGATTAGAAAGGTAAAGAAAAATCAAATAAAGAACGACTTCTATTGCATAGTAGAAAGTTTGAAATTTACCTTAGGTATTCCTCTATTGTTCACTATGTTCTATTAACACTATGTCTACTAGATCAGTTACTAATCTACTTGATTCTTCTACACCAAATCTATTTTTTTTTGGTATTTTTCCTTGGTCATTATTATTTTTTCTTTTATTACATGACTCAAATGACTTTTCTACTGCTGAATTTGACATAAAATATTCTAATATATTTAAGGTCATCTGAATTATGTCATAATTATTTGAAACGTGTGGCTTAATTCCATTGAAACGGTTGTACTCTTCTTGCTATTTACCATTTTTATAGTTAAACACAACAAAGTATTTGATGTGGATGGAGACTATTTCAAATTAAAAACTAAAATAGGAGATAAAAGAGCACAGACTTTCAGTTATAATATGGTTAAAGTCAGGGGATCTAATGTATAACATGAAGGCTACCATTGTTAATACTATATTGTATGATTGAACTTTGCTAAGAGAGAACTTAAATGTCCTCACAGAAAAAACAAAAATGGAAATATGCGAGGTGATGGATATGTTAATTAACTTGATAGGGGAGATTCTTTTCACAATGTATACATATATGAAAACATCATGTTGCACAGTTTAAATACCTTACAATTGTATTTATCAATTATACTTCAAAACAACTGGAAAATATTTTAAAAGCATAATAAAACTAAAATAAGAGAATAAAATGTAGGATGATTGGACTTGTGCTATACGTATACATGGAAGAGAAATATTAAACAACTCAGTGATCATCTATAAGCTGCTCTCAGCTCCATCAGATTTAATGCTCATTAGTCCAAAAGAAAATATATACAGAATAAAACTTGTCTATATATGTAATTTTAAGAAAATCAATATAATGCCCAAATTGTAGTATAAAGGAGAAAAAAAGAAAACTAATTTATAAAAGGATTGTATTTTTAATATGTACATGCTGGACAAAACTACACAAGAAATTATGATGAAGATCACAGACACACTTACAGAATGTATCACCATAAATGCAATAACCATAAATGCATTTTTATATAGACACGTTTTAACAGCAACTCAACATTCAAGGCATTAAAATATTTTTGTGAGTGGTGAATACTTCTCAAGAAAGTTCTAATGAAACAAATTACACATTTATCTCAATTTACATGGTGTCTGTATTCTTGGAAAGTTATTGGTGCCTACAACTATGCACAAAGGGTTTCTGTTTATGTAGAAAATGAAATTATTTCTAAGCTTAGATAATTATAAAGAGGTATTTCACCTGCATGACATTCTAAAGCCAAGTAACACACAGGGTGATATTTAATGGCCAAAACTGTCACGGGCCCTGCAGGAAAACATCATACCTGGCTCACAGCCACTGAATGTCAGTGGCACTCCTTAATCGTTGTTACAACCTAAAATGTCCTCAGACATTTGCAAGACATCTGCAGTGAAGTATGGAATTGCCTTCTCCCTCTATCCCAGCAACTGAAAACTACTGAAATGCAGTCACTAAAGTATCCAAATAAACTTTCTCTCGTAGGCCACACCAGTCTTATGAAAAATTCATTTCTAACAGTCTTTATTCATCTGTGATTCTAATTCTTAAATGCATTCATTCACACTCCTTCATTCATTTAATAAACACTTATTAAGCACCTACTACTCTTTTAGTTCATAGGAATATTTTTAAAAGGACCAAAAAAAGTCTAAAAACAAGCAAACAAAAACGAGTTCTTCTCTTAGTGAACGTTACAATCTAGTTAAGTACAGAGATTCTTGGCCTGTAATTTTAATTAAAAGCTCTCAAAACCTATAACTTTAAAGCTCCTAAAGCAACAATTATTCAACACAGATCACACTGTTTTTCCCGTACTACTGACCCTCGGACCCCTACCTTCATACCCCCAAAGTCATCACCAAAGAAATTCAAGGTTCCAGTAATCACAGTGGCTTGAACTTCTGGTGGCTACTGTTGCATGTAGACCAGCCAGTGGAATAAAACGTAGATTTTTAAGTGAGTTATACCAAAGTTCAATTTATACGCAATGAAATTCACTGTTTTAAAGCACACAGTTCTATGAATTTGCATAAATAGATACAGCCATGTTACTGCCAAAATAATCAAGATACAGATTATCTCTTAAGCTCCTTAAATTCTCTCATAGCGTTTGGCAATCAATCTCCTCTTCCAAAAACCACTAGTTTGTTTTCTGTAGCTTTGATTTTGCCTGTTCCAGGAAGTCATATAAATGGACTCATACATAATGTAGCATTTTGCTTCTGGCTTCTTTCATTTAGCATTAGTCATTTGAGAATCATTCATGTTTTTTCATTTGTCAGTAGTTCATTCTGTTTATTTCAAGTAGCATCCCATTTTATACCTAGGAATGTGATTGTTAGTGTGGTAAGTGAATATCTAACTTTCTAAGAAATTGCTAAAGAATTTACAAAGTGGTTGTAAAATTTTGCATTCCCACTAGCAATAGATGACATACCATGTTGCTCCACATTTTTGCCAGGATGTGGTCTTATTAGTCTTTTAATTTTTGTCATTCTGCTGAGTATGTATAATCTTAATATTGTGGTTCTAATTTGCATTTGCCTGCTGACTAAGAATGCTAAGAATCTTTTCCTATGCTTATTGGCCATTTATACTTCTGCTTTAATGAAATGTCTGGTCAAATCTTTCCTTCACTCTTTAAAGTGTGTTCTTTGTCTCACTGAGTTGTAAGGGTTCATGTTATAAAATATGTTTTGAAAATATTTTCCCCCAGTATGCAGTGTGCCTATTCATTTTCTTAACAGCATCTTTCAAAAACAGAAGATTTTAATTTTGATGAAGCCCAATTTATCATTTTTTTATGATTTTTTTTTGTATGTCTTAACACATATTTGCTTATTCCAGGATCACAGAAATATTCTTGTTTTCTTTTTCTTTAAAATAAATTTATTTATTTAATTTATTTTTGGCTACATTGGGTCTTCATTGATGCATGCAGGCTTTCTCTAGTTGTAGTAAGTGGGGGCTACTCTTCGTTGCAGTGCGAGCGTTTCTCATTGCAGTGGCTTCCCTTGTTGTGGAGCATGGGCTCTAGGCATGCAGGCTCAGTAGTTGTGGCTCATGTGCTCCAAAGTGCGGGCTCAGCAGTTGTGGCACATGGGCTTAGTTGCTCTGCAGCATGTGGGATCTTCCCGGACCAGGGCTCGAACCAGTGTCCCCTGCATTGGCAGGCAGATTCTTTAACCACTGTGCCACCAGGGAAGCCCTCTTCTATGTTTTCTTCCATAAGAGTTGTAGTTTTAACTCTTACACTTATGTTTATTATCCATTTTAAGGTAACATTTACATTGTATGTGTTAATAGTCAAAATAGTAATAATTTATCTTATTATTATTATTGACTTACAGACTGTCAGTTAGTCCACCACCAATTGTTGAAAAGACTTATTCTTACTCAACTGATTCATCCTTCTCTTTGTAACAATGAATGGCCCGTGTATACGTGGGGTCTACATCTTGACTATTCATTGTTTCATTTACCTGTGTAGCTACCCTTGCTCCCAAACCACGTTATTTTGATTATTACAGCTTTACATTAAGCATGTAATTAAGTACATTAAGTACACATTATTTATACAATTAGTTTTTTTTCAGTATTATTTGGCCACTCTAGGTCCTTCACACTTGCATATACATTTTAAAATAAGCTTGCATGTAGATATAATGAATTGCATTGATTGATTTTCAAACAACGACAGCTACTGTTGTTTTGGTCTTCTATAACCGTGCTAATTTTTTCTCCACTTGGTCCATCAGTTACTGAGAGAAGAGTGTAGAGGTCCCAACTATAGTTTTGGATTTTTTGTCTCATTTCTCACTTTAGTTCAATCAGGTTTTGCTCCATGAACCTTGAAGCTCTGTTGTTAAATGCATACTCATTTAGAATTATCACGTCCTCCTGCTGAATTGTCTCCTATCTCTAAAGTCTCCTTTACCTGAAATTAATAGAGCAGCTCCAGTTTTTTTAAGTGTTTGTCTCTTTACCTTTAACTTATCTGTGTTTTCACATTTAATGTGAATTTCTTATAGACAGCATCCAATTTAGTCTTATTTTTTAAATTTAATCTACCACTTGCTACTTTTTAACTGGAGCATTTAGACCACTCAAGTTTAGTGCAATGAAGAATATGGTTGTGTATAAACATCTTGCTATTTTCTATTTCTCCCATGTATTCTTTTTTGTTTGTTTGTTTTGTTTGCTTTTTTTGCGGTACGCGGGCCTCTCACCGTTGTGGCCTCTCCCGTTGTGGAGCACAGGCTCCGGACGCGCAGGCTCAGCGGCCATGGCTCATGGGCCCAGCCGCTCCACGGCATGTGGGATCTTCCCGGACCGGGGCACGAACCCACGTCCTCTGCATCGGCAGGCAGACTCTCAACCACTGCGCCACTAGGGAAGCCCTCTCCCATATGTTCTTTGTTTGATTTTTCTTCTTTATTTTCCTCCCTTCCAACTATTTAGACTATTTCTTTTATTTCATTTTATCTCCACTGCTTGCTTCTGAGTTAAATCTCTTTATTTTATTTTTGCAAATTGTCTACCTTTTCCTCCAGAACCTTGAACATGTTACTCAGTTATTTTACAGTCCCATATCTGTGTTTGCCTCAGGTGACTATTTCTTCCTTTATCAATCAGTTGGTTTTACAGCTTCTTTGTGTGTCTCATAATTTTTTTTAAATGATTTCTGGACAGAAGAGACCAATAGTTTTCTCTCCCTCAAATGATCACATCTCTTCTCTGTCTCAGTACAAAATTACTGTGGATTGAATCAATCTCATAAGTAGTTGAGCTGGATTTGGGATTAGTTGTTGCTTTCCTCATATTCAATGACTTTAAATTTCACCAATGTGATACTGCCTCAACCTTCAGACATTTTTTAATAACTTCAAACCACTCAGGATAAAATTTAAAAACCTGCCATGGCCCAAGGGTCCCAGATCTCTCGTCTTCCACTTTCCTCAAATTTAACCTGTTCTCTTTAAGTTTTGTAAGTAGGATAAGCTCTCCACTGTTTTCAGAGACTGTTTTTGCTTTTGTCTTCTAGGACTGTTCACAGTTGGCAATTATGTATTCATTTCTTGCTTACTTTATTATTGTTTACTCCCTTACTGAATTATAAATTCCATGAGTGCTTAATACAGCCTGACATATTATGTGTTGTCAGTAAATACATTTTAAAAAAATAACAAATGAACTGTAACAAGAAGAAAACACACCAATTAAATTAAGACTAGATGTTAATTAGGAGGGTAATGAAATTACCTAGAACATGTGTGCAGTACTGAATAATTTCAGACTTATAAAGTTATTTTACATAGTAATTCTCTATTTTAAAATAATATTATACTTGATGTATTTCCTTAAAATATGCTAAAACCATCAGAATTAAATAGATTTTGCTCTAAAAGTGGCCTGTTCTGTTTAGCGAAGTACAGTTGCTCTGACTTAAAAAAAATGGCTGACCTCTGTGTATAAATTCAATATTTAATCTAAATGTATAAATAGAAGCATACCATTAATTGAACCATGTGGGATTTATATGAGTTACTTTGAAATTTGTCCCACATATCTAACCACTTTTTAAACTTTTTGTCACTGTGGTTGTGAAAATAAAAACTAAAAATAATTTTGAAAGATAAGAATTTCAACCACTATGATCTTCTTCAAAAAGTGTTCATAGTTTTTCTTTTATGTCATTTCCTAACATTTAGCATGATAGCACAAACCTGCACACACTGGAGACAAAATAAGATAATTATAATCTAACTGTACGACGCCAGAAAATGTCATTTTCATATTAGTGTAACATACTACAAGAGTGATTTTTAAACCTTTCTAAACCCACCAATTTCCATATATTTACTAAATAAGCACGGGATTATTAAGAGACTTCATTATGCTATAAAATGTGTAGTTCAATTGCAGAGTCATGTGATTATTTGTATATGTATTCAATTGGTAAGCATATATTTTAAACTAGATTTTAGCTCTCCAAATTTTATTTTAAAACTTTGGCTAACAACAAACTTGAAAACAATATGATGATTTTGCTTAATAAAAAAATAACTTTGTAATATACATACAGATAATCAGGAATTATAAAATCTTCAGGTACATCTCCCTGGCTATGTTGAATTTGGAGGTTAAAGTAATTTGTATGCAGGGGAGAAGAAGGAGATAGAAAATTTTGGAAAAAAAATTTCTAAATTTTGTATTTTTGACAAACATCAAATACAATGGGGAAAAGCAAAGCTAGAAATATAGAAAATATTTTTTCTACATTGTGCGATATGCCTTCTTAAATAAAATTCAGTGTGTCTATGGCTCCATATATCAGTAAAGTTCATTAAAAGGACTGTAAAATTATGATAAAGGAGTAGTCTGGTACCATATTTAGAAGGTGCAGCTTAGAAGGTTATCAGCATCTTTGCTTCAGTCAAGTGGAAAAGCAACAAAACCTCACAGCCCACCATGTGACTTCATCACTATAAAGGGGCAGAGGGCAAAGAAAAAAAAATCAGCTGGTCAACAGCACACGGGCTGATTGTGTCCAAAGCATCATACTATATTTATCATCCTTATAATCATTACACCATGATTATACATTATCATTTTATGTATTGTATAATGTATTATATGCCATTAAAATTGTATATCACCATTATCTGTCTACTATGGACTAAATGTTTGGGTCCCCCCCAAATGCATATACTGAAACCTAATCCCCAGTATAATGTTACTTGGAGATGGGGGCTTTGGGAGGTGATGAGGTCATAAAAGCAAAGCCCTCATGAATGGCATTCAATCTCATGAATGCCCTTAAAAAATAGAACCCACAGGGATCCCTCACCTCTCCCTCCCTGTGAGATTATAGAGAAAAGACTGCCATCTATAAATCTGGAAGAGGATTCTCACCAAACACCAAATCTGCCAGCTCCCTGATACCTTTATGTTGTACTTCTTAGCCTCTAGAACCATGGGAAATACATTTCTGTTGTTTATAAACCACTTAGTCTATAATATTTTATTATAGCCACCCAAGCGAACTAAGACAATATCATGCACCATTGTGTTTTATATAATCCTATACTTATATATTATTATGAAATTTATATGTCCTTCTAATAATTATATGTATATAATCATCATTCCTGATAGACATCACTCATTTGCACTCAGTTGCATTGTGTTCCTTTAGCAGAATCATAACACTGATTAAATTTGAATTTCCACCTGCCTTGGGCATATACAATGATGTCCTAAACATGGCTGTAGATAAATATGTAAATATGCTGACCGAATCCACTTTGAATTCATAACAACTAATGTGAATTGGGTACTTAATCCTGCTTCCCTAGTTTATTCACTCTTGAAGACCTGAAATACCTATTCCACAGTTTTCCTTATATCTTCCTATTTCCAACACCTCCTCCACGTCTTCAAACTTGAGGACTTTGCTTTCTTTTCAATTGAGAAAATTAACAATAGTATGAAGATTTCTATCTGTGCACCTACAAACATGGGTATCCACACCACCTATTCAGACTCCCTTCCTGACGTGAACTAAGAATCCATTCTACTGTCACCTACAAATTGGCACTTGCCATCTACCTCTACAAGGATCAAATTATGAGCCGCTGCAGCTGCTGACCTTCAACACCCCTTGACAGGAGTTCAGGGTGAAGATGAGAAATGAGGCACTTTGTGCTCTTGAAAAAACTGGCAGACCAGGTCTTCAGATAGTTAGATATTTTGGGGAGAAGATTTTATGAGCCCAATTGTTGCATCTCCTCATAACTAGAAAAACACTAAAATCCTTCATGGTGATGTCTACTCCTCGTGACTAGCAGTAATCTTCATAAGACTAGCAGCAACCTTCTGCAAAAAATACGTGCTTGATTGCACGTATTCCCCCTTCACCAAAATCACACACATATATATATACTGATCTTCCTCTCCTACCTCTTTGGAGCACTTTCTCAGATCTTTCTGAAATGCTGTCTCCCAGGCTATAGCCCTCATTTTGCCCCAAATAAAACTTAATTCACAACTCTCATGTTGTGCATTTTTTTCAATCAACACTACTATCCAAAATAATTTTAACCTGGGAACCTGATTTTCGTGGACAGGATTCATACAGTTAATAAACTTGGGTGGGGGGTAAAAACAAATGAAATTATATCTTTATTTTCACTAACAAAAATTATAAATTTTGATTATAAATATAGGTGAAAAACCATGGTTGTATTAGCAGATTTGTTTTCTGCTGGTCTCATCCTATTAATGACCAGTGTTGCACTGGCCCTTGTGGTTATTAAGACTCCAAGACACCCTTTAGCAATAACCATCAGGAAACTTTGAAAAACTAAAGGTTTTTTACTTACAAGACCTGGAAGTTGCACAGCACACCGGGGCTACACAGCGAGGTTTTGGGTAGAGAGAGAGAGTGCACAGGCTTTTATTGGAGTTGAAGGTGGGGACCTTGGATTTAGGGGGCTGACTCACTCTTTACTGACAAATTTAAAGCATTAGAGGGAGCGTTTAAACCAAGAGAAGAGAACAAACAAGTGGCCCAAATGGTCAGTTACTGAAATCAACCAAGATCTCTGAAACAAAAGAGCTTCAGGGGGAGGTGGCCTGGCACTTTATCTAGTCCTTCCTGTGGTTGGCAAATTGTTTATTCAGGATAGCTCTCTTGATGTGGATGCCTCTTAATCAAAGATTAAGTCATGTACTTGCACCACAAACAAAACAAAACAAAAACAACAACAACAAAACAAAGAAAACCCCAAATCAACAACACTCAGGGTTTACAGTACAAGATACTATGGCTTTATCTCCAATATTTTCATACTGTATTATAAATGGTGCAGGTATCTTGGACTTTCCAGCCTCCAGAACTGTAAGAAATCTATTTTGTTTATAAACCACCTAGTCTATGGTATTTTGTTATAGCAGCCCAAAGGGACTGAGATAATTACAATGTCTTTTACATCTATCACCATCAAATGAAGTTGTTCAGCCATCATTCCATCTAAGGAAAAATAATCTTCACATTTATATGCCTTTAAAATAATAAGTTTAAATTTATCTGTATTATATTGTTTTATCTAACTGAAATGATAATAAGCATATATTATACACTATAATTATAAAATATTTTGATGACAGTATTTAATTATAATTTTGTATAATCCTACGGAAATTCACTTTATACATTTAGGACTCATTCATGATAAGAAGCCCATAGGCAACCACAGAACTTCAATGGGGTTCATGAAATACACACACACACACACACACACACACACACACACACACACGAGATTAAAATTTCTTGACCTAAAGCCATAAACCACTCTTCCCAATTGTCTACTCCACTTCATTCCGTCTCATCTATTCAAGGGCATCCCTTAGTGGATCTTTGTTCTCTCTCTTATATTAGCATTTATTATGTCACGTTTCCATCAGCTGGCCATTATTTCTATGTTCTCAAGGAAAGAAAAAGAGAGAGAGAAAAGAGAGGGAGAGAAAGAAAAAGAGAGAGAGAGAGAGAGAGAAAGGAAGGAAGGAAGGAAGGAAGGAAGGAAGAAAGAAAGAGGGAGGGAGGGAGGGAGGAAGGAAGGAAAGGAAAGAAAAGGCAAACTCTTTTTCTCGAGTATCTCACACTCCTAGATAAGACTATGCCAGAACTGAAAATACAGTCTTTGAAATAAATGTAGCTTACTTTAATGGCACTATAATTAATAATGAATTGTTACAAACAAGCTACCACTAAAAATAAAACAAAACAAATGCTAAATTGGAGAGGCTAGACCTTTCCTAGTCAAATCAGGATATGGATATGTAACTGAAGCTGAGTGGAAGCACCGAACTGAATGAATAAGAATTTAAGAATTTGCTGGAGGGAGAGAATAAGTCATAAATAAATTGAAAAAAAGAAGATGGGCTCTAACCAAGCCTTGAAGAACCCTGATATTTAAAATGTAAATTGGGAAAAAGATAACAACTAAGTGGCTGATAAAGAGAGGTGGAGAGTAGTTTGTTTACATAAAATAAAAAAAGAAAGCAGATGTTTTCCTCTATAATTAGCCAGTGTAAAATTTATTTTTCTTCTATCCTCAGAAAGTCTACCATTTATTTGTGCAATAAGCAAAGGAATATGAAGAGAGGCTCTATACATGGATACAATATTACAGCCAAATGCAACTTGGTTATCACATCAACCAAATGTTCTATTTAGTAATAAATGCAACCACAAGTTACTGAAATTCTGTACTTCCTCAGGTCAGCTAGTCATGGAGGGGCTGATCATAGAGATAGTGAGTTATTCTCCCCAGGGTAGATTTATATTATCAATTTTGAATTTTCTATTCTTATGACTCAATTGCGTTACCCATTTCTGTCTTAGTTAGTCCAGGCTGCTGTAACAAAGTACCATAGACTGAATGGCTTAAAATTTATTTCTCACAGTTCTGGAGGCTAGAAAGGTCAAGAGCAAGGTGCTGGCAAAGTCAATGTCCAGTAAGGGTCGTAAGGGTTTGCTTCCTGTTTCATAGATGTCCATCTTCTTGCTGTGTCCTCAGGTGGCAGAGGGGTGAGAGATCTCTCTGGGGTCTCTTTCATAAGGGCTCTAATCCTATATATGAGAGCTCTACTCTCCTGACCTAATCACCTCCCAAAGCCCCCACCTCCAAACACCATCAAGCTGGCAATTAGGTTTCAACATATAGGTTTGGCTGGGACACCAACATTCAGTCTATTACAGTGTCCTATTTAAATGTCTTATATCACATCAGAGTAGTCCTCACATCATTATTCCCAACACAGGAACACACATTAGATTAAAAACAGACTTGGGGGAAGAGGAGCCATAGGACTCACTTACTGATAACTGACATGCACTCTATCAACTGTTATCAAAGACCTTCCATAACAACAGAATGCCTACTATACAAACTGAGGAATACCAAATTGGCAGCTAGAAGCTGGCTTAAAAGATACAAGACGGTCTATGATTAAGGACTGTTCCTCCTTTTACTAACACATTAAAATGAACCTACAAATCAAGAGGTGGAAACCATAGGTGGTGCTTATAGTTGCAACAGATAATGGACTTTTAAAATAGTTGTTTCTGATCCCTGTGATTCTGAAATATGGCAGTTTAGGATATGACTTTTTAGGGACAGGGAACTTAAATTAGGGAACATAATAATGTTTTTAAAGTATTGAAATCTGATAGTGCCACCTGATTCTGGATAATGGGTCATGCTGTTGGTTGGAATGATTGACTTTAACTAACAAGAGGAAACTATTGGAACTATAGTTGCAATGATACCAGAAGTAATAAAGATGTGCTGAAGACACACTTGGGTTGTCTGCACAGCTTTTAGTGATTCATTCCTTTCCGAGAATTACTAACCTTCTGCAAGCTTCCATTTCCAAGCATACAGTGGAAGCAACATATGTGTTCTATATAACCACCTCATGACCACAGCTGAATGGACCAAACATAGGAACAAGACCAACACAGAGACACTCAAGTTGTTCCCAAAGTCGAGACTGCATAGTAAATTCAGAATTTGATGCATACTACCAGCCATAAAGATAGATACGATGTTGAAAGTGATAATAAACAAAAGAGATTGCTGGGTTCAGAAATAAGCCAACCAGTTTCCTGAGCCAGCAACAAAATTGGTATTTTGAAGACGGAACAGGAGTATTTTGCTCATCAAATATGAACATCTAATATCAAGAATAGTAATTAAGACACTGTGGTATTAACACAGAGACAAAAAGACCAATGAAACAGAGCAAGAAGGCCCATTTGGAACCACACATATATGGAAACTTGATATATGACACAAGGGGCTCTATAGCAAAATAACATGATAAACTCTTCAGTAATTGGTAAGTGGTTGTTAATTTTTTTAAAAAAAATTACCTCTTGCAAAAACAAATATCAACTCAATTTAGCATAGATATATAAATAAAAGCCTTTTTTTTACATCACTTAGGAAAAAATGTCAGAGAACATGTCATTAGCCTTGGGCAGGGTAGGACTTATATAGGTACAAAACGTACAAGCCATGAAAGTAAAGTTTAATAAACCTGACTACATTAAAATGTAAAACTTCTGTTCATAGAATGACACCTTAAAAAGAGTTAAAAGACAAGCCACTGAAAGAGAAATTATTTTTAAAACATGAATAAATAAGGCAACATATTAAGAATTGAAATAAATAAATAGATGTATTCTTAATGAAAATGAGGAAAAGAAAGTTAACTCACTAGAGGAAAGGGCAATTCACAGAAGAAAAAACTGAATGACTAATATGTGAAAAGATGTTCAAACTTTCTAATATTCAGGGAAATGCAAATTAAAATAAGATCCCATTCCACACCAATAAGATATATAAAATTTTAAAAGACTTACAATATCAAGAACCACTGAGACTATGAAAAGAAACTTCTAATGTGTCATTCTTGAGCAATGCTGAATATGTTACTGCCCTACAATCTGGGGGAGAGGAAAGAAAGACATAAATATCTTGAGACTAATTACAAAACAGAATGATCCACTGATATATATGCTAACTCAGTTCTAGGGCCTTTGGACTAGCAAATGATACTATGAAATAGATTTCATTTAAAAATACTAATTTGCATTTATAATTTAAAATCTCTCAGAGACTAAAAAAAAAAACAAAAAAACTTCCAAAATTGTCCAAAAGAAGGACTTGCCACAAGTCTTTCATTTACATAGAAAGAAAGAGAATCTGGCATCCATGGAACCCCAACTTGCTGCAGACCCTAAAGGCAAAAAAGAGACGCAAACTTTCCAAAACTGTGGGCAGTGATAGTCCCTGAAAGGAGAGTATTTTTAAGATCTGGCTGCTGTGAGGAATGTCTCTGCTCTCTTGTGTGAGAGGGCACACTGTACAAATTTTTGAAAATGCATCTTGCCAGGACGATCCTGAAACTACTTCTCCAATTACTCAAGGCCTTGATGACATGGGCAAGATTGAATATTCCCCTCTAACTAAACATTCTCTTTTATTGTCCAATCTTCCTGCTTCTGCGCTTAGCGGTAGATGTTCTAAAAGTTTTGTGCCTTAGCTTTCTTAGCAATGTTATCCATTTCATCACGCCAACTCTCACTTTTCCATGGGTAACCATAAAATCAATAATTTTATACAAAATCCCACCCCTTCCCTCATTTTCAAAGCCAGATTACCAAACGTTGGACATCTCCAATTGTAGGTCTACCTTTGGATTGCCCAACTGAACTTCTAAGACCATGGAAACGTTTTCTGTGTTCACTGCTGGCATAGCCTCAGATGGCTAGTGAACCTTTAAAATGTGGCTATAGAAACTGAGCAACTGAATTTATTCTATTTTACTTTATTTTAATTATAGTTTAAATAACTGTATAACCACATGTGGCTATGGGCTACTGTATTGGAAAGCCTAGTGCACCTGAAAGCACAAAACCTGCCTTGTAATATTTCAATTGCCAAGAATGAATTTCTCCAATTCCCCTCTGGCCTCAATAGTACTTTTGTGTGGCTTTGCCAGTTATCCCAGGGAAATGCTTACTCAACCTTTTTATTTTCAAGTGGTATAAAATAAGAATTGACAGGGCTTCCCCAGTGGTGCAGTGCTTAAGAATCCGCCTGCCAATGCCGACAACATGGGTTCGAGCCCTGGTCTGGGAAGATCCCACATGCCATGGAGCAACTAAGCCCGTGCACCACAACTACTGAGCCTGTGCTCTAGAGCTGTGAGCCACAACTACTGAGCCCATGTGCCACAGCTACTGAAGCCCGTGCACCTAGAGCCTGTGCTCCGCAACAAGAGAAGCCACCACACCACAACCAAGAGTAGCCCCCGCTCGCCACAACTAGAGAAAGCCCACGTGCAGCAACAAAGACCCAATGCCAAAATAAATAAATAAATAAATAATTTTTTAAAAAAAGAATTGACAAAGATGCTCTACAAAAATCAATTCTTAATATTTTGTCTTTTAACAAGTATATCTTTTAACATTTTATATTTACTGTGTCAAGCCTATTTTGCTTTACTTCAAGATCTGGGGCTGTGTTGCATTAAATTATCCCTCCTTTATAAACCTTAGCCGAATGCAAACAAACTCTTAGATTCCAACTCTCAAACCAAAATTCTAATCAACATTTCCAAAGGTAAAATGGAGCCTATACTACACCAAAAGTGAGCACATAATTTCTTGATGTGTGCTTAATTTTCTCTGCAGGTAGATGATAGAGTAGAAAATTACAAAAATCAATTAGCTATTGTTTGTGAACAGATAATTATAGACTGGCTGCTTTGAACTTGTTCATGTAAGAAAAAATGAAAAGAAAAGCATGTTGCTCCATTTTAAAACAAAATGTCAGGATGAAAAGCGGCTGAGAGGAAAACTGAACCACAAGTGAGTGGTTACTATTCACGAATATATATGAAGTACTATTGTTACTGTTAATTTGCATAATGAATAATTTCTCTTTAATTTTTCATTTTAAATAGAACTTTCTTACAATTTAACAACATACAGAACATTAACAATGTTAATATTCTTTACTAATACTGTCACAAATGAGGTTAATATTCTCACATTACAGTGAGAATTAAGAATAATGCTTCCAAGATCACCTCTATATTATCAATTGAATCAAAGTCAGAAATAAGAGTTTTGCCACATCGATATAAGTACTTAGATATTAAAAGAATTAAAAAATTTAACAGTGGTTCTTTAGAGCCAACAGATGTGTTGGCTCTAAACAAATCTAAGGAAAAGGCAAGGGACATATTCATGCTTTGATGGGACACTTAGGGCACAGAGCCCTGCCTTCAAATTCATATATGCAAAAGGCACATCATGAAAAAAACATAGTTCAATAGCAATATATGGTTTTTAATACTGTGAACTCAGATCCAAACCCCAACATCCCAAACACACCCACCGCCCCCAAAATAAATTATATACGCGTACAAATAAAAAGGCTAACTTCTCAACATACATTCATTTTCTCTTTCCTTTCTTTCTTATGATTGGAGCTACTTTAAAATAAAATGGATCGTCTAAAGTGTAAGGTCCTCTCAATAGAAAATTTGAAGTTAAATCAGGACAAATGCAATAAGCCAGCTGTTGAAATGACAACCAAGCAGATGCTGGAAAAATAAATTAATTATTACTTCCTACCTTCTTTATAATCTCAACGATCTATGAGTTTTCCCTAATTCCATATTTTGACAAGCCAGAGTGTTTAGAAATAAATAATGGAAGCTTAATGGCATACTTTCTTACCAAAATTCTAAAATAAGGTAAGAAATATAAAAACATGGAAAAGCAACTATGAATACTGAAAACTAAGGCATGGAGCAGTCGAAATAGTAAAAATATAATAACTTGTAAGGAATTCTATCAGATGCACTGCAAATGGAACCAAATATAGAAAGTTGCTCCCTCAGAGAGGAGCAAGGCTTTGGGAAAAAAATTTTATGTTCTGTAAATGGGCTCTCTCTGTGTGGAATTATCAGAGTCCTGTTATCTTTTTCAAATAAATTGAGAAAATTAATATGCAAATTCTTCTAGTGCCTGGAGAGTTATTATGCTACCTATATTGCATGTTATTTGAAACTTAATTGTATTATTTTCTAAAATTATCTGTACCTGGTATACTTGGGCTGTAATTCATTAACAGCTATTTGGCATATATTTATTAGACTATCCAGATATTCTACTTTCAATTATGTTTTTACAGACTTTATTAAGGGGGGCGCAAATTTAGGTTCACAGCAAAATTGGGAGAAAGACACAGAGGTTTCCCATATGCCCCCTCCTCCCACACAGACATAGCCTCTCTCACCACAGTGGTACATTTCTTATAACTGATGAACCTACACTGGAACATCATAATCACGTAAAGTACATAGTTTATCTCAGGGTTCATTCTTGGTGTTATACATCCTATAGGTTTGGTTTTCTCAGTCTTTGTTCTCTCTACTTTTTGGTGCTCAAAGATTCTATTGATATATCCTCAAGTCCAGATACTATTTCCTCAGCTGTATCCAGTCTGCTTATAAGCCCATTAACTTCATTCTTCATTTCTATTACAGTCATTTTAATCTCTATCATTTCTTTTTGGTTCTTTTTTAGGATTTCAATCACTCTGTTTACATGATCTGTCTGTTTTTGCATGCCATCTACTTTAACCCTTACAACATTTAGTATATCAATCATAGTTGTTTTAAATTCCCTCTCTGATAATTCCAACATCCCTTAAATATATGGTTCTGATGCTTGTTCCATCACTTCAAAGTGTGTTTTTTGCCTTTTAGTATGTCTTGTAATTTTTTCTTATAGCCAGACATGATGAGTTAAAAAGAACTGCAGTAAATGGAACTTCAGTAATACGGTAGTAAGGTGTAGGGGAAGGGAAGTGCTCCAGTGTCCTATGATTAGGTCTGTCTTTTAGTGAGCTTACACCTCTGGATGGTAACCTTCACAAGCATTTGTCAGGTTTTTCTCCTCCCTTGGGTGAGACAGGATGGCTACCAAGAGCTAGAGTTGAATACTTCCCTTCTCCTATGTCAGTTATGCTCTGATAATACCTTTTGCAGTTTAGACTCTGGTTAACTAGTTTATCAGAGGGCGGGTTTTTATAAGAACAAAGTGCCGTGATGTATTTCAAAGTTTTCTTTCCCTTCCCTGCCTTACTGAAATTATGAGTGGATTTTTGTCTAATATTTACTATGAGAACCTGGTTGGGCTCCTGGAGGTAAATCTCATAATACTGTATGATCTCTACTAGGACTAGGTACCCCTAGAGTTTTTAACTCTCAGATGTGTCCACAATGAACCCCCATAAATTCACCAACTATGGTTTAAAATTTCCCATTCTGGCACTGGTTCTTGTAGTGGTTTCCACTCATAAGTCTCTGTCTCAGTAAGCTATGACTCCCTGTATTCACCTGTTTGTTTCTCCAATCTTGGCTGCCATGGTTTGACCTATGCACCTACCTCTCTCATGCATCCAAGTCTGTTCCACTTTTTACTTTTGTTAGGACAGAGCGTCAACTTCCTAGTTCCTTATATGTGGAACTGGAAACCAGAATTTGATTTCTTTATAGTAAACTCCTTTTGCCTGGAAGAATTATTATTTCATCACGATTAAGAAAAATGTTTTGTAATAGAATTGCCTTACAGAGCAGAATCTGTCCTGTTATGATTCTTAAGAGTGTACTTGTGCACACATGTTCATTTTTGATATGTCTTGAAAATTTCTACTATATTATTCTTTTATTGAACTATATGGTTTTGATTTCTACATTTGTATTTGTTTTCTAATTTCTTAATAACTAGACTTACATGGAACATATTTGTGTTTATATTTAGCTTGACACAGAACAAAACCTCTTAAAATGGGTGGCTGTTGCCCACGTCTAAATATGCAGTTACCTTTGGGGCTGTCAATCAGTAAACTTCCATTTCCCCTCTCCCAGCTATTTTTGGCATTCCTATTGCTTGTACAAGTGTTATATTCCTCACAATTCATTGTTATTGTATTATTCAAGTTCATTTCACTTGCAAATGATGCAAAACCAAATTAAACCAAGTTGAGCAAAAACTAAAAGGGAGGAGGAATACATTGTCTTAAGTAGCCAGAGTGTGGAATTAGTTGGATCCAGAAACTCAAATGCTGTTGGAATGCTATGTCTTCAACTCTCAGATCTATTCTCTAAATTTCTCCATGTGCACGGACATACGAACATAGGACATGTAGAAATATATATCCTTACAGGCTCCAGAAGTGAGAGTTTCCCTGCTCTGTATGTGATAATAAAATTTTGTAAAAAATACTACAGGCATAAGTTAAAGATACATATACATTTATGCACCAATAATTTCAGCCAGGTCAATACAAATACGCTACTCACAATAGTCAAGTCTATAGAGATTGGAAAGGAAAATTTAAAACTATCTTTATTCACAGATGATATGATCCTCTCTGAGGAAAATCTGAAAGAAAAAACCTAAAATTAATACTTCAGTTTTGAAAGTTTGCAGAATGTAAGGTATATATACAAAAGTCAGTTGGAATACTATGTACTAGAAAATAAAAATGTAAATTTTAAATCTGAAACATATTTAGAATAGAATCAAAAAATATAAAACAATAAAAAATATGTTTGTCAAGAGATGCAAAAGATCTATACACTGAAAATTTTAAACATTGTAGAGAGAGATTAAAGAATGAAAAACTAAGTGGAGAGATAGATATACACTATTCATGAATTTGGAAAGTCAATATTGTTTAGATGTCTATTCTTGCCCTAAATGAACTACAGATTTAATGCAATGACAGTCAAAATATCAAACTGCTTTTGGTAGAAATAAATAGGCTCATTTAAAAATATACCATGTTCTTGGATTGAGAGAATCAACATTGTGAAAGTGACTCTACTACCCAAAGCAATCTACAGATTCAATGCAATCCCTATCAAACTACCACTGGCATATTTCACAGAACTAGAACAAAAAATTTCACAATTTATATGGAAACACAAAAGACCCCGAATAGCCAAAGCAAACTTGAGAACGAAAAACGGAGCTGGGGGAATCAGGCTCTCTGACTTCAGACTCAACTACAAAGCTACAGTAATCAAGACAGTACGGTACTGGCACAAAAACAGAAATATAGATCAATGGAGCAGGATAGAAAGCCCAGAGATAAACCCACGCACATATGGTCACCTTATCTTTGATAAAGGAGGCAAGAATATACAGTGGAGAAAAGGCAGCCTCTTCAATAAGTGGTGCTGGGAAAACTGGACAGCTACATGTAAGAGTATGAAATTAGAACACTCCCTAACACCATACACAAAAGTAAACTCAAAATGGATTAAAGACCTAAATGTAAGGCCAGACACTATCAAACTCTTAGAGGAAAACATAAGCAGAACACTCTATGACATAAATCACAGCAAGATCCTTGTTGACCCACCTCCTAGAGAAATGGAAATAAAAACAAAAATAAACAAATGGGACCTAATGAAACTTCAAAGCTTTTGCACAGCAAAGGAAACCATAAATAAGACCAAAAGACAACCTTCAGAATGGGAGAAAATATTTGCAAATGAAGCAACTGACAAAGGATTAATCTCCAAAATTTATAAGGAGCTCATGCAGCTCAATAACAAAAAAACAAACAACCCAATCCAAAAATGGGCAGAAGACCTAAACAGACATTTCTCCAAAGAAGATATGCAGATTGCCAACAAACACATGAAAGGATGCTCAACATCACTACTCATTAAAGAAATGCAAATCATCAAAACTACAATGAGATGTCATCTCACACCAGTCAGAATGGCGATCATCAAAAAATCTAGAAACAATAAATGCTGGAGAGGGTGTGGAGAAAAGGGAACACTCTTGCACTGTTGGTGGGAATGTAAATTGATACAGCCACTATGGAGAACAGTATGGAGGTTCCTTAAAAAACTAAAAATAGAACTACCATACGACCCAGCCATCCCACTACTGGGCATATACCCTGAGAAAACCATAATTCAAAAAGAGTCATGTACCACAATGTTCACTGCAGCTCTATTTACAATAGCCAGGACATGGAAGCAACCTAAGCGTCCATCATCGGATGAATGGATAAAGATGTGGCACATATATACGATGGAACATTACTCAGTCATAAAAAGTAACAAAATTGAGATATTTGTAGTGAGGTGGATGGACCTAGAGTCTGTCATACAGAGTGAAGTAAGTCAGAAACAGAAAAAGAAATACCGTATGCTAACACATATATATGGAATCTAAGAAAAAAAAGAAAAAAGAAGAAATGGTCATGAAGAACCTAGGGCAAATATGGGAATAAAGATGCAGATCTACTAGCGAATGTACTTGAGGATATGGGGAGGGGGAAGGGTAAGCTGGGACAAAGTGAGAGAGTGGCATGGACATATATACACTACCAAATGTAAAATAGATAGCTAGTGGGAAGCAGCCGCATAGCACAGGGAGATCAGCTCGGTGCTTTGTGACCACCTAGAGGGGTGGGATAGGGAGGGTGGGAGGGAGGGAGATGCAAGAGGGAAGAGATATGGGGACATATGTATATGTATAACTGATTCACTTTGTTATAAAGCAGAAACTAACACAGCATTATAAAGCAATTATACTCCAATAAAGATGTTAAAAAATAAATAAATAAAATAAAAATTAGCATGGAAACTCAAAAGACCTAAAATAGCCAGAAACAAATTTGAAAATTTAAAAAAATGTAGAACACCATTATTACCTGAATTCAAGATTATTTTAAAGTTACTAAAATCAAGGGTGGAATTTGCATACAAATGAATACATAGAAAAATGGTACTAAATATAGAGAAAGAACCACCTCAATTACTTGATTTTTGACAGAGCTCTCAGAGAATTAAATGGTGAAAAAATAATGTTTTCAACACATAGTGTCATTGCTTTGGCTAGTCATATGCCACAAGAAATAAATATAATCCTTGGCTCTTACCTTTAGCCATATACAAAAATTATTGCCGAAAGTCCTGAATGTAGTTGTTAAGTCTACAAAACTTCTAGAAGAAAATATGGGAGAAAATCTTAGGGAATTTAGGGTTTGGCCAAGATTTATTACATAGGCTGCAAAAATCACATTTCATAAAAGAAGAAACTTCATAAACTATAATTCTTCAAAATGAAAAAAAATGGACTCTTTAGAGTACAGTTACAAATGAGGCAAGTGAATCCACAAACAGGGAGAACATACTGTAAAACATAAATCAGACCAATGACTTATATCCAGAATACAGAATGTATATATATGTATATGCATATATATGTGTATATATCAACCTTATACAACTCAAATATAAGACAAACCAATATTTTTTTTTTTTTTTTTTTTTTTGCAGTACGCGGGCCTCTCACTGTTGTGGCCTCTCCTGTTGTGGAGCACAGGCTCCGGATGCGCAGGCTCAGCGTCCATGGCTCACAGGCCCAGCCGCTCCGCGGCATGTGGGATCTTCCCGGACCGGGGCACAAACCCGTGTCCCCTGCATCAGCTGGCGGGCTCTCAACCACTGCAGCACCAGGGAAGCCCAAGACAAACCAATTTTTAAACTGATAAAAGATTTGAATGACACTTTGGAAATTAAAATATTCAGGTGGCAAGTACATGAAAATATACTTAACATTACTGCATTATTATTTATAGGGATATGAACATTAAAATGAAAATGAGGTTCCACTACATAGCCACTAGAATGTCAAAATTTAAAAGAATATTGTTTTCAACAATTGAAAAAAAATGAGTGCAATCCACTATATCAACAAACTAGAGAAATAAAATCACACACAGACCGATGGAAGGTATCATGGCTGCAAACGTGCCACGATTTTGGAAAACAACAATCTCCAAATTTGTGATGACAAGAGAATTGCAATGAAACTGAAAATGCCCATGCAAAGCTGTGTTTAAAGAAGATAAGGGAGACCAGTGTGGTCAGAGTGCAGTGATATAGGGGAGAATGGTAGAATATAAAATCAGGGTGTTAAGTAAGGAGGCTGGATCATGTAGGACTGTAAGTGTCATGGTAAGAATTTTGAAGTTTATTCTGAGTGAGGTGAGTCGCCACTGGAAATTGTTGAGTAGGAGGGTGACACTACCTGCGAGAGGTAAAGGTTAATTTGTTCAAGAATGATCTCCTGCAAGCTGGCCTCCCAGAAAAGGAGCTGGCCTTAACAAATTTCAATGGACATCAGTTACAGCCTACTGATTAAAATATTAATCTTGGTCAACTATAAGACTTACACTAAAGGACCCTCCTCTCCAAACATAAGTGCTGAGGGGCAAACTATACTGTTGGTTTATCTCATCATATGGCTGCAGCTATAACGGGGCATCACAAGTATCTTGTCACTACAATGGAAGTTATGCTCCTGCAACTGTGAGCTGGCAGAATAGGGCTACAGCCAAGGATTTGACACGCCATCTTACTATTGGATCTCAGTCCCTAATCAAGCCACAGAGGGCACTTCCATTAAAAGCCTCAGGGCCAACTTCACTCTCTCCCTGTACCTTATGTCCATCCATATTAGTGTTCTATGCACTTTCTTGTAATGCAATGGACATCAAGGGGCCCATACATTTGTGATTTGTTATTGGCTTAATGAATTTCCCCAGTAAGAGCTGCTTACAATGTCTTTGGTTTGTTTGATACTGGCTTAATTAAAAGAAAAAAATACTATAGTTGCTATGCTAAGAATAGACCATATGGGGAAATGGGATAAGATGGTATAGTAGAGAGATCCCGGGTTCACCTCCTCCCATGGAGACACCAAAGTTACAATTACATATAGAGAAACTATCTCTAAGAATGAACTGAAGACCAGCAGAAAAGATTTTCCACAACTAAAGGTAAAAAGGAAAAGTTGCATTGAGACAGGTATGATGGGCAGAGAGGCAGTCTGCCTGGGACTCATACCACCAGCACTGTGACCCATAGGCGGGAGAGATATCACAATCTCAGAGGTTCTCCCTGAGGATCAAGGGCTCCGAGCCCCATATTAGACTCCCCAGACAGGGAGACCTGCACCAGGAAGATGATGACATAACCTCTGGCCTTGAAAACCATCAGGGCTTATATCCAGGAGAGCCAGAGGGCTCTAGGAAACTGAGAATCAACTCTTAAAGAATGCACACAAAACTCAATTTCTTTGAGTCCCAGCACAGAGGTAGCAGTCTAAAAAGTGCCTGGGTCATACATGAGGGAGATTCTTTGACTAAATTTAGGAATTTGGGGGACTTTATTTGGGTATGGAGAAACTGGTATGCACCACTTTTTTGTTGTTATTTTTGTTTGTGGCTCTTCTTTTACTAGGGCTGGCAGGTGCACAACTACCCTATTTTCTCACCTTGTTGCAGGTTCGCCTGCAGAAAAGACACAGTCAGAGCTCCTCCAGAGTGGGCCCCCTGTTCTCTCAGTCCCAGTTAGTGCCCTTGGCCAGTACCAGTATACCCCCAAATTGGCTGCTCCCTGGGGTCTGGCCTCATATAACAGAGTGCCCACAACAGTTGAAACCAGGCCTTACAGCCAACTGTACCAGGGGCCATCCCTGTGTACCTGTGTGCCCAGAGCAAGCACAGCCCAGCCACAACAGGAGGACACATACATCCCACACAGAGGACACTCCTGGAGCACCTGGCTCTTGTGACCAGAGGACTGCATTACTGGGCCCCACAATAATACTAGGGGACTTTTAACACCCCATTTACATGAATGGATAGATCATCCAGATAGAAAAACATTAAGGAAACTCTGGCCTTAAAGGACACATTTAGACCAGATACACTTAATAAATATACGCAAGATATTCCACCCAAAAACAGCAGAATACACATTCTGTTCAAGAATGGAACACTCTCCAGTACAGATCACATGTTAGGTCATAAAACAAGTTTTAATAAATTTAAGAAGATTGACATCTTATCTTTTTTCATGATAATGGTATGAAGCTGGATATCAACTACCAGGAAAAAAAAAAAAAGAAAAAAATGCAAACATGAAGTGAAGTCAAAAATACATGCTACTAAACAAACAATGGGTCACTGAAAAAAATCAAAGAGGAAATTTAAAAAATACCTGTAAACAAATGAAAATGGAGACATGATGCTCCAAAATCTATGGGATGCAACAAAGGAAGTTCTAAGAGAGAAGCTTATAGCAATAAAAAACAAGTATGCCCACTTTCACCAATTTTATTCAACATAGTACTGAAGTCCTAGTCACAGCAATCGGAGTAGAAAAAGAAATGAAAGCATCCAAATTGGAAAGGATGAAGTAAAACTGTCACTGCTTGCAGATGACATGATATTATAGTATATAGAAAGCCCTATAGATTACACCAAAAAACTGTTAGAATAAATGAATTCAGTAAAGTTGCAACATACAAAATTAATAGACAAAAATCTGTAGCAATTATATAACTAACAATTAACTATCAGAAAAGAAATTAAGAGAACAATTCCATTTACAATTGCATCAAAAATTATAAAATATTGGGGAATAAATTTTACTAAGGAGGTAGAAGACTTGTACTCTGAAAACTATTAAGACATCGAGGAAAACAACTGATGATGAAACAAATAAATGGAAAGATATACCAAGTTCATGAATTGGAATAATTAATATTATTAAAATGTCCATCTTATCTGAGGCAATCTAAAGATTCAACGCAATCCCTATCAAAATACTCATGGCATATTTCACAGAACTAGAAGAAATAATCCTAAAATGTGTGTGAAATCACAAAGACCCCAAACAGCCAAAGCAATCTTGAGAAAGAAGAGCAAGCTGGAGGTATTATGTTCTCTGATTTCAAACTATACTTCAAAGCTATAATAATCAAAATAGTATAGTACCGGCACAAAAAACAGACACATAGATTAATGGAACAGAATAGAGAGCCCAGAAATAAGCCCTTGTATGTGTGGACAACTAATCTTCGACGAAGGAGGCAAGAATATACAATGCGGAAAAAGCCTCTTCAATAAATGGTGTTGGAAAAACTGGACAGCTAAATACAGATTTATTTATTTGTATTTGTATTATTATAAATTTATTCTTTATAAAAGAATCAAATTGAACCATTTTTTTACACCATGTACAAAACTAAATTCAAAATGGATTCAAGAATTAAATATAATACCTAAAATAAAACTCCTGGAAAAAAAACATAGGCAGTATGCTCTCTGATATTGTCTGAGCAATACTGTTTTGGATATGTCTTTTCAGGCAAGGGCAACACAAACAAAAATAAACAAATGGAACTACTTCAAACTAAAAAGCTTTTGCACAGTGAAGGAAACCATCATCAAAAAAAAGGCAACGTTTTAAATGGGAGAAGATATTTGCAAATGAAATATTTGATAATGGGTTAAAATCCAAATTATATAAAAAAGTCATACAACTCAGTAACAAAAACAAATAAAAAAACCCCAAACAATGCAATTAAAAAACGGGCAGAGAACCTGAATAGCCATTTTCCAAACAGGACATGCAGATGGCCAACAGACACATCAAAAGATGCTTGACACCACTAATTACCAGGGAAGTGCAAATCAAAACCACAAAAAGATATCACCTCACATCTATCAGAATAGTTATCATCAAAAAGACAACAAATAACAAGTGCTGGGAAGGATGTGGAGAAAGGGAACCCTCTTGCAAGCTGGTTGGAATGCAAACTGGTATAGTGACTGTGGAAAACATTATGGAGGTATTTCAAAAATTAAAAATAGAACTACCATAAGATCTAGTAAATCCACTCCTGAATATTTACCCAAAGAAAACAAAAACACTAA
Source organism: Delphinapterus leucas (assembly GCF_059928025.1). Lineage (NCBI taxonomy): Eukaryota > Metazoa > Chordata > Mammalia > Artiodactyla > Monodontidae > Delphinapterus > Delphinapterus leucas. Next base: position 11,985,697 of record NC_143144.1, read on the forward strand.
TTCAAAAAGATATATGCACTCCTATGTTCACTGTGGCATTGATTACGATAGCCAAGATATGGAAGCAGCCTAAATGCTCGCTGGAAGATGAAAGGATAAACAAGAAGCTTATTTCCTGAATTCATACTTTAATTATCTCTCTCTGTATTATAATGGCTATACTGGATTTTAACAGCATCCAGTATGGAGCTGTGCCTAGTGATTTTTTGTTGAATGAATGCATAATAGAATAAATTGTTTTACCTAAACTAATATTAGGCTTCATTTTACAGATCAAGATTATGATCAAGCTAGGACTAGCAGTTCCCTAAGTCTAGCTTAATCTATATTAGAAATGGCTAAAAGATAGCTATTTTTAAGAGATAAGGTTTTAAAAGAGAGGAAAGGGCTAAAGAGCCGTTCTAGGGAGAGTTTATGAACCACATTTCAGAGGCTTGGGTCTGTAGTTGAAAGAAGACATTGGGAATAACTGAGAAACAGTAAGATATTGAGGGAGAGAGAGGGAGAAGGGATGTGAGTTATGCTCTTTATTATAAATTTAACTTTGTCTTCAACCTGTTGGCATGTTCTTAGAAACTACTGGAAAGATGTTAAATTGCTTAGCAATTATTTTTGGATGCCATTCTGGTACATCTTTGAATGCCATACTGGATCAACATGGAGCCACAACATAGCCCCAAGCTATTTTCAGGTTAGGTGAATGAATGGAAATTCTGTTAGATAATATCCATGACTCCAGTCCTGAAATTTTTGAAATGGAGTTCAACGATGTGGTCAGAATAGAATTTTTGACACACAACTCTTGCAAGTCAGTCCTCTGCTTAAAACGTTTTGGTGGTTTCATTCTTTTTTTTTTTTTTAACATCTTTATTGGAGTATAATTGCCTTACAATGATGTGTTAGTTTCTGCTTTATAACAAAGTAAATCAGTTATACATATACATATGTCTGACGAATCCCTTACAAAGACCTTGCTATAACAAGTTTAGGTCTCTTCTCTATGTTCTGATAGAGTAAGATAATCAGTTATTCCTTCTTTAAACTGGTAGTATCTTGAATATGTACTATATTAGTCTCAGAGCCTAGCCTAGTGCTATGGTCTAAGTGTTTGTGTCCCCCAGAATATATATGTTGACATCCTAATGCCCAGTGTGTTAGTATTAAGGAGATGGGGGCTTTGGGAGATGCTTAGATCATGAGGATAGAGCCCTCATAAATGACGTTAGTGGTCTTGTAAAAGATACCCCACAGAGCTCCCTAGCCCCTACCACCATGTGGGGACACAGCAATAAGTCAGCAATCTACAACGCAGGAGAAGGCCTTCATCAGAATACGAGCACGTTGGCACCCTGATCTTCGACTTCTAGCTTCCAGAACTGTGATAAATAAATTTCTGTTCTTTATAAGCCACCAAGTCTGTGGTATTTTGTTATAGCAGCCTGAATGGACTGTTACCTAGTAATCTCAATAAGCATTTAAGAAATATTCAATTAATACATGATATATTATTTCAAATTTACTAAACTTACTATATAATTTCAAAAATAAAGTACCCATTATATATGCATTTATTTCTAACAATGTTTCAAGAAAAAAATAAAGATGGCTGCAGCTATAAAATATATGAAACAAGTATATGTGGGGAAAAAAAAGAAAAACAAGAAGAAATTCTTAAAATCAGTAACTATTTAAAAATCCCATATATCTACTACACCTTGTCCTATGTACCTAGTATCATATGTCTTCATTTTATGGGAAAAAAATTGACAATACTATATGTAGTAAAAATGTAAAGGTAGCAGTAAGTTCAAAGTGAATCTTCTTTATTGGAAAAGTTTGTTAATATATTCTGTGTGAGTCCTTGGTTGATTCTCAACTTGCTAAAGTTTATATTTTATCTTATCTCCAATGATATGGTATCTGGCTCAGTGTAAAGACTTGTGATCATTTATTTGATTGCAACCATCTGTTCCCTAAAAGCCATTTATCTTTCTTGGGGTTTGGAATGGTATCTATAGATTCCTAGGGTGTCCTCTTTCTTTTCCCTTGAGGGAAATTACTTTGTTTTGATTGCCTCTTTCTTTTTTATTCTCTCCTGGGTTTTGTCCTAAATCAACCCTGTCCATGGGGAGTTCAAAGGCAGCAAATACAGAGCTTGAGTCTAAGAACCACAAGTGACTGCATATCAGAGAAAATGAGTATGTGTGTTCACGGGCCCCTTAGGACTTTTCATCTACTTTCAGCCTTTCAAATTCCTATGCAGAAGCAATAGTATACAGAAAACTCTGAACACTTTTTGTAAAATGGTTTTCTCTAGATAAAATATGGAGGTGCTAGGAAGAGGAAATCAGAGAACTTACCTATAATGGGCAGGTAGTGTGTGTCCATCACTATGCAAAATAATCTACTTATATAATCCATTGAATCCTCAAAACAAATCAATAACACAGGCATTCTTTTAGCTATTTTTAGTAAGAAAACTAAGAATTACAGACTTGCCCAAGGAGAACCAGTTAGTTAGTGGCAGAGCTGAATTCAAACCCATGTCTGAATAACTTCAAAACATGTTCTTTCATAAGAGTTTCTTTACTTCATACAGTTATATAACAGCATTTTAGTGCACTTTCAGCTTGATCTAAAGCTCTATTTTAGCTTGGTGGTTTATAGGTTCTATGAATGTCAGAGTACAGTCAGCCCTTGGTATCCAAGGGGGATCAGTTTCAGGAACTTTTCCCATACCAAAATCAATGGATTCTCCATTCCCTTACGTAAAATGGTATAATATTTACATGTAACCTATGCAATTCTCCCATATACTTTAAATCATCTCTAGATTACTTATGATACCTAATATGATATAAATGCTATGCAAATAGATGCCAGTGCACAGCAAATTCAACTTTTGTTTTCTGGAACTTTCTTGAATTTTTTTCTAAATATTTTCTAACCATGCTTGGTTGAATCTACAGATATGGAACCCACAGATATGGAGGGCTGAAGTGTATTCATAAGAAGAGTATTAGATGTTTCTGTCTCGCAAGGTCTGTATAGTCTAGTTTGGAAGATAGTACATGAACCACTGTAAAACATATAATTAGATGTAATGAAAATTTGAAGCCACATACATTTTTCTTTCTTCTTTCCTCCCTTCTTTCCTTCCTTCCTTCCTCCCTTCCTTCCTCCCTCCCTTCCTTCCTTTTTTCCTACCTTCCTTTCTTCCTTCCTTCCTTTTCCTTTTTTTTTTTTTTTTAATTGGTTTTTAAGGCTGGAGGGTAAATCCCTTCCCATTACTTACCTGGCTAGCACTGGAATTTACTTTAACTGCTAAAATCAATTGGTATCTTCCTCCAACTCTGTTCATTGCTTTAAAATTTTTTTGACTTCTATGTATCATTAATATTTCTATATAAATTTTACAATAAACCTAAAAATTTCTAAAAGATCTTACTGGAATTATTGTTTGAATTGTTTGGAATTTATAGATCCATCTGGGATTAAATGACATCTTGAAAATACTAAGTCTTCCAGTTCATAAGCACAACAAATCTCCTTTATTTAGGCCTTCTTTATATCTCCCAGCAATTTTCAGTGGTTTTAATGAAGAGGTCTTACATATTACTTATCCCTAAGTATTCCATGATTTTGGCACTATTGTAAAATATATTCTTTTAATTTCACGTTACACTTTTATCCTGGCAGTACCAAAAACTGTAACTGATTTTTGAGAGGTATTAAATAATTTGATCATTTTTGAGTACCTTCAATTACGGTTATTAGTAACTGAACGTTATTTGGAAATTATTGACAAATAATACTATTTGTTTAACTAATCCTTTATACTATAAAAAGCTATTTTATATTTATTACATCATTTTGTTCCTTCAACAAACTATGAGGGAGTCTGGGAAGTTATTTTAATTTTCTCAGTTTAGAACAGAAAAAAAATATATAGTAGGCATCATTTATTGAACACATTAATTACACTTACTTGTTATATCCTAAATTTGTATCCTACAAGCTTATTACATTGATCTAATAGCTTTAGTAGTTGCTTTATCAATTTCTTAGGATTTAGTATGTAGACAACCATGTCATCTACTTATTTTTTGCACTGACTAGGACAAGCAGTGTGAATTTGTATAGAAATGTGATACTGGGCATCCTCCCTTTGTTCTCAGTCTTAAGAGGAAAGTGCTAAAATTTTTATAGGACACATATTTTTGTTAGTTTTTTTTTCTTGTAGATGCCCTTTATCAGGAAGAAAGAATTACCTCTAATTCTTAGTTTCTTGAGAATTTGTATTGTGAAAAAATGTTGACTTTGACAAATCATTTTTAGTCTCCTATTGACATGATTTTTTTTTTTTTTTCCGGTACGTGGGCCTCTCACTGCTGTGGCCTCTCCCGCTGCGGAGCACAGGCTCCTGCCACGCAGGCTCAGCAGCCATGGCTCACGAGCCCAGCCGCTTTGTGGCACGTGGGATCCTCCCGGATGGGGGCACAAACCCATGTCCTCTTCATCGGCAGGCGGACACTCAACCACTGCGCCACCAGGGAAGCGCTATTGACATGATTATAAAGTGTTTTCCATTTGTTTTATAACATGGTGAATTACATTAATGATATTTGAATGTTGAACTGATATTGCATTTTTGGAATAAATTCCACTGGGTCATAGTGTACAACTGTTTTTACATAGGGATGGATTTGAGTCACTAATATTTTGCTATCATTTTAGTAGTACTGATTATTTTTCATTTTTATTAATGCCTTTGTCTGGCTTTGCTTTTAGGATTATGCTGCTTCATGAAACTAATTGTAAAGAACTCCTGTTACTGTATTTTATGAAAAAGATTGTTGATAAGATTTAAATTTTCAAAAAATATTGTATATAATGTACCAGTGAAGCCATGTGTGATTGAAAATTACTTTTTTATATTTACTACCTAAATTAGTATATGTAAAGAATATTTTCTAACATATAACATCTTCCAAATGAGCCTTTTATCTAAGTGCTGCAAAAGTCTACTGTAGTCTTAGATAGCCTCATCCACCAGAGGGCAGACAGCAGAAGCCAGAAGAACTACAATCCTGCAGCCTGTGTAACAAAAACCACATTCACAGAAAGATAGACAAGATGAAAAGGCAGAGGGCTATATACCAGATGAAGGAACAAGACAAAACCCCAGAAAAACAACTAAATGAAGTGGAGATAAGCAACCTTGCAGAAAAAGAAGTCAGAATAATGATAGTGAAGATGATCCAGGACCTCGGAAAAAGAATGGAGGCAAAGATCGAGAAGATGCAAGAAATGTTTAACAAAGACCTAGAAGAATTAAAGAACAAACAAACAGAGATGACCAATACAATAACTGAAATGAAAACTACACTAGAAGGAATCAATAGCAGAATAACTGAGGCAGAAGAACGGATAAGTGACCTGGAAGACAGAATGGTGGAATTCACTGCTGTGGAACAGACTAAAGAAAAAAGAATGAAAAGAAATGAAGACAGCCTAAGAGACCTCTGGGACAACATTAAATGCAACAACATTCACATTATAGGGGTCCCAGAAGGAGAACAGATAGAGAAAGGACCAGAGAAAATATTTGAAGAGATTATAGTTGAAAACTTCCCTAACATGGGAGGGGAAATAGCCAGCCAAGTCTAGGAAGCACAGCAAGTCCCATACAGGATAAACCCAAGGAAAAACACGCCGAGACACACAGTAATCAAATTGGGAAAAATTAAAGACAAAGAAAAATTATTGAAAGCAGCAAGGGAAAAACGACAAATAACATACAAGGGAACTCCCATAAGGTTAACAGCTGATTTCTCAGCAGAAACTCTACAAGCCAGAAGGGAGTGGCATGATATACTTAAAGTGATGAAAGGGAAGAACCTACAACCAAGATTACTCTACCCGGCAAGGATCTCGTTCAGATTCAATGGAGAAATCAAAAGCTTTACAGACAAGCAAAAGCTAAGAGAATTCAACACCACCAAACCAGGTCTACAACAAATGTTAATGGAACTTCTCTAAGTGGGAAACACAAGAGAAGAAAAGAACCTACAAAAACAAACCCAAAACAATTAAGAAAATGGTCATAGGAACATACATATCGATAATTACCTTAAATGTGAATGGATTAAATGCTCCAACCAAAAGACACAGGCTTGCTGAATGGATACAAAAACAAGACCCACCTATATGCTGTCTATAAGAGACCCACTTCAGACCTAGGGACACATACAGACTGAAAGTGAGGGGATGGAAAAAGATACTCCATGCAAATGGAAATCAAAAGAAAGCTGGAGTAGCAATACTCATATCAGATAAAATAGATTTTAAAATAAAGAATGTTACAAGAGACAAGGAAGGATACTACGTAATGATCAAGGGATCAATCCAAGAAGAAGATATAACAATTATAAATATATATGCACCCAACATAGGAGCACCTCAATACAGAAGGCAACTGCTAACAGCTATAAAAGAGGAAATTGTCAGTAACACAATAATAGTGGGGGACTTTAACACCTCACTTACACCAATGGACAGATCATCCAAACTGAAAATAAATAAGGAAACAGAAGCTTTAAATGACACAATAGACAAGATAGATTTAAATGATATTTATAGGACATTCCAGCCCAAAACAGCAGATTACACTTTCTTCTCAAGTGCACATGGAACATTCTCCAGGATAGATCACATCTTGGGTCACAAATCAAGCCTCAATAAATTTAAGAAAACTGAAATCATATCAAGCATCTTTTCTGACCACAACGCTATGAGATTAGAAATGAATTACAGGGAAAAAAACATAAAAAACACAAAGACATGGAGTCTAAACAATACATTACTAAATAACCAAGAGATCACTGAAGAAATCAAAGAGAAAATCAAAAAATACCTAGAGACAAATGACAATGAAAACAATGATCCAAAACATATGGGATACAGCAAAAGCAGTTCTAAGAGGGAAGTTTATATCTATACAAGTCTACCTCAAGAAACAAGAAAAATATCAAGTAAACAATCTAACCTTACACCTAAAGGAAATAGAGAAGGAAGAACAAACAAAACCCAAACTTAGCAGAAGGAAAGAAATCATAAAGATCAGAGCAGAAATAAATGAAACAGAAACAAAGAAAACAATAGCAAAGATCAATAAAACTAAAAGCTGGTTCTTTGGGAAGATAAACAAAACTGATAAACCATTAGCCAGACTCATCAAGAAAAAGAGGGAGAGGGCCCAAATCAATAAAATTATAAATGGACAAGGAGAAGTTACAACAGACACCACAGAAATACAAAGCATCCTAAGAGACTACTACAAGCAACTCTATGCCAATAAAATGGACAACCTGGAAGAAATGGACAAACTCTTAGAAAGGTATAACCTTCCAAGACTGAACCATGAAGAAATAGAAAATATGAACAGACCAATCACAAGTAATGAAATTGAAACTGTGATTAAAAATTTTCCAACAAACAAAAGTCCAGGACCAGACGGCTTCAAAGGTGAATTCTATCAAACATTTAGAAAAGAGCTAACACCCATCCTTCTCAAACTCTTCCAAAAAATTGCAGAGGAAGGAACACTCCCAAACTCATTCTATGAGACCACAATCACCCTGATACCAAAACCAGACAAAGATATTACAAAAACAGAAAATTACAGACCCATATCACTGATGAATATAGATGCAAAAATCCTCAACAGAATACTAGCAAACAGAATCCAACAACACATTAAAAGGATCATATACCACGATCAAGTGGGATTTATCCCAGGGATGCAAGGATTCTTCAATATACGCAAATAAATGTGATACACCATATTAACAAATTGAAGAATAAAAACCATATGATCATCTCAATAGATGCAGAAAAAGCTTCTGAGAAATTTCAACACCCACTTATGATAAAAAAACTCTCCAGAAAGTGGGCATAGAGGAAACCTACCTCAACATAATAAAGGCCATATACGACAAACCCACAGCAAACATCATTCTCAATGTTGAAAACCTGAAAACATTTCCTCTAAGATCAGGAACGAGACAAGGATGTCCACTCTGACCACTATTATTCAACATAGTTTTGGAAGTCCTAGCCATGGCAATCAGAGAAGAAAAAGAAATGAAAGGAACACAAATTGGAAAAGAAGAAGTAAAACTGTCACTGTTTGCTGATGACATGATACTATACGTAGAGAATCCTAAAAATGCTATCAGAAAACTACTAGAGCTAATCAATGAATTTGGTAAAGTTGCAGGATACAAAATTAAAGCACAGAAATCTCTTGCATTCCTATACACTAATGATGACAAATCTGAAAGAGAAATAGAAACACTCCCATTTACCATTGCAACAAAAAGAATAAAATACCTAGGAATAAACCTATCTAGGGAGACAAAAGACCTGTATGCAGAAAACTATAAGACACTGACAAAACAAATTAAAGATGATACCAGAAGATGGAGAGATATACCATGTTCTTGGATTGGAAGAATCAATATTGTGAAAATGACTATACTACCCAAAGCAATCTACAGATTCAATGCAATCCCTATCAAATTACCAATGGCATTTTTTACAGAAATAGAACAAATCATCTTAAACTCTGTATGGAGACACCAAAGACCCCGAATAGCCAAAGCAGGCTTGAGGGAGAAAAACAGCTGGAGGAATCAGACTCCCTGACTTCAGACTATACTAAAAAGCTACAGTAAACAAGACAATATGGTACTGGCACAAAAACAGAAGCACAGATCAATGGAACAAGATAGAAAGCTCAGAGATGAATCCACGCATCTCTGGTCAACTAATCTACGACAATGGAGGCAAAGATATACAATGGAGAAAGGACAGTGTCTTCAATAAGTGGTGCTGGGAAAACTGGACAGCTACCCGTAAGAGAATGAAATTAAAACACCCCCTAACACCATACACAAAAATAAACTCAAAATGGACTCAAGACCTAAATGTAAGACAGGACACTATAAAACTCTTAGAGGAAAACATAGGAAGAACACTCTTTGACATAAATCACAGCAAGATCTTTTTTGATCCACCTCCTAGAGTAATGGAAATAAAAAAAATAAATGGGACTTAATGTAACTTCAAAGCTTTTGCACAGCAAAGGAAACCATAAACAAGACGAAAAGACAAGCCTCAAAATGGGAGAAAATATTTGCAAACGAATCAAGGGACAACAGATTAATCTCCAAAATATATAAACAGCTCATGCAGCTCAATATTAAAGAAACAAACAACCCAATCCAAAAATGGGTAGAAGTCCTAAATAGACATTTCTGCAAAGAAGACATATGCATGGCCAAGAAGCACATGAAAAGCTGCTCAACATCATTAATTATTAATGAAATGCCAATCAAAACTACAATGAGGTATCACACCAGTTAGAATGGGCATCATCAGAAAATCTACAAACAACAAATGCTGGAGAGGGTGTGGAGAAAAGGGAACCCTCTTGCACTGTTGGTGGAAATGTAAATTGATACAGCCACTATGGAGAACAGTATGGAGGTTCCTTAAAAAACTAAAAATAGAATTACCATATGATCCAGCAATCTCACTACTGGGCATATACCCAGAGAAAACCATAATTCTGAAAGATACATGCACCCCAATGTTCACTGTCGCACTGTTTACAATAGCCAGGTCATGGAACCAACCTAAATGCCCATCGACAGATGAATGGATAAAGAAGATGTGGTACATATATTCAATGGAATATTATTCATCCATAAAAAGGAATGAGATTGAGTAATTTGTTGAGACGTGGATGGATCTAGAGACTGCCATACAGAGTGAAGTAAGTCAGAAAGAGAAAAACAAATATCATATATTAACGCATGTATGTGAAACCTAGAAAAATGGTACAGATGATCCGGTTTACAGGGCAGAAGTTGAGACACAGATGTAGAGAACAAACGTATGGACACCAAGGGGGGAAAACCGCGGTGGGGTGGGGAATGGTGGTGCGCTGAATTGGGCGATTGGGATTGACACGTATACACTGATGTGTATAAAACAGATGACTAATAAGAACCTGCAGTATAAAAAAACAAGCAAAAGAAAACCAACTAATACTAAACTTTCTTTCAGTTATTTGTATGGAAATGTGTTAATATAAATGTTTCAGACATTACATGAAATTTCTAAAAATCTTATATGTTCTGGTATAATGTTATAAGTCATAATTCTAGTTATTACTTTAAAATGTATATCTCAGAAATAACTAAAAAAAAAAAGTCTAATGGGTAACATCAGATCATTCTGATTGGCCATCCATCAAATGTAAGCTTGTCGTAGTTTTTGAGGAGATCCCTCAAAGCCCATCTACTATGAAATGGTTAGTCCAAATTATTAATGTATAGCATAAATGCCTCTAATTCTACAATTTGAAAAAAAATTTATGTTTCTAATGGCAAGTTATAGCATTTATTTTCACAAAGCAGTGTACATATGGAGAAAATGTATTGATTGATATAAATATTAAAAGTAGAATTTTATGCATACTACTACGAAATTATACATTTATTTAAATTACAGACGTTGCAAATGCTTTCTATGTAATTTAGATAGAGTTTCTCAGCAAATTTAACATAATTAATATAAGTTAAAACACACATGTTTATCAAGTCATTTCCTTTTGCCAGAATTGTTCAGAATTCCAAACTTTCTCTGAATCTAAACTATTGAGGTAATCTGAACATAGAGTTCCTTTCAATTTAAAAATGCTCTCTCTATAATGAGAATAGGGTGGGGGAAAATGGCATAAATTTTTAAATGTTCTTCAGAGAAAGCTCTGAAATATGCAGCTTTTTTTCTCATTTTCAGTGGGTGAAAAGTATACTGTCATGTATCTATCAATGAACAAATGTGTTTGATTATACAAGATATATCTTTCCAAGAAAACAGTTTGACTTTCTATTAGTTCTTGCCACTAAGTTTTGCTTTGGAGACCAGAGGTAAAATTGTTAATGTCTCTTTCCCTATACCAGATGGTACAGAAACACACACACACACACACACACACACACACACACACGGAAGTGCTTCTGTTTATTCCTTTATCTCCTGGAACACTATATATCAAATTACATTTGTTTATCTAAGAAGAGAGAGGGCTTCCCTGGTGGTGCAGTGCTTGAGAGTCCACCTGCCGATGCAGGGGACACGGGTTCATGCCCTGGTCCGGGAGGATCCCACATGCTGCGGAGCGGCTGGGCCTGTGAGCCATGGCCGCTGGGCCTGCGCGTCCGGAGCTTGTGCTCCACAACAGGAGAGGCCACAACAGTGAGAAGCCCGCATACCACAAAAAAAAAAAAAAAAAAAAAAGAAGAGAGAAAATAATAATGCATTATCTTATTAGTTATTTTTCATCTTTGCATCAGTTATACCAGACAGTAACGGTTTCTCTTATTCAGTAGTTCCTCTTTCATAAAGTCTGTCTGTAATTAAATCCTTAATGTTAAAAAAAAAAAAAAAGAGACAGAGAGAAAGCCTTGGTTAGTATGCCCAATGCCTCCAATATTTTAAATATTCCTTTTTTAAAACGGGCTAAGTAATCAGCAAAATTTTAGTCAATCACAAAAAAGATGCTTGGTAAAGCTGACCATGGTATAGTGATTATGAAGCAGCTGAAATTCCTAAATTTCCTGGCAATTTTTAAGAATATGCTTGTTTAAAGAATGATTTTAGTAGAAACCATTGAATATATATATGCCTTTAAATTTTATTTTAACTTGTTCTACTCATGACATTTTATCTCATCAACAGTGAGACTACATTCTCAAAATGTGTTTGCTGAATGCTTTTAACAACATAATGATTACAAGGATGGAATTGAAATTCCTGCGATGTATAGGAGTTTCAATTTCTTTCAAGATCAAATTGCCTGTGCCACACTGATGTGGGATGTTCTCTCCCAAATGAGGAGCGTATATCCTGTGTCATTAATAACCTTAAAGCTAAACATGTAAATAAAAATAAATTTTATTTAAAATTCTATGCATATTTTATTCTTTACCTCCATTATAAGAATCTGTAGCTAATCAGTAGTTATTCTGTTTTTCAAAATAAGTTTTGGAGTATGAGGATAACCTATGAATAATATTGAATTTGAGGCACAGAAATTTATAGCTCTGCAGAGTATTGGTAAAAATTCATGTATTATGTCTGAAATGTAGAAATTAACCCATTCCTAGATAAGGTAGTGTGTGTGTAAAAATGGATACATGCATACCTGAGCCAAATGTTAAAATATATTAAGATTATATGCTTCTGTTTCAGAAGACCAGACAGATTCCTATGCAAACTGAATGTATTGTCCGGTTCTGTATAAAACAGAAAGTATCTCAGTGTATTTCAAAATAATGTTCAGAATACTAAAACTTGTTAAAAGAACAGTTAAAGCTTGTTAAAAGAACAGTTTACATCTATTGGAGTAGCATTAAAACTCCCAAGGCCTTAGAAAATCACTACATGTAGGCATTCTCAACCTCTTATATATATGCCCCTCACACCCATAAGTACCTTTCCAATACACCTTTGAAGTGTTAAAATTAACAGAAAAACATCCTGAGACATGTGCATGCATGTGACTGAATGCGTGTACATGTAAGAGGGTAATGGGAAGCAGTAATGCATGAGAATAAGAGAATTCTTATGTGATTTGCCACAAAAATATTATTGAGAGAGAGTTAGGGAGTTATGGTTTCAGCTCTGACATGCAAAGCATTTGAATTTCATCCTTCTCATCACTATAGTAAGAAAAAGCTGAACAAACTAAATTTCAGTAAATTTTCTTGAACGCATCAGATAACTGAGGACACAGGGAAATCTGCATCCCCAAATCTGGAGATGTAAGTAAACTGAGAGAGTTACAGCTGTGATTTGCTTACTTGGAGTAGAAGCCACAGGAGCAATAAGCAGGTGGGAACACTTAAATGGTAATTTGGGAGATTGCTAGAGGCTGAGTGGGAACTAGCTCAAGAGAGAAAGTTCTGGGAACCACAGTCTTAGGGGTTCCCCACGATGTTGTGGATTTTGCCTCAAGGAAACCATCATGTTCTCAAAGTGAAGATCCAAAAAGGATCACCTCATAGCTCTGGCAGAAGGAGGAGAAAATTAACCATTTGAACCAGAACATTAACCAGAACATTTCTTAAAACAGAAGCCTATTCTTCAATAAATACCAAGATCAATCATAAGATGACAGGCTGCTTCCCCTGCTTCACACCTTAACATCACAGCAACAAGACTACAGTGTCATAACTGGATTACAGCTGAAGGAGCATGAGGCAAAAGCTCTATTTAATGAGGGGATCATAGGGAAGTTTAAAGATAACAGGGGAGTAGAAACAAGGGCATTAGAGGAATATGAAGCCTCTGGAAATTATAGTTAGAGAAAATATTAAACAACCCAATGTCTATCCAAATTTATATCAAATCTCACAATAAAATCCTATTTTCCACATTTCCTATTTCTCAACACATCATAGTAGACTTTCAACAGAAAAAACTGCAAGGTTTGTGAAAGGCAAGAATAATCATAGTATGAAGAGACAAAAAAAGCAACCAAACCAGACTTAGATATGACACAGACTGTAATTATCAGGAGAGAACATAAAATAACCAAGATTAATGTGTAAATGTTTCTAATGGAAAAAAGTAGGAATATGAAAGAGAAGTTGGGTAATGTAAGATGAGAAATGTAAAATCTAAGAAAACAAATCAAATGGAAATCCAAGATATCAACAAATGGTAACAGAAACAAAGAATATCTTCTATTGACTCAACAATAGGCTCAACAAGACCAATGAAAGAATTGTTGAGCTTGACTGAGGCAAACAGATACATCTCAAACTGAATAAAAACAGAGCAAAGCATCCCAAAACAAAGTCACTATTTCAAAAGGTGTTAGAACACACAATTGGATATTAGAAGAAGAAAGTAAGATGGTACAGAAAACATTCGAAATAAAAATGGCCAAGAATATTTCAAGATTAATGACAGACACAAAATCACAAATACAGGAAGCTCAGAGAATTCAAAGCAGGACAAATAGCAAAAATGCCATATCTAGACATATTATATTTCAAATGCAGAAACTGAAGACAAATACAAAATAATGAAAAAATACAGAGGGGAAAAGTATGTTACCTGTCATGGAACAAGGGTAAGAATTACAGAGGACATCTAGTCAGAAACTACGCAAACAAAAGACAACAGAGTGACATATTTAAAGAGTTGAAAGAAAATTTTACCAACGGAGAATCCTGTATCCAGTGAAATTATCCTTCAAATTTCAGGATATATAAATAGTTTTAGAAACAAATAAATTAAGACAATGTATATCTAGGAGCACTACCCTTCAAGAAATGTTAAAAGAAGTTTTCAGAAAAAAAAAAGGAAAAGTATATAGGAGAGACACCTGGGTCTATATAAGAAAAATAAGAGAGCATTGGAGAAGGAATAAATAAAAGTAAAATAAAGGCTTTTCATTATTAATATACAGGTTACATACATAATATATATTTTAATATAAAGTATATACACATATTATATCCTCAATTAATATAACAGATAACTGTTTAAGGTAATAATAGTAGCAATGCATTGGTGATTATTGCATGGATAACTGAAATGAATGACATCAATGTCATAAGGCACACAATTGAGGTATTGGAAATATACTGATTTAAGATACCATTCCACTACCCAAGAAGTATGATTTGAAAGTGAACTTAGATCTGTTTTATATGTGTATCAAACTCTAGGAGAAACACTAAATTACTTTAAAGAAGTTTCATTGATTCACTAAGAGAGAAGATAAAATAGAATCACAGAAAGTGTTCAGATAACATAAGAGCTGTTGGGAAAAAAAGAAACAAAGACAACAAATAGAAAAAGCAACAAATATGGTAAATATTAGTCCAATTTTATGAATAAACACTTTAACTGAGAATGGTCTAAATATACCAATTAAAAGAAAGAGTTTCAGAATGGGTAAGAACACAAGACTCAACTATACTTTGTCTACAAAAATAAAAACTAAACACTTTAAATATAAAGACTAAATAGGTTAAAAATTGGGCAAATGACCCAGAATATCCAAAACCATATTGAAAAGAACAAAGTTGGAGGACTGACAATACCTGACTTCAAGACTTACAATAAAGCTACAGTCATCAGGACAGTGTACTAGAAGAGCGGAACAGAATAGAAAGTCAGAAACAGACCCATATAAATATAGTCAACTGATCTTTGTCAAAGGAATAAAGGCAATAAAATGGAAAACATAGTCTTTCCAACGAATGGTACTGGGACAATTGGACATTCATATGCAAGATAATGAATCTAGACACAGACCTTACACCATTCACAAAAATTGACACAAAATGGATCATAGACCTAAATATAAAATACAAAACTGTAAACTCCTAGAAGTTAACGTATGAGAAAACTTAGATGGCCTTGGTTATGGTGATGACTTCTTAGCTACAATACCGAAGGCCATGATCCATAAAAGAAAAACTGGATAAGCTGGACTTCTTTAAAATTAAAAACTTCTGCTCTGCAAAGGAAAATGTCAAGAGGAGGGGAAAACAAGCCACAGACTAGGAGAAAATTTTTTCAAAAAAACATAGCTGATAAAGGACTGTTGTTATCCAAGATATAAGAAGAACTATTAAAACTCCACAATAGGAAAACAAACTATTTAAAACTAAACTATTAAAAATAGGCCAAAGATCTGGATACCTCATGA
This sequence comes from Delphinapterus leucas, assembly GCF_059928025.1. NCBI lineage: Eukaryota > Metazoa > Chordata > Mammalia > Artiodactyla > Monodontidae > Delphinapterus > Delphinapterus leucas. Next base: position 12,001,499 of record NC_143144.1, read on the forward strand.
AAGAAGATATACAGATGGCAAAGAGCATATGAAAAGATGCTCTACATCATATGTCATTAGGAAATTGCAATTAACCAATAAGATACCACCATATACCTAATAGAATGGGTAAAATCTAAAACAATGACACCACCAAATGCTGAAGAGATGTGGAGAAAGAAAAGCTCTCATTCATTGCTGGTAAGGATGCAAAATGGTACAGTCCCTTTGGAAGATGGTTTGACAGTTTCTTATAAAACTAAATATACTTTTACCATGCAATCCAGCAGTTCAGATGAAAACTACCTTCCACATAAGAACCTACACACAGATATTTATAATACTTTTTTCTTAATTGCCAAAACTTGGGAGCAACCAAGATGTCCTTCAATAGGTGAATGGACAAACTCTGGTACATCCAAACAACTGCATGCTTTTAACACTAAAAAGTAATGAGCGATCAAGCCATGAGAAGACATGGAAGAACTTAAACGCTTATTACTAAGTGAAAGAAGCCAATGTGGAAAGGCTACATACTGTATGATTCCAACTATATGACATTTTGGAAAAGGCAAAACTATGAAAACAGTAAAAAGATGAGTGGTTGCTGGGTGTTGAGTGAGGGGGGCAGGGGGATCAATAAGGGGACTACAGAGGATTGTTAGGGGAGTGAAAATACTCTGCATGATACTGTAATGATAGATGCGTGTCAACATACATTTGTCAAAGCCCAGAGAATGTACATCAAGATTGAACCCTTATTTAAGCTATAGATTTTGGGTGATTATAATGTGTCAATATAGAGTTATCAGTTATAACAAATGTACCACTCTGGTCAGGGCTGTTGATAGTGAGGGAGGCTGTTCATGTTGAGGGCAGGGAGTATTTGGAAACTCTTTGTACTTTCTGCTCAATTTTGTGGGATCCTAAAACCATGACAAAAAATAAAGTTTATTTTAAAAAAAGAAGAAAGAAAGAAAGAGAAAAAATGGACTACACTCAGAGCTGATTCATTTGGCTTCTGAAATTTGTTGCTGTAGGAGAGAATGTGTTCTATTCCCTCCACATATTTTCAATGCCCTGAGTTATATTTTCTGACTCCACACTATTTGTCCTCCATTCTCAAGTCAGAAATCCTTTTAAAACTGCTGGAGGCACAATTAGTGACCTGAAATTTCCTCTTCCTGCAGAAAGGTATGTAAGTTGAATATTATCAAGTTTTAATTCTGTATAACATTTCTCATGGAATTGTAAATAGTACAGAATAACTAGCATAATGCTAGACTTCAGTAATATTTTGGATTAAACATAAGTTTGAGATATTGCTCTAAAATTTAATGGGAAAAGAATATTTTCTCCCATGACTGAAACATATTACATGATAAAAGTCTCTAAGGATACAATTTGTATATTATCTTTCACCTTATTTAAGTAGCTACCTAACATCATGAGGGCTTTTTGTTTTGTTTTGTTTTTAGTTTGAGTTTCAATTTTCTCACCTAAGAAGTTGGAATCAATTAAAATTCCCTGATGATATTTAAGTAAAAAATAAATAATACAGGCAAAAGCAACAAATACAAGACTAACATTCAATAGTATTTGTGTATTTTATCCTGAAGAGCCATTTCAATATGTTCTTTCAAACCCAAATATTTATGTTTTAAACAAGATTGGATCATCCTTAGACCAAAAACTCTTAGTTAAGTGTTCTTACTCATGTTATATTTTGAGTTCTTATTCATTTTATTATTCTATTCATGTTATTTGTTCATTCAACCAACATCTTTCCCTACCCCTTTCTCTCCTTCTCCCTTCACCCCATTCCCCTGTTTAATAAGAATTTGCCACAAATTTTGTTCCCCTACATCTACATAGATGTTATGGAGATAAATGCATACAAAAGATAAGCTGGTAAACTGATACAAAAGATACCTTTATATATCAAAATCAGTTATTCTACAAGGGGCACAAGTACAAAATTCTACAAGAGGCACAAGTGTGTAGCTCAACCCTCTTCATGTTATTCACATGATTTGAGTTTCCCTGTGCATGCATTTTCCTATTTATATCACATGTCAGTGATCAAGGACCAAAACATTCAGCTCTACAGAGTATATTTCATATGTTCAGCTTTCTAGGTCTACCTTACATTATTAAAAAGCACAGACCACAGCAATGTTAATTACCCATAAGTCAAGTAAAAAACTTAATGAATCACTTGAAATAATGGATAAATTATATTAATGAAAGTGCATACTTGAAATAGTGTGCACATGCTTTTGATTATCTTAATCAAGACACTTTCCTAGATTTTTATAGATGTGCTAATAATTACATAACATTTATTTTACATACATTTTTCAAATTACATTCAATATGAAAATACAACCTTGAAAACGTGAAAATAGATACATTATGATTTTAAATATCATATAAAATTTTGTGATTTAATAGGCTACTAGTCAAACCATTAATGCATACTTTATATTTGTTTATTATTATAAGTACATATAAGATATATATATCAGTCTGATATTAGAAGAACTCCCTGTGGACTTGAAAGCTAAATTGCACATTGAAAATATCGACAAACTATAATATCTTTATCGGATTCCTAATTTTTTTAAATTTCTCAAAACTGTAGTTATAGAAAATTATAAATACAGAATCCTAATATTATTAATTTTGGCCTTAATATAATTCTTTTTAAATGGAACAATACAAAGTTTACAGACGATTATATGAACATTCTACATTTCTACAAAATGTATAAAAGGACTGTGATTCCCTTATATCAGTCTCTAGACCCCCATTATCTATCCAGTAGCCACTAGCCACATGTGGGTATTGGACACTTGAAATATATCTAGCCCAAACTGAGATGGGCTGTAAATATAAAATAAACAATAGATAACAAATATTTAGTTTAAAAATATGTAAAATGGACATTTTATATTGATTACATGTTGAAATAATGATATTTTGGATATACAGTCAGCCCGCAGTATCCACAGGTTTCTCATCAGTGGATTTAACCAACCATGGATGTAAATTGAGATCCACCCCATTGTTTGAATCCATGGATGAGGACCTGTGAATATGGAGAACCAGCTGTATGTTGAAAAAAATTCATGTATAAGTGGATCCTTGCAGTTCAAACCTGTGTTGTTCAAGAGTCAACTGTATTGTGTTAATTAAAATTATAATATTAAATGATTATCACCAGATTATTATTTTTTAATATGACTACTAGAATATTGAAAAATACATATAAAGCTCTCATTATATTTCTTTTGAACAGCTTTTCTAGAAGAAAATATCACAAAACTCCTGATAAGTCACACTTTTATCAGTTCTATAGTTGTGGCACATCTGATGACTCATAAGATGTGATAAATTCACTCAAGTTTTTTTTTACCTTGTTGATATGATTTGATGGATTTTCAACAAACTGAATTTGTCTTTGAATTTTGGCATTGAGAAGACACAAGTCAGAAAGCACCGCTGTGAACCTGTCAAAATTTTAATTCAAAAGCAGCATGTATGAGAGTTGTCTGGAGTAATAATTTTGGAATTTTTAGCTTTGGCTATGCAAATAGGTAACAATCATTAAATGTAAAAGACTGAAACATCTATCAAAATTAGTACAGCTGGTAATTTGCATTTCATTAAAATTTACATATGTTTTCATTTGTAAATTTTCTTACACTGTGAGATCCATATAACCTTTTGAAGTTTAAAGATAGATATCATGAATTCAGTAAAAATTTATGGCACATTTTGTGGATTTGCTCATTTTTCTTTCCTGAAGACAGGAGTCAAAGACTTCATCATTTTCCTGAAGGACCTGAGATTAAAAAAGTTTAATTTCCTACTTTAGAACTAACTAAATTACTTTCTAGTACTGTGACTTCTCTTTGTTTGAGATAAAGACTGCATAAATTTCTTCAATTTAGTCTGTGTTAAATTTTTTTTTGAGTTTTCGAGTTTTAAGAAACTAACTGGAACTATTGAGAGATAGTAAGTCCTCCAGGCAGGGAGTGGGAAGGTAAGGGACTGCTTTCTGGATGAAAATTATAGAAATTTTATATGGTTTAAATTATAACTGAAACATCCTGAATATCTGCTATTGATAGTGGAACAGTTAGCACTTTCATTAAGAGTAGTTGTTAGGTCTATGTTCTCAAAACTTAGTTAAATTAATTTCATATGATGGCGATCATCAAGTTTTATCCAAAGGAAACTTCTTTTTGGTATTCTCAGACATCTTTAACTTCAGTCACATAAAGTAATACAGAGCAAAACATCCCCTAGGGTCTATAAACATAAAAACAAACAACTCCCCCGCCCTGCCATTGCAGACTTTAGCACGTGAAACAGTTATTTTTTATTGCAAGAGCCAGACTTGCTTTGGGAGCACTCATTTCACAAATTTACCTCCAAACTTAGTATAGTCTGAACATACAAACCTTCAACAGAAAACGGCCAATAGTCTTAGAAAAGCTGAACCATTCCTGAAAATAAAATTGATGGTTTTATTTCCTCTTATGTCTATGTCAGCATCATAAAACAGTCAATGCTCAACCCAATAATTTCAAAAATTTGAACCCCAGATACGTATTTATTAGTAAATAATGGGTTGAGTTTCTGAATTATTCCCATAATGTAAAATAGCCCAAATTATAGTAGGTTTGGAGGCAAGCAGCCACTGCTATACAAGCGGTGGGATATGCAGGGAGCCAGCTGAGTCTCATGGTGCCAACAACTCAGAAGGGCACCAGCTTGCGCAGGGGTGGAGTCCTAAAGAGCAGTGGCTAGGAGATGCCCCTTAGGTGGTGTATCACCTGTGAATAACGGGAGTCCAGAGACAAGAGCTTGGTATAGAAAATGGGGTGAATACCAAGAGATTCAGGACAGTGGATATATGTCAAATCTTAAAGATGTTTTTGATATTAATCTCTACAGTAAAGCCATAAACCCTGACCATACATCATAATTTGAGACCATTTCAGTGGCTCAGAGACATCAAAACTATTTTCATAATAATACCAAGATTTTGTATTTTTTTCGCTGCCATTTTTTTATGAGTGTGGAGTGGAGTTTTCAGAGGCTGTATGAAGTATAGAAGGTGATAAATAAATAAATGAAATACATTCATTTATTTCATTTATTTGAAATACAAATAAATGAAATAAATGAAATACATAAAGTGTGATAAATGAATTCAGGAGCAAATATAAAAATACAGCCAGATATTAAAGACATTTGCAGCAATGTAAAACAGTTTCATTCTTCTCAGAATGTTTTTCTTGTTTTCCAAAATATAGTTATTTATTTTTAATTGTTTTAATATTTACTTTTTTCTTCCAGTTTTATTGAGATAAACTAGATATACAGCACTGTACTGTATAAGTTTAAAGTGTATAGCATAATGATTTGATTTACATACATCATGACAAGTTTACCATAATGAGTTTAGTGAATATGTATCATTTCATATAGATGCAAAATAAAAGAAATAGAAAAATACCTTTCCTTATGATGAGAACTCATAGGATTACTTTCTAAACAACTTTTATATATAACATACAGCAGTGCTAATTATATTTATCATCTTGTGCATTACATCCCTAGTGCTTATTTATATTATATCTGGAAATTTGTACCATTTGACCACCTTCCTCCACTTCCCCCTCCCCCAACCCCTGCCTCTGGTAAGCACAAATCTGATTTCTTTTCCTATGAGTTTGTCTGCTTGTTTTTGAAGTTTAATTTGACCTACCACACTATGTTAGTTTCTGTTATACAACACAGTGATTCGATATTTCTATACATTTCAAAATGATCACTGTGGTAAGTCTAGTTACCATCTGTCACCATACAAGGATATTACATAATGATTGACAATATTCCTATATTGGACATTTTATACCTGTGACATTTATTCTGTAACTGAAAGTTTGCACCTCTTAATTTCCCTTACCTATTTTTCTCCTCCCAATTCTTCCCGCCCTCAGGCAACCACCTGTTTGTTCTCTGTATCTATGACTCTGTTTCTGTTTCTTTATGTTTGTTCATTTGTTTGGTTTTTTAGATTTAACATACAGCATTAATCTTTCTCTGTCTGACTTATTTCACTTAGCATAATACCCTCCAGGTCCATCCATATTGTTGCAAATGGCAAGATTTCATTCTTTTTTATGGCTGAGTAACATTCTTTGGGAATATATACCACTTTTATTTTTAACAACCTTATTGGAGTAAAATTGTTTACAGTGTTGTGTTAGTTTCTGCTATATAACAAAGTGAATCAGCTATATGCATACGTATATCCCCATATCCCCCCCTTCTCGCATCTCCCTCCCATCCTCCCTATCCCACCCCTCTAGGTGGTCACAAAGCACCGAGTTGATCTCCCTGTGCTATGTAGCTGCTTCCCACTAGCTAGCTATTTTACATTTGGTAGTGTATATATGTCAATGCTACTCTCTCTCTTCGTCCCAGCTTACCCTTCCCCCTCCCCGTGTCCTCAAGTACATTCTCTATGTCTGCGTCTTTATTCCTGTTCTGCCCCTAGGTTCTTCAGGACCATTTTTTTTTTTTAGATTCTATATATATGTCTTAGCATACAGAATTCGTTTTTCTCTTTCTGACTTACTTCATTCTGTATGACAACTCTAGGTCCATCCACCTCACTACAAATAACTAAATTTTGTCTCTTTTTATGGCTGAGTAATATTCCATTGTATATATGTGCCACATCTTCTTTATCCATTCATCTTTCCTTTTTTTTTTTTTTCACTGTAACAGCTCCTTTACTTTGCAGTGAAAATTGATTTGTATATTTTTTGCCTCTGAGTCCTTATGGGATTTCTTTTTAATTCAAACAGAAAGTCATAAAAATTATAATCATCCTCATCACTTCACTCAGTCCCATGTAATTAATTTTTTTTAACTTGATTTTTTGTTAGCACTTCTATGAATTCATCAGTTTTCCATTAGAGTTCTGAAAATGCTTATTCATTCAGTTCAGCAGTATAGTCAGTTACCAGAAACCTGTACTTGTCAGAGTCTTTTCCATGAATTCCTTGAAGATGAAACCCTTTTATAGGAACACATTTGCAAAAGCATCAGAGTACACCCAGAACTGTCTGTAATTATTCATTCACCTTTCGATGGACACTTGGGCTGCTTCCATGTCCTGGCTATTGTAAATAGTGCTGCAGTGAACATTGTGGTACGTGACTCTTCTTAAATTATGCCCAGTAGTGGGAATGCTAGGTCATATGGTAGCTCTATTTTTACTTTTTGAAGGAACCTCCATACTCTTCTCCATAGTGGCTGTATCAATTTACACTCTCACCAACAGTGCAAGAGGGTTCCCTTTTCTCCACACTGTCTCCAGCATAAATTGTTTGTAGATTTTTTGATGATGGCCATTCTAACTGGTGTGAAGTGATACTTCATTGTAGTTTTGATTTGCATTTCTTTAATGATTAGTGATACTGAGCATCCTTTCATGTGTTTGTTGGCAATCTGTATATCTTCTCTGGAGAAATGTCTATTTAGGTCTTCTGCCCATTTTTCGATTGGGTTGTTTGGTTCTTTGATATTGAGCTGCATGAGCTGCTTGTAAATCTTTGTCAGCTGCTTCATTTGCAAATATTTTCTCCCATTCTGAGGGCTGTCTTTTGGTCTTGCTTATGGTTTCCTTTGCTGTGCAAAAGCTTTGAAGTTTCATTAGGTCCCATTTGTTAATTTTTGTTTTTATTTCCATTTCTCTAGGAGGTGGGTCAAAAAGGATCTTGCTGTGATTTATGTCATAGAGTGTTCTGCCTATGTATTCCTCTAAGAGTTTGATAATGTCTGGCCTTACATTTAGGTCTTAAATCCACTTTGAGTTTATTTTTGTGTATGGTGTTAGGGAGTGTTCTAATTTCATTCTTTTACATGTACCTGTCCAGTTTTCCCAGCACCACTTATTGAAGAGGCTGTCTTTTCTCCATTGTATATGCTTGCCTCCTGTATCAAAGATAAGGTGACCATATGTACATGTGTTGATCTCTGGGTTTTCTATCCTGTTCCACTGATTTATTTTGTGCCAGTACCATACTGTCTTGATGACTGTAGCTTTGTAGTATAGTCTGAAGCCAGGGAGCCTGATTTTTCCAGATCCGTTTTTCTTTCTTATGATTGCTTTGGCTATTCAGGGTCTTTTGTGTTTCCATACAAATTGCGAAATTTTTTGTTCTAGTTCTGTGAAAAATGCCAGTGGTAGTTTGATAGGGATTGCGTTGAATCTGTAGATTGCTTTGGGTAGTAGAGTCATTTTCACAATGTTGATTCTTCCAATCCAAGAACATGGTATATCTCTCCATCTATTTGTATCATCTTTAATTTCTTTCAACAATGTCACAGTTTTCTGCATACAGGTCTTTTGTTTCCTTAGTATTTTATTCTTTTTGTTTCAGTGGTAAATAGGAGTGTTTCCTTAACTTCTCTTTCAGATTTTTCATTGTAGTGAATAGGAATTAAAGAGATTTCTGTGCATTAATTTTGTATCCTGCTCCTTTACCAAATTCATTGATTAGCTCTAGCAGTTTTCTGGTAGCATCTTTAGGATTCTCTATGTATAATATCATGTCATCTGCAAACAGTGACAGCTTTACTTCTTCCTTTCTAATTTGGATTCCTTTTGTTACTTTTTCTTCTCTCATTGCTGTGGCTAAATCTTCCAAAACTATGTTGAATAATAGTGGTTAGAGTGGGTAACCTTGTCTTGTTTCTGATCTTAGAGGAAACGGTTTCAGTTTTTCACCATTGAGAATGATGTTGGCTGTGGGTTTCTCATATATGGCCTTCACTATGTTGAGGTAGCTTCCCTCTATGCCTACTTTTTGGAGAGTTTACATCATAAATGGGTGTTGAATTTTGTCAAAACTTTTTCTGCATCTATTGAGATTTTCATATTCTTCAGTTTGTTAATACGGTGTATAACATTGATTGATCTGCATATATTGAAGTATCCTTGAACTCCTGGGATTAACCCTACTTGATCATGGTGTATGATCCTTTTAATGTGTTGTTGGATTCTGTTTGCTAGTATTTTGTTGAGTATTTTTGCATCTATGTTCATCAGAGATATTGGCCTGTAGTTTTCTTTTTTTGTGACACCTTTGTCTGGTTTTGGGATCAGGGAGACAGTGGCCTCATAGAATGAGTTTAGGAGTGTTCCTCTCTCTGCTATATTTTGGAAGACTTTGAGAAGGATAGGTGTGAGCTCTTCTGAAATTGTTTGATAGAATTTGCCTGTGAAGCCATCTGGTCCTGGGCTTTTGTTTGTTGGAAGATTTTTAATCACAGTTTCAATTTCAGTGCTTGTGATTTGTCTGTTTATATTTTCTATTTCTTCCTGGTTCAGTCTCAGAAGGTTGTGCTTTTCTAAGAGTTTGTCCATTTCTTCCAGGTTGTCCATTTTATTGGCATAGAGTTGCTTTTAGTAATCTTTCATGATGCTTTGTATTTCTGCAGTGTCAGTTGTTACTCCTTTTTCAGTTCTAATACTTTTGATTTGATTCTTCTCTCTTTTTCTTGATGAATCTGGCTAATGGTTTATCAATTTTGTTTATCTTCTCAAAGCACCAGCTTTTAGTTTTATTGATGTTTGCTATCATTTCCTTCATTTCTTTTTCATTTATTTCTGATCTAATCTCTATGATTTCTTTCCTTCTGCTAACTTTAGGGGTTTTTTTTGTTATTCTTTCTCTAACTGCTTTAGGTGTAAGGTTCGATTGTTTATTTGAGATTTTTCTTGTTTCCTGAGGTTGGACTGTATTGTTATAAACTTCCCTCTTAGAACTGCTTTTGCTGCATTCCAGAGGTGTTGGGTCATCGTGTTTTCATTGTCATTTGTTTCTAGGTATTTTTCATTTCTTCTTTGATATCTTCAGAGATATCCTGCTTATTTAGTAGCATATTGTTCAGCCTCCATATGTTTGTATTTTTTACAATTTTTTTCCTGTAACTGATATCTAGTCTCATTAGCGTTGTGGTCGGAATAGATACTTGATATGATTTCAATTTTCTTAAATTTATCAAGGCTTTGTGACCCATGATATGGTCTATCCTGGAGCATGTTCCATGGGCACTTGAAAAGAAAATGTATTCTGTTGTTTTTGGATGGAATGTCCTATAAATATCAATTAAGTACATTCTGTTTAATGTATCATTTAAAGCTTGTGTTTCCTTATTTATTTTCATTTTGGTTGATCTGTCCATTGGTGAAAGTAGGGTGTTAAAGGCTCCTAGTATGATTGTGTTACTGTCGATTTCCCCTTTTATGGCTGTTAGCATTTGCCTTATGTATTAAGGTGCTCCTATGTTGGGTGCATAAATATTTACAATTGTTATTTCTTCTTCTTGGATTGATCCCTTGATCATTATGTAGTGTCCTACTTTGTCTCTTATAATAGTCTTTACTTTAATGTCTATTTTGTCTGATATGAGAATTGCTAGTCCAGCTTTCTTTTGAATTCCATTTGCATGGAGTATCTTTTTCCATCCCCTCACTTTCAGTGTGTTTGTGTCCCTAGGTCTGAAGTGGGTCTCTTGTAGATAGCATATGTACGGGTCTTGTTTCTGTAGCCATTAAGCCAGTCCATGTCTTTTGGTTGGAGCATTTAATTCATTTACATTTAAGGTAATTATAAATATGTATGTTCCTATTACCATTTTCTTAATTGTTTTCGGTTTGCTTTTGTAGGTCTATTCCCTCTCTTGTGTTTCCTGCCTAGAGAGGTTCCTTTAGCATTTGTGGTAAAGCTGGTTTTGTGGTGAATTCTCTTAACTTTTGCTTATCTGTAAAGGTTTTAATTTTTCTGTCGAATCTGAATGGGATCCTTGCTGGGTAGAGCAATGTCGGTTGTAGATTTTCCCCTTTCATCACTTTAAATATGTCCTGCCACCCCCTTTTGGCTTGCAGAGTTTCTGCTGAAAGATCAGCTGTTAACCTTATGGGTATTCCATTGTATGTTATTTGTTGCTTTTCCCTTGCTGCTTTCATATTTTTTCTTTGTATTTAATTTTTGATAGTTTGATTATGTGTCTCGGCGTGTTTCTCTTTCGGTTTATCCTGTATGGTACTCTCTGTGCTTCCTGGACTTGACTGACCATTTCCTTTCCCTTGTTAGGGAATTTTTCAACTATAATGTCTTCAAATATTTTCTCAGACCCTTTCTTTTTCTGGGACCCCTATAATTTGAATGTTGATTCTTTTAATGTTGTCCCAGAGGTCTCTGAGACTGTCCTCAATTCTTTTCATTGTTTTTTCTTTATTCTGTTCCCTGGGAGTTATTTTCACCATTTTATCTTCCAGGTCACTTATCCGTTCTTCTGCCTCAGTTACTCTGCTATTGATAAAGTATTTTTAATTTCAGTAATTGTGTTGTTCATCACTGTTTGCTCTTAGTTCTTCTAGATCCTTGTTAAATGTTTCTTGTATTTTCTCCATTCTGTTTCCAAGATTTTTGATCATCTTTACTGTCATTACTCTGAATTCTTTTTCAGGTAGGTTATCGATTTTGCCTTCATTTATTTGGTCTTGTATGTTTTTACCTTGCTTCTTTGTCTGTAACATATATTTTTGTCGTTTCACTTTTTTTCTTTTTCATGGGTGGTGCTGTATTCCTGTCTTACTGGTTGTTTGGCCTGAGATGTCCAGCACTGGAATTTGCAGGCAGTTGGATAGAGCTGGGTTTTGGTGCTGAGATGAGGACCTCTGGGGAGCCTCACTCCAACTGATATTCCCCAGGGTGTGAGGTTCTCCATTAGTCCAGTGGTTTGGACTCCTAGCTCCCACCACAGGAGTTCAGGCCTGACCTCTGGGCTGGGAACCAAGATCCTGCAAGCTTCATGGCACGGTTTAAAAAAATAAAAAAAAGAAGAATGAAAGGAGCAGTACAATATCAAAGAATAAAAAACAACATAAAATTAGAAAGATAAAAATATATTAGGAAAAGTATAACTATAACTGAAACAACTGCAAGAAGGTAAAATAAAAGCATCACAGAAAAAAGAAAAAAAAGGGGCAGGGAGGCCAAAAGGAGAGAACAATCACAAAGTATAAAAATAAAATATAATTAGAAAAATAAAAGATCTGGAAAAATAAAAATATAAAAGAATCAACAATAATGAATCAACAATGTAAAACAAAACCCCAATCTAAAAGAGGGAAAAAAAAAAGCCTTGGCTCTGGAGGCAGAGTTCAGACGGGTGTGGAACTTAGGCAGAGGTGGGTTTTTGTGTGGGGCAGGACCTAGGCAGATTGGGGAGGTGACGTTCAAGCGTGGGGCAGGCCCTCTGCTTAGGACCTGCACAGAAGGGTAGAGGCAGTACGTCGAAAGGAGGGCCTCTGGAGTGTGGCGTTCTGGAGTTTGGAGGTAGAGCCCTGGGTGAGGGTGTGTGGGTAGGATTTACACCCAGTTCTTTGGAGGGGGTCTCAGAGGGGGTCTCCGAGTGTAGAGGTGGGGCCCTGGGTGGGGGTGTAGGGGAGGGGCTTGGGTTCTGCATAGCAGGAGGGAGGCTCCAAGGGTAGAGGATTAGGCCCTGGAGCCCAACAGGCTCCCCCATGCCTAAGTGGACAGGGAAAGTACTGCCCCCATTCCCTTCCGTTCCTTTGTGCTCCTTCCCCACTGTCTCCCCCGTCGCTCCTGGACTCCTAACCATGGGTGGGTCCCACTGTGTGTAGAAACTCCTTCCCTCCCCCAGCCGCCCCTCAGGAGTGCTGGTCCCGGAGGTCCGGCCTTTACTTTTGCTCCCCCTTCCCTCCCTCCCACTCCCTTAGGACCTACGTGGCTGGAGGAGGCCTAGGTAGGCAGAGGATAAGGCCTGGGGTCTCAGGAGGTTCCTGGGGGCCCAAGTGGGCAGGGGAAACCTGGCCATGCTCTCTTTTGATCCTCTGCCCTCCCAATGGTTCCCCAATTTCACCCTTCGGGCATGGGATCCCTTCCCCTCCCCCGGCCACCTCTCAGGAGCGTCAGTCCTGTCCAGCCTCCACTTCTCCTCCCCCTCACTCCCCCCATGCCCCATGTCCTACCCAGTCGACGGGGGTTCCTCCCGTCCCCTTAGGTGCCCATGTCCCCCACGGGTGCCTGGCAGGTGCCCTAGTTGTGAGGAGATGGGTATTCCGCGTCCTCCTAGTACGCCATCTTGACTCTGTCAGTATACCACTTCTTATTTATCCATTTATCTGTTGGTGGGCACACAGGTTGCTTCCCTATCTTGGCTATTGTAAATAATGCTGCAATGAACATAGGCGTGCAGATATCTTTTTGAATTAGCGTTTCCATTTTCTTCAGATAAATATCCAGGAGTGGAACTGCTGGATTGTATAGTAGTTCTATTTTTAAATTTTTTAGGAATTTCCATACTCTTTTCCACAGTGGCTGCACCAGTTTACATTCCCATTAACAGTGCATGAGGGTTCCCTTTCCTCCACATCCTGTCTGACACTTGTTATTTGTTGTCTTCCTAGAAATAGCCATTCTGACAGGTGTGAGATGATATTTCATTGTGGTTTTGATTTGCATTTCTCTGATGATTAGTGATGTTGAGCATCTTTTCATATGTCTGTTAGCCATCTCAAAATAGTTATTTTAAACAAAAATATATTAACATATAATGGATGTATTACTGCTATTTTAAGTGAATTAATAAATACTTAAGATTTTTCTCAGTTTTAATTTGTAATGTGGTAAATATTAGTAGAAATAACCCATACAAAGTCTCTTTGAGATGCTCAATAACTTTTAAAAATATAAAGGAGTCATGAGTCAAAAAATTTGGGAATCATTATTGTACATTAACAGATTAAAATTGAGAAATTAAACTTCTCAAGAGATACAGAAAATGCATCTTATAAAATTAAACATATTTTCTGATAAAGAAATAAGCAGGAATTATTCTTAATAATCTTCATCACAGATTTATTCAAACTATATTCAGATGTAGAAAGAAAAGTTTCTACCTGACTGAATAATCTGAAAATTTACACTTTCAAATCAATAATAATTTGGTCTTTTCAAGTTTAATGGTCTTTCTTTCTTCATTTAAATAGTCAATATATGTAGTAGCCAAGGTTTAGATTCCTATTTGTTGCTGAATTTAAAAGTCTTTTTAGAGATTCTCTCCCCTGAATTAAATGCTTTCAGAATGCCACTTCTTTCTTCTCCTCAAAGAGCATCTGGGGATTGAGGATGTCCACTCCATCTTTATGAAAGCACAGAAGATCTGTGCTTGGATGCATATGGTGTCTTAAAAATTCACTTTCTGCTACAGTTTCCATCTGGACTGTTATCTGGGTTGGCAACTCTCAAGTGTGATATTGATAGGTTCCACTGGGAATTTTGAATTATATTGGGATACAGTATCTGAGTGACTGCCTTGTTCATTTTCACATGCTCTCTGTTCTCTGATTAGTCCTCTAGGTGTCCACAGACCCTTTTAGAACTTATGCTTTTTTTTTCATTCAGGTCAGCAGTGAATTGCCTCACACCGGAGGCAGAGTGCATGACCCCAGGAGCTTGCCGTTGGACTCTGCAATATTCTTCAACATTTATTCAGGAGTTTTTTTTTTAAAATTTTTATTGGAGTATAGTTGATTTACAATGTTGTGTTAGTTTCAGGTGTACAGCAAAGTGAACCAGTTATATGTATACATATATCCATTTTTTTTTTTTTTTTTTTTTTTAGATTCTTTCCCCATATAGGCCACTAGAGTTTTGAGTAGAGTTCCCTGGGCTATACAGTAGATCCTTATTAGTTATTTATTTTATACATAGTAGTGTGTATATGTCAATCCCAATCTCCCAATCTATCCTTCCCCCCTTTCCCCCTGGTATTCAGTTTTTAAAGCAACACTTCCTCGTCAATGATCAGTGTGAAGGAGTGGATAGAGGAAACCAAAACCTGGCATATTAATCACTGTCCTACTGTTGTCTCCCTTCTACACTCATTCCCCATCTCTTGGGAACAGAGGGACAAGCTTTACTCCCCTTCCAGT
The DNA here is from genome assembly GCF_059928025.1 of Delphinapterus leucas. Taxonomy (NCBI): domain Eukaryota; kingdom Metazoa; phylum Chordata; class Mammalia; order Artiodactyla; family Monodontidae; genus Delphinapterus; species Delphinapterus leucas. The sequence goes on from NC_143144.1 coordinate 12,016,536, forward strand.
TTTACTGGGACCACCCTTGACTTCCTTCTCTTCCTTCTTGATTCCATTTTCCCTGATAAGCTCTCATACTAATAAGAGAAAACAAATCAGAACTTACAATATTTCAAAAATTATATATCTATTATGTTTGTATTTTTATGTAACCTGAGAAGAGATAAAGAGATATCTTCAAAAATCTATAGCAAACTTTATACCAAATAATACTAATCATTATACCAAATAATAAAATGTTAAAAACATTTATAGGAAAGTCAAGAACAAAACATGGATGTTCAATATCATCTGTAATATTCAATGTTTGCCTGCAGTTCTTATATAACACTCTGAGACATTAAAAAAAAAAGGTGTAAATAAAATGGAAGAGACGTAACAGATATATTTACACTAATGTTATGGCCAATTTGGAAAAACTAAGAGAATTATCGGTCACATTGGTGTTGAATAAATGTGTAAGAATTTTTAGTAAGGTTGTCTGCTGTAAAATAAATATGAGAATGTCAGTAGCTTCAGAATGCCTTTAAAAAGCAAGTAAATTAAAATAAAGTTCACAGTAGCAATACATCAGCGCAAGTAAGAACTTTCCTGTTCCTCCTTTTATTTCTCCCTTCCCTCTCCTTTCTCAGAAACTATAGTTAACACACTGGAGAGGAAAAACAAGTAAAGAAAAGAAGAAGCCAGAAGTCAAAGAGGAGACCTTTGCTGATCAAATAATCCCTTTCTGCAGTACCTATCTGGGAATGGCAGATATACTTAAAATTAATTTCAAAGCTTTCATTATATAATGGTGCCAGACAATTTAATTTGTGAAATGAGATGATGTCTTAATTTATAATGTAAAAACATGACATGTAATTACAAAAATCCTGACACCACCTGAGCTTTCATGCAAGGCAATGGGAAAAAATTCTACTGAATGTGTCTTAAAGAAACATGGAAGACAAAACTAAGTTGCTTTGTAATTTCATCTATGAGTAATGCTAGTTCAACTTACTGGTTATGTTATTTCATAAAAGTATATGTCTTTTACTGTCTAACTTTATTCCATCATAAAATAGGTTATGTAGAACATATTTTACATAAGTAAGTCATCAAATCATGGATCTTTGCTTTGGCAAATGTCAGGAAAATTTGGAAATAATTTTTAAAAACTGTAAACTTCTGATATCAAAATATACATGAGCATGTGTACTAACTAGAAGGAATTGCAAGTACTTTTGCAATGTATCAATAATACAGATTATAGGAAACCATAATTTTTACATCTTTAAGATATTTACACTATTTATTATATATACCTATAAAATCTTATACTTGTAACATGAAGCCCAATGGCCATGAACCCTGTCAAACCTTTTTCCTAAGCCTCAAATTAGAATTATTTGCTTCCTCTTTGTGTGCTCCCATTGTTCCTCTTAAATAATGCCTGCATTTTGGGGTATTGCAGTGGGGTCAGCTCTCCTGTTAGATTAGGCTCCTTAAGAACAGGAGTAATGTCCTCTTAATTTTTGTATTCTCTTTGCTTCATATATTCTAGATACCTATTAGAAAAGTAATGCAAAATAATTCTGTTAAAAGAAATATTAATATATAACTTAGAATTCTCAGAGTCATGAATTTTTTTTACTATTATGAATGGTTATGATGTTTTTCTAAATTTACTACTTTCCTTTCGCTATTTATTACATTGTTAATCATTGTTACATTACATGATTATAAATGACCTATGCTTACAAATCCTCAAGAATGATTCCTTTGGCTTCTATCTTCAAATAGTTAAATTTACATAAACCAAGCAAACTATTATAAAATATATATTAGAAATTATGATCCATTTGAGTGACATTGCTATTATACATATTATAATAAAATATTATGTAATTTTATTTTCTGACACTAAATAATGGAAATTTTAAGACATTTGCCTGTCATGCTATGAAAAATGAGAAAAGATTTACTTTGAAAAAGTAAAACAGCCATAAATCTGTGTAATGGTTGATAAGAGCCAATATTTTAAAGAAAACAAGATAGTGGCTTAATATATTACAACTGAATTTTAAATTTTATAAATAAAATATAAGTAGCTAGGAAAGAAACTCACATTCCAAAGGGAAAATAAAACACAGTACATCTAAGGCAGAAGCAAACTAAAAAAGATGATGAAGATCTCTGGAAGGTATTCTACAATTTCATAGTATACCCTGAAATGATCTACATACCATCTGTCTGATAATGACATTTATTGCCCCAATTTAGCATAATATAAGAAATACAAATGGCATATTTACCCTATTTTCCTCTTTTTAAAAATGTCTATGTCTCCTTCTCGGAATGTGAAATTTACAATGTGTATACGACGCACTGTATTTACAACCCTACCTTCCCCTTCCTTCTACTTTTCATCCACCTATTTTTTCTCTTTCTCTTTCTTTTCTTTTTTTTAACCTCTGTCTTTTTCTTAATGAAACCCTGTTTCTTGCCTCCTTTGGCCTTTACAATGCAGGGTAGATATGCCCATCTCAAATCCAGGAATAGGTTTTGATTGATTTAAGTCAATCATAATGGTTCTATTCCCTTTATCAATGATTGGTTTAATGATGCTACAGGTCACAATTTTGGCTAATGAGAACAAAGAGAAACTTCTGAAGGGCTTCTAGGAAATGTGTTCTTGCTCTTATTGATTATGGGAGAGTCCCTTTTATAACCCTGGATTATAGGGGTTAAAAGATATTTTGACACAGATGAACCAGCCTAAGATAATATAACATAAGCTAGCAAAGCAAAAACATTTGAAAATCTGGGTCCCTGAAACCATTATTGAACCATGATGTCTCCATCAGTTTGGGCTGCTGTAAGAGAATACCATAGACTGGGTGACAACAAACATTTATTTCTCAGAGTTCTGGAGGCTATAAGTCTGGTGGGGGCCCTCTTCCTGGTTTGCAGATAGTTGTTTTCCTGTTGTATCTTCCCATGGTAGAGAAAGAGAGAACGGAAACAAGCTCTCTCATGTCTCTTCCTGTAAGGGCACTAATCCCATCAAGAGGGCTCCAATCTCCTGACCTAATTATCTCCAAAAGTCTGCATCTCCAAATACCATTACATTGGGGATTAGGGTTTCAACATATGAATTTTAGGGGAACACAAACACACAGTCCATAGCACATGGGTTCAACATGTTCTGGAGCTCCCCTAGCCTGGACTTCTTTCATGAGACAATAGGTTTCTTTGTTGTACAGACAAATTTGAATCTTAGCATTAAATAACTGAAAAAATTCTACAGGATATAAAACAATTCTACAGCAACATCACAGGTGATAACACTTTTGAAGACTGACGCAGTAATTCTCTGAATGTACCAATATTGTGATTTTTTGTACCCCTCTTCATTGAGACTCCTTTGAAATCCATCATGCATTAAGAATGCTTCTTCTTTTCTTGGTAATTTCCACATTTTCTTGGTAAAATTAACATTTCCCATTTTTAACCTTTTCTTAAAGGTGAGGTATAGTAATACATTCTGTGCCTTAAAGGTAAGAAGAACACACTTGCACAACTCAGTGGTCAACAAAGTAAATGATAATGTAAACACAACTCAAATCAAGTAAGAGAAGAACTCTGGAAGCTGCCTGCATACCTCTGCCCAATCACAATCTTGACTTCTAATACCATAGATTAGCTTTGCTTGTTTTGGAACTTGTCATAAATGGACTCATAAAGGATATATTATTTTTATTAGATCATTTCTTTTATATAGAGTATGTTTCTAAAATCCATGTATTTTTGTAAGTAGCTCCTAATTACTCATTTTTTTGCTATATGGAATTCTGCTTAATGAATATATCACCATTTACCATCAATTTTAATATTATTTATAATATTAAATATATATAAGTATTATTATCAATTTATTAAAAGTTATTAAAAATGTGAAAATGTAAGCCACAAACCATACAAGGTACCTGAAATATATAAAACTGACTGAGATCTCACATCCAGAACACATAAAGAATCCCTAGAATTAAGTAAGATAAAGACAGAAAAACAAGTAATAAAATGAGTGAGAAATTCACAAGTGCTGTACAATGGAAGACACCTAAGTCTCCAATAAAAACCTGCCAAGATTTTTATTAGTAGTCATAAAAATACATATTAAAGCATAATTAAATTCCACTACACATTACATTCCTGAGAACTGCCAAGAAAAAAAAGAAAAAAGACACCACCAAGTATTAGCAAACAAGTGGAGCAACAGGAAATTTTAGACTGTGCCATTAGGGTTGGGAATTAGATCAATATTTTAGAAAATATTTTTCTTGCTCTTACCAACGTGACTATATGCATTTTATGACATGAAAATTTCATTCATAGGTATATCTTTACCTGGTGGCCATTTGTTTCGAGGGACATGTGCTTGAATATTTTTAGTAGAATCAATCTGATTGGTCCATAAAACTGGAAAGTACTTTTTAAAAATCATCCGAATGTGTGCTTTAATATCATTCAAGTTTCTATATCAGTTCAGTTGTGTGGGTGGTATAGTAATTTACAAACAACTGAGCACTAAAGAATGGAGAAAAATAAGGAATAAGAGTTTAGTGTTGAACCTTGACAGAAATTCCCTGGAAGTCTATTGTGTTCAAAATCCAAGAACACTAAACCTAGCTATATCAATTATAGAATCCATTATTATGTTTATTGAGCTAACTCTCATTCTCCACAACAATTTTTCACACCCTCTCAACTATTCTCAAGCCTAATGTAGCAGCCATGGATGTGTATTGCTCAGCTCGCCCTTTAAGAGAGACCCAGTGGAAGCAATGTAGTTGGTTTACTGACTCCAGCTGCCAAAACTTTGAATCCATCAGAGCATTCAGGATGGATATATTTCTCCCTGGGCTGCTCCCAGCCAATGATTGTGCATGGCAGAGAGAACAGAGCACTGTTTCTGTCTGACAAAGGACTCTTTAAATGTACACTCTTTGCCCCATCAGACTGGTTGAGAATTTCTCAGAAGTGCACTGTAGTCTGTGACTTCTCCTATTCAATCACCTTTCTTTTCCTATTTCCTTTAGTAGTTGTCAGACCAGCATTTGGTCTAAAAACTCTCATTGCTTACTGCTACTACTTCTGTCCTTTGCCCCCTGCATTGACTTTTCCTCAAATGAATCTTTTGCACATCCAATTCCATCTTGGTGTTTGTTTCCAAGAGGACTTGAACCAGCATGTCTAATAACCTATGCCTTCTCCAAAAACTCTCAAAAGTATTATCTCACTGTCTTACCTTACAGAGATTCTAAAAGCAAACTTACATTTTTATCAATTAATTCTTCCTTCCAGATTATTAAATAAAAGTTGATCTTCTGCTTTAGATTAAAGGTGACTGAAAATTATTCGCCACTTTCCAATGAGTAGTGAAATCTAATTTTTATACCCTTAAAACTGAACTGGAGCTTCTGAGACCAGATCACATGGGGACTTGCAGATTTCAACCAAGTCTCTTAGAACACTCTTTCGGGGAGGCCTGGGGCACTATGTAAGAAGTTAGATTACCCTGAGACTAGAAATAAATCGCATACTGGCCTCCGATCCATAACGCCAGCTAAACCCAGCCTTCTGGCCATTTCTACCAAGGCACAAGGCATGAAGGAAGTAATCTTGGATGGTCTAGACCCACCCATCTACCAACAGTCTCTCAATGGCACATGGTACAGAAGAAGTGCCCAGCTAAGCTTGCCCTAAATTCCAGACCCTCAAAATCTTAAGCTATAAGTAGATACAGTGAACTTATAATTGCTAAGTTTCAGAATAGTTTATTATACAACAATGGATAACATGAACACTCTTTTCTCTCTGTGGGCCATTTCTCAACCTTTTATTCTGTCCTTATCCATATTGTTTTGTGAAGGATATAGAGCTATAGTTTGTCTCCTTTGCCTCTAATATCCAAGTTCACACTCTCTTCTGATACCATTTTTAATATGCTTAAATCTTAAAAACACGGACTCTGTGGACTAGACCTGTCTTTTTTTCTTTTGCAGTACGCAGGCCTCTCACCGTCGTGGCCTCTCCCGTTGCAGAGCACAGGCTCCGGACGTGCAGGCCCAGCGGCCATGGCTCACGGGCCAAGCCGTTCCGTGGCATGTGGGATCCTCCCGGACCGGGGCACGAACCCACGTCCCCTGCATTGGCAGGCGGACTCTCAACCACTGCGCCACCAGGGAAGCCCCAACTAGACCTTTTGAGCTAACAATAGACACCAGCATTTCAGTGGTTTAATAACATAAAAATGTATATCTTGTTATTGTTCGAGTCCTGGGGAAGAGTTAAGATGGTCAGAAGAGCTCTACTACATGATCATTCAAATACTTGTGCTCCTCTCATCTTGTGTATCCATCCTTGAGGGATCATCATAGTCTGCCTCTATCATACAGAAGACAGAAGAGACAGAAAAGGGGCACAGAAGATTTTTTACACCAGGCACGATAGAGGAACACCTCAAAACTGCTCATAATTGGGACTTCCCTGGTGGTGCAGTGGTTAAGAATCTGCCTGCCAGTGCAGGGGACACAGGTTCGAGCCCTGGTCTGGAAAGATCCCACATGCCGCCAAGCAACTAAGCCCATTTGCCACAACTACTGAGCCCACGTGCCACAACTACTGAAGCTCGCGTGCCTAGAGCCCGTGCTCCATGACAAGAGAAGCCACTGCAATGAGAAGCCTGTGCACCACAACAAAGGGTAGCCCTCACTTGCCACAACTAGAGAAAGCCTGCATGCAGCAACAAAGACCCAATGCAGCCAAAAATAAATAAATAAAATAAATTTATATATATTAAAAAAAAAACTGCTCATAATCTACTGACTAGAACAGAGTCAAATGGCCACAACTGCCTGAAAGGGATCCTAAAATACAGTTGACTTGCAAACCCAAGAACAGGAGAAAATGATTCTTGAAGAAGAACATAGGTTCTACCATATTTACTACTAGATCAAGCAAGTTATTTGTTAAAGTGCCCCAAATAACTGTGAAAGCTGGGCATTTTGTAATTCTTATTTAAAGAATTAGCAAATAATTTTATGAATTCCCGCTATCAGATAACTCCATGAGAGCAGTCTTTACATAGTCTCTTCCTCCTTCTTCTCCCCTCACTTGCTTCATCCTCAAGGTATCTCTGGAACTACTCATAGAACATAGACCACTGTATACAACTAACATACATTTAATAAAAGCATGATTTAATGAATTAGTATGTTTTTTTCAAAAATATTAAAACTTATCATTTTTATATGTAATATCACTTTCCTATAGCATTATACTGAGAGTCTAACCTTTTCCTACTAATAAGGGATGCCAGTTTTTTATATATTATGTTATACATTAATGTATCTATTTTAGGTCTCTATTCCATCTGCATGTTCACTCACTATCCTATTTTAATTCCCAGAACTTTATAATAATTCTTTATATGACAAACAGCAAGTACCTCACGCCCAAATTATTCATCTACAAAACCATACTGGTTGTATTTGATCTTATTACTGTGTTTTAGATCCAAACTCTCTGGTAAATAAAAATGCTTTGAGCCAAAATGTCAACATGAGGAGCTCTGGGACCTTCTCTTCATAAAACAACCATAGGTGGCTAAGGTCTCTGGAAATTGTCCTAAAGGCATGTAGCAAAAGAAGAAATATTTATTCAAGAAAATTTGTTAACTCTTATTAAGAACAGCAAGAATCTGTGGCACTTGAGCAATGACCTGACCCCTCCTGCTCATCTATCACCAATGCAGCAGCTGTGGCCAAGGAAATGGGGCTCTCTCTCCTCTCATTTTCTGAGTAAGTGATGTGGCATCCCCCCCAGGAGGATCAGGGACCAGGATTTCTCATCCTTCTAAACTCCCAGTTGCAGAGGCTAAGTTCTTGGTAGGTGTTGCCAAGAAAATGGGGGCTTCCTTCCTCCACTTAGCTCCCACTCATAAGGCAGAGTTATATTCCCAGAAATGGCAGGCTGAGAATATTGGGTCTCTGATCACTATCATTCCCACTTAATGATGGGGTACGTTACCATTATGGGAGAAACAAGCAAAGAGAACTAACAGCCACTGTCCCCATTCAGCACTGTACTCTAGAGGACGGGTATCATTCAAAGAGAAGGGGGCCACTGTTCCCTCCCACGGCCCTAGACAAAGACTCAAAGATTTTTCCCAGGGGACCAGGCAGTCCATAATAGAAGAGAACTCTGAAGCTCTCCCATGGAAAATGCCTTTATTTGAAAAAGAGTGTGGTGAAGTTCAAGGATAAGATACTCCCAAAACAATGGAGATTTCAGTGGTAAACAGTAAGAGCAACAGGCTAAACCTTAGTCCATATAGTTTACCAGAAAGTATCAGAGAATGAGACAGCTAAGATGAACCCTTCTAGGGTCAGTATAAAGCTCAAAGACTAAATCTTTAAAAGAAGCCTGAATTTAATAGGATCAGAGTATGGAGCAATCCCAAGGCATCATCAAAAACAACAGAACAATCAGCCTGCAACTAGAGAAACTGAGTGGAATACCAGCAGAGGCAGACAGATTCATGGAGAGATCAGGAAAAGATATAGTCAAAGATGGTCATGCAAAAACCAGTCATCTCAGTGTGGTGGTGTGCATACCCAAGGCTGCACCCTCGGAGCATCAGTATCAGAGGCTTCACAATGAAGGGCAAAAAGATTTCAATGAAATACTCAGAATACCAATTCTTCATAATTGCACATAAACATTTTCCAGGACAGACCATATGTTAGGGCACGAAACAATCTTCAACACATTTAAAAGGTTTGAAATCATACAAAGTGTGTGCTCACACCACAATAAAATGAAATGAGAAATAAATAACGGAAAGAAATTTGGGAAACATACAAATACTTTGATATTAAACAACACACTCCTAATTAACCAATGAATCAAAGAAGAAATCACAAGGGGAAACAAAACATAAAGAGATGGATAAAAATGAAGATAGAGCACACCAGGGTGTATGGGATTCAGCTAAAGCAATGCTTAGAGGGAAATTCAGATGTGTAAACACCTACATAAAAAGGGGAAAGGTCTCTAATCACTAGCAAAATCTCCTACCTTAGAACATAGAAAAAAATAAAAAGAGCAAACTATACTAAAAAAAGGAAGAAATAATAAGGATTAGAGGAAAATAATGAAATATGGAATAGATAAAATTGACAAGCCTTTAGCAATACTAACCAATTTTTTTTTAAAAGAGAGAGGATTTAAATAAACAAAATCAAGAATGAAAGAGGGGACATTATTACTGACCTTGCAGAAATATAAGGGATTATAAGAGAATACTATGAATAATTATATGCCAAAAAATTAGACTAGATAAAATGGACAAATTTACAGAAGCACATAAACTATCAAAGCTGACTCAAAAAGTTAGCAGAAATCTGAATATACCAATAAGTAAAGGGACTGAGTTAGTGACCAAAAAAACTTCCAACAAAGAAAAGCCCCCAGTCAGATGGCTTTATGGTGAATTCTAACAAATGTTTAAGGAAGAATTAACATCAATCTTTCTCAAACTCTTCCAAAAAGCTGAAGAAGATGTAACTCTTCCTAACTCATTTTATGAGGACAATATTACCCTGATACCAAAGCCAGACAAAGACATCACAAGGAAAAAAACAAACAAAAACCTATAGACCACCATCTTTTATGAATATAAACAAAGGAAAACATAGGTGTAAAACATCATTACCTTCAATTAGGCAGTAGTTTCTTAGATATGCTACCAAAAGCATGAGCAATAAAAGAAAAAGTAGATAATTGTCCTTGATTTTTGTAAAAAAATTAAAAACTTTCGTGCTAAAAAAGACACAACCAAGGAAGTGAAAAGATAAACCACAGAAGGGAAGAAAATGTTTGCAAATCATGTATTTAATAAGGGACCTGTTTCTAGCACTTGTATAGTTTAATCAGTCTTACACAGACAATACATATTTTCCTATAATTATTGCTCAGCATCATTATCTTGTCATCACATTGTCCCTGTCCTTTTCTTCTTACTTTGAATAATTTATCTGTTAGATAAAAGATTTACTTGTAATTCTTTTCCAAAAAGGATGCTTTCATCTCTAAATACTTCTCTGTGTTGCCACTGCATGTGAATCGTAGGTTGGCAAAGTGTGAGATTCCTGGGTCATAATACTCTTCCTTCACAATTTTGTAACAAAAGTTTCTTTTTTTTTCCCAACAAGTAAAGAACCACTTTTTTGCCTCTCTAACTTCAATTAACCTTCTCACACGCATGTTCTGGGCTTAGTTTACATATGAAAGTGAATACCTCTTAAATAAACGTATATAATAACACAAAATTTCTGTGAGCAAGTTGATGATTCAAGCAATAATAATACACTAATATTTTAAATCAACTTAAATGCTAAGGATTAACACTGATTTATAAACACAGATACACAAATGTTAGAACATTAGCCAAGAATTTTTATTGGTTTCACCACAGGAGTTTCATAGATGTGTTATCTACTTAGCCATACAACTTCTCATGGTGCTTAGTTTATAAAGAGCATAAATGCAAATGGATATATATATATACACACACACTCATACCTCCCCAATGATGTCTACCTTTCCCAGTTATAGACACTTCTAAAACAAATTTTACAATACTGAGGTTATGCCCTATAGATACTGTTCTGAATGTTTATAGTTAAGTTCATTATGCTGTATTTGTCTTTATTGCTCTAGGGTTTATAGCTTCCATTAAAATGACACAGGGCATGCTTGTTTCAATGAAAATTGTACTAAACCTGGACCAAAGAAAATTAGCATAATTCCCGCTGAAGGGTAACTTGAAAACTTGTGAAACCCTTCACTTTTTAAAAAAGGAAGCCTGACTTTGAACACTTGATATTTATTTAATACTGTGTAAACTTGTAAACATGGGTTAAATCTTCTCAGCAAAAGTAAGTGAAATTAAAGTTTAGTTCAAAGGAAAATCAGTACTGCAGAAAGTTAGATGAGAATGAAAATAAATTAAAATTACAGAAATTAAAAAAAAATCTAAATTAGAAAAGGTAAAAATCACACCAAGAGGACGTGGAGAGCACACATGACAAGTTTAACATTGTCCAAAATATTATATGGAGCATGGGATCAAAAAAAATGCCATTAGTATTTTTGTTGTAGAATCCAGAGTAAATAAGAATATTTTGATTTAAATCATCCTTTTTAAATGGTAACATAGATGTTTGTTTTATTTATTCATTTTGATAACATTCATTTACTGAGAGAATATTCTGCAGAGTGGAAAGGCACATGACAAGTAAGCTATACATTTTAGTTGGAGAATCTTCATAAACAACTTTGCTTCAAAGCAGACTGTCCTGACCACTACACAAGATGTATTAAGTGCTGTGGGAATACAAAGAAGGGAGAGGTGACTCCTTATTGGTGTGATCAAAGAAGGCCTCATAGAAAAGGTCACATTTGAGGGACTCTAGAAAGATAATAGGATTTCAAAACTCACAGTTCGGAGGGTGGGTAAGGCCTCAGAAGGATCATGAATACTTTAAACAAAAGTCTTAAACCAAAAATGTAGCAAAAAAATGATAAGGAGATCTGTTTGAGTGTGTAGCAGAGGGCTTGAAGGACTGTAATGAGAGGCTAAATTAAAGTGTGACATCAGTGCCAGAGTTATAGAAGCTTTGGATGCCGGACTGAGGGCTTCTTTATCAATTTGATAGAAAACTATGAATTTTAATTTGAAAAGTTTTTATCTAGAAGTTGTTACAAAGTGTCAAACATTTAAAGAGTGAGATTCAGGAGCTTCATGGATTACATTGTCATATATTAGCTAGATTATGCCTCAAAGTAGTACCTTAAACATACTTTTTCTAAATGTATCATGGACTGAACATTGTAACAACAACAAAGACGTTATCAAGACATAAAGGTAGACTTGACACTGCTCCAGTGCTTGTAGGAGGAATAAATAATGAGGATCTAATACGATATGACAATAACTTAGAATAAATTATTTGGACGTTTTCCAAACTATTTGAAATTTTCATTTGCAATCATTACTCTTAAGGATGAACAGTTTGCTGTTAAGATATAAGCTAATAAAAGTATGAGGCACTGCCATTATCGAGCTATTTTAAGATAGTGTTTATCAAATTCTTTATAAATCCTTCTTTAGCTGAATTTTGTCAAAATTCAACACCCATTTATGATAAAAACCCTCCAGAAAGGAGGCATAGAGGGAACTTTCCTTAACATAATAAAGGCCATATATGACAAACCCACAGCCAACATGGTCTTCAATGGTGAAAAACTGAAACCACTTCCACTAAGATCAGGAACAAGACAAGGCTGCCCACTCTCACCACTATTATTCAACATAGTTTTGGAAGTTTTAGCTACAGCAATCAGAGAAGAAAAAGAAATAAAAGGAATCCAAATCAGAAAAGAAGAAGTAAAGCTGTCACTGTTTGCAGATGACATGATACTATACATAGAGAATCCTAAAGATGCTACCAGAAAACTACTAGAGCTAATCAATGAAGTTGGTAAAGTAGCAGGATACAAAATCAATGCACAGAAATCTCTGGCATTTCTATACACTAATGATGAAAAATCTGAAAGTGAAATTAAGAAAACACTCCCATTTACCACTGCAGCAAAAAGAATAAAATATCTAGGAATAAACCTACCTAAGGAGACAAAAGACCTGTATGCAGAAAACTATAAGACACTGATGAAAGAAATTAAAGATGAAACAAATAGATGGAGAGATATACCATGTTCTTGGATTTGAAGAATCAACACTGTGAAAACGACTCTACTACCCAAAGCAATCTACAGATTCAATGCAATCCCTATCAAACTACCACTGGCAGTTTTCACAGAACTAGAACAAAAAATTTCACAATTTGTATGGAAACACAAAAGACCCTGAATAGCCAAAGCAATCTTGAGAATAAAAAATGGAGCTGGAGGAATCAGGGTCCCTGACTTCAGACTATACTACAAAGCTGCAGTAATCAGGACAGTATGGTACTGGCACAGAAACAGAAATATAGATCAATGGAACAGGATAGAAAGCCCAGAGGTAAACCCATGCACATATGGTCACCTTACCTTTGATAAAGGATGCAAGAATATACAGTGGAAAAAAGACAGCCTCTTTAATAAGTGGTGCTGGGAAAACTGGACAGGTACATGTAAAAGAATGAAATTAGAACACTCCCTAACACCATACACAAAAATAAGCTCTAAATGGATTAAAGACCTAAATGTAAATCCAGGCACTATCAAACGCTTAGAGGAACACATAGGCAGAACACTCTATGACATAAATCACAGCAAGATCCTTTTTGACCCACGTCCTAGAGAAATGGAAATAAAAACAAAAATAAACAAATGGGACCTAATGAAACTTCAAACCTTTTGCACAGCAAAGGAAACCATAAACAAGACCAAAAGACAACCCTCAGAATGAGAGAAAATATTTGCACATGAAGCAACTGACAAAGGATTCATCTCCAAACTTTACAAGCAGGTCATGCAGCTCAATATCAGAAAAACAAACAACCCAATCCAAAAGTGGGCAGAAGACCTCAATAGACATTTCTCCAAAGAAGATATACAGACTGGCAACAAACACATGAAAGAATGCTCAACATCATCAATCATTAGAGAAATGTAAATCAAAACTACAATGAGATATCATCTCACACCAGTCAGAATGGCCATCATCAAAAAATCTACAAACAGTAAATGCTGGACAGGGTGTGCAGAAAAGGGAACCCTCTTGCACTGTTGGTGGGAATGTAAATTGATACTGCCACTATGGAGAACCGTATGGAGGTTCCTTAAAAATCTAAAAATAGAACTACCATATGACCCAGCAATCCCACTACTGGGCATATACCCTGAGGAAACCATAATTCTAAAAGAGTCATGTACCAAAATGTTCATTGCAGCTCTATTTACAGCAGCTCCAGGAGATGGAAGTAACCTCAGTGTCCATCAACAGATGAATGGATAAAGAATATGTGGCACATATATACAATGGAATATTACTCAGCCATAAAAAGAAATGAAACTGAGTTATTTGTAGTGAGGTAGATGGGCCTAGAGTCTGTCTCACAGAGGACCTAGAATCTGTCACACAGAATGAAGTAAGTCAGAAAGAGAAAAACAAACACCATATGCTAACACATATATATGTAATCTAAAAAAAAAAAAAAAAAGGGTCATGAAGAACCTAGGGGCAAGATGGGAATAAAGACCCAGACCTACTAGAGAATGGACTTGAGGATACGCGGAGGCGGAAGGGTAAGCTGGGACAAAGTGAGAGAGTGGCATGGACATATATACACTACCAAATGTAAAATACCTAGCTAGTGGGAAGCAGCCGCATAGCTCAGGGAGATCAGCTCGGTGGTTTGTGACCACCTAGAGGGGTGGGATGGGGGGGGTGGGAGGGAGGGAGATGCAGGAGAGAAGATGCAGGAGAGAAGAGATATACATATGTATAACTGATTCACTTTGTTATACAGCAGAAACTAACACACCACTGTAAAGCAATTATACTCCAAAAAAGATGTAATAAATAAATAAATAAATAAATCCTTCTTTTGGATTCCTTCTTTAATCCCTCTTTAGTGCTTTATTTTCAAAATATATTTGGCATAGTACTGCACATTAATCATTTAATACATATGCTAAACTTTTAACTAACAGTAGTTCCTCATCGGAAAAGTTTGAAAGTTCTGTAAAGTATAAGAATATTTGCAAACTCTATTTATGTGTGAGGAACCTCTTTGTGTGAGGAAAATATCTGAATTTTTATGTGTGAAAATTAAGTTAGTTGAGACTAGAAAATATAATCTGTAGGTACTCTAAATTGAGCATGTGTTGTGCAGGATGTTCCTATTTGTCAAACATGAAGGAAGGAGTGAGGCACTCATCTCAGGGTTGGAATAGGATCAACCTTTTAACATATATGATATGAGACCATCCAGCATTCAGACCAGGAGAGAGGACCAGTGTCAACGTGTTAATTAAAAATTCTTTAAATATTAGTAGATCTTAATTTATTTATTATTTAGATTAAAATAAATATCAACAGGAGTTCTGATGTTTGCTTCTACACCACTATCAATCTTTCTGATCCCTACTTTGTAAATCACTACTCTACAATTATACCTTAAGCTTCATATTAAAATTCTATTCAGATGTGAATGTAGCAACAGAAATATCTCTCATTTCCAACTGTCTGCATAAAATAGTAACACCTGATTACATTAAAATAATCCACTCTTTCTGGTTGACTGTTCTATATTTTCCCTTACCTGAAAATTTTACAAGCTTACTTTGCCTGTGGTTTAAGCTATATTATTAGCCGTATTATTCTTAAACAGTGGGTAATTTTGGAATCATTTTGTTTTCACCTACTTGGGTTTGTTAGAAATTGTATGTTAGACTAGCTCTATTCTTTAATCCTTCATGGGCCTCTTAAGCCTGACCACTGATTTCTTCTGCTCTAGACCTATTAACATCTTTATCTTCTTCTTCTTCCTCCTCTTCTTCTATTTTTAAACCACTATCATAATGTTAGAAGACATACCACAGAAAACTAACACATTAGTCAGGGGAATGCAAAACTTATATAGGGTGGCAACTTTAAGAGAGAGAGGGCCAGAAGAAGGCACTGTATTGAAAATGATTGATGGTATATATCAGTTGATTTGAAAAGGAGTCAATGAACTCAGAATTTAAGGCAGAGAAAATGCAAGGATATTAATACTACCAAGTAGTAGAATACAAAATCTGAGCCCATGTGAGATAGATTTTGCCACTTGGTGAAACCTGTAAGCTCAGATTTTCCTAAGTCATTTGTTTCTTTTTATTATTGTTTAGATGCAAGAAATAAATTTGTGTAGAATGAGAGGCATGAGAAGATTAATTAATTAAAGATTGATTGATTCATTTAATAGGCTGATTTTTGAAGCCAAGGAAAAGATATCAAAACCAAAGGAGCTGAGGTCTAAATAGACATTTCTCTAAGAAAGACATACAGATGGCCAAAAAGCACACGAAAAGAAGCTCAACATCGCTAATTATTAGAGAAACGCAAATAAAAACTACAATGAGCTATCACCTCATACCAGTCAGAATGGCCATCATCAGAAAGTCTACAAACAATAAATGCTGGAGAGGGTGTGGAGAAAAGGAAACCCTCCTACACTGTTGGTGGGAATGTAAATTGGTACAACCATTATGGAGAACCGTATGGAGGTTCCTTAAAAAACTAAAAATAGAACTACCATATGATCCAGCAATGCCACTCCTGGGCATATATACATAGAAAACCATAATTTGAAAAGATACATGCACTCCAATGTTCACTGCAGCACTATTTACAATATCCAAGACATGGAAGCAACCTAAATGTCCATCAACAGAGGAATGGATAAAGAAGATGTGATACATATATACAACAGAATATTACTCAGCCATAAAAATGAATGAAATAATGCCATTTGCAGCAACATGGATGGACGCAGAGATTATCATGCTAAGCAAAGTAAGACAGAGAAAGACAAATATCGTACAGTACCATTTGTATGTGGAATCTTAAAAAAAAAAAGTTACAAAAGAACTTATTTATAAAACAGAGACAGACTCACAGACTTCAAAAACTAACTTACATTTACCAAAGGGAAAATGTGGGGTGGGAGGGATAAATTAGGAGTTTGGGATTAACATATACACACTACTATATATAAAATAGATAATCAACAAGGACCTACTGTACAGCATAGGGAATTCTACTCAATATTCTTTAACAACCTATATGGGAAAAGAATCTGAAAAGGAATATATATATATATATATGTGTATGTATGTATATATATATATATATATATATACACATATCTGAATCACTTTGCTCTACACCTGAGAGTAACACAACACTGCAAATCAACTATATTCCAACATAAAATAAAAATTAAATAAAACAAACATAGGAGCTGAATCCATGGATGTCTAAATATCTAAAAACCAGCACAGATTTTTGGTTCATAAGAAGCACATAGATTGACTAGAACCCCATTTTTACCACCACTCTGCCACGTACCCCTGGAGCCACAGTGCCAGTGGGGCACCCTGAGGGCAGAGGCAGAGCAGTAGTGCTTGGTCCTACATGGCTGAGCTTCTCAAGGAGAAGCTGGCACTGGCAACAGAGGTGATGAGGTAGTCTGATGGGGAGTCCTACGGGACATTGATGACCATAAGTAAGCTTGTCTGAATCTGCATGTGACAATCTGCGGGACTCCCAGAGATAACTGGGTGAGACTTTGTAGTGGGAACAAAAGACACTGTGATTTGATCACTAGTTTTTATTGCTCCCTTAGAGTAGTAAAGCTCAAGAACACTCAGATACAAAGAGGAGTAGAGAAATCAACAATCACAGGCAACGGTTTGAGGTTGGTTTTGTGGAAGCAGAATCACTCACACTGAGATTGTGGCTCAAGCCATGAACATAAATGTGGTTTATAAATGAAAGGTGAGCAGAGAAATGTGAGAAAAAGATCTTAAGAGATATCCTCATTTATTCTGCTATTTCATTTACATTAATATATATTTTTTCTATAACCACTGAGACTCCAAACTTTTGATTTTTGGTGAATAAGCATTGAGAAAGGGGAGAAAATGAATCAAATAAAGTAGAATGTGTCCCTAAAGACAAAGCCATTTAAGTCATAGGATGCAGATGAGAAGTTTTAAGTATTATTCATAAGAGGTCATTACTGTAGAGATGTACATATTAAATTCTGCTTAATATAAAGACAGAGACATATCGGCACTGTTAAGGTCATTTTAATTAAAACTGGGGAAAAAAATCACTCATGTTTGAAATTCTATATTTCATTTTAGTAGCCCTGATCATATGTGCTCTAGAGAAATTCTTTAGTCTATTTTCAGAGATATATTTTCTCAACTATAGGTTTGGTTACTTTAAAAAGGTATGAACCACATAATTTTGTATCTTTTGAAATCCCATTTTAAGCAAAAGTTCTTTCTTTGTCCTATTTTATTCAGCAGCGGAAAAATTTATTTTAAGTATATATCATATGTTAGATGAATCATCGAGTGATTTACATTGCACTTTAGTTTCAAATATTTCCTTTTTTATATTGCCAGATTACTACCGATAAGAACAAGACAGCACTTTTCTTTGGAGTTGTGCTAAAAAAACTAAATAAAATCAAAGAGTAATTTCTGTAATGTTAATTTTAAAGAGTTGTAGCTACTGAAACAGGCGGTATAAAAGTGAATGGCGTGGGACTTCCCTGGTGGTGCAGTGGTTAAGAATCTGCCTGCCAGTGCAGGGGACATGGGTTCGATCCCTGGTCCGGGAAGATCCCACATGCCGCGGAGCAACTAAGCCCGTGCGCCACAACTACTGAGCCTGCACTCTAGAGCCTGCGAGCCAGAACTACTGAGCCCACGTGCCACAACTACTGAAGCCCGTGCACCTAGAGACTGTGCTCCTCAACAAGAGAACAAGAGAAGCCACCGCAATGAGAAGCCTGCACACCGCAATGAAGAGTAGCCCCAGCTCGCTGCAGCTAGAGAAAGCCCGTGTGCAGCAACAAGACCTGACACAGCCAAAAATAAATATATATTTTTTTAAAGTGAATGGTGTAAAATCAATATGAATTGACTTCCTTGACTTCATCAAGTTTATCTCATAGCTTTACCTTCTAACTCTTCTAACTTAGATTAGTCTGGAGAACACACTGAAATGCTGAATATGTTACATAAGCCAACAAAACAGTGAAATTAGCATTCGAAGGATTGTATAACCAAGGGGATAATATTGTTAACTGTGAAAATTTAAGGATTATTTAAAATAATAAAATATTTTTAAATTTGATTCTTTCTATAATTGAAAACAAATCCTTAATAGTCTTCCTAAATGCTGAGCTTAACTAAACTAGTGACTACGTTAAGCAAACCTTGAGAAACATTTTTCTTTATCTATTTCTAAGAATTGGAATAAGATAACAATATTAAGTACCAAGGAACACTGTAAAATGGAGAAAGTGCGGGTAATTGTTAAAAACATGGGAATACCCTCCTAGAAGATCAATACGTTAGTTGCATACAATTAGTATTTGAAGTAAATAAAAAGAGAAGTGTGCCAACCATTAATTCTGTATCAACATGGGATCAAAGGAAATCAAAATGGAAAAATAAAGTAAAATTAGAAGATACTGTTCAAAAGCTCAAGAACGTAATGATGCTATTGGAAGAACCCAATGATCCTTATAAACACTGACACCTTGGAAAAAGAGTTTTAAATACTTGCAAAGCTGCAAGGAAGCACAAATTAAAGCAGAACACAACTATGTGTGTATTTACTATTAAAGTACAGGACAAAGATTCCCACAGAGGCTTCTGCTAGTTTCATTCATCGTTGCATAAACCTCTGTTAAGAGAACATTCCGCCTGTCTCCGTAATATGTAAGGTCAGACATAAAATAATAAAAGCATGTTTCTTTCCACAAGAATTTGTAGTTTGGTTAGATATAAAAAGATGTGACCTGAAATTTGAGAGATGGGAAGGATGGAGAACTAGTTTACAGCACGTGGATGAGGAAGAAAACAGGAACATCGGGACCAAAACACAAGATTAAATCTGCTCAGCTGTGATGAATTACAATAAAAAACCAAAAAACATTTTAAAGATTCAAGGGGTGCTATATTTCTTTTTATAGATTAGGAAAGTGGAACCAATTAGCTTACCTAATGTTACACACATAAAAGTAGAGCTCAGAGATTCCAGCCCCGTGTGCTGCTAACTTCACAGTATCTCTGAGTTTCACTCTGAGCCTTGAGTAGAAGAGATTATGTTTGATGAAACTGAGCCATCAGAAAGTCTTAAGGAAGTTTCTGACATGAGTATAGTGCCGGAGAAACAAGAATGCCCAGCAAGAAACAATAGGAACCTCAAATGTGTTTCAGATATATTCAAGTACAGCTCTTATGATTAACGTGTCTTTTCTTGATTGAGCTGCTCAATTTGTTAGAGTAAAATCAACAGAATTTACTGGCTTTATCTTTAAGGCATTGATGTGGTTTTTTACTGTGTCAATTTTGCTAAACAGAAGCTACATTTTCTAGATTCCCTTCCTTATATGGTTCTGGGTTAAGTGTTGCCCACAAGAGAAATTAGCAGGAGATTTGGAAGGCAGGAGTGAAGCAGTAGGCCTTACACTACAGGCAAAATCCCACACGTTGTTGCTGATTGGCTGGCTCACGTCGGTGACATGGGACGGCCATGCCCTCATTCCTCTACTTCCCACTGGATCTCCTCGTTACACTTTTCCGAGCTTTGGACCAGGTGTGTGTGCAACCTTGAAAGGCAGCACCTTCTTCTTCAGGTCACCTATATGGTTGGGGTTAGATGCAGTGAGAGACAGACAGGGGTTCCAAATTGTGCCTGTGGGTTCCGATTTCCCTCGAAGATTACAATTTATTTTTGCAGGTCTCAGTTTGTTCCTGATTTCCTCCCTTACGCTACCTGGAAATGGCCTGCCTTGATGAATTTAATTCAGGGCTGCCCATCAGCAAAAGCAGAGATCACAGCCCTTCAGAGACTTCTGCAGCTCCCTCTGTCATTCCTCGTTGGTGGATCTCTGCTCCACCAGCCATTCCCACTCAGAGCTTGATTTCCCCTACTTCTCCCATAATTGTGTAAGGTCTCAAGCCTATAGTAAATTATTTATTTTATGCCACTTTACCAGACCCTAACAAATACAGGCATGAAATGAAGAGAGTTCATTTTTTCCAATTTAACCAAGAGTTTAATTCCTACTTTTCTATTAGTCAAACATACTTCCAAAATGAACTCAGAGTTCTTTTAAGTGCCATTTTAGAATGCTTTTATTCCATAATGGTAAAATTTATATTGAGGAAAAGATAGTTAAAATAATACAAGTTGTATTTCCTTTCTTGGTCCAGGGACCATAGGATGAATGTAATATATTTTCTTATGATAAGGGCAGACTCTAGTCAATAAAAATTTGGCCATGATGATTCACCACATTATTTACCATATGACCCAGCAATCCCAATCCTGGGCATATATCTGGAGAAAACTCTAATTTGAAAAGATACATGCACCCCAGTGTTCACTGCAGCGCTATTTACAATAAGCAAGACATGGAAGCAACCTAAGTGTCCACTGATAGATGAATGGATAAAGAAGACGTGATATATATATGATACATATATATATATATCATATATATATATCATATAATATATATAATGGAATACTACTCAGCCATAAAAAGAATGAAATAATGTCATCTGCAGCAACATGGATGGACCTAGAGATTATCACACTAAATGAAGTAAGCCAGACAGAGAAAGACAAATATCATAGGATATTACTTAAATGTGGAATCCAAAAAAATTGATACAAATGAACTTATTTACAAAACAGAAATAAACCCACAAACAGAAACTTACGGTTACCAAAGGGAAAAGGGAGGGAGGGATAAATTAGGAGTTTGGGATTAACATATGCACAATACTATATATAAAATACATAAACAACAAGGACCTACTGCATAGCACAGGGAACTATACTCAGTATCTTGTAATAACCTATAATAGAAAAGAATCTAAAAAAGAATGTATTATATGAATCACTTATACATTTATATATACATAAATATATATATATTTATATACATATAAATATATATAAAACTGAATCACTTTGCTGTACACCTAAAACTAACACAACATTGTAAATCAACTACACTTCAATAAAAAATGCAATCTATTGTGTTTTTGATCTGTTCTTTGTTCTGTGATTATCTGTTCTTTAGTGCTTCATTCCTTCTAATGTATTAACATTCATATAATTGGAAATGCAATTTGACAGAAAGATGTTTGACATCACAGGTTAGTCATTATCTAGAACTTGTAGGTAACACCCATACTTAAATTTGGGATGGCTTCATGAAAAATAATGAAAACAACAGCAGCAGCAGCAGAAAAAATACAGTTGAACACATACTGCATTCAACAGCTGTATTTTTTGTATGCTCATTTAATCTTCTCTATCACAGAACATTTAGAAGTTGATATTATTCTCAGTTTAAACATGAGGGGCTAAAGCCCCAAGAAAAATTTTTTTAAATTGCTTCTAAGTCATACAGCTCATAAGTGGCAGAGAAAATATTTGAACACAGATCTGCCTATTGTCCAAGGGCTTATTCTTTACACCAAAATTCTCTTCAAAATTCACTTTTTCTTTCCTTCAAAACTCAACTTTTTTTGTTTTAAGGAAATATAACACATTTTGTTTTTTTTACATCTCTGCGTATAGCTCATTTACTTGAACCCATATGAATCGTATTAAAGGGCATGCAAGATTTTAAGATGAAATGTTGCTGTTATGGATGCCAAAGGTAATATACAAACTGTTTTGTACGGCTACTTTAAAATATTTTTTTCCAAAATTACCACATCTGACAGGGATGTTTTGGCCATCATAAAAACAAAAGCCAATGACAACAAAACAGAAAAGCAGAGAGACAAGTTGGGTAGTCTGGGTCTTGAATTT
Organism: Delphinapterus leucas; assembly: GCF_059928025.1. Lineage (NCBI taxonomy): Eukaryota > Metazoa > Chordata > Mammalia > Artiodactyla > Monodontidae > Delphinapterus > Delphinapterus leucas. Next base: position 12,039,208 of record NC_143144.1, read on the forward strand.
ATAGTGGGATCTTGATAGAATTAAAGCCTTCTGGAAGTGCTTTCTACCCAGCCAATTTGGAAATATGACAAGAACCATCTCTCTCATGACATTACAGTACTTCGCTTGTCAAACATGTAAAGAAACGAAAAAAAAAAAAAAAAGATGTGTGTTGGCTTCAGTCCCAGTTTAAAACTGGTTTGCCCACTGATTACCAGAAGCACTTTTATAAATGCAGTCTGCTTACCCACTCATCTGTCGACATTAACAAGGCTTTGTTTCACTGAGAGGTTGTACTGGTTTGGGTTGGGGGAAGACAATGTCCATTTCCTATTCCATTTTTACATTTCCAAAGCATGAAACAGAGATTAAGCAATGGAAAGTATAACCTCTCTTTGACAATATGTTCATGAATCTATTTTCCCAAAATGATTTTGTCATGACAAAAACTGAGGGTGATTTTGATGTCTCAGATTTAAAAGTATAGAATATGAGAGAGAGAATATGTAAGAGAAAAAGCTGAAATCCATGATTACTTAAATCAGCAAAGACACAAAGATCAAGTATAAGTGATAAATGACAAATATATCTTATAATTTAACAATGAATAGCTATAAAGAAACCTGTCATATCTATTTCTCTTGTGGAGGCAGACTTATATTCTCAATTAAGGAATTCAACATTTCTTCCTAATACAGCCATACTTCTTAATATAAAACAATAAAATTCAGAACACAGTAAGTAATAACTTGTTTTGCAGCATAACCTAATAATTCAGTTAACCCTTTACTTCTTCCTTAGAAGTACCTCCATTATTTTATCTGTGTGTCTATGTGCATGCATGCATGTTTGAGTTTAACCTAGAGTTGAGTAGCTAGAATTTTAAGAGTTGTAGCTTGAGAGGGGAGTGTGAACAGAACTGACGGTATGCTTCACATATATTCACGCCAGCTTTAAAGAACTAGCTTGCAACCTGTGAGATCACAAAGGTTAGATAAATATATACTTTAAAAGAGAGGCTGCAGGTATAGAAAATGCAAAATCTTTTTTCCCTGCTGTCTGGAAAGCTCTTCTCAATTCCTTCACTCTATCTCAGTTCAACAACAAGGAGTCCCCTAAATCTCCTAGTCTGCATTAATGTGCTTTGTTAGATGCTCCTTTGTTCCCACAATTTATCTCAGTTCATAGGATGAGTTCAACAGAATCTCTAAGGCTTGTGAGGGAAACAATGTTACTGGCTTTGCACCATGGCCTCTCCAGTGAACAGGAACCGACACTGCGCTTAGAAAGTATTAGGTGCTCATAAATCTAAGTCAAATCAGGGACTTCCCTGGTGGTCCAGTGGTTAAGACTCCGGGCTTCCACTGCAGGGGCCGGGGGCGTGGATCCGAACCCTCCTTGGGGAATTAAGATTCCTGCATGCTGTGCGGGGGGTGGGGGAAGGAATGTAGTGTGGAAACAGTATTCAAATGAAAAAATAATCCATGTCTAACAGTACAATCTGGCCTAGAATCAAAATTTGCTCATCATGGGCTTCCTTGGTGGCGCAGTGGTTGAGAGTCCACCTGCCGATGCAGGGGACACAGGTTCGTGTCCCAGTCCGGGAAGATCCCACATACCACGGAGCGGCTGGGCCTGTGAGCCATGGCCGCTGAACCTGCGCGTCCGGAGCCTGTGCTCCACAACGGGAGAGGCCACAGCAGTGAGAGGCCCGCGTACCGCAAAAAAAAAAAAACAAAACTTGCTCATCATGAAAGACAAAGACAAAAATGCTAAGAGAAGATATGGCAAACAAAGGCTCTGTTCCACAATGCAAAAGTATTCCTTGACATGAAATGATAAGAAAACCTACTTTGGAGAGAAGTGAAGTCAACTTTAGTATTAATTTTGCTACTTTTGTATTTTTGAAGGGCATAATGGCTCAGGCTCACTTTCCTGCAAGAAAGATAAAGAGGAAGGGAAAAGAATGAGAAAGACAGAGGAAAGGAAGGAAGACACAAGAGGCGAGAGAGGGCTGGAGCTTCTCTTTCTTGGTGACTAACTGGTCTCTCCTGACCTTATCAATGGCTGCTGGATGGAGTGATCCTTTGGCAACCAGAGCAGAAAAGATGGAAGGTTGATAATGATAGTATCCTCCTCACGGCATTGCTATGAGGTTTAAAAGATTTACTAAAGTTCAAGTTTCTAGCATAGTTCCCGGAACATAGTAAACCTACAATGAAACAGCTCACTAAAATACAGCTCCTGTTTAGCTAATTGAAGACTTTGGAGATTTTTTTCACAATAAATGTTAGATATCATTATTGTTCTTGATGTCCTTATTGTTTTTATTATTCCAATGTAGTCAGATTGTTTGTCTTTGAAAGGGTGGGATAGTGCCCTTGATGCACTGCTGCAGTCATAAAATCACTGAGTGATAATATGCAACATTTAAAGTAAGAACCACAAAAATTCGTCTAACCAATCTGACCAGGCATAATTCACTGAGAATAAAAATACAAAATCAAACAAAGCAAACTACAAATTAAAAGAAATATATAGGTCTGTTATTTTACACTAATTAGAGAAAATTCAGACCATATCAATAAGAAGAAAAAATGATTTTTTCTTCACATAATAAACTTATATAATAAACCTAAAATTTTAAACTAGAGTCTTTTATGTGTGTTATCTTCTAGAATGTAGGTGGTACAAAGAAGTTGATACATTTTCTGAATTAAAATATTATATACAATATTGAGCCTAAAATATGGATTTTCCTCTTAGAGCTTTGAGAACCAACTAGCTAGAAATTATGCAAGTATATTAAAAATAGGAAGATCTTTTTGTATTATGTGCAGATTTTGTTATCTAATAATAAGCACAGATATTATTTGGTTGACATTAAATATAGGTAACTATTATTTCTATTAGAGTATATACTATTGTCTCAATTTGAAGATCTTTTTACCATTCATTTAATTCAGACAGGCTCTAGTTGAAGGTATAAAAGCAAACATGAATTGTTAAGTCTCAATTCCATTCAAAATATGTATTAGTGAGACAAAATTTAGTTTATAACTAAAAGATTCAAGGTAAGTAAATAAACTATTTAGAAAAACTTTAAAACAGCTGGATAATTCATAAATTGTTTCTGAATTAACTCAACATGAAATTCAATGGATAGATGTAATTTTGTCTTCAAATTAAATTATTCCAAAACATATTTTTTCATAAAATTACTTGCATTTTCAAAAATATTTCTACTAAAATTAAATGAACAAATCATAAAGACCTAATAAGCAATGGTCTAGGAGTTTAAATTTGATGGTTTCCTTTTGTCAAATGTTTACTATCTACAGTTCACAGTTAATTAGGGACTTAGCGTGTTTTTTTAAGGCCATTGCCTCACACACTGAATGGCTACACTGACAAAAGTGTCAGGGGTCATGTGCTGTGATAGTGTTGCTCAAAAATGTGAAATTGTTGGTAACATTTTCTTTTAGAAGTAAATCTAGCATCATCTATTGAGATCCAAACCCAGGAAGGTAAGCAGACATCTATAAAGAAATAGGAGCAGAAAGCTGGGAATGGTGCTTAATCCAACTTCTTCTTTTCCCACCCTTTGTGGCAATGTGAATCAAAGTTAAAAAAAAAAAGTCTCAGCAAGCATCCTGATAACAGTTCATGCTTCAACTCTTTTATTTTACTAGTGGGAAATTAAAAAGAATTTGCCCTACATAGTTAAAAAATTGAGTTCCTTTTGTGGCTGTACTCTGATTTTATTATTATATTTTTCTTCTCTAGTTGAAAAACCCTAGATTCTATCTTGCCATTCCAATTCTTAAGCAACAACATTTTGTATTTAAACTGCTATTTATACACTGTTATTAAAACAATCTCACGTATCACGCCACCTGCATAAAAATATTTGACGAAATATATCACCATCTAACCACAGGGAACTTGACTAAAATTTTGGTATTAGTATGCTGAGTTTTATTAGACAGCATATGACAGATGTTCTTATACAGTTGAAAGTCAAATGTTAGGATATATATGTACAATAAAAACCTTAGTTCTATGTTGTATTGTATTGTTTCACTACAGTTGTATAACTTCGTGTCTATTAAAACATTGTTTATTAAACAAATTTAATAAATGGCAACTAACTGCTGTTGTAGCTACTTTACATGATTCTTAATTTATAACCTTTCTTTTCTTCTTTTGAGTATAACGTGGATGGAATTGCAACATACAGTATCACACATATAAAACTTCTCTAAACATGCAATATATTATTTTTCACCAAGGAGACGTGGTATTTTAAATGGTGCAGCTAAAAAGACTCAAGTCATGATCACCAAAATTCTTTTCCTTTATCTGAACACTTTTATCACCTGATAACTCAGCTGGCAAAAGTTATCTAAATGCTTTAATGTTTTGGTTAAATATTTTGGTTTGTTAATGGATGAGCTGAAAAAAGGAGGCAGCCACTAAATCTATTAGCATCAGAGTAGAGAATAATCAAAGAGTTCAGGGAAATGTGAAAACATGGTAAGAAGCTAGAAAAGGGAGAATAAATGAATAGAGAAAGTCACAACCTCTCTGAAAGATGATAGACGGGTTGACATTACACTTAAGAGCAATAAACTGTGAGGAACATTTATTCCAATAGAATACCACAGGGTAGAGAAGCATACAGATAGAAAGAGAAGGATGTCATCATATCTGATTTGACTTAGATCCATAAAATAGACTTGGAGTAATCTCTCAATAAGTAGAAATTACAATAAGGAACATGTTATAGAAGTTGGTCAGTAAAAGGTACTATCATTTGATTATACTCAACTGAGTGGGAAAGTACAATTTCTGCTTCAATATTCCTAGAGTCAATTGTTGGTTTCATTTTATATTTACTTACACAATTAATATGAGTTCATTATAGTAAAAAAAATCATATTATCCAATCACGGATAAATTTTGTTTGTATTCCACCCATTTTTTATATTTAATGTACATAAACGGGAACCTTTATACATACAATTAGGTATTATTTTCTGATTTTATAACAAGGTAATTTCTTTCTGTATCAGTAAATACAATACATAAGAGGAAAATACTATCATTATTCTCATGTCATGGACAATAAAATTGTGGCTAGTTATAGCTAGTAAGAGAGGTAAGATTCATAAAATCTTTTATCACTAATTATTACATTCACTCATTATTAGAAGAGTGGCAATCAAACGTAAAATAACGTTTGCTGCCCAAGTGTTTTGACTTTTATTATCAAATTGCTCAAATATATACCATTATAATTCCTACAGCAAAATATATTTGTATATGTATATATACATACATATATATAGTTTAAGGGATTTTATATATTCTCTCATCAATACAGATAATTTTCAAATTTTTGCATTTCTGCTAAAATCCCACTTACATTTTTAATTTATCTTTTGCTTACTTTTGAACTGGAACATCTCCATGTAATTATGAATCATTTATTTTCTTATTTTTTATTTGTGGTTTTCTTTATTACTATGTGTAAGTGCTTTTTTAAAAAATATCTTTATTGGAGTATAATTGCTTTACAATGTTGTGTTGTGTTAGTTTCTGCTGTGTAACAAAGTGAGTCAGCTATATGTATACATATATCCCCATATCCTTTCCCTCTTGCGTCTCCCTCCCACCCTCCCTATCCCACCCCTCTAGGTGCACACAAAGCACCGAGCTGATCTCCCTGTGCTATGCGGCTGCTTCCCTTTAGCTATCTATTTTACATTTGGTAGTGTATATATGTCAATGCTACCCTCTCACTTCATCCCAGCTTACCCTTCCCCCTCCCCATGTCCTCAAGTCCATTCTCTACGTCTGTGTCTTTATTCCTGTCCTGCCCCTAGGTTCATCAGAATCTTTTTTTTTTTTTTTAGATTCCATATATATGTGTTAGCATACGGTATTTTTCTCTTTCTGACTTACTTCACTTTGTATGACAGACTCTAGGTCCATCCATCTCACTACAAATAACTCAATTTTGTTTCTTTTTACGGCTGAGTAATATTCCATTGTATATATGTGCCACATCTTCTTTATCCATTCATCTGTCGATGGACACTTAGGTTGCTTCCATGTCCTGGCTATTGTAAATAGTGCTGCAATGATAGTCAACAAGTACATCCATTTCCTTTTATTACACAGATGTTTAAAATTTTTTCTTAATTTTAACATGTGTTTGAATTTGTGGCACAACCCTGCCAACTTTGAAGGTTTTCACTTAGTGGCGTTTAATCTCCATATATACTTTCAATATTTTCTGCCTTTGAATTCATGCTTCACAGTTCTTCCCCACCACATTTATATTTCCCTCTATATGCTTATGGTTTCTCTGTTTACATGTAGTAAGTATTTAGTTTATCCAGTATTTATTTGAGTAAATTATATGAGAGGAATTAGACTATTAAATTTAGTCTATATTTTCCCAATTTCATAAAAGCAATAATGCAATCTCACACATAGATTTGAGATGCTATTTTATTACAGATTAGAACTATACATTTTGAAGATCTGTGTAGCACTTTCTCTTCTTGAAATATATTTGGCACCTAATTATTTTACTCTTCCTGTTAATAGGACTTGATGTCTGGGAAGGCAATTTTAATTTAAAAAATTTTCTTATTCTATTTTATTTGTCCAAATAGATATGATAATTATTTTGTAAAGAAAAAGAAAACATTGCTAGTTTAATCAAAATGTCATCAAATCCTAGGAAAGTTAAATAATCTTTCATTTATTAAATTATTATATTGCTCAGCAAAACTTGATATTTCTCTTTATAGATTCTGAACAATTCCTGTTTTAATGTTCTTATGCATTTTATAATTTTGTTGAGATCTTTTTGTCGTTTGTACTTGATTCCTAGATTTAATGTTGTGTTAATATCTGGGGACTTGCTCAATGTTTATTGTTGGAATCAATTGATATTTCTCTATGGAAATATTTTAAATTATTTTTTAATATTTGGAACAAATGTCTGCATATGTAGGACAGAATGACATCAATATAAATATATGTGTCAGTTATATATATATTTATAAATACCAATATCAAAAATCTTATTAATCATTCAGATTCTATAATTGATATATAAATATAAATATTTTAATAATTCCCACTTTTAATTTACTTAGCAATTTTGTGAAAAAATTCTTAAATAAGCAAATCATCATGGGGTGAATGAACTAAAGAGCAGCAATATTAAAGAATTCTTTATTTATATGGTAGCCAGACCTTGTAAGTGATACATTAGATATATTTGATTTTATTTATTGCATTCTCTTTTGTTCTATTTATTATTTTGCTTCTATTGCTTTATAATTTTCCTGTGACACAATTCTTGGCTTTCAACTTCTCCTGTTTCTAGAGTGTATTTACAGGGTGTTTTTATTAATAATTATATTTTACATTTTCAGAAGTATTTATTATCTGAAGTTTTTTACAATTTAGAGTCAAATGTAAAACATGCTTTATATTCCAGCTAATTAGGTAAATATCAAGTTTTTCCTCAATCCCTATTGCTTTCATACCACCTGTTACTTCTTTTTAAAATGTTTTATTTACATTTATTATCCCATATAGTTTTGCATTATAGAAAACTTCTACAGGGAAAAATTGTACATTTGCCTTCTCATAACAATCTCTATTTTAAATGATTTAAGTACTCATAGATCACCTTTTTATACCCTGGCTTTCTCATTCTTACCTATACTTGCTAAATTTTTTTTTTGGTAGGGTTAAAAATATGTTATATATTAAAACACCTTTCTTTAACTTTATACATTTAAAAAATGTGATTAAACCCTTGAATGTTAATCTTTTTCTTTAAACTTTATTAGTATGGCTCTACTAATTTTAAGAAAATGTTACATCAAAAACTGAAACCACCACTTTTGTTTTAGATTTACATAAAGAATAGCATTTCGTTAGCTCACCATTTTTTCACTCCGTACTTTCCTTCTTTAAAAGATTTCTCCTAAAAGAAAAAATGTCTGCTTTTTTAAGCAAATCTTTAAAAGTTCCCTTAGAGAGGATCTTTTAATAATAAACTTTTCATAAAAGTCTTTATTGTTTCTGAAAGATAGTGTGCCTGGGTATAAGATTCTAAGTGGAGGACAATTTTCTCTCATAATGCACAGTTATCATCCCACTGTCTTCTGGCTGCCTTTGTTATTACTAAGAAACAAGAAATTATCACACTAACTGCCCTGCCTTTGTAGGCAGTTTAGCCCTTTTTTCTGTCGACTTTTTAAAATCTTCTCTTTGATTTGAATATCTTCTGAGTTTCATTTTTACATCTCTGGGTATAGATCTGTGTTTGTTATTCCTGTTTGGGGCTCATCAGGCTTCCTGAAACTAAGAACCTGTGTCTTTCAACAATACTGGACTAGTATCGGCTGTTCTACATTTCCAAAATTCCGGGTCTTCCATTCTTGCTATCCTCTTCTTTTGGCTTTTTGTATATCTTTTATATGTATATTTTGCATTTTATACCAAAATATTTCTTGCTCTCTTCTCTATTCCAGTTTTACTCTCCTTCACATTTTTCAGCCTTTTCTCTATCTATTTTGGGTTTTCTTGTTTTTCAGATGTGTCATCCAGTTTACTCTCTCCTACTTATCTTTGGCTTACCCCATCCATTGATTGATTTTTTAAAATCAATTCTTACATTTTTAATTTCTTAAAGTTCTGTTTGATTTTAATCAAATATGCCTAGTCATATTGATACATATTTATTTTTTAAGCATAATTTTGATTTTCTTTTTTGTAGTTTAACAACAAAAATAATCACCATTATATTCATTACATAAAATTTTTTCTTATCTGTGATAGTATATTTTGTTAGTTTTGTTTATGATCATTTTTTCCCTGATATATTTAAAGATTTTTGATCATGAGTTTAAATTTCTTACCACTTTATTTAGAAAAATTTTCAGGTCTGCAATTAAAATGCAACCCCTAAAGAAGTTTTAGTTTTCTTTTGCTAATTCTCTAAAAGCACTTAAACATGGGGACAATTAAAATATATTTTTTAATTTGGACGTTTTCTGGCCTCATAGGTAATATGAATTGCCCTAAATCCAAGTAAGATTAGGCGTTTCTTTAGAGGTTTTCAAATGAAATATTTTTCCACTCTATTCAAGGCCAATATAATTATAGATCACACTATTGCCCTTTGTAGAGTTCTTTTTTTTTTTTTTGAATCTAGTCAGCCCACTGTGAATGTGGACTTTCAGTGGTTCCAACAGGAATGAGCAAATGTGTCACAATAACCCCAAGAATCTCTTTGCCCCAATGGATTTAAAGTGTGTCACTTCTGAAGAATTTCTTTTCTTTCACATCAGCTCAGCCTCTACCAGTATTTCTAGGTGCGTTCCCAGAAAAGAAGTTCCTCTGATCATTTAGTACACAGTATTTAAAAACAGTAAATTAATTTAGTTCTTTGCATCCAAAATTACTCATATATTTTTCTTTTTATACATTTCCTAATTATTGACTTCACATTTTCCCAGCGTTTATCAAGATGAGTCTCTTTCATTAAACTGTCATTCAACATGAATTGGTAGGATAAAGTTTGGATAGAAATTTTTTTTTAAATTCCAAATAACAGTGGTTTATACAGGCTTAAAAAAGATAGAAGTTTATCTCTCTCACGTAACAAAGTCATTCTAAGGCAGGTATGCTGGCTTCAATATCATCAGGGACCTAGGATTCTCCACACCAGCTTTCTACTTCACAGTCCAAGATGGCTGTGCTAATTCCAACTATCACACTGGCACTGAACCCAACACAAAAAGATAACATTGGGACTTTTGCTAAGACTTTTTAGAAGTTATACATATTACCTTTGTTACAACCTTTCAGAAGTTATACATACTAGAACACGGCCACATTGCAACATTTAGGTTCAAGGTATGTTAGAAAATACCAGCTAGGTAATCATATGCCCAATTTATATTCAAAGGTCCTACTGGTAAATAAAAATAAATTGAAACTGGGGAAGAATCATCAGTCTCTGACACAATACATCCATGAACACCCATCCTTGCATATGGAACATACTGACTTTCACCCCCAAACAAGCAATTCCAAAGTTGCATCCGAATACTGTACCCAACTTCAAGCCCAGGATGTCTAGGGATGTTCCTTTCTTTCCATCAAGCTGTGACATGACTTTCAATGGCCTAGTTATTTATAAAATGGTAGAAAGTCATAAGGGTAATCAAAATACAATTTTCCAAATAATAAGCAATTAGCAGCCTGGTGGTAGGGTAAGTTCTTAAGCTTGTCCAGCTGGCAGCCCCTGATTCTACTTTCTGGGAAAAACTCCTTTGTCATCTGTAGTCCCAGTCTCTGTCCTTAAGAAGTTGTCCCCTGTCCATTATCCTCCATGGCCCCATCTAAAGATGCCCTTAGAGTGTCCAAAGTTACAGATGGTGCAGATTTGGGAGCCCCACAGGTTGATTTTAAAGGATGAATTTTCACAAATTTTTGGAATTTTTTGCTACCTTCAATGCCCCTTTTAGAAGCCATTTGATTTGTTTGCTTGGTTCCATATACAAGAAACCATAGCTAAGTATTTTTGCCTAGACATAGTTTTTAAGCCTAAAAGCTGATCTTACACATACTGGCTCCTAAACCCTTCTTATCCTTTTTTTTTTTTTTTTTTCCCCAAAGAAGCTATATCATTTATTTACAAAACAATAGCCTTGGGTAGAAAGACAATACACTAACTTTGTCTTTCCCTTGGGAGCCTTGCTTAAGGGGAAAGGAACTCTTAAACAGGAAAGGTAGCAGCTGCTGAGGCTGCAACTACAGAGCTACCGCTGGGTAGAAGGAAGGAGCAAAGAAGAATATTTTCTGCAATCTCTTCCCTTAAGGTTTCTAATACTGTACCTATCACTTGCACGTCATTACATCGGATAGAACATATTCATATGACTACACCCACCTTTAACAGAGCCAGTCAAAAGTTGGCTTTATTTCTGGCAACAGTATGCCAAAAGAAAGGCTGGGGGTTCTATTACACTATAATTGAGGAGAAAAATATTCAAAGAGCAGTATCTGCTACCAGATGACCTTGTTTTTAGTGCAAACAAGAGCTTGGGTTATGGAGCCAATGCCTCAGTTCAAACCCTAGGTCTGCTACTTCTAGTAACCGGTGGCAAGTTTGTTTCAAATGAGGGTAATGCTATTGCCTAAGCCTCAGGGTTGTCATATGAAGAACAAAAAATAATGTTAGAAGAATATCTGGCACTAAGTACAGAGCTCTGTGAATATTAGATATAATTATACTACATTATGGTGCTTATAATAATTATGATAATGATTGTATGTTTTGTCCCATATCCTTTAGATTTACTTTAAGATTTACAGTGGAATGAAGCTAAAGACCACATTTCCTGTCAATTCTCTGTATCCATATAGTCAATAATTACTATGTAGGAGGCACTGTTTGAGACACTGGGTCAGTGAAGAAAACAAGATCCTGCTCTAATGGAACTTCTGAGAGTCTTATCTCCAATGAGCCTCATTTCCCACTGCATGACACCCCAGTCCTCTGGATAGGTATAATAATTTCCTAGCATGCATTGCTATCAAAGTTTTTCCTGAAGGCACATGCCTGCCTTTTCTCAAGAGACTGTACTCCCATAATAAACCACCAGTTTACCTGACTATTCCCTTAGTTATCTAATGGGCCTCTTATTCTTTGCCTGGATTTAAAATTATTTCCATAGGTGAGAAACACAGGAGAGTGCTTACCCTGTGTATTTAAGCCTGATAATATATGGTGAGGGAGGTACTCAACATTCTCCTACCTGTTTCAGGTACACTTCGTTTCAAAAAGCAGACTCAAAGTGCACTTTGTGCTCAAGTCTTGGAAGATTATTCTCAATCTATATCTGTCTGCCTCATAATTACTGTCAAATCTTCCAAGATTTTACCAGTAGGTGTTTTGCCAATTTTTATTTTCCATAGTTTGAAAATTCTGTCTCCCTCCTCCCATGTCTGCAGAAGAATTTTAATTAGAATTTTAGAGAAAATTGATGTGGCCCTGCTAAACACACACCATTTGAATTAGATAGCCATCATTTTCAGATAAAATATTAAACATGTTATAACCTTGACTATTCATTTGACTTGATTTTCTTCCTGCAATATTTTAGTACTTTTTATTTTGTTTTTTAGTAATATGAAGAAATTCTAACCAAACTTACTTATATAACATCTTTAACATGTAGGTAATTTTAACATCTAGTTAAAATATTCTTTCCAAAATATGAATTTATGTTATGTTCCTTAATATATCTGTATTATATTTAAATTATTAAATTCATATCTTAATTACAAGTATACCTAACCTCTAAAATATATCATTTTTGGATTTTTTTCTGACTCTAAGCATATTTTTTAAATGTGAATACTGTTTATTGATGGTATGATTTTATGTAATAAAACATAATTACGCAATATTTACTTGAGGCTTGTAACCCAAAGTCTCATTCCCAAGGAAATCAGAAGCAAAATAAATTAGAGCAATAAAACACATGTCCTCACTATAAATCTAGGGATCATTATGCAACACTGAACAGAAGATAAACAAACTTGTTTTAAAATTAGATTTTAGTATTGTATGAAAGGAAAGAACGTTAGCACTCGCCTTGACAAGGATGGAAAGGCCCTTGGGCCTGACAATATGCATATGGTTAAGGCATTGCCACCTGCTTCGTGGCATCAAGCACTGTTTTTATTGGGATTGACAGATACACAGTACTATATATAAAATAGATAATTAATATGGACCTACTGTATAGCCCAGGGAACTCGACTCAATACTCTGTAATGACCTATATGGGAAAAGAATCTAGAAAAGAGTGGGGCTTTCCTGGTGGCACAGTGGTTGGGAGTCCACCTGCCGATGCAGGGGATGCGGGTTCGTGCCCCAGTCCGGGAAGATCCCACATGCTGCGGAGCGGCTGGGCCCGTGAGCCATGGCCGCTGAGCCTGTGTGTCCGGAGCCTGTGCTCCGCAGCGGGAGAGGCCACATTGGTGGGAGGCCTGCGTACCGCAAAAAGAAAAAAAAAAAAGGAGTGGATATATGTATAACTGATCCACTTTGCTGTGCAGCAGAAACTAACAGAACATTGTAAATCAACTATACTCCAATAAAAATTAAAAAAAAAAATCCCAAACCATCCTCGACAGTTAAATAAATGAAAAATGAATCTTTAAAACATAAATAAACAAATTAGATTTTTAACTAAAAAAAGTATAATAATAACTTGTAAAGATTCTGAATTATCTACAGGATTGTGACTTATTTGATAAATGTGGAAGACTTCTTTTACCTGGAGAAAGAAAAGCAAAAGCAAAATGTTTATGGGGTGTGTGTGTGTGTGTGTGTGTGTGTGTGTGTGTGTGTGTGTGTGTGTGTGTGTGTGTTGAAGAGTGGCTATGAGGAATCTTGAAACACTAAAATCAATGGCTCAAGCTGAAAGACAATGAATATTGTTCCCATTGGGAAATAGGAAGATTCATACTGAGTAATGAGTGAGTTTTCTTCTTATCCAAAGAGCTGGAATTTATACCTCCTTAATTATCTGTACATCTTTTAGATGTTAGGAAGTAAAACAGGCAAGAACAGAACATAATCAAGAATTCTATTTTGGTGCAGTTTATATCCATTATATCGCTTAAATATTCAAAAGGGCATCCAAGTAAACAGTGGGATATATGAATCAGAAATTCTGTGGTGAACTCAGGGTGAAAATACAAATTTAGGAGCTACTGGCATGTGTATGATATTTATGACCAGTGGACTAAAAATAAGTCACCTTGGAAAAAGTAAAGATAAATGTGAATGTATTATTTATTTATTTATTTATTTTTGGCTGCATTGGGTCTTCATTGCTGCGCGTGTGGGATCTTCCCAGACCCGGGCTCGAACCCATGTTCCCTATATTGGCAGGCGGATTCTTAACCACTGTGCCACCAGGGAAGCCCTGTGAGTGTATTTTAGATTAAACTTGTTTTGTTGAGCACATTTATCTCTATTTTCTCTTAAAGCCCCACTAAATAAGGGTAACATAATTAAAACTCTCTCTCCCTACTAATGCTATCAAGAGATAAAATAGCAAGCAGCAAGTGCAAGTGTAGTCAATAATTTTTGGAAGCTAGAAAGCACATGAAGGAGGTAGGAGGACTGGGAAACTGGATACCAAGTGCCTGAAGGGTGAGGCCAATAAGAACAATTTATTCCTCTGGAAAACTCTAGGAAGGCTTAAATATCAGAGGAACTATTTACTGCAAAATTTACAGGTGAGGTAGGGAGTTGAAAATAAGAAGATTGGTGGAATTCTTCAGGATAGGAGAGGAATTAGAACTTCAAATCCCCTTCCTCAGCCTGTTCTAGAAAAGTTTAACCAGGAAACTATGTAGATCACAGAGAGTTAAAGAAGGGTTTGGTTAGTACCATACTATCTTGCATTTCAGAAGCTGAGAAACTAGAAACTACCTTTGCTAGATTCCCTTGCAGCTGAGGCTCAATGTAAAGGCCACACTTACACCGCTTCTTCACCTCTGATGACACACATCAGCAAGGAGGAGTAGGGATTCTCCAAGACTGTTAACAAGGTTCCATGTCCAGTCACTAGCTGTGTGAGTGTCAAAAGACAAGCAGCAGATCATACAAATTTGCCATGTTTATCTAGCAGGTATGGTTTGTTCTAGAATCAACAGTGAGGTGGCCTCTTGATTCTTGCTTCTTGATATCACAATATATTCTCTGGGCTCTGGTTTCCTGATCCCAGGAATGTTGGTAAGAGAGATTATTCCTGGGATCAACAGAGCCCGTTACAATTCCCTGATTCCTGACCTTCTTAAGCGTGACAGTGATTGTGGGTCCTTTCACAGGCCAGTTCTAGAGTGTTTTTCTGGGGATAATTTTTGAGAACCCTACCTGGAACTACTTCTCCAATCTTCCCAATGTCTTTTTCTAACATAAAACTTGCTGTGTTAAATTCCCTCAGTTTAAAATGGCCAGGGTGATTTCCCTTACAGGTATAGTAGATGAAAAGCAGCCATACGTGAAAGAGGAGGATTAGAAAATGTCTATATATAGGAGGATGAGACTCCCATTCTTACCACATTTGTTCCATATCTTTCCAAGTATGATGGAAGCCCACAAAACCCTCCTTCCTAAATGCACACATATACATACACTGTGTGCATACACACAGATGCACATACATAAACATACACGGTTATGTTTGTTTTCTGACAGACTACCTTACAGATAGGCTCCCAGTTAATGGTCCATGCACATACAGAACCCAACTGGTTTTTAGTAACTTACCCTTTCAAATATTTGAGCAAGCCTTCTACATACAAGACAGACATTTAAAAAAAAGAGAAGAAAAAGAGGAAGGAAGGAAGGAAGGAAGGAAGGAAGGAAGGAAGGAAGGGAGGGAGGGAGGGAGGGAGGGAGGGACAGGAGGGAGGGAAGAAAGGAAAGAAAGACACGATATGTGATTCAGAAGAAAATTTCAAAACTATAATTAAAAGCTGTAAGCAAAGAGAAGAGGGTCCAGGCTATCCTCTAGGTAATCAATGTTTAGAGGAGGTTGTCAAAAGAAGCAGCCATCAAAGAATACTCTGAAGGAGTAAGCATTAACTGAGGAGGAACTTTAAGAAAGCCTGATGTCAAAAATTTGGAGCAGAGATTTCTGTGTTCACCAAAACACATCTTATTTTCCTTCTGGGCAACACGTAGAGCACATTACCCTGCATCCTTGCAGTTCACAGTGACTGTGCTGTACACACACAGTGGCATGTGGTCTGGGAATCAGCCCCCATGGAAAGCCTTTCCTGCATGTTTCCATGCTCTCCCTTCTCCCTTATCTGGGGCCTTTTTTCTGAGCACTGACATCTAGAATCCCGGATGACTGTGTGGAGTAGAGCCTCTTCCCTTCTCTCACCACCATTGAGAATTTATGCAAACAAGAAATAAACTTCTACTGAATAGGGCTTCCCTGGTGGTGCAGTGGTTAAGAATCCACCTGTCAATTCAGGGGACATGGGTTCGAGCTCTGGCCTGGGAAGATCCCACATGCCACAGAGCAATTAAGCCCATGTGCCACAACTACTGAGCCTGCGCTCTAGAGTCCACAAGCCACAACTACCAAGCCTGCGTGCCACAACTACTGAAGCCTGCGCGCCTAGAGCCCGTGCTCTGCAACAAGAGAAGCCACTGCAATGAGAAGCCCACACACCACAGTGGAGAGAAGCCCAGGCTCACTGCAACCAAAGAAAGCCCGTGCGCAGCAACAAAGACCAAACGCAGCCAAAAATTAATTAATTAAAAAAAACTTCTACTGAATAAATCCATTTGATTTTGTGGTTGACATTTTATAGCAGTTAGCATAACCTGACTGATTCTGAAATCAAGTAAAGTGATCAATGAGATTCCCTTTCTATATCAGGGTGAAGCAAGTCTCAAAGGTTGGGTGCACTGGGGGAAGGAAAACTTATAATATTAGTCTCTCCTCTTTTTTTAAAAAAATTTATTTATTTATTATTTCTTTAATTAAGTTTTATTGGAGTATGGTTGCTTTACAATGCTGTGTTAGCCTGCACTGCACAACAAAATGAATCAGCCATACACATACAGATATCCCCTCCCTTTTGGACTTCCTTCCCATTTAGGTTACCACAGTGCACTTGGTGAGTTCCCTTTGCTATACAGCATGTTCCCATCAGTTGTCCATTTTACACGTAGTATCAATAATGTACATATGTCAATCCCAGTCTCCCAATTCCTCCCACCCCACCCCTTTCCCCCGTGGCATCCATACATTTGTTCCCTATGTCTGTGTCTCTATTTCTGCTTTGCAACTAAGATCATCTATACCATTTTTCTAGATTCCACATAGTCTCTCCTCTTTACCCAATTACATCCCCCTTGTGTATCCTCTCCTTTATTAGGATTCACTTTAAGAAGGAGTTCACAGACATACAAGTACCACAGGGTACCTTATCCCCTGCATTTATGTGCTGTGTTCTGAAAGTGGTACGTAGGTTAGCAGCAGATCCTTTTTGGGGTGAGTTCTGAAATATCAAAAGTCAAAAAGAATTGAAACAGCCAGCTACTATCATTGTCAAATGTCAGATCAGTGAAAAAAAATTGTTCCAGCAGTCTTGCAAGGGAGGGACTGACCTCAGCATAGAACACCTGCCCATACGGACCAGATAATGTAATAAAGAAGACAGAACACTGTGGAAGCATGTGTGTCCATGTTTGTGCAGGCTTGCAAACACGCTCAAGAAATGAGTCTCTATAACCCTCCCAGTACATAAAGTATTGAAGTTAATGCAGGTTAAATTTATGTCATAACACGGAGGATGTTCCAGGTGGTTTTCCTAGCTCCATTAGTAACCTCACACTCATCTCAGCACCTTGGCCCCAAAATCAACTCTCCTGAAAACTGATCCCAGGTCCATAAAAGCAGGGATACCATTTTGCCAGAAGTCATCTTCTAAGTCTAAGAAGAGTTAAAACTACACTTGAGAACTCCTGAATCTTCTTTATTTGATTAAATGTTACCTTCATTTGCTAAGCACATAAATCTATGCACACACTCACACACACACCCTGGCAATACAATTATGGGAGAAGGAGAGTACGTAGAGAATAAAATGGTTTGGCTTGGGACTTCCCTGGTGGTCCAGTGGTAAAGAATCTGCCTTACAATGCAGGGGATGCAGGTTCAATCCCTGGTCAGGGAACTAAGATTCCACATGCCACAGGGCAACTAACCTGGCGTGCCACAACTACTGAGCTTGCATGCCTCAACTAGAGAGCTCACATGCCACAAACTACAGAGCCACATGCTCTGAAACCTGCGCGCCACAATTATAGAGCCCTCGTGCCCTGGAGCCTGCTCACAGCTAAATAACGAGAGAGAAGCCCATGCACCACAACGGAAGATCCCACATACCTCAACGAAGATCCCGCGTGCTGCAACTAAGACCTGATGCAGCCAAAAAATAAATTAAATAAATAAATAAATAATAAAATAAAATAAAATGGTTTGGCTTTAACGTCAACTGTTAAGAATCGTTATGTACGCTGATCCTAATCCTGAATAACAGGATGATTACTGTCCACCAAGCACAACAAAGCAAAACAGTCTGTGATGATGATTTTGCACAAGTGGTATGAGGTAATGAGGAACACCGGAGTATTATCTAGGCAAAACCAGAATACTGACCAATGTGTCCTAATATTTTCAAGATTCTTGTCATCAGAATTGTAAGATGCTTCACGTTGCTCAGACTGTCTTAGGTCCCATTTCTAAAGTATTTTAACATCAAAAGTCTCATCAAAACTACAACTGTACATATATAGTTAAATGGGTGTTTGAGGTGAAGGGTTAACAGCAAGTCTGCATGCTTTTTCTGTGGAAAGAATGACCTCGGAATTACCTCTCTTAGCACTGTTTCCCTGGAAACCTAATAAGTTAAATGTGGCATATAAGCTCTGTTACTAAGAAATGATGTTTATTGTAAAAGTGATTCATATTTGGTTAACTGCATTTGGGCTTGCAGGGCTGGGAGTGAGCTATTAAAGCCTGTTGAGGCACAGGTCTCAGATCCCTGCGTGTGGCGGACAGCTTTTAATCAAATTGTTCCTTAGGATACCTGAAAGTTTTGCTCAAGGATGTTATGAGATAGTGGTCTAATGTTGAGTGAGACTAATCAAATCCAGGGTGGTTTCTTCCTCAACACACATGGTCTCATACCTTATAAAAGAACTGATGCTTGGGTGGCCTGAACAATGCGTTCGTAAATCCTATAAGGATTCCTCTTAAAGACAGTGCTCCTGAAACTGTCAGTTATGTTGAGATTCCTGCCCATATCTCCGCACTAAACTAAAGTGAACATGGTGCCAGATTATGCCCCATAGTTATGTGAAGGAGAATGCCGATCCAAACCTGACACTATCTCCCACGTTAGGTGAAGTAGGTGTGACAGTTCTATATGTATATATTACCTATACCATTACTGTTTGCTAGAGCAAATGACACAGATGGTTTAAATGTTTTACCAACATGTCCAGTAAAAATCCAACTATATCTTAACATTCTGAGCAACTGTATTTCTAATTTAACTTATATTTACAAATGCTTATTCCTGCTAAGGATACATAATTTCTTTGGGACTAAATAAATACTACTATAAAAGCTCCATCACTAAAAAAAGTATTTTCACTTCATTTTTTGCTTCATGTATTTTTTACTTACTACATAACTGCATTTTAAAGCACTTGTTTGGAATGAGTCTTTATTTAATTCATAAATTTTTATTAAAGATAATTTCCTTATTTATCACAATTTTAATTACAGTATGTTTTATAAATAAATTCTGTTGTATTTTTTAAAATATACATTGCCTTTTTAATTAAAGGTTTTCTTTATTTATCTACTTTTTTCTTTGCTTATGCCAATGTTGATCCAGGAACTTTGTACCCTGAGGTTGGTAACATCTACCAGAACTAGCTGACTTATGCTGGATAAAAACACAGGCCCAATTTTTCAATAGAGGCCAGGTATCTTGCTTAAGATGTGAAATCTACAAGTTTTAAAACATTGACAGCTATGATGGAACCCACTGATGTGCACTGGTGTCTTTTGTCCTCTTTTTCCATTAGCTAAAAAATTTAAAAACTTCCCTGTCTCTCCCTTACTAAGCTAGGACCATTGTCATCCAACTCCTATTCTCTCTATAAATACACATGTCATACCACTGGGTTCAATGTCACAGGGCATGTGAGTAAAAATGACTGCCTATTTCAGGTTTAACCTTAAAACATTTTTGAATTTGTTTTCTTCCTCTATTTCCTCTTTCCTGTGATAGATCACAGATATGGCATTGTCCCAGCTTCCAAAATGTAAATTAGGGGAAAGCAGAGCAAAAAACTGAAGGAAGCTGTGTCTCTGAAAGCCAGGCATCCTGCCAATCTGTACCACTGACCTTGAACTGATAATGAGAAGGAAACATTTCAATCTTATTTAAGCCAGTTTATTCTGAGAACTCTGTGTTGATTCAGAAAACAATTACTTAACTAATACAGTAACTCATTTAATATATATTTTCAAAATTTTGTGAAGGAAATAATTTTAAAAAAAACACCTCTTGACATGTAAATTGACATCATAGGCCAATATTTCCAATATAACCCTCACCTCCTACACCAGCTTCATCTCCTTGATGGAGTCATACCAAACTACTTGTACCTCTCTGAAAATATAGCCATCTGGGGTTTTGAAAATGTATTCTCCCTGACTGAAATGGCCTTTTACACGTCCTGTACCAACCACCAACATCTACGATACTGTCAACCTTTCCTTTAAACTGATGATGTGATTTAAATGATAAATAATAAAATGATGAATTTTAAGACTATGCCAACATTACTGATTCAATAAATATTTATTTAGCTTTCACTGTCATATCGTGGCCAGGGAGAATGATGACACAGAGCATAACGCTGTGTTCTGCTGCCCAGATGCCCTCAGGGCCCTCTTTACTACTGTGTCTACCTGGGTACTATTGCTCACTCTGTCATTTGCCTCAATATATCCTATTTAAACGTTCACTATGGCATCCTTCATGATGATAATATTTACTTGTTTGCATGCTGCTCCCTCCTCTGTATTCTAAGCTCCCTGGGGCTCACTCCAAGCCTTACTTATCTTTATTTCCATCTTAGGTTTATCCCCCAGGAAACAGACACTGAAACAGAGACCCCCGCTTAAAAGGTCTGTTGGGGAGTACTCTCTGAAGCAAATTCCCTAAAGGAGTCTGGGCAGAGGGAGGGGAACCACACAGCAGTTATAACAGAGCCCTCAGCTGATCCCTCAGAGAGCTCTGGAGCTAGGATGACTCTTCAGAGTTGGCCCAGGTCATGAACTTCTTAGCCTCCTCCCCTATTGAACAAACACTGGATATGAGCTGCCTCTAGGGAAGGAGTGACATAACTGTGAGTGAGGCAGCCCCTTCTGCTGAGGGCAATCCCTGAAGACAGACTCATCTGTGAGCTGCCAACCGCCACCTTTCCCAGCGGCTGGAGAAATAAATGTATGGTCCTCAGGGAGATCCAGGTAGCGGGACACAGGCCCACAGCAGCATCACTGTCACTGCCCATGGTACGACAATGCCTGCTAAATAAACATTTATTCAATTAGTAATGTTGAGATAGTTTTAAAATGTGTCACTTGATATTTGTGAAGTGATTGGTATGGTCTTCTTTAACATAGTTTCTCAATCACCAGTGCCATGACATATGGATTATATGTACCATTTATTGATTGCCTATCAGGGCAGCTGACCAGGATCTGTGATTCAGAGCTGTAGTTCTGTAACATCAGGCCATGAACAGCCTTCTCCACCTACTATATTCAGTGCTCTTTAGAGTATTTTCATTTTCTATGTGTGCCATTACACGGAAAATGTTCAGAAGCACAGGAGCGCTGGAAGTAAAAATAGAGAAAATATGTCTCCTGAGGACCCTTCAGGGCATAAGACTTTAGAATTTTACTCACAGAAAGTGTGACAGGATATGCATTTTATTTTTACTACTGGAAAACTATGACTTAGTATATGAAGGAGAAAGAAAGTTGAGGTGACTACCTTTCAAGTTTAACTTACAGTGATAACTGTGTCTCTAATTCCTGAAGCTATAATCCTAGTCATGGATCTAAGCTCATTAATGACCATGGGGATGATGGAATCCCAAAGGAATAGAGTCATTTAAACAACAGAAGTTAGGAGGCCTCAATTACCATAACCATCTTCAAGGGATAGCTAAGGGACCTTGAAAGGGGGAAGGGACCTTGAAAGGGGGAGTGGTGGAAATGATTAAAAGCACAGTGTACACAGGACAAAAGAGATGGGCAGCCAGGAAAAGTGCTGCTTAACATATACATGAAATAAAAGCCCATGTGGTCAGTGACCTGGACAAAAAAAGGACAGTTGCATCAGAAACAAGGAGACTCGGGGAAGAGGCATGTGGATGGACACAAGAGAGTGTAAAGATTTTTCTATCCCGTGTTATCAAAACCCAGGATCCCTCGTGGAAAAAAAAAAAACACTGAAATACCAAAGAAGAAATGGCTCAGCCAATGACATTAGCCAACCTCCATCATTGGCCATTCCATTGGCCATTCCATAACTGACAACATAATCACATGGACAGAGTGAAAGCAGTGGCAGAGAGAAACCCTGTGCATAGACCCTACAGGATGGAGCCCCACTTATCAATATAGATACTGCTGCTCCTGAGAGTGCCCGATTTGTCAGCAACAAAACCAACCCTGGGCCCCTGATGAGACCCTGTTCTTTAAGAAAACCAACCGGCAACTTGGTATCAAGGTGAATACAGTAGGCCTTTTGGCATCTTAAAAGTACTGGTGATTATCTTCACAAGAATAGATACCTATTCCTGGTATGGAGTCACCTTTCCTGCCTGCAGAGCATCAGCCATCACCAGGATGCAGGGACTAATAGAGTGACTGATCTATAGACATGGAATCCTGCACAGCATAGGCTTTGACCAAAGAAGGAGGGGTAGGACTGAGCCTATGACCATGTGACCCATTGGTCATCACATGTGTCCACCATCTAGAGGTAGCCAGTTTCTTAGAATAATGAAGTGCCAGCATGGAGGAAACATGCTGAAAGCATGGGGTACCAAACTTCAGGACAGAGTGACTTTTCTAATTAAAGAGCGGTATATGGTGCTCTGGTTTTTGTTTTTTTCAATAAGGAGAATAGGTCGGTCCAGGAACCAAGGAGTTGAAGCAGGAGTGGCTATGCTCACCATCCTTCCCAATGATCTACTGGCATATTTTGTCTTTCTCAGGCCTGCAACTCTGAACTCTGAAGATTTAGAAGCCCTGGCCCACAAAGGGAGAACACTCTTGCCAGGGGACACAGCAAGGGTCCCACTGAACTGTATCTTAGGACTGCCCTCAGGAAATGTTTAACACCTTGTGTTCAAGAACCAGTAGGTGAAGAGGAAATGTCATATCACCATGTATAATTGACCCTTATCAGAGGGCAGTTGGGCTGCTTTTACACAATGAGGACAGAGAGAAATATCTGTGGAACCCAACTGATCCTTTTGGGTACCTCCTGGTCTCACTAGCCACACTGCAACTATATATAGAAATGTGTAGCAACCTGGACTGAGAAGATTTTAATTATTAATTATTCCAATCTCCCAGATATGAGGGTGGGATCACATACAAGCTACATATCCAAGCAACTTGCATAGTCAGTACAGTTTACCACTGATTCCTCCGTTTTTCAAAACTTTTGCTCCATCCTAAAGACGTTTGTTTTCATCTAAGTTTGCATTCCATGCCTCTTCAGTAAAGAATCCATAGGAATTGATAATGTCCAGCCTTCAAAGAAAGCAAGCAATAACGCTGACCAATAATTGAGATAATCATTGTAGGCAAAGAAACTTTTAAGCCAAAGCCTATAATAGTATCCAATGGAATGAATAACTACATCAAGGTAAAGGCTTCCGACTGCTGAATGCTCTGTTGGTTTACTTAACTAGTCTGCAAGATTGCTTTAGTTAGTCTGGCTGTGGAGCATCTGTCTGTTATTTGGTTTCTGCTTATTTCTGATTTTTTTTTTCACTTGTCACTATTTTCAGTGAATTTGGTAAGAGAAGAAAATCTTTAAAAGTTTTGTTATGGAGTATGGTTTCACGATATGACACACCTGTGGGAAAATTGCAATTTTACTCACCCAACTTGTAGGCTTGCACATTTCCTTTGGGAATGGTATATTCTGCGACTGGGAGGCATTTCTCCCCTGCAGGTTGGGCAGAAGAGAGTAGGCTCTCGGTCTACCTAAGAGGGCTGACTACTTTCCACATGAGTGAATCTCATTCGACCTAGTGAGCACAGTGACTAATTCTGAGCAGATGTCGAGTTGACTTAAATGACTGAGGCACACAGTACCAGGGGACTTAAGATGCAAAGTAGCTAAATTTTAATGAAGCAAGACATATGTGAGGGATCTGAGATCTGCAATGTTTCTCACCATCTTCGCCAAATAAGCAGTTGCTACTTTGCCATCCTAGAATATTTGTTATCATGTTGACATGGATTAGTTTAAAGCCAGGAGATTTGGTTTCTGTATTCCAAGTATGTTTCTTGTAAAATAGGTAAATCCAAAGTCTTATGGTTCTTTCCAGTGACAGAGGAAATTTATATTGATTGTAAAAGAACTTTTAACTATCTGGTCAGATGGGAAATACATAAATGGAAAAATACAATGGTAGTGATTGCACTAGTATTTTCTTTGCTTTGTTTCACTAACTTTTCTGATCTTTATTCTCACCTTAGCACAGATATAGGTAACCTATTTAATAGTAAGAGCCAATGAGCACAGAGAAAAAAATTAATAAGGCCACATAAGGAAAATTACTAAAAAATTCAGAGTAGACACAGAGTTTCATAGATGAGGAAGGAGTTCCCTGAATATACAAAAATGGAATTATAAAACAAAGGCAGGCATGGGAAGCCAAGGGTTTTATTCATGTCTATACTTAAAATTGTATCCAGATACATATATGCATGTATGTGTAAAGTATTTTAAAATGACGATGCCCTACCTCATGTTTGGAGATCCCTGCATCTTTAAGAATAGAGTTGCTGCTTTGATGATGGGAGGGCCTCTTCCTACTTCATAATAAATATGGTCTTCCTGAACAGAATATGGCATTCAGTGATGCTGGAAAACTACACTGTGCTTTACCATCGTTGTCGGTTTTTTTTTTTTTAAATTAATTAATTAATTAATTAATTTTTGGGCTGCATTGGGTCTTTGTTGCTGCGCGCGGGTTTTCTCTAGTTGTGGCGAGCGGGGGCTACTCTTTGTTGCGGTGCGGTGGCTTCTCTTTATTGCAGAGCACAGGCTCCAGGCGTGCGGGCTTCAGTAGTTGTGGCACGCAGGCTCAGTAGTTGTGGCACATGGGCTTAGTTGTTCTGTGGCATGTGGGATTTTCCTGGACCAGGGCTAGAACCCATGTCCCCCATGTTGGCAGGCGGATTCTTAACCACTGCACCACCAGGGAAGCCTCACCATTGTTGTTTTAAGCTCCCTCCTTTGCTTGTGCATGTGGTGTCGGCCAACTCATATCAAGGCTGACGCACCGTCATTATACACCATCGCTTGGGTCTCACCTTGGAAGCCAGATCTGCTGCGTTCCTCACTCTGCCATGCAGCTTCTACATTACTTTAAATTACAATTTATTAGTTATGTTTTCCTTCTCAGGAAATGTTTTATTTTTAAAAATAGGCATGCCAGACTTTCAATTTAAGAGAATACAGAAAAATAACAAGAAAATTATACAACATTATTTCTCATATCAAGACATTTTAAGAAAAAACTAGTTATTTTAGATTCATGTATTAGAGAGTAAGTACGTATATTTCTATGGCATTTACTACTAGCTAAGGAAAACAATCTTTTTTTTTTCTGGACCTATATTACAGTGCAAAATTAATTGAAAAGTCAAGAGAATTTTAAAATATTAGAGATGGTTTGTGGGAGAAAAGAAGAAAGTAAAAAGAGCCCATAATTCTACCATTCTAAGAAGTTATGATGATGTTTGCATATATTCTAAAAATTTTTTCTCAATAATATACCTTACATGGTTAAATTAAATTAGATCAAATTTATATTGAATTTGCTACTGGAATATTACTTACTTTACATCAATTTCTCTTTTTGGTCATAACAACACCAATATTTGACCATATAACATTTTATAACACATTTTAAAATAATTACTAACAATAAATTTAATAGACATTAAAACACACAAATATGTGTTTTAATGTTTACTTATAACCAAATTAGAATTTATTCTAAAAATATTAACAGAATATATAAATGAATGCCTTTATAATGTAAAACCATACCCAGATGCCCAAATAAAAAGACTGATAAATACGATTAAAATGACTGTATTGCAGAAAATTAGGTTAAATAAACTGAAAAAGAGATATAACACAATGGGAACATATTTTCTAACTTCCTTTTTTTTTGGGGGGGGGGGCATGCTGCTCAGCTTATGGGATCTTAGTTCCCTGACCAGGGATCGAACCCACACCTCCTGCAATGGAAGCACAGGGTCCTAACCGCTGGACTGCCAGAGAAGTCCCTCTAAATTTCCTTTTTTACAAATAACTCTGAAAAATAACAATAGCTTGCTGGGCTAGGACATGAACTAGAATTTTAAATACAAAATTCGATGAATAAATTCATATTTATTGAACCTTATAAAACTTACAGAATATTAAATATTACCCTAAAATTTATGAAACCCAAAATAGTTATAGTGCTCTTTTTTAAAATGAGGACTGTAGAGTCACACAATCAGACAATCTATGTACAAATCTCAACTCTAAAACCAGGCTGGTCTTGTGACCTCAGACCCATCATTTAACCTTTCTGTGTCTCGATTTCCTCATCTGAAAAATGGGGATAGTAGCAATTCATAGAGTTGTTTCCAGGATTAAATAAATTAACCTTAAGTACTGGTGAGATGTTCAGCCGCAGTAAGCACTGCATATATATTATCTATTACTATGATGTTATATTTTATCTACTATCATGATAAATATTGAAGAGACTGTCAGTATTCTGTACTGGTAAAAATAAAAGAAAAATACACTCTCAAATTCTACTGAAAGTGGAGGGATTTTTTGTTTTGAATGGCAATTTTAAATGATAAACACTTTGACCTCTAGATAGTCTACCTTAAAAAAATAGCTGTAGAAAGATGAAACAGTAAATATCCAAAGTGATGTTCACTAAAGCATTGTTTGTAATAGCACAAAAGTAGGACAAATGCTTGAATATGTTGTTGTAGGGCACTGATTAAAAAAGTGTTGATGTAACTGTGTAATGAGATGCTATGCAACCACTTAAAAAATATATAGATATACTGGGATGAAGCCTGATATATTAAGTGGAAAAAGGAAATTGCAGAACAGTTCATATAGTATATTGACATTCATGTAAGAAAAATTCATTCGTAGATTTATGCTTAAATTTCACTGAGAAATAGATGCCTAGAAGAAACAAATGATACACAGTTCCCTGAGGTTATCTTTGGGAAGTGTCCTTGGAGTAGTAGGGAAGGGGATTTTTTTTTCACATTATATCTTTTTATGGTGCTGAAATTTGTTTTATAACTGATGTGTTACTTTTATATAATAAAACTAGAAATTTTATTGCCTTTAAAAACAAGAATAATAAATAAGTATATTGCGTCTGTGTGTCTCAGACTCTTTAAGGAAGAAAAAAAGTTGAAGTTAACTCCAAGCTTAAATGAAGGGAAGGCTCCAAACCTTAGTATTTTTTTTTCTATTGTATCTTTTTCTGGAATTTCTTTATACATATAATAGATTTATTAGCAGATTGCTGAGTACAATGGCCTTCCAAATAGTTTGTATCAGAATCAAATGAGTGCTTTTACAGAATAAAAATAGATTGGTTCAGAATCCACAAGAGTGGGCCTCTTACTTTTTCTTAAACCCCCAGGAAATGATCTGGAGACCACCAAATTCTAAGAAGCACGTCTGCAGTGCAAAGGGATTGCGCTGGATGTGAGAGCTCGTTTTTTTTCTTTATCTGTTTCTGACAAGTATTAGCTGTGTGACCTTGAACAGTCCCAAAGAAACCTGAGAACTCAGGTTCCTCATCTGTACAATTAAGACATTTACAAATTGATGAATTCCTAGATATCTTTCAATGATTCTATGGGGCTTTGCACGTAGGCATTTTGTAATTTTTAAAACCCCATTAAGTTTCAGTGTATTTTTTTCAAACTTAAATAACAACAATTTATTAGTTCTCTTAAATAGCAACTAGGGCTCTAATTGGTACTGCCTTTGTGAAGCAATTTATCAGTATATATAAATAACCATAAACCACTCATGAAAATTTATCTGAGTGAATATTTAAATTATAAGATAAAACTGCATTTCAAATACAGCGTATCTAAACACAAAATATCAATCATATTATTGATAATGGTAACATTTTGGGGGGAAAAACTTCCTGTTTGTTTAACAGTGAGGAAAAAATGTGATGACAAATCAATCTAAAAAGTTCCTATGTGGCATTATAAGTATAATAGCAGTGAATGCAATAGAGTACAATGGAAAATGTTCATAATAGGTCAAATGAGAAAAAGAGTTCACCAAAATACATACATCATATTTGCAAACTATATAAAATATGCACATAATTTTTTAATTTTCAGTCTGAAAAATGGTATACTAATTAGATATGTCAACCCCAACTTTACTATAGTACATTTACTACACAGTGAAAGATTTAAAACATTTAATCCTAATATTCAGATGTTCTAATTGAAAATATAGGAGGGATGTATCAATAGAGGGGTTGGATTTTGTATCATAGCTATTTGGAAACACATCCTCTCTCCTTGCTAGAAAACATCTTTGAGAGCAGGTGTAGTTGCAGACTTCTAAGATTCCTAGCCCCTGGAGTATACACTCTGTATAATTTCCTCCCATTCAGTGTGGGTGGGGCCTATGAACATGGAGCAGTCGCTCTATTAGGTTGAGTTATATAGACTGCCTTAGCAGACTGCAGGGATAGATTCCACAGGAAAGAATTTCTCCTGTTGGCCTTGAAAAAATGAGCTGTCCTATTGTGGGAGGAGGAGGTCACATGGTTAGGACCCAAGGGCAGCTTCTAGGAGCTAAGAGCGACCCCAGCAAGAGCCAGCAAGAAAATGGAAAATACAGCCCTACAATTCCAAGGAACTGAATCCTGACAAAACCAGTGAATGAGGAAGAGGACCCTGAGCCCCCGATGAGAACACAGTCCCCACTGACACCTTGATTTCAGCTGGTGGAAGCCTAAGCCAGGAAACCATCTAACTCATAACTACCATCATGACCCACGGCAACTGTGAAGTAATAAATTTGTGCTGTTTTAAGCCGCTAAGTCTGTGGTAATCTGTTAGACATCACCTTCTCCGTTACTGAAGGTACCACAGGGTCTAGTATACTTTGTTTGTGAATAAATATCTGTTTAGTGAACAAATAAATAAGTGACCAACTCTGACTTTTTAACTGGCTTTTGGATATTTTATAGTAAAATCTAAAGTCCTTCTAACTAAGCCCTTCCTGTGATTCATAAGTCAAAAAATGCATTAGAATCATTACTTATATCCAAGGTGAAAAAAATAAGGAATGAAAATAAAATACTGAGATTGATTCCTTAAATCACCTGAGAATTTTTTTTATGCCTTATTGTATTGTAGTAATATCAAGTATTTTGGAAAGGGAATGGAGAAAGGATTATGAAATATGTCTTTGGTTGGTGAAGTAGGAAAGAATATCAATAAATTAAATGATGCATTTACAGCAGAGTGAAGCATATTTTGCTTGTAGTAATATCCGGTTAAAGAAATAAAATAAAACAAAACTCTCTGTTTTCTTGAAGTCCATCCTTGCTTAGGATCACACATTGATGTGTAAAACTTCTGATTTTTCCCCCATCACCCTGTAGCATAAGTTTCTGTTTAATGAGGGATCTCAATGTTATGAGGTATAAAGAAGAAAAGGTTTTATTTGATCTAATCACTGCTCCCCTCCTGTCCCATGTTGAACCCTATTTCTTATTTAGTACCAGTTTTCTCAATAGCATCTTGGCCAAATTCCAGAATTTTCATTCATTTTAGTTGTTTGACTATTTTAATTATGTATGTCCTCACATTCTGGGATGGGGAGAAAAGCTCTTTGGGGCCTATTGTAAAAGGGCACACATGTCCTATACATGAGAGTTTCACATTCATGACCTCATCACCTCCAAAAGGCTCCACCTCCAAACACCATCACATTGGGAGTCAGCCTTAACATATTAATTTTGAGGGGACATATTCAGTCTATAATAAGGTTATTAGTGAAACCTATTTGAGATTAAGCCACTGAACTAATAATTAAGGAATTCTCTTTTTCCCTGTCCATAAACAGTACCAGCTCCATCAATTTGGGCAGGATTTTGCCTGCACGTGCAGCATATTGATGTATTTTTATTACCACTGTACTATTAAATACTATAGTTATAGGAGAACATTCTTACCTTCATCATGTTTTGAGGAACTAATAATAATTCCTGGCTAACAGATGTGTTTTTTAATGAATTTAAGTATAAATCCATAAACCTCATACCTAATATAAGATAACCAAGGTTCGATTTCAAATTTACCTGGTGAGATTTTCTCTGTTATCAATGGGAGTCATACTATAACCTCTTTGTTATACGTGATTATCCTCAATCATAAACCATACTCACAAGGACTGATAGAAAATCATTGCTTTGTTGAAAATCTCTACGGTAAGTGTCTAACTCGTTTAGTGAATGTTTTCCTTTAATTGGGATACCCTACAAAATATACATGTAGACTTCCTGCAACCTCACAACTACTTATTTGTAATTCCCTGCTCTGGATAATATATGAAGAGCTTGCCACCTACATATGTTTGAATTCATCTGAACTTTCCCCCTGTGCTACAAAAAGAAAAACTTACATCCTATTACTCCAGCTCGTGGAGGTAGAGCTCATATTATCTTTGAAGGACATTCCCTGCTATGAAAAAAGAGTGCAGGGACATGAGAGAAACCATATGATTCTTTGAAACAGCAGGCATACAGAGAAGATAAAAAGGCTTTAAAAAATAATGACTTTGATGTCTACCAGCAGCCCAGAAACATGAGGACAGCACCCTAACAATCCTATTAAATTGCTATTGACCAAAGAAGCAATTTTTTTTAAAAAGGGCCTTTTACATTTGTTTTTTGTTTTTTTCTTTTTTGGACTACATGTCAACTGTCACAACTTTTATTCTCTCAGGAGTGTTTTAAGAAGTTGATTACCAAGCAGAGTTAATTTAATAATGGATACACTGCTCCAATTGATCCTGTCATCTGTCATGCTGCCAGCAAAGCAGTGCATTATTTCAAGTCCAGGAAATAAAAAGGACAGGTAAAGTATGATTAAATTGGCTGTTATGAAATTTGGCTAAAACCTGGGAACATATGCCTTTACTTTTTCACTATTAAGTACCAGAGGACTCGGAAAATAGCAAACTTATTGCCTTGAATGTAAATTGCATGAAAAGATGTAACTTTGAGAATTATTTGACCTTTCATTCATATTGAGGAATAATGCCTATCTCTGCAAATTTTATTTTTTACCTTGATCTAATCCATTCCCCCACACAGCTGCCATAATTAAATTAAAAATTATGTTAGGAAAATATATGGTGAATGCAAATTGGTGGACTCAGCTAAAACTCTCACTTAAGACATCTAGAAGCACTTAGTAAATGATAGCCAAGAAAATAAGGATAGGAAATATCCAGGTGACGAAAAACAGAAACCAGAACAATCAGAAGTGAATTGACATGGTCATAGAGGGCTAGAGAAGAGGTGGAGGTGATCTGATCAGTAGCCAGGAAAGAAGACAAGGCCTTGGTACTTGTTAGGCAGGAATTGTACCTGTGACCACATATTAATGTGGAATACTGTGACAGCTGTCCCCTCAGTAGAACAAAGCCATCTCTTAGTCCAGGAAGTTTACAAGCTATCTGGGTATTGAGTGTTAAAAAAGTATCCTCTGAAGAACAGAATCATGTGTTTTACATAGACTGAGTAAATTTAGGCTAACCATGTGTCAGTATTCTCTAAAATCAAAGTAAGAACTTTGGTGCATCTGGTAGAAGCAAACACAGAACTAGTTGAAGGACTTTTCAAAAACCAGTCCTTGGGATATTACCATAGAAGAAAAAAGCCCTGCCATAGATAATGTAATAACAAAATTGCAGCGAATATAAGAAAAAAATCTTATATGAATGTGAACAAGTGAACCCAGCACACAGAAGGATTCAATCCTAAGAGCTTCAGCACAGATGAAACAAACACACACAGCTATATAATAATTATATTTTAAAAGTTTAAAGATTTAAGAGAAAGAATAAAAAATCCTAGAAAGGAAAATAAACACTACTGGCAAAAAATAACATGGTTTGAGACAGAACTAGAACTTCCATAACCAAAAACAAATAGAGCAACTGACATGAAAATATTAGAGAATGTGTTAAATAACATGTATACATGAATGAGGAGAGAATTGTTAAACATTAGGATAGGTTTTAGGAAATTACCTACAGTTTAGTCAAGAGAGATAAAGAGAGAGACACTAAGTGGAGATAAAGGCAGAAAGAGTAGAATGAGAGCATTCAACATACGTAGTCTAACAATAGTTTGAGAAGGAGCAAGTAAAGATAATGGGTAATAAATAATATGCCAATAATTTTTAAAGGACTAATTAAATGTATGATTAAGCTGAAATATTAGGGAAAATAGAGATAAATCCACCTCTAGCCAAAGTGTTGGAAAACTACAGAAAGCCAAGAACAAAGGTAAGGGAACTAGAAAGAAAAGACATTCCCTACAAAGGAATAATAGTTAGATTGAAACTAGGGTTCACCACATAATAATACAAGACAGAAGGTAGCAGAAAACGAGCTCCAAAGTGCTGAAGGAAAAAAACTGTCAATTTATATATCTATCTAAGCTGTAATCCAAGGATCACTGTGTGTGGTGGAAATAAAGACATTATACACAATAATGAAAGATATTACCAATTCCAGATACTAACCAAAAACAGTACTAAAATGTATTGTACTTCAGAAAGAGGGATGGAAATCTATCTCATAAATTTGGAGTAGGATAAAAAAAAATTGTGCATTAAGAAATTAGTTGACCTAGAGATTGTCATACTGACTGAAGTAAGTCAGATAGAGAAAGACAAATATTGTAGGATATCTCTTATATGTGGAATCTAAAAAAAAAAATTGATACAAATGAACTTATTTACAAAACAGAAACAGACTCACAGACTTGGAGAACGAATTTATAGTTACCAGAGAAGGGTGGGAGGGGAGGGATAGATAGGGAGTTTGGGATTGACATGTACGCACTATTATTTTTAAAACGGATAACAAACAAGGTCCTACTGTATAGCACAGGGAACTCTGCTCAGTATTATGAACAACCTAAATAGGAAAAGAATTTGCAAAAGAATAGATACATGCATATGCATAACCAAATCACTTTGCTGTACACTTGAGACTAACACAACATTGTTAATCAACTATACTCCAATGTAAAATAAAAAGTTAAAAAAATTAGTTGTTAAGTATAAAATTAAATTATCATTGACTCAAGAAAACAATGATAATATGAACTATTCTGGAAGATGAATAACCAAGAGGATAAATACAGTATAAAACTAGAATAATGTGAAAAATTGTAGTTGGGTAATCAGAGATGTAGCATTCTGAGATCTTGCTGTTAGTTGGAGAAAGTTGGGGATCATGATTGATAATATACTTAATAAAGTCAAATGTACATATTAAATATTTAAGATAATTACTTATAAGAATTAAAACATGTAAAAATTTTACTCCAGGACACAAAAAACACTTAAGAGAAGGCAGAAAAGGAGAATAAAAATAAAAGAGAAAGTAAAAATATAATATGATAGACATTAATTCAAATATATAAAATATTCAAGTAAAATTGGAGAGTATAAAGTTTAACTATATACAGTGAACGTAAGATTAAATTATCACGCAGCAGCACATTTAGAATGGAATCTGCTACTCAATAAAAGTAGAAAAATCTGGCAAAAAAAGTACAGTTGACCCTTGAACAAGGCAGGGATTAATCCATGTATAATTTATAGTTGGCCTTCTGTATCTGTGGTTCCTCTTCATCCACAGATTCAACCAACCTGTAGCATTATAGTAATTATTGTTGAAAAATATCTGCATATAAATGGAACCCTGAAGTTCAAACCCATGTTGTTCAAGCGTCAACTGTAGTCAAATTCAAGTTTTTCAGAGCCCAGGAAATTAACCAACGACTTGCAATCATCAAAAGAGCATTTATTCAAGAAAACTGGTTGAATCTCAGTGAGAATAGGGAGTTTTTTTGGCATTTTATCTTGTCCCATCCCAAGCCTCTTCTCCCCATCTCCATGGTAGTTGTAAAAACCAGCATCCCTGCAGCCAATGGAGGAGTCAAACTGGGTATGGAGCTCACAAAAAAGCCCATCCTGAGAGAACTGTCACCATTTGATCTCCTGACGTAAAACCCATTTGCAAGGCTTGTTCTTATTTGATCAGAATCAGCACTCACTCAGTGAGAAAAGCCCTACTCTCAGGGAGTTAAACAACAGCAACAACAACCAAACACATACACACATACAGCACACACACCAAAAACAGACACAGATGTTTAACACTGCAGCTGCATGAGGCAGTAATACCCGTAGGAGCAAAAAAGAGGTTGGCAAAAAACAAAAAGGAGTATCTGGGGAGTGAAAGATTCACAAGGGCTTTGAAAATCTCCAACATGAGGCACGTATACAGGTCTGTGTGTATGCTCCGGGAAGCCCTAAGAAGGCCCCAGTGTCCTACATCTGGCTGACCCACAGGCTATGCAGAAGTAGGGAGAGAAGCCTAAGATGGAGGTGTAAACTGCCAGAGCACTGAAGGTATGACCCACAGCGTACAAGAGTCCCACTCCACAGAATGGGAGATTGATTGGATCAAGCTCTTTTGGGAAATCTTTTTATATAATTGAAATTAATATGAAATTTATATAATTGGTTTTAATATGAAATAGACTATAAATTAAGGTTTTAATTATAGTCCCTAAGTAAATTACTAAAAACATACGTCAAAAAAGTCAGTAAAAGAAACAAGGAATTAAAATGGTACACTAGAGAATATTTAGTTAATGTAAAATAAGTCAGTAATGGAGGAAGAGGAACAATAAGTATGATATATTTGTTTATTATATATGATATACAGGAAATGTGTATGTATGATATACAGTAAATCTTTATCATATATATGATATATAGTAAACAAAATAGCAAAATGGCAGATATAAATCCTATATTATCAGTAATTGCATTAAAAGTAAATGAATCAAGCATTTCATATAAAAATCAAGACTGGAAGAATGGATACAATATATATGTGCTGTCTGTAAGAGACATACTTTAAAGATACAAATAAATTAAGGGTAAAATCAAAGAAAAAATATATACCAAGGAAACTGTAACCAAAAAAGAGCTGGAATATCTCAAAATAAATAAATAAAATATTTATGGTCAAAATAAATGGAAAGACATTCCATATCCATAGATAGGGATAACAATATTGTTATCATGCTATAACTCCTCTAATTGACCTGTAGATTCAACACAGTTCTTATCAAAAACCGCAAGAGATTCAGAATAACCATAACAATCTTAAAAAGGAAGAATAATGTTGGAAGATTCAAACATCCAGATAGTAAAACTTACTAAAATGTTACAGTAATCAGTAATCAAGACAGTGTATTACTGAAATGAGGATACAAATAGAGATTAATAAAACAGCCCTGAAATTAACACATATTTGTGGTCAGTTCATTTTTTAATAAAAGTTCCAAGACTATTTAATGAGAAAAATCGACTTTTCAACAAATGATGCTTGGAAAACTCGATATCTATATGAAAAGAATGAAGTTGGACCCCTTTCTCACAACATATAAAAAATTAACTCAAAATAAATAAAAAACTGTGAGAGATAAAACTATAAAACTTTAAGAGAAAACATAGGAGTACATGAAATGCTGAATTCTGAGAATATGTCCTCTCATCACACAAAATTAAACTAGAAATCAATAACAATAACCTATCTGGAAAATATCAAATAGTGGAAAATTATATAACATAAATTTTAGAAACTGATGGACAAAGAACAAAATCTCAAGTGATTGTAAAATATATTAATATGAATGTTAATGAAAATAAAATACATCAAAATGTGTGGACTACATCATCATAATCAGTGTTTTGTAAGAAATTTATAGCTTTATATGTGTGTATGAAAATAAACTTCAATTAATGAAGTTTGAAAAACTTCCGCCATAAGAAGTTTGAAAAGGAATAGAAAATTAAAGCAAAACAGAGTAGATAAAGGAAATAATAAAAAGAAGACAAAAACAATGAAACTGAAAGCAGATAAATAATAAACACAACTAACAAATCCAAAAGTTGATTTTTTGAAAATATTAATAAAGTTGAAAACCTGTAATGAGGCTGAACTAAAAAAGGCCAGGGCTTCCCTGGTGGCGCAGTGGTTGAGCGTCCGCCTGCCGATGCAGGGGACATGGGTTCGTGCCCCATTCCAGGAGGATCCCACATGCCGCGGAGTGGCTGGGCCCGTGAGCCATGGTCACTGAGCCTGTGCGTCTGGAGCCTGTGCTCCGCAACGGGAGAGGCTGCGTCAGTGAGAGGTCCGCGTACCACACACACACAAGAAAAGGCCAAACCAGAAATTATTAGTAATAATGACTAGAGAAACAGCATGCATGAACCACTGCTTCCTATGCTGTCTTCTCTTCTTGAGCTCATCTGTCTTATTAGCCCTTCCCTCTCGTCTGACATTCGTTGCATGCTGCTAACCGTGATGCCTGTGCTCTGCTGTAAAATAAGATTTTAGCAAGGACTTTGTAAGTTTCAGCTACTAGAGCTTGATGACTTCAGTAGATGAAAATAATTACCACTTCCTTTTCTTGGTTTTTGTGTCAGCAAGGGAGCCTGACAAGTTGTGTTTGATTTGTTGACTCATTGACAGGATGAGACAAGTGAAAGGAAAGGGAAAACTCATTTCCTGCTTAATCACAGAATGAGTAAGATAAGAAATGAAGTGTAGAATAGATTGGACAAGGTAAGGCAACAGAAGTCTTACAGTTCACAAATATTTATGATTTTATTTTGATTTTGAGTGTGTGTGTGTGTGTTTACTTTCACACTAATAATGTAAATGAGCCAGTGGTGAGTAAATTCAAAACAACTATGATATCTCTAGAAAACAAAACCAAACAAAACCCAAAAACTCCTGGCACTGTACATACTGATCTAGTGTCTTTTCCCCTTAAAAAAAAAATGACCCTTAAAAATGATTTGACTATTAACAAAACTAAGAGTCGGTTCTTTGAAAAGGTAAACAAAATTGGCAAACCTTTAGCTACACTAACCAAGGGGAAAAAAGAGAGAAGCCTAATCAACAAAATTATAAATGAAAGAGGAGATATTATAACTGATACCACAGAAATACGAAAGATCATAAGAAGCTGCTATGAACAACTATATGCCAACAAACCAAACAACCTAGAAGAAATGGAAAAATTCTTAGAAACATACAAACTACCAAGACTATACCAGGAACAAATAGAAAATCTGAACAGACCAATTACTAGTAAGGAAATTGAATCAGTAATCAAAAATCTGTCAGTGGAAAAAAAACTCAGGACCAGATGGCTTCACTAGAAAGTTTTACCAAATATTTAAAGAAAAATTCATGCCAATTCTTCTCAGAATCTTCCAAAAAATAAAAGAGGAGGGACCACTCCTAAACTCATTTTATGCAGCCAGCATCACTCTGACACTAAAGCCATAAAAGGACACTACAAGAAAAGAAAACTACAGGCCAATATCCCTGAGGAATATAGGTGCAAAAATTCTCAATACTGAATTTAGCAGCACATTGAAAGGATCATTCATCATGATCACGTGGGATTGATCCCTGTAATGCAATGATGGTTCACATAAGCAAATCAATAACTGTGATACATCACATGAAAAGAATGAAAGAAAAAAATCATATGATCACCTTAATAGATGCAGAAAAAGCATTTGACAAAACTCAGCATAATTTATGTTAAAAACTCTTAACAATAGAAGGAACATATTTCAATATAATAAAGGCCATATATGAGGAGCCCAAAGCTAACATTATACTCAATGGTGAAAGGTTAATAGCTTTTCCTCTAAGATCAGGAATAAAACAAGGTTGCCCACTCTCACCACTCCTATTCAACATAGTACTGGAAGCCCTAGTCAGAGCAATCAGGCAAGAAGAGAAGTAAAAGGCATCAAAATTGGAAAGAAAGAAGTAAAACTGTCACTATTTGCAGATAACATACTTTATATATAGAAAATTCTTAGACTCTACCAAAAAACTTAGATCTAATCAATGAATTCAGCAAAGTTGCAGGATATAAAATTAACATACAAAATTTAGTAGAATTTCTATACATTAACAATGAGTTATTTGAAAAAAAATAAAGAAAATGATCCCATGTGCAATATCATCAAAAACAATAAAATACTTAGGAATAAATTTAACCAAAAAGGTGAAAGATACCTAAACTGAAAACTGTAAGGCTGATGAGGGAAACTGAAAACAGAAATAAATGGAAAGATATTCCATGTTCATTGATTGGAAGAATTAATATTAACATGTCCATACTACCCAAAGCCATTTATAGATTCAATGCAACCCCTATCAAGATTCCAATGGTATATTTTTACAGAAATAGAATAAACAATCCTGGAATTTATATGGACCCATAAAAGCAATCCTCAGAAAGAACAACAAAGCAAGAGGCACCATACTTTCTGATTTAAAGCTGTATTATAAAGATAGAGTAATCAAAATGGTGTGGTACTGACATAAAAAATAGACACACAGACCAGTGGAACAGAATCTAGAGCCCAGAAATATACCTGTGCATATATGGTCAACTAATATTTGACAAGGGAGCCAAGAATCCTCAATGGAGGAAAAACAGTCTGTTCAATAAATGGTGCTGAAAAATTTGGATATTCACATGTAAAAGAAGGAAACTAGAATCCTATCTTATACCACTCACAAAAATTAACTTGAAATGGATTAAAGACTTAAATGTAAGCCTGGAAACCATAAAACTCCTAAAAGGAAACATAAGAAAAAAGCTTCTTGACATGGGTCTTGGAAGTGCTATATTTGGATATGACACCTAAAGCATGGACAACAAAATAAAAAATAAACAAGTGTGAGTACATCAAGCTAAATACTTTCTGCATAGGAAAGGAACAATCAAAAAAATGAAAATATAACATACCAAATTGGAAAAAAATTCGCAAATCTTATTTCTGATGAGCTGTTAAATATATAATATATAAAGAACTCATAACAATAGCAAACAATCTGATTATTTTATATTTAATATTATGTAACATACAGCACAATGACTATAGTTGACACTGCTGTATGGCCTATTTGAAAGTTGTAAAGACAATAGATCCTAAGAGTTCTCATCAGATGAAAATATATTTTCCCTTTTTCTGTATCTGTATGAGACGGTGTATGTTAACTAAATTTGTGATAATCATTTCAAAATATATGTAAGTCAAGTCATTATGCTGTATACCTTAATCTTATATGGTGGTCTGTATCAATTCTATTTCAATAAAACTAGAGAAAAAAACACCTTCACTGTACTTACACTTCCTTACTTCCCAATCTTTCTTAAATTACTCTATAAGATTTTCATTACATCATTTCATTGAGATCCCTATTACTTTCATCTTGGTTACAGATTTCCAAATATAAAACACAATTGTAAGTTTCCAACTTACTTGGTCTCTCAGTAGCATGCAAAAAACATTACTGTCTTTCTTGAGACATTTTATTCCAGGATAGCCACTTCTCTGGGTTTCTTTTAATTCACTGGCTGTCCCTTTTTACCCTCCTTTGTTGATTCTGCCTCATCTTCTTGACTCTATTACCATGCCCCAGGGATCAGGCATTAGACTTCTTATCTACACTGACCCTGTACTCTCACCTAGTCCCATGACTTTACTATCATCCATTTTCTAGTATGCCCAAATTTTTATTGCTCTTAAGAAACAGGAATACCTATTGTTTAGTTTATTTTTGATATGTGTCTATATCTCCCCTAAGCCCTCAATAAAATCTATATACAATTTCTGGGGGGAAATTAAGGAACTGGACTGTGTTTACCTAGTCTACAGAAATCGATGTAAGGACTGTATTAATTAGATGGACTATATGAATAAGATGCTGAATTGGACGAAATTCAGCAAAGGTAGGAGCTTAAAATGAGAAGCAGCTTTGAGAATATAAGAGCTACCTTTCTTCAGCCCAGTTACTTCACACTGAAATGTGGGGGAAGGAGACTAATCAATAGATGGGGATTTGAATCAACCTTGTCTAGGTCTTGGGGAAAGGGGCATCTCTGTTTATATATACAGGGTACATTTTGAGAAAATATAATAAACTCTCAATTTTACCAGTTAACTAATCCATTAATAATAAATGTTTATAGTTTTTCATTTTTAAAAATGAAAGGTAGTTCCAAATTTGTAAGTACTTGCATGCAAACCTACTTTATAACGCAGAATCCAAACTTAAATGAAGCAACTCAAATATCATTTGAATCTTTCTATCACTGGCCATGTAAAATTATATCAAGATGACTGTTCCCCAGAACAGGAAGGTACCTGTTTGAAGTATGAGTTATTTTGTTTTTATCATAGTTATCCTGGGTTTGGAAAAGAGAACAAAATTAGACTGAAACACTGGTTTCTGAATTCACTGGCTTGTGGTTACCTATTGTTTTATAATAAATAACCACCGAACTCAGTGGCTTCAATTATTATCTCTCCCAGTTTTGTGGACTACAGTCAGCCCTCCATATCCACAAGTTCCAGAGCCCTGAATTCAACCATCTGCAGGTCTAAAATATTTGGAAAAAAATCCAGAAAGTTCCAAAAAGCAAAATTTGAATTTGCCAGGCTGGGCAACTATTTACACAGCATTTACATTATACTTACAACAATTTATATAGCATTGACATTGTATTAGGTATTATAAGTAATAGAGATGGTTTAAAGTATATGGGAGGATATGCATAGGTTATATGTAAATACTTTGCCATTTTATACAAGACACTTGAGTATCCTTGCATTTTGGTATCTGAGGAGCGTCCTGAAACCAGTCACCTGAGAATACTACGGAATTAGTGCTGTACTGTACTGACCTTAGATGGATGGTTCTCACTGGGGTCTTCCATTTCATAGATGAAGCTGCAGTCAGCTGAAGCCTTGACTGGAAGCATGTGGAACATGGCTCACTCCAATGACTGGAATTTGATGCTGGTTCTAGACAGAGCTCAGCTGTGGCTGTGACTCGAGTGTCTACACAAGGGCTCACCTTGTGGCTTGGGATTATACATGACATTTGGGTTCTCAGAAGAGTTCCAAGAGCAGGCATTCTAAAGGAGCCAAACAGGAGATTTTGTTACTCATATAAGTCAGCCATGGAAATCATACACTGTTACTTAGTTCTTTCGCTTTTTATCAGGCAAGTGAATCACAGGGCCAGTCCACATTCAAGGGGAAGGGAACTAGACTCCACCTATGGACGGGGAGAATGACTAAGAATTTGCAGCCACCTATAATCTACATACATGATGAGTTTTAGTTGCATCTGTGATGAGACTAGGTATAACTGTATCAATTAATACTACCTAGAGTCAACAAACAGATCATAAGTAGGCTTCTAAGGGGATCCATGAAGTGACTAAGCTATTGAGAATACACACACACACACACACACACACACATCTTACTGCTAATGGAATACTACTAAGGATAAATTGAATGAGGGCCACTCGTGTGAGTTGATTTTCTTCCTCCCTAACTGAAGTCAATGAGCACTTTAAGAAATGAGAAATAATTTCAAAAGCATTCCTATGAACTACTGCTCCATTAATAGAGCCTCCTGTGATAACTTTGTTAGATATATTAGCCCTTATAGGTTTAAAGTTAATGGAATAATTGAGGTGAATGCGTTTGTAAGTTTAACCATTAAAATACTACAACCAATAGAACAATTGGGGAAATGTATTTTAAAAGTATTACTGAAACAGCATATTATGATATTTGAAGTCAAGGATCTATTCACAAGCTGACTGGTTTTATTTTGGGACCTCCAGAGAAACAAATAACTAAAAAACAAAGGTAGGTAGTTTAGTCTTCTTTAAAAATATTCTTTGCAATTGTCCAATTTCTAATTAGCTTGATCAAATACTCATTCACTGTCATAATCACCCTACTCTTCCTTGTTTCCAGGGTGAACATCTTGAGATCTAGGACCAGCATCTTGAAAATATCTGTAATCCTCATAGTACCAAGTATGGTGACTTTCACATTACAGAAAACAAGAAATAAAGGGACTGTGTAGGAAAAGTAATATTTGATCATTCTTTAAGATGGCCAACAAATCTTTCAAAGCAATTTTGAAAGATATAAAATCCTGGAATACACCACACAGCTTGTTTTTTATCAGGCAAAGCAACTCTAACTTGTTTAACAAACATGTAAGAACAGCTGATATGGGTACAGGGTCCCATGCTAGAGTCTAAACAGAAAATGCAAGTAGAAAATGTAGTCATATTTCATACCCATATGAATTTAAGTTGATATATTCAGTTCATTGTTATGAGGATATTTAAATTGTTTTCACTCAGTGATAATACAAAAGAACTATTTTGAAGAAATTAAGTTTCCTGCTTTTCAATAAGGAAAACAAAAACAATGACATACTTCTGCTATAAAGAAGAGTTGGAAAAAATATCTATACTATAAAACAAGCAATCATTGTAGTCATTCAGTTAAAGTAAAATTCTATTGGAACCAATTCTGACAAGTTTTGAAAACTTCTAACCCTTAGGCAATAGGTAATAAGCAAATGCATGATTTAAAAAGTAGTGGTAACAAACAGTAGGCGAATCTTATGAACTTTATCTCTAAGGCATCCCTGACCAAAAGACTGATAAGTGGTCCACCATACTCTATTTTCTATTCTTCTAGCTAGTCTCCAAGTCCCCACTTGTACATGGCCATATAACTGAGGTCTAGTCAGTGGTAAGTGGGTCAAGGTAATGGATGCCATAAAGAATACTCATGGACATGACCTAGCTTATTTTTCCCACTCTGCTCTATGAAATAAAGTAGAACTTAGACTCCTCCCAGCACCACCTTCCACTGACATGGACCCACCATAGTCTGTTAAATGTGTGAGAATTAAACACTTCTATTTTGTTGCCCCATTCTATTTCTGGGTCTCTTTGTTACTCCAGCATAGTCTACCCCAACTCATACATCATACATGTTAAAATACACCTGGATTCCATATTAAAATAGTTTCCATGAACTTTTAAAAAGATATTTACGATTATGATTTTAAAAATATGTCTAAATGAACGCCTTTAGTATACAGCTGGCAATGTGTCTGTAATTATAGTATAAACCTGTTAGCTTTTGCAGTGTAAAAATTTTTTCTTTTAAATTATTTATTTTTGGTTGTGTTGGGTCTTTGTTGCTGCTTGTGGGCTTTCTCTAGTTGCAGCGAACAGGGACTACTCTTCGTTGCGGTGCGTGGGCTTCTCTTTGCGGTGGCTTCTCTTGTTGTGGAGCACGGGCTTTAAGCGCATGGTCTTCAGTAGTTGCGGCACGTGGGCTCAGCAGTTGTGGTGCATAGGCTTAGTTGCTCTGTGGCATGTGGGATCTTCCCAGACCAGGGCTCGAACCCGTGTCCCCTGCATTGGCAGGTGGATTCTTCACCACCGCGCCAACAGGGAAGTCCCTTGTAGTGTAAAAATTTAAACTACAAATTCCTGACAAAATTAAGTTCTTGTGAATACCAAATTGACAGTCACAGGTGACAGTTTCATTCTATAAATATTTAAATAAAGGTAACTTTTTAAAAATTAATTTTTATTGTAGTATAGTTGATTTACACTGTTGTGTTAGTTTCTGCTGTACAGCAAAGTGAATCAGTTATACATATATCCACTCTTTCCTAGATTTTTTTAAAGTTTAACTTTTGATTTTACAGTTTTATCTCCATTAGGAGTCATTGCATTTTTTATGTGCCTAGGATGTGTGATGAGTTACTCAAATAGACATCCACTCACTCCATTCAAAGGCACAATTCTAATTCCCTCCA
Source organism: Delphinapterus leucas (assembly GCF_059928025.1). Taxonomy (NCBI): domain Eukaryota; kingdom Metazoa; phylum Chordata; class Mammalia; order Artiodactyla; family Monodontidae; genus Delphinapterus; species Delphinapterus leucas. The sequence continues at coordinate 12,083,281 of NC_143144.1, forward strand.
AAAAGTAGAAAATGGTGATACTGCTTTTTTTCCAGGCAATATCTGAAGTATATCCTGTGCTTATCATTTAGTGTCTGGTACATGGTAAACTCAAAATAAACAGTTGTTGCATGAACTGTGGAGAGAATTTCAGTCTTGATGAAACTTGAGCACCAAGTAGGGAAGATCAATGTAGTCACTTAGAAATTGGGTAAATGCTTAGAAACTGAGGGTGCAAGATAGGGGACGGGTCCTATTGGTCAAAGACAAATAGGTACAATACCAATACCAGCCCAAATTGCGATCAGAGATTGAATGATGTTGACACTGAGTTCCTCAAAAATAAAATTTCCACTAATCAAGAGCTCTAATGGACCCTGGCCCTTCAGGGAAAGCCTGATGATCTCAAACGTATAGTTTGGGTGATTTTGCTGTAAAGCAAAATACAAGAAAACCTTTCTATTTCTACTTTAAAAATACTGGCTTCCCATAATTTGTTAACCTGTTTATTGTTTTTCCAAATTACTTTTAAACAAGTGGACTGGGGATGCACGTAATAAAGAATAAGGTTTGACTACTTCTGGACATTTTTTAAGGAAGCACTCTTCGTTTTGGGGAGCTATATGTCTATCATTTTTTCCTTCATCCAAGTAACTCATCTTAAGAATACAGTCTGATAAATTTTGGTAAATGTATATACATATGTAACTAAAACCCTTATCAAGAAACAGAATAGTCCTACCACCCCAGAAATCAACTTTGTGCCTCTTTCCATTCAATGCCCAAATCTCTCCTGGAGCAAAAACCACTTCGATTTCTGTCAGCATAGTTAAATATTGCTCTTTATAGAATTTGATGTAAACAGGGTTGTGCAGTATATATTTTTTATTTCTGCATTGTTTTAGTCAACATAATGTGTTTAAAATCCACCCATGTTTTGTGTATATAGTTTGTTCTTTTTATTGCCAAATAGAATATCCTCTTTAGTTGATTATCCATTCTTATACTGACTGATATTTCCTGCTATGAACTTTTTTGTATTTGTCTTTTTTGTCATCACATGCTTTCATATCCCTTGTGTTTATCATACTAGAAGTGGAACTTCGAGGACATGATATATATTAAATAAAATTGCCTATCAGTTTTTCGAAAGTGGTTGCACTATTTTACACTCCCTCCAGAAATATGCTGAGAGTTCCTGTAGCTTCATCTCCATAACAATAGCGGGTATTGTCTGGCTCTTTATTATTTTCATTTTAGTGGATGTGAAGCAAGTCATTGTGTATTTGAGTTTCCCTGATGAGTAATGATATTGAGCATCTTTTCATGTACTTATTAGCCATCCAGGTATCTTCTGTTGTGTTCTGCCAGTTTTATTCAGATCATTTGCTCTGTATTATTGAGTTGTAGGAGTTCTTTGTGTAATTTAGATATAAGCATTTTGTTAGACCTATGTATTATATTTTCTCCCAGTCTGTGGCTTTTCCTTTCCTTTTCTTGACTGGTGTCTTTTGACAAACAGTATTTAAATTTACTGTTTCTTTCTTTTGTAGTTGGAACTTCTTATGACAAGTCTAAGAAATATTTGTCTACCCCAAGTTTGATAAAATATTTTCCTGTGTACGCTTTTAGTAGCTTTATGGTTTAATTTTTTTGTTCAGGTCTATGATCCATTTGGAATTAATTTTTTTAGTGTGAAGTAGGGTCAAGGTTCATTGTTCCACTTGTTTCAACACCATTTATTGTAAAGACTGTTTCTCCACTGAATTGCATTGGCTCCTATGACTCCCTATTCTGTTCTATTCTGTAGATCTATTTGCCTTTCTGTCAATACCATGTTGTTGAAATTAATGTAGCTTTATTGTAAGCTTTACAAACAGGAAGTAATTGTATCTTATGATACAATATGTTACCTTGAAATCAAGTAGTGAAAGCCCTCTGAAATTGTTTTTCTTTTTCTAGATTGTTTTGGCTATGCCAGATCCTTTTGAATTCCATATACATTTCAGAAACATCTTGTCAATTTTACCAAAAAACGCTGATATTTTGATCTATATAGCATTGAATCACTAGTTTAATTTCAGATTTAACATCTTACCAATATTGATTCCACTTTTTGAATGTGCCGTATCCTTCATTATTTAAGTCATCTTTAATATCTCTCAAAATGTGTTTTATATTTCATTGTAGAGTTCTTGCATATTTTTCAATAAACTTACTCCTAAGGATTTTATATTTTTGATACTGTATTGTACTTAAAAGAATTGTCATTTTCCAATTATTTTTTCTTATTATGTAGAAATGTAAATAATTTTTGTAAATTGACCTTATGTCTCCTGGCCTTTCCAGTATTTTTTTTAAAAGATACTTTTGGATTCCTTTGTTGATCTGAAGACCTTCCTTTATGATTTTTTAGGGTGGTTTTTGAGCCAATGTATTCTCTCAGCTTTTGATTATCTAAATATGTCTTAATTTTGCCTTTATTTTTAAAGAATATTTTTGTTGAATATTGAATGAAGGTTTGGCTTTTTTTCTCTTTGCACACTAAAAGTCTCATTTTGTTGTCTGCTGGCTTCTATTATGTCTGATGAGAAGTCAATTATCATTCTGTTTTTCCTTCAGTGCAGTGTCTTTTTTTCTGTTTGCATTCAACATTTTAAAATTATCTTAGGTTTTCAGTAGTTTGGCTTTGATGTGTCTAAAGGTGGTTATTTTTGTATTTATTGAACTTAAATTTTCTTTGTTTCTTGGAAATATATATTGAATTTTTACAATGAATATGGACCTTTTAAGCTATTTTTTCATAAAAAAAATTTCTAGCATATTCTTTCTCTTCTCTTCTCGACTCCAATTATATTAAATAGGTTAGAAATTGGATGTTTTTCTACAGGTCACTGGTTGTCTATGCATTGTTTTATTTTTGTTTCTGTGCTTCGATTTGGATAATTTCTATTAATCTGTATAAGGATAACTAACCCTTTCTTCTGCTGTGTCTGAACTGTATCCAAAATTATCACAAAGGATAGGAGGGGGTAATTGATCTACACTGCTTTAAATTTATTTTAAATAATTTTACATTTAAAATATCATATATTTGTTTTAGAAGTTTTCTTTCATATACTACATATATTCCTTTCCATACCATAATTTTCCATTTCTTGTCCCAAACTATTTTTTTTTGTTTTCTGTTTCCATTTTTTGTTTTTGCAATTCTTAACATAGTTATAGTCCTTTCAAACTTTTCCTACTCATTACACTATCTGGGTCATCTGTTGCTCTTCCTCTATAGACTATCTTTTCTCTTAATTATGGTAACATTCCCTGCTTCTTTGCTTATTTTTTTAAAAAGATTTAATGCTGGGCATGTACATTATATAGAGATTAAACTATAAAATATTTTGTTGCTGTTGTGTTATTATTTTTCCTAGGGAGTTCCAGTAGTATTCCTTTCTCAGGGGACAACTAGTAAAAAGGAATGATTTTTCAGATTCCATGAAGAGTTCAGTTGAGTTTGTATGGCCTATTACCATAAATTGATTGCATTCAGCAGTGGTTTCAAATTGGATTAAGGCCCTCTTTTTATTCTTCAGCTAATCTCTTTGATCTTGTTAGAGTTTGAGCTGGAAGTGGCTCAGATTGCAATTTTAGGTTGTTTTGGTTCATTTTTGGATTCTTCTCTAGCTGATTCATGGAATATTAAGCACCCTGTAGCTGCACACGTCTGCTGAAAGACTCTGCTTTTCACTCTCACCTCCACTGCCTTTACTCAGCAATATTCTGCAAAGAGAAGTGAGAGGATTGCCAGGACAAGATATTTAAATTTTCTATTACTGATTTTCTATCTTCCATTAGTAACTGGCTAATTTTACATTATCTCTACAAGGCTCTCTCTCTATGGGGATGGGCTTACTTTCCCATTTACCTATTCCCACAGTAGGTGCTTGACCTCAGGTGTAGAAGTGGCACTTTGATAACCTACAAAGGGCTCATCTCTCTCTCTCTCTCTCTCTCTCTGGAATTTAGTTCATTAAGACATCTTAATGTCCAGTTCTCTTCAATTGTTTTATAAAAATTATACATTTTAGCATAATAATATTTTTGTCTTGCGCTACCATAGGAGTGAAGTTCGTTTATGTACTGCTACATCCTAATTGGAAGTGGAAATCCATATAACCTTTTCCAAAAACACGAATCTCTAACATTTATTAATACATTCAGCGGGTAGCTTGTAATACATTCTGCAACATTAAGGTTATATTTACACAGATTTTTGCCCCATTTATTTGCCCATCTTGAAAGTGTCCATCTTTGTTAATGATACCGTTAACGACATTAGTGATTGCAAAAGAAACAGTAGGTTTCTTTTGAGAGTATGGACTTTGGTGTTGAGAGACTTGAGGTTGAGTCCAGCACTGCCATATATTACAGATGTGACTTTGGTCTCATCTGAAAATGGTGATGCTAATGGTAGTTTCTTCCTTTAGTTGTTATGAGAATTAAATATGTCATCACATGTGAAATGTGTTCCATACCTGGTGCATAGTAAGTACCCAATAATAAGTCCTATTATTGTTCTACATTATTGTAAATGTCTTCTATTGTCTCACACCTGTCACTCTATTGCCTTCCGTTTTTTCACTGTCAAATTATATAATGAGAATTTAGATGTGTTCTAGTGGATGGTTTGCTGTTAAAACAAGGAATTTCTTTGCATATCAAAGTATCACCAACTCAACTATGTCTAAGTAAATTTTACAGACATACAGATGAAAAACAACTGAGAAAATGGCTGCAATGTTTAAAAATTTTTTTAACACAGTTACTTTATTTAATTCTCTGTCAAAACTTTGGCTTAATGAATCATAGGATGATTTAATAAATGAATTAATCAACTCTTCAGAGACTCTAATCAACAATTAGTAATTTCAAGTGTTTATTTTAGAAGCATATGCATGTAAACCTCTACATTTTCCTAAGGCAGATATATTGAAATGGTAAATCATTTATTAATGGGTAGAACACACAGTATGATAACTTTATGTTTGTAACTGCCATATGTATGTGAAACAATGAAACGAGGAGTAACATTCATAATACTTTGTCCTGAGCTACTAAATATGTTGCCTAAGGTTAAGATATAAATTTAATTTTTTAATTGAAGTATATGGACTTACAATGTGTTAATTTCTGCTGTACAGCAGAGTGATTCAGTTATACATATATACATTCTTTTTTTAATATTCTTTTCCATTATGGTTTATCACAGGATATTGAATATAGTTCCCTGTGCTAGACAGTAGGACCTTGTTGTTATCCATTCTATATATAATAGTTTGCATCTGCTAACCCCAAACTCCCACTTCATCCCTCCCCCATCCCCCTCTCCCTTGGCAACCACAAGTCTGTTCTCTATGTCTATGAGTTCATTTCTGTTTTGTAGATAGGTTCGTTTGTGCCATATTTTAGATTCCACATATAAGTGATATCACATGGTATTTGTCTTTCTCTTTCTGACTTACTTCACTTGGTATGATAATCTCTAGGTCCATCCATGTTGCTGCAAATGTCATTGTTTCCTTCTTTTTATGGCTGAGTAGTATTCCACTATATATATGTGTCACATCTTCTTTATCCATTCATCTGTTGATGGACATTTAGGTTGTTTCCATGTCTTGGCTATTGTGAATAGTGCTGCTATGAACATAGGGGTGCATATACCTTTTTGAATTATAATTTTGTCCAGATATATACCCAGAAGTGGGATTGCTGGATCATATGTCAACTCTATTTTTAGCTTTCTGAGGAACCGCCATACTGTTTTCCATAGTGGCTGCACCAACTTATATTCCCACCAACAGTGTAGGAATGTTCCCTTTTCTCCACACCCTCTCCAGCATTTGTTAATAAAATTTATTTTTGATATTTGTTGAATATCGACATTGTGCCTTCAAAAGAAGTTAATTCAGATTTTGTAAGGAACTAATATAAAAGGAAAAAAATTTAATTCTTTATCATTTTTTGAATATTGACAAGCTATCCTGTCAACATTTCATATTGCCAGACAATATAAAAAAAAAATCAGATGGTTATTCTTTGCCTTCATCTTCAGGCCCAAAAAAGATGTTAGCTAGGGGAATGTCCTCCATGCCAGTTCCCTTGAAAGCCATGATGGCTACGGACATCTTTTTCTTTAGGCCTGGAGCAAAGCTTGCCTAAACTAATTTCCAGTGCACTGGGCTTCTATATTATGACAATTGGATTACCTTCCAAAGATAAGAACACCTACAGGCAGAAGTAATCATCAGGCTACCTTATCAGCACTGTAGCAGGAGAGGAAAGGAACAAAACCTGTAAGAAGGAAGAACACTCAGACCTCCACTGATATGGCCCCTAAAGCCCCACCCATTGGCACACTGATTCGAAGTCTTTCAGAACTCCAATTTTTCTTTGATCCACCTACAACTCTTCTCCCTGAGGATGGAATTAAATGAGCTCACCCAAGAGATTAGCCTGTGACCTACAACCCAATGTTTTTATTTCTTTTTATTATTTTTAGATTAATTTTTTGAAGCGTATTGTTACAAATTACTGCTTTAGAATTTGTCTCCACCACTGCTTAATCATTTGCTGACCCTAGATCTGCATTATGATTGCTACACAAAATTTCTTCACATGAAAGTCCATTAATTATTTAAACTTCTATTAGTTAGGCTAAAGATACTTGATTCTCCCAATCACTTCTCCAAACTCATCAGCAAACCTGATTGACTTAAGTGGACAAATGACAGTTTCTGAAATTTAGTTTCCACCACACAATGTGAATGTACTGTGTGCTACCATCTCTTATCAAATCATTTTGTTGTTTAAAAATCATATATTTATATTTAAATATTAAATAGATATTTGTAATATGTTTAAATATATAAGCCAACTTAGAATATATGAAATATGTGTTCAAAAATGTAAGATAGAGAAAATTGGTAATTAAATAATAAATAGTTGATATCAAAGAACTATAAATAGGAGCTATTCTATACTGAGGGGAATTTCTTGGCTAATCTTCATTAAATTTTCCTTTTACTCTATAGGTTTCTAAGTTCCTTAAAATCTCCATTGAGAAAACAGTTGCTTGCATTATCTGCTTAAAAATGAAAAATTCGGGGCTTCCCTGGTGGTGCAGTGGTTGAGAGTCCCCCTGCTGATGCAGGGGACACGGGTTCGTGCCCCGGTCCGGGAAGGTCCCACATGCCACGGAGCAGCTGGGCCCGTGAGCCATGGCCGCTGAGCCTGCACGTCCGGAGCCTGTGCTCCGCAACGGGAGAGGCCACAGCAGTGAGAGGCCCGCATACCGCAAAAAAAAAAAAAAAAAAGAAAAATTCACTTGTAAAAGACCAGCTTTGACTGCTGCTTTTGCAATTCTGATTATGATTTAAAGAATTCATTACTTTAACTTGTGTAAGGGTAGCCTTTATCAATAAACCAAGTGAAAAAGTAGCTGCTTGTGGTGGTCAGTATAAAAATTGTTCAAAACACGTTTTCTTAACTACTGTCTTAATATGCTTGGTTGCACTACCGAACTCTATGCTCCCCAGTAAAATAATTCAATTTTGCCTGCATTACTAAGAACTTTGCAGTTTGCTCTCATAGCTAATGGGAGATCATAGTGCTGTCTAATTCTGGGGAGACAACAGTAGGAGCTAAACTTAATAATGCATGCAGAAGAGTGGCCCTCCATTAAGTGAGGCAGAGAGAAACTCAAGTTCAGGTTTCTAAATGCACAGAGGATAAAACTGAATGTCACATCAAGGGTACAACCTCTGCTAATGCAGATTACAGCCTCTCCAAAAGACTAAAAGCTTTTAAGGAAATTATAAATATTTCTTTTCACCACGGCTGAGCCTGGGCAGAAAATCTTTCTTAGTCATATTCTCTTAGTTGAATCTCAAATAAGGTTTATTTAATTTCTGCCACAGTAGTAATTATGGTTAAAAATTCTAAGCCTTGAAACAAAAATAACAGCACATATTTCTTAATTTTCTGTTGACTAAGGGAAAAAAACTTTTTTTTTCTTTTCTTCAAATTTGGCTCTGCCATTTCTTAGCTGTGTGATCATGGATATGATTTTTATACTTGTTGAGGCTAAATTATATCATCAGTAAAATTGTTTAAAGGTCACTTATGTGGAATAATTTAGAAAACGCCTAACTTACCCAGCAAAGAGTGTCAAGCAAATAGTAAGTACTATTGGAATTTGTTATTTGTTATTGTTATTTGTTTGCTAGTATATTTGTTACCTACCCAGTCTTGACCAAAATAGACAGAATATTAGTCATCTCAGCTTCACAAAAAGAGGTTATGCATCCAAGGTTATTTGGATGAACCCAGACAGTTCTTGTCCATAGATAGATCCTGTACAATCTACTGAGCTATTCTGTCTCAGCTTTCTGACTTGTATTCCATTTATCTTTTAATGACTGGAGTCCTGGAATGAGCTTTAGACCATTACTCTTTACTACTTTAATGTACACACATATCACATAAAGATGTACTAGGGCCCAAGTTTCTGCATTTCTAAAAACCTCTGGGGGACTTCCCTGGTGGCACAGTAGTTAAGAATCCACCTGCCAATGCAGGGGACACGGGTTCGATCCCTGGTGCAGGAAGATCCCACATGCCTCAGAGCAACTAAGCCCGCGCGCCACAACTACTGAGCCTGTGCTCTAGAGCCCGCGAGGCACAACTACTGAAGCCCACGTGCCTACAGCCCATGCTCCACAATAAGAGAAGCCACCGCTATGAGAAGCCTGCGCACCGCAACAAAGAGTAGCACTGCTCGCCTCAACTAGAGAAAGCCTGTGCTCAGCAATGAAGACCCAACACAGCCAAAAATACATAAATACATTTATTTTAAAAAGTAAATTAAATTAAAATTTAAAAAAATAAATAAAAACCACTGGGTGATGCCAATGCTGCTGATTCATGGACCACAATATTCTGGCTTGGCACTGCCCAGATGATGGAAATGTCCCGTATCTGTGCTGTCCAGTACGTCAGCCACTGAGTACTTAAATGTGGAGAGTGCTACTGAGGAACTGCATCTTTAATTTTATTTAGTTTTAAAACATTCAAATTCACCAGCAGCTAGTGGCTACTGTACTGGACAGTGCAGCTGTAGATAATTTAGCTGATTCTCTGATATTCTTTTTTAATATTCCCTTTGTATTACCAGGCTGTAGGTGGGTTCTGTCCTGAAGCAAATGACAATTGTTAGTGGGTTGGCCAATAAGTCCGTTCCGGATTTTCTGAAAGACGTTAATGGAAAAACCCTAACGAACTTTTTGGTCAATCCGATACAACCCTTGGTAAGGGTTGTCACTGCCCAGAGAGTCCTGGTCCTTTGTTTCATCTACAAGATCAGACCTCCTAGAATACAACCAAGACTGGTATTAGGCCACCTAACACACCGACAACTCTAGAAGTCATCTGAGTGCTCTGGATGACCACACGGTCTGTCTTTCTGAGTTTCTGCTAAGAGTTGCTTAAGGGTCAGTATTCCTGGAGGCTGAGTTGATCTGATATTCAGCAATAGAGAATATTTCTGTTTTTCTTTGTCTAGCAATTCACTGCTTTGCTCATTCTGCATCCAACTTACACTTATGCTTCTCTTTATTTCATTTACCTAATGATTCACAGTTTTTACAGTGAGGTGCTTACTGTTTCTAATGGACAGATATTTAAAGAGACAGAGGAGGAAGATGGAAGTGGTTGCACTGGGATGATACAATCTGAAGGATTGGAATATGTATTAAACTCGTATCTTTTCCTCATAATCACCAAAACAAAGGAATGTAAAAATAATATGTTTATATAGAGTTTTGTACTTTTTGCTTATTTTCACTTATTTCATTGGGGTTTAGCCTCTATTCAAAGACTTCATTCATCCTTTCAAAGAAGGTGCCCAATTAGTTCCTACTTCCTCATTTTTTACTTCTTTGCTCTCGATTTCCAAAGTGCACAACACTGGAGATGTGAAAATATTAAGAGAAACTCTAAGAAAAGCTTGATAGATACATATAATGCCATTTAACACAGCTAAATTAAATATATATGTATATATTTAAATACTTTTATTTATACTATATATATATACACACAGTAAAGGAGCACTACTGGAATCAACTACAGTTGATTTGGTAGATATTTAACTTAAAAGTTATTAAAATAAAACTCTGACTGGGACAAATTCTGTCAAGATTCTCTGTCACATTACCCAAGTTGTTTCTCCCAAGTCAAATGGTCTAGTCCTGAACAATACTTCCGTTGTAAAAGATATTTCTTTTGCTGCTGTTGAAGTTATTTGGTGTTTAAATGATTTTTCTTTTGAATCAAATAAATTATTAGGACGTTTATTTTCCTGATTCTTATTTTATCTTTGAAATGGAAAATACATGATATAAACATAACCAGTGCATATGGATTTTCTTTTACTTATGAATTACGGAATTTAAGTCAATTTCAGCTGTGATAACTAGTAGCACCATATTTTGACTCCATTTCCTACATTTGTTTCCAAGACATCCCTGGAAATTGTTCTCTTGTTAATGAATGATATGCACTAGAAAAAACATTTAGCAAAGGGGTAGGAAAATGGATTTTGTTTAGTGTGAAAAAATTAAGAATTAAAGGAAATGTTTGAAAATGAATAGAGACCAGAACATTTTAAAAGAACAAGTCTAAAGATGCTGATCCAAGATACATGAAAGGCAAAATGCTGTAGCCGTTTAGGTGCGGGGGAGATATTTTATTTTGCTACTCTAATTTTGAAAATAAAACATTACAGGTAGAAACCAAGAGTAATCCTATGCAATCTAGAGGTAGAAGCCACAAATCTCTTCATGAACATGTGACAGGACTAATGTACCTAGTTCTCCTACTCTATTACAGATGAGGAAAGTGTGGCAGAGCAGATACCGACTTTCATACTAACCTCGCTTACAAAAGGGCAAAGCCAGGGGAAGAACTTAGGTCCCTGATTTTCCACTCACCACAGGCACTGTTGGGAAGAAACCAGTCTGCATCTTCCTAAGTCTCACTCTAACACTTGAGACCTGGGAGCCATTTCCTGTTGATTCCCACATTGTGTTCTTTCTGTTAGTGTGAAACATCCACCTGCTTCTCACTGATCTGGGTGATATTTCATGAGTTCGTGCTTCCCCTTCAATCTACTTCAATCTCACCCCACTCCTTCCTTCAATCTCCATAGTTTTCAGATTGGTTTGATGTAAATATCAATTTCTTCATCATCTACTTACTCATTTTTAAAAACTGAGAAAGTAGTCTAGCATACCTAGAATTATAGAGAATAATATCATGAACAGTCACGCAGCTACCCAGTTTAAAACAAAACAATACAAGGCTACTTTTGCTTCAAAGCAGCATTCATGGATTTAGTGACACAACTTCATTTCCTTCCCTCTCTTCCCATTTAACCTTTATCCTGAATTTAGTGTTTATCATGCCAAATCTGTTTTTATACTTTCAACAAATTTGTGTGTATCCAGAAAAATGCATTATATTTTTTTCCAAAGTGTAAAGCATTTTTTTATGTGTAACATAAGCAAAATTATTTGTCAATAAATTTTTAAGGTATTTCACATGTTCTGATTCTTTCCACTGCCAATCACCTTACTTCCTCCAAAGTCATAATCTTCAAGATAAGATAGCCCTTTCAAAAAGAAGTTATGCTCAATCCACAGCTGTCATGTCAGTCAGTCCACAATTCTTTCATTTGGGCTTCTTTGATCTCCTATGGAATACAGACACTTCAAACTTCGCTGCCTATAACCTTTGAGATCCAATTTCCTCAAGCAATTTATTTTAGGACCATGTTTAGGGTCAGGAGATGGATCTGCCTGGTTCTGAATTTGACACCCTCTAAAAATGTATTAAGTTCAAATCATATGCACTCCTAAGCTATCACACCCTAGAACAGTGGAGGTCTATCCCGATGGGGCTTTTTCTGTAAACACACATGGTTGGAAATGCCTCACAGAGTAACTATATGGTTTCCTTTACCTTTATCTGCTAACCCGCCGGGACGGGCGGGGGCTGGGAGCTGAGAGCTGAGGCTCGGGCTTCACAGGTCAGATCCCAGGGAGAGGACTGGCAGCGTGAACACAGCTTGCAGGGGGTTAGCGTGCCACGGCTAGCCGGGAGGGAGTCCGGGAAAGTGTGGAGCTGCCAAAGAGGCAAGAGACTTTTTCTTGCCTCTTTGTTTCTTGGTGCACGAGGAGAGGGGATTAAAAGGGCCACTTAAAGGAGCTCCAGAGACTGCCGTGAGCCGCAGCTATCAGCGCGGACCCCAGAGATGGGCATGAGATGCTAATGCTGCTGCTGCCGCCACCAAGAAGCCTGTGTGCAAGCAGAGGTCACTCTCCACACCTCCCTTCCGGGGAGCCTGTGCAGCCCGCCACTGCCAGGGTCCCACGATCCAGGGACAACTTCCCCGGCAGAATGCATGGCGCGCCTCAGGCTGCTGCAATGTCCCGCCGGCCTCTGCCCCCGCAGGCTCGCCCTGCATCTGTACCCCTCCCTCCTCCCGGCCTGAGTGAGCCAGAGAACCCAAATCAGCTGCTCCTTTAACCCCATCCTATCTGAGCAAAGAACAGACGCCCTCAGGCGACCTACATGCAGAGGCGGGACAAATCCAAAGCTGAAACCTGGGAGCTGTGCAAACAAAGAAGAGAAAGGGAAATCACTCCCAGCAGCCTCAGGAGCAGCGGATTAAATCTCCACAGTCAACTTCACATACCCTGCATCTGTGGAATACCTGAATAGACAACGAATCATCTCAAATTGAGGAGGTGGACTTCGGGAGCAACAATATATATATATTTTTCCCTTTTTCTTTTTTTGTGAGTGTGCATGTGTATGCTTCTGTGTGTGATTCTGTCTCTATAGCTTTGCTTTTACAACTTAACCTAGGGTGCTCTCTGTCCTTTTTATTTCTTTGCTTGTTTTTTACTTAAAAAAATTTTTTTTTCTTAATAAGTATTTTTTTATTTTAGTAACTATTTTATTTTACTTCATTTTATCTTCTTCTTTCTTTTTTTCCTCACTTTTATTCTGAGCTGTGTGGAGGACAGGCTCTTGAGGCTCCAGCAAGGCGTCAGGGCTATGCCACTGAGGTGGGAGAGCCCAGTTCAGGACACTGGTCCAAAAGAGACCTCCCAGCTCCATGTAATATCAAACGGCAAAACTCTCCCAGAGATCTACGACTCAATGCCAAAATCCAGCTCCACTCAACGACCAGCAAGCTACAGCGCAGGACGCCCCATACCAAACAACTAGCAAGACAGGAACACAACCCCACCCATTAGCACAGAGGCTGCCGAAAATCATAATAAGGCCACAGACACCCCAAAACACACCACCAGACGTGGACCTGCTCACGATAAAGACAAGATCCAGCCTCATCCACCAGAACACAGGCACCAGTCCCCTCACCAGGAAGTCTACACAACCCACTTAACCAACCTTAGCCACTGGTGACAGACACCAAAAACACCGGAAACTATGAACCTGCAGCCTGCAAAAAGGAGCCCCCAAACACAGTCACTTAAGCAGAATGAGAAGACAGAGAAACACAGCAGATGAAGGAGCAAGGCAAAAACCCACCAGACCTAACAAATGAAGAGGAAATAGGCAGTCTACCTGAAAAATAATTCAGAATAATGTAATAAAGATAATCCAAAATCTTGGAAATAGAATGGAGAAAATACAAGAAACGTTTAACAAGGACTTAGAAGAATTAAAGAGCAAACAAACAGTGATGGACAACACAATAAATGAAATTAAAAATTCTCCAGAAGGGATCAATAGCAGAATAACTGAGGCAGGAGAACGGATAAGTGACCTGGAAGATAAAATAGTGGAAATAACTACTGCAGAGCAGAACAAAGAATGAAAAGAATTGAGGACAGTCTCGGAGACCTCTGGGATAACATTAAACACACCAACATTCAAATTATAGGGGTCGCAGAAGAAGAAGAGTAAAAGAAAGTGACTGAGGAAATATTTGAAGAGATTATAGTTGAAAACTTCCCTAATACGGGAAAGGAAATACTTAAAAAAAGTCCAGGAAGCACAGAGAGTCCCATACAGGATAAATCTAAGGAGAAACAGGCCAAGACACATATTAATCAAACTATCAAAATTAAATACAGGGCTTCCCTGGTGGCGCAGTGGTTGAGAGTCCGCCTGCCCATGCAGGGGACACGGGTTCGTGCCCCGGTCCGGGAAGATCCCACATGCTGCGGAGCGGCTGGGCCCATGAGCCATGGCCACTGAGCCTGCGCATCCGGAGCCTGTGCTCTGCAACGGGAGAGGCCACAGCAGTGGGAGGCTCCCATACCACAAAAAAAACCCAATTAAATACAAAGAACAAATATTAAAAGCACCAAGGGAAAAAAAACAAATAACACATAAGGGAATCCCCATAAGGTTAACAGCTGATCTTTCAACAGAAACTCTGCAAGCCAGAAGGGAGTGGCAGGACAGATTTAAAGTGATGAAGGAGAAAAACCTACAACTAAGAATACTTTACCCAGCAAGGAACTCATTCAGATTTGATGGAGAAATTAAAAGCTTTACAGACAAGCAAAAGCTATGAGAATTCAGCACCACCAAACCAGCTTTACAACAAATGCTAAAGGAACTTCTCTAGGCAGGAAACACAAGACAAGGAAAAGACCTTCAATAATAAACCAAAAAAATTAAGAAAGAGGTCATAGAAACATACATATCAATAGTTACCTTAAATGTAAATGGATTAAACGCTCCAACCAAAAGACTTAGACTGGCTGAATGGATACAAAAACAACACCCATATACACGCTGTCTACAAGAGACCCACTTCAGACCTAGGGACACATACAGACTGAAAGTGAGGGGATGGAAAAAGATATTCCATGCAAACGGAAATCAAAAGAAAGCTGGAGTAGCAATTCTCATATCAGACAAAATACACTTTAAAACAAAGGCTATTACAAGAGACAAAGTAGGACACTACATAATGATCAAGGGATCAATCCAAGAAGAAGATATAACAATTGTAAATATTTATGCACCCAACATAGGAGCACCTCAATACATAAGGCAAATACTAACAGCCATAAAAAGGGAAATCGAGAGTAACACCATCATAGTAGGTGACTTTCACACACCACTTTCACCAATGGACAGATCATCCAAAATGAAAATAAATAAGGAAACACAAGCTTTAAATGATACATTAAACAAGATGGACTTAATTGATATTTATAGGACATTCCATCCAAAAACAACAGAATACACAATCTTCTCAAGTGCTCATCGAACATTCTCCAGGATAGATCATATCTTGGGTCACAAATCAAGCCTTGGTAAATTTAAGAAAATTGAAATCATATCAAGTATCTTTTCTGACCACAACGCTATGAGACTAGATATCAATTACAGGAAAAGATCTGTAAGAAATACAAACACATAGAAGCTAAACAACACACTACTTAATAACCAAGAGATCACTGAAGAAATCAAAAAATACCTAGAAACAAGCAACAATGAAAACGCAACGACCCAAAACCTATGGGATGCAACAAATGCACTTTTAAGAGGGAAGTTTATAGCCATACAAGCCTACCTTAAGAAACAAGAAACATCTCAAATAAACCATCTAACCTTAGATCTAAAGCCATTAGAGAAAGAAGAACAAAAAAACCCCAAAGTTAGCAGAAGGAAAGAAATCATAAAGATCAGATCAGAAATAAATGAAAAAAAATGAAGGAAACGATAGCAAAGATCAATAAAACTGAAAGCTGGTTCTTTGAGAAGATAAACAAAATTGATAAACCATTAGCCAGACTTACCAAGAAAAAAAGAGACAAGACTCAAATCAATAGAATTAGAAATGAAAAAGGAGAAGTAACAACTGACACTACAGAAATACAAAGGATCATAAGAGATTACTACAAGCAACTCTATGTGAATAAAATGGACAACCTGGAAGAAACGGACAAATTCTTAGAAATGCACAACCTTCCGAGACTGAACCAGGAAGAAATAGAAAATATAAAAAGACCAATCACAAGCACTGAAATTGAAACTGTGATTAAAAATCTTCCAACAAAAGCCCAGGACCAGATGGCTTCACAGGAGAATTCTATCAAACATTTAGAGAAGAGCTAACACCTATCCTTCTCAAACTCTTCAAAAATATAGCAGAGGGAGGAACACTCCCAAACTCATTTTACGAGGCCACCATTACTGTGATAAGAAAACCAGACAAAGATGTCACAAAGAAAGAACACTATAGGCCAATATCACTGATGAACATAGATGCAAGAATCCTCAACAAAATACTAGCAAACGGAATCCAACAGCACATTAAAAGCACATTGATACACTATTATCAAGTGTGGTTTATCCCAGGAATGCAAGGATTCTTCAATATACGCAAATCTATCAATGTGATAAACCATATTAACAAATTGAAGGAGAAAAACCATATGATCATCTCAATAGATGCAGAGAAAGCTTTCGACAAAATTCAACACCCATTTATGATAAAAACCCTCCAGAAAGTAGGCATGGGGGAACTTTTCTCAACATAATAATGGCCATATATGACAAACCCAGAGCCAACATCATCCTCATGGGTGAAAAACTGAAACCATTTCCACTAAGATCAGGAACAAGACAAGGTTGCCCACTCTCACCAGTATTATTCAACATAGTTTTGGAAGTTTTAGCCACAGCAGTCAGAGAAGAAAAAGAAATAAAAGGAATCCAAATTGGAAAGGAAGTAAAGCTGTCACTGTTTGCAGATGACATGATACTATACATAGAGAATCCTAAGGATGCTACCAGAAAACTACTACAGCTAATCAATGAATTTGGTAAAGTAGCAGGATACAAAACTAACGCACAGAAAACTCTTGCATTTCTATACACTAATGATGAAAAATCTGAAAGTGAAATTAAGAAAACACTCCCATTTACCATTGCAACAAAAAGGATAAAATACCTAGGAATAAACCTACCTATGAGACAAAAGACCTGTATGCAGAAAATTATAAGACACTGATGAAAGAAATTAAAGGTGATACAAATAGATGGAGAGATATACCATGTTCTTGGATTGGAAGAAGCAACATTGTGAAAATAACTCTACTATCCAATCCATAGATTCAATGCAATCCCTATCAAACTACCACTGGCATTTTTCACAGAACTAGAACAAAAATTTCACAATTTGTATGGAAACACAGAAGACTCTGAATAGCCAAAGCAATCTTGAGAAAGAAAAACAGAGCTGGAGGAATCAGGCTCCTGGACTTCAGACTGTACTACAAAGCTACAGTCATCAAGACGGTATGGTACTGGCACAGAAACAGAAATTTAGATCAATGGAAGAGGACAGAAAGCCCAGAGATAAACCCAGGCACATATGGTCACCTTATTTTCGATAAAGGAGGCAAGAATATACAATGGAGAAAAGTCAGCCTCTTCAATAAGTGGTGCTGGGAAAAC
The DNA here is from genome assembly GCF_059928025.1 of Delphinapterus leucas. Lineage (NCBI taxonomy): Eukaryota > Metazoa > Chordata > Mammalia > Artiodactyla > Monodontidae > Delphinapterus > Delphinapterus leucas. Next base: position 12,100,831 of record NC_143144.1, read on the forward strand.
TGAACAGCTACAGGTAAAAGAATGAATTTAGAACACTCCCTAACACCATACACAAAAATAAACTCAAAATGGATTAAAGACCTAAATGTAAGGCCAGACACTATCAAACTCTTAGAGGAAAACATAGGGAGAACACTCTATGACATAAATCACAGCAAGATCCTTGTTGACCCACCTCCTAGAGAAATGGAAATAAAAACAAAAATAAAGAAATGGGACCTAATGAAACTTAAAACCTTTTGCACAGCAAAGGAAACCTTAAACAAGACAAAAAGACAACCCTCAGAATGGGAGAAAATATTTGCAAATGAAGCAACTGACAAAGGATTAATCACCAAAACATACAAGCAACTCATGCAGCTCAGTATCAAAAAAACAAACAACCCAATCCAAAAATGGCCAGAAGACCTAAATAGATGTTTCGCCAAAGAAGATATGCAGATTGCCAATAAACACATGAAAGGATGCTCAAGATCATTAATCATTAGAGAAATGCAAATAAAAACTACAATGAGATACCATCTCACACCGGTCAGAATGGCCATTATCAAAAAATCTACAAACAATAAATGCTGGAGAGGGTGTGGAGAAAAGGGAACACTCTTGCACTGTTGGTGGGAATGTAAATTGATACAGCCACTATGGAGAACAGTATGGAGGTTCCTTAAAAAACTAAAAACAGAACTACCATATGACCCAGCAATCCCACTACTGGGCATACACCCTGAGAAAACCATAATTCAAAAAGAGTCATGTACCACAATGTTCATTGCAGCACTATTTACAATAGCCAGGAGGTGGCAACAACCTAAGTGTCCATCAACAGATGAATGGATAAAGAAGATGTGACACATATATATAATGGAATATTACTCAGCCATAAAGAGAAACGAAATTCAGTTATTTCTAGCCAGGTGGATGGGCCTAGAGTCTGTCATACAGAGTGAAGTCAGAAAGAGAAAAACAAATACCATATGCTAACACATATATATGGAATCTAAAAAAAGAAAAAGAAAATAAAAGGTCAGAAGAACCTAGGGGCAAGATGGGAATAAAGATGCAGACCTACTAGAGAATGGACTTGAAGATATGGGGAGGGGGATGGGTAAGGTGGGACAAAGTGAGAGAGTGGCATGGGCACATATACACTACCAAACGTGAAATATATAGCTAGTGGGAAGCAGCTGCATAGCACAGGGAGATTAGCTCTGTGCTTTGTGACCACCTAGAGGGGTGGGATAGGGAGGGTGGGAGGGAGGGAGATGCAAGAGGGAAGAGATACGGGGATATATGTATATGTATAACTGATTCACTGTTATAAAGCAGAAACTAACATACCAATGTAAAGCAATTATACTCTAATAAAGATGTTAAAAAAAAAAAAGTAAGTTTGGCTTATAGTCCCCTTCTGGGAGGATTTTGTTCTCATGTTCCTACCTGGACTGATTGTTTTCTAATCAAAGGACACAGCTATTCCTTGGCTCTGCCAGTTATTCGCATCCTGCGAAGTCCCATTGCTTGAATCCTGTGTTGGATCCCGTTTCCTGGATTCTAGGTAATATTCCTGATACACTGGCCATGTTAGTGGAATACAGTTTTCATTACCATCATGAGAATGAATGTGGTGCTCATAGGTTAATTTTCGTGAACCATCATGTCTGAAAAATGTGTTTATCGTCTATTTGATCTCCTATTTCCCAGCTTTCTTTATGATGTATTTTTGGAAGAGTTTCTCAATAATAGCTTTGTATAACTTACTAGATTCTTAAATTCTAATTATCATATTTTTAACTTAGAAATTTAAGAAATTTTTCTTGTTATCTACTCCTTTTTATTATTTTTCTTCTTCTGTAATGGAAAACGTATCTTCTCTCATTGCTATGAAGGTTAATTCTAATTTGTAAAACTTTTCCTCTTCTTGCATTGTTATTTTCTCTTCTGAAACCCTCTTTGACCTATTTGATTTGATCTCACAGGTTTTTCTCAAATGTAAGTATTTTAGGCTTGAAGCATTATTAAGAGTGAAATTTTATGTTGATCATGTATGGGAATGATGGACCTTTGGTAATGGGTAGGATGGTAATCTGAGCTTTTCTTTGCAGGTGTATTACCAGTGTACGGCAGAGAAACAGAATCAGTAGGAGATAGAGAGAGATAAAGATAGGTAGATAGGTAGATAGGTAGGTAGATAGATAGATAGATAGATAGATAGATTGATTTTAAGGAATTGGCTTATGACATCATCGAGGCTGGCAAGTCCAAAATCTGCAGGATGACCTGACAGACTGGAGACCCAGACTGCAGTTCAAGTTTAAAAGCCTTCTGCTGGCACAGTTCCCTCTTGTCCAGGGAAGGTCAGTATTTTGTTCTGTTCAAGTCTTCAACTGATTGCATGAGGTCCAGCCGCATTATAGTAGAAAATCTGCTTTTAAATTAGTCCACCAATTTAAATGTTAGTTTCATCTAAAACACCCTCCCAGAAAGATACAGAATAATGTTTGACTAACTATGGCCCAGCAAAGTTGACGCAGAAAATTAACCATCACAGTGGGATACCTAAATATAAGTAACAGTAAGTATTCTTTCTTATCTAGAAGGTTTTCCAGGAGAAAGCTCTCTAATTTTTTGCCTGAAGATAGCAAGCATGCCTGCAGACTGGGAGCGAAACAGGGAAACAGGGCTGGGGAAGAGACTGTCACCAACATTGTATAGAATCTCTCGGTATCTCCCTGTTTTGGGTACAGTTGCGCACACACACTCTCTGCATGACATATCTGGAGACTTCCAGTTCAATTTCTCCAAAGGGTGAATGCTGGTCTCTGCTAGGGTATGAAAAGGAACTTGAAATTCTAACTGGTCCTTTATACAGATGCGTAAAAAGTCATCTTATTTTCAATGCCACAGTTCACCTATGACTTCTGGGGTAACTAGATGTCCCTATTCTTCACCATTTCCTAGATTTCATGGTATGGATTAGTTTGCTTCTCTTTACATTGCCTTCTGCAAGCCCTTAGGTTTCAGCTTTTTTTTTACTCTGTTAACCTAGTTGCCTGTTTTTTTTCCAGTTGTCCAACCCCCCAAAATTTGTTGACAAAGCCTGTCTATTGGTATCACTTCTGTTTTATTTTCATGTGTTTATACTTTTAAAAACAGCTTTATGAAGATATAATTCACGTACCATGCAACTCATCCATTGAGTTTATAACTACATCTTTAAAAAATTATTTTTTGGAGTTACAGTAGGGATTAGAAATAAACATGTGTGTTAGAAAACAAGTTCCCTATAATTTTTGCTTTGGCCTTTTTAAACCTTGCATGTAGATGTTTTAAAAATTGAAATTTAATTAACCTATCATAAAATTCACCATTTAAAACCATTCAGAGGTTTATAGTACAGTTCAAAAGTTGTGCAATCATTACCACTATCCAGAATATTTTCATTACCCTCAAAAAGAATACCTATTATCAGTCATTCTCCATTTCCACCTTCCTCTGGCCCCTGGAAACCAGTAATCTACTTTCTGTCTCTATGGATTCCTATTCTGGACATTTAATATAAATGACAACATACAATATATGGCCTTTTGTGTCTGGTTTCTTTCATTTAGCAACATGTTTTCAAAGTTCACCTGTGTTGTAGCATATTGATACTTCACTCCTCTTTATAAATGAATACTATTCCATTATATAGATATAGCATATATTGTTTATCCATTCATCTGTTGATAGACTTTTGTGTTTTTTCCACATTTGTCTATTATGAATAAAACTGCTTTGAACATTTGTATACAAGTATTTTTGTGAACATATGGTCATTTCTCTTGAATTCATATCTGGGTGTGGAATTGCTAGGTTATATGATTACATTATTGTTAACCTTTTGAGGAATGGCCAAACTGTTTTCCAAAGTTACTACCCAGTGTCTCAGGGTTCCAATTTCTCTGTATCCTCATCAACACTTGCTATTTTCCATTTTAGATTATAGCTATCCTAGTAGGTATGAAATACCTCATTGTGGTTTTGATTTTAATTTACTTAGTGACTAATAATGTTGGGCCATTTGCATAAAATATCCATGGCCATTTGTATAAAATCTTTATGGAGAAATGTCTATTCAAATCCTTTGTCCATTTGTAATCGTGTTGTCTCTTTATTGTTGATTGTGAGATTTTTATATTCTGAACATTAGACCCTTATCAGATATATGATTTGCAAATATTTTCTCTTGTTCTGTGTGTTAGCTTCTCACTTTCTTGAGAATGCCCTTTGACACACCAATTTTTTTTAATCTGATATATGTTGTATTTTTTTTTCAGGCTCAATAGCCATGGCTCACAGGCCCAGCCGCTCCGCGGCATGTGGGATCCTCCCGGACCGGGGCACGAACCCGTGTCCCCTGCATCGGCAGGCGGACTCCCAACCACTGTGCCACCAGGGAAGCCCTATATGTTGTATTTTTGATTGCTTGTGGTTTAGGTGTTATATCTAAGAAACCATTGCCTAATTCAAAGTCACAAATATTTACATTTTCTTCTAGTAATTTTATAGTTTTACCACCTAAACTTAGCTCTTCAATCAATTTTGAGTTAACTCTCATATGACGTGTTAGAGATCCAAGTTTATTCTTTTCCAAGTGGATATACAGTTATCCCAGTACCATTTGTTGAAAAGACTATTTTTTCACATTGAATTCTCTCAGCAGCCTTGTCAATAGTCAATGACTATACATGCATGGGTTTATTTCTAGAGTCTCAATCTTTGTCCAGCCTGTAGATCCATCCCTATACCAGTGCTGCACTGTCTTGATTTCTTTAGCTTTTGGTAAGTTTGAAATTGATAAGTGTGATTCCTCCTACTCTGTTCTTTTTTCAGATTTATATGGCTATTCTGGCTCTCTTGCATTTGCATATGAATTTTAGGACTGACTTGTTCATTTCTTCAAAAAGTTACCTGATATTTTGATAGGGATTGATTGCCTTTAATATGTACATCAATTTGGAATATACTGCCACCATATCAATATTAGGTCTTCTAAACCATTAATAAGGTATCCTTTCCTATTTAGGCTTTTAAAAATTCTTTCAACATTGTAATTGAAAGATTTCAGTGTACAAATCTTAAACATTTTTTGTGAAAAATTTCCTATTTTATTATGTTCAATGTTATTGCGAGTAAAAAAAATGCAATTTATTTTTGTATATTAATCTTTTATTCTGCAAACTTACTGAAATTGTTTACTAGCTGGAATAGTTGTTTTTGCGTGTGAGTTTCTTAGGGTTTTCTATACATAAGGTTTTGTCATCTGCAAATACGGATAGTTTTTACTTCATCCTTTCCAATCTGTCCTGGCTAGAACCTCGACTACAATGTACAAAGGCAGCAATGACAACTGACATTCTGTGTTGTTCCTGATCTTCAGGTGAACACTTTCAATCTCACACCATTGTCTATGATGTTAGGTTTTTCAGATGTCTCTTTTCAGGTTGAGGAAATTCTCTTCTATTCCTAGTTTGTTGAATGTATGTATCATGAAAGAGTGATCGGTTTTTTCAAATGCTTTTTCCATGTTTTTTGAGATGACTGCAATTTTTTTTTCATTCAATTGATAAGATACACTATTTTTGAATGTTGCCTTACTGGGATAAACCTTTCTTGGTCATGGTGTATAATCCTTTTTGTATCTTTTGGTTTAAGTTTTCTAAGTTTTGAGGATTCTTACATCTATATTTATTAGGGATATCAGTCTATATTTTTCTTTTCTTATAACGTCTTTATCTGGTTTTAGTATTAGGGCAATATTGGCCTCAAAGAATAAATTATGACATGTTCCCTGCTCTTCTTTTTTTCTTTTTCGGTTTGGAAGATTTTGAGAACAACTGGCATTAATTCTCTTTTAAACATTTGGTAGAACTCACCAGAGAATGAACAGAGTCCTCGGCTCTTTATTGTTGGACGTTTTTTTGTTTGCTGACTCAGTATTTTACTTGTTATAGTTATTTGGATTTTCCATGTCTTCTTGAATCAGTTTTGGTAGTTTGTGTCTCTCTAGGAATTTACCCATTACATCTAGGTTATCTACTGTTCCTTTACAATCTGTTTTATTTATTCAAGGTCAGTAGTAATATCCCTCTTTCATTTCCAATCATAATAATTAGAATCTCCTTATTTTTTTCTTTTCTTAGTCAGTCTAGCTAAAGTTTGTCCACTGTTGATCCTTTCAAAGGGTCAACTTTCCTTTTTAAATTATTTTTCTCAATTTTTTATTCTTATTTTCTATTTCATTTATTTCTGCTCTATTGTTTTATTTCCTTCTTTCTGCTTGTTTTAGGTTTTATTTGCTCTTCTTTTTCATGGTTTTGAAGGTGGAAGCTTAGCTTATTTTCTTAAGGAGCTTTTACATTTTTAATATAGGCATTTATAGCTATTAATTTCCTTCTAAATACTGCTTTTACTCCATCATAAGGTTTGGAGTGTAGTTTTAGAACAAGTTTTGCAACTGTTTTCATTTTCATTAATCTGAAGATATTTTCAATTTTCTCTTGTGATTTTAAAAAATTCATTGGCTATTTAGGAGCATATGTTTAATTTCCACTAAATATTGTAGGTTCCCAATATTTTTTCTACTACTGATTTCTAACTTCATTCCACTGTGATCAGAGTATATACTTTACATGATTTTTATACTCAAATTATTGAGACATAATATCCTTTCAAAAAGTTCTGCCCCTTCCCCTCTCTCCTCTCCTTCTGGGACTCCCACTGTGTAATTCATGTTCTTGATGAGGCTTACACATACCTGAGATTGTCAAATTTCCTTCATGATACTTTGTTTCTGTTCTTCAGACAGGATAATCTCAGTTGGGCTACATTCAAATTCACCAATTCTTTCTTTCACCAGTTCAAATCTGCTCTTGAGTCCCTCTAGTAAATATTTTACTTGAGCTATCATACTTTTCAAATTCAGAATGTGTACACTTTATATGTGTGTGTGTGTGTGTGTGTGTGTGTGTGTGTCTATAGGTAATTTTTCTCTCTTTAATGATATTCTCTATTTGATATTCCAATGTCCAGGCATTCTTAAGAGCCATGTCTATTTATTGATTTTTTTCCCCATGTATGGGCCACATTTGTTGTTTATTTGCATGTCTCTATTTTTGTTGTTGTTGATAACTGGAAATTTAAAATAATACAGTGTGGCAACTCTAGAAACCAGATCCTCCCCCTTTCCAGAGTCTGCTTGTTTTATCATTAGGAACTTTTGAAGTAATTCTATAAAGTCAGTATTTTTTCTTGTATATGATCACTGAAATCTCTACTCTGTTAGCTTTATTTTGGCTTAACTAATGATTGAACTGATATTTCCTTAAATGCTAGGAAGCAATAAATCCCTCAGTCTTTGCTGAAGGGCTTTGTGTTTATATCCAGGCATGTTTTCAGCACTCAGTAAGGCAGGTAACACTTGTGCATTTGCCTTCACGCTTATGTAGAGCTTCAAAGTTAGCTAGATATGAGAGCTTAGGGCTCTCTCAGGTCTTTTTTGGGCAAGTACACCTGTGTATGGCCTTCTAGGTTCCCAGAATATGGCATAACTTTCCGAAAACACTATGGACATCTCATTCCTCAGCTTTTCCTTTTAATCTTTCTCATCTGTTGTCTGCATCTGCTATTATACTCCATTATGTCAAGCAGTGTGAAGTTAAGACACTTGCCTGTAATTGCTTTTGAAAAACACCCCCAGGTGAAGAATTTTTGCTCTGACTGAGCTCCAAACTAGGTCAAATACAGACAATCTTGTAAGTGGGGTCTTCCAGGGAACTACCAAGAGGTTAAATAATAGGAATTCTTTGGGAATGAGGCTTTGGAAGTGATCCAGTCCTCTTCTGCTCCCTCCAATGGCTACCAGGCTGCATCAGGACTGTGGATTGTTAATTTTCAAGGTTGCCACAGAGCTGGAGAGCACGGGATGTCATGGGGCAAGTTAAAATGCCACAAAAGTTGCTGTGCTTACTGAGATTCAACTGCTTTTCTTGAATAAATTTTTCCTGGGTTATTGCAAATCTTTGGTTGATTTTCAGAGTTCTGAAAATAACAATTCTGTAATTTAAAAAATAATTTCTGTTATGGAGGAGCTCATTTTCAGAGGTCCTTATTTTGCCATTTTTGGTGATGCCACTGTCATTGGGTTTTGGTGATAGAACTTGAGACATTTAGAGAATTATTTATGCTGAAATGGCACAGCCTATAAAGATGTACCCTAGGGCTTCCCTCGTGGCACAGCGGTTGAGAATCCACCTGCCGATGCAGGGGATGCGGGTTCGTGCCCAAGTCCGGGAGGATTCCACATGCCGCGGAGCGTCTGGGCCCGTGAGCCATGGCCGCTGAGCCTGCGCGTCCGGAGCCTGTGCTCCGCAGCGGGATGCATACATTAGTTTGCATTTTTGTTATTATATCTGCTTTAATCAACAGACATAATTATATCTCCTCCCGATTGGGTAATGTGGAGCGATTAATTTCATATAAGACATGATTAACATATACCGCATTGCCTGGAGGTTTGAGGAATATAAACTTTGTGCTCACCAGGGCTAGGAGACTCAGCTTTTTCCCCAATTGGTCTAGGGTGCAGATAGTAATGAAAAATGCTTCAATTTGAAAAATATCTGGAGATATTTTCTGTGTTCAAAGGTCAATTCATTAGAGAAAAATAACCAGCTATTAGCTTTATCTTTGATGCTAAAAAATTAGCACATTGTTCCTTAAATATATTAACCTACAGAAGAATACTGCCCAACAAATTATGAGAGGAAAATGATTAATGTGGTACAGTTATGATTACTTTGCCATAAATGGACCATATTATAATGGATTCCTCCAGAGCCAAAATTAACTGGGATGATAGCCTTAAGTTTTTACTACATTCTAGACACTCTGGCCTGTGGATCACTAACCATACTTGCTCAGCTTATGAGGCCTGGATGATAATGATACCCTTGCAAAGTACAGGGCCATGTTTAGTGCCCCTTTAAGGGCCAGCATGTGGGAAAAAACAGCTATGTCATTCCCCAAAGTTTCCACAAAGGGGCATCTATTCAAACCATGCTCAGGCAACATGCTGATGGCATTTATTTGATGCTTTTCTCTATTTGCTTTTGTGGCTTTGCTACTGGTATTACCTCTAGCCCTAATTAGCAGGAACCACTTTCCTTAGTCACACAAAAGGTTTATATCGACTTATGCCTTTCTTGCCTAGGGTTTTCTTGAGCTGCCTGTGCTATGAATTGCTATTGCTCTACCTGTCAGTGTAGAGTCCTATGACAGGCCAAACATAAAATTTGCAGTTATGTATCATGGCTTGACTAGTACCTCTGCTAGTGAGTGGCTTACAACTGGATAAACACCCTGGCACCCTCTCCCGTTTTTTCTGTTTTCTTCATTTGCTACCTACTGAAGTTCCATATATCCTGGAAACAAACCAGGAAGCCTGTGGCACAAGCAGCCTAGAAGATCCATAAACCTTGCTTTCTGAATTCCTGTCACCTCTCCTGAATCCTCCTTCCCTGAGAGATTAAGGCATCCTTAGCTGGATGGAATCTACCCGACATTCTTAGTCCCTTTGACACTGCTTCAGGCTCCTATGAGAGCCTCCGTTGGCAAGACCAGGGATGTCCCTTGGTATCTGCCCAGGGTATTCAATGAGTTCTTCCTACAGTGGTTTGTCATATCTGCTCCTCCAACTTTCAGAGTGGAAGGGAGTTTACAAACACATTTGCTATGACATATTTAACATCTCAGTCCTGATAAAAAGCTCCTTGGTAGGACTAGGACTTTGGTTTGAATCAGGGGGTTAAATTTTCTAGTGAGCCTATTTCACACTCTACCACCATGGGGGTCCAGTGTACGCAGCTCCAGAATCCTTTACCAGTATGTAATGATATTCTGCTTTTAATTGTTTCACTGTCATCAGTAGTGAGGCAAAGGTAATAAACCTATTAACAAGGACTGAACCATAACCATGCAGAGCTCTAACAGCTAACATCTTCCTAGAGGCAGAAACCTGGCTGGAATCCTAGCTTTCAGGTGGCATAACTCCCTGAGATCAGCAGATAGCTCAAAGTCATTATCTAAGGCCCAGCTCCTTATCTTTTGGCTTTTATGGTGTGGATGACTCAGACAACAATTCAGCACCTCAGGGGGAACTGGCTTGATCCAGGGGGTACTATGTCATCTGAACAGAGGGCATATGTGGCCTCATACATGCCAGCAACTGGGATGATAGTATTTGCATTAGTCTGACAGGGTATAGCTAAGTACCACAGAGTGGGTGGCTTAAACAACAAACATTAATTTCTCACAATTCTGGAGGCTAAAAGTTCAACATCAAGGAGGTGACAGGATTGGTTTCTTCTGAGGACTCTCTCCTTGGCTTGTAGATGGCTATCTTTTCCCTGTGTGTTCACATTGTCTTTCTTCTGTATGTATCTATGCCCAAATGTCCTCTTCTTCTAAGGACACCAGTCGAATTGGATTAGGGCCCATCCTAATGACCTTATTTTAACTTAATCACTTCTTTAAAGGCCCTGTCTCCAAATACAGAAACATTTTTCGGTTAGAACTTCACCATATATGTGTTAGAGAGATGCAATCCAGCTGTTAACACTATTACTTCTGAAAAATTATATTAACCTAGATCTACTATTTTCCCTGAAAAAATTCTCACCTGACCACTATCAGGAAATGTGAATATCTATTTTTACTCCCAATAATGCCACCTGTAGGAAGTTATTTGTGCATAGATTTGAAGCTCTGATATTAACCTATTTTCCAAGTTTGTGTCACACGCACATAAAAGGATGTTTGAAATTGGCTTCTCCAAAAGAGTACACCATATCTAAATTGGTTAAGTTGCCAATCAGCTAACCCATTGAAAATGTGTTGTGTGCATGTCAGCCTGGGTGTAGCTTGTGACCTCCCAATAGTACTGTGAACCAAAGGGAACCCCCTCCGCTGTCCTCATCTAGGAATCTGTAAGACCTCAGGTGACCTTGTCTGTATTAAAAGTTTTCCTTTAGAATGACCATCTATTACTGTGTAATAATAAATGTCATTCATTCTGTTTTTACTCTCTGGGCAATAATTAATGATATGCAAATATCCATAGGAATATAAGAAGGCCAAGTAAGTAAACTCATGGCCAAACAATGTACCAGGGAAGACTTCAATACATGAAGCAGCTCCATGGGTGGTGCTAGGCTTTGTAAGGTTGTTCTTCAGAATGGGAACTAACACACAGGTGGCTGGCCTGCTCTCCACAGGCTGGAGAAGGTAGCTAGGCTCTCCTGGTGGAGTGAACCCATGGAGGTAAACAATAAGCAAATTTTGTCTGGAAAAATCTTAACTAAGTGATCAAACTTTATGCATACAGTGTATCAAGGAGAGCTTCAACTTTCCACTCCATTTTTTCTCACCTCTCCTTCTGTACCGTCTTAGCCTTCTCTGCTGGGTGAGGAGACAAGGTGCTGGTGGCCCCTGCTGTGTTCTCCCCATTCCCCTGGACCCCTTTCTAGGAATGACCTGTATTACCAGGAATGAGCTCTCTCGGGATTTTTTTTTTTTTTTTTTAACTAATAACTGTGTTGGTTCATAGAGGATGTTCCTCTCTTTTTCTTTTTTTGCGGTACGTGGGCCTCTCACTGTTGTGGCCTCTCCCGTTGTGGAGCACAGGCTCCGGACGCGCAGGCTCAGCGGCCATGGCTCACGGGCCCAGTCACTCCATGACATGTGGGATCCTCCCGGACCGGGACATGAACCTGTGTCCCCTGCATCGGCAGGCAGACTCTCAACCACTGCGCCACCAGGGAAGCCCGAATGTTCCTCTCTTCAACAAGGCTTTTTAACCAAAGAAGAAAGTTATCAACCAGTATGGTGCTCCTTGACCTCTCCCAACTTTCCTCTAAATATAAAAATTAGCATGAGGCAGGTCTTTCCCTTAGATCACAACCCATGAACTGTCCAGTTATGTCCAGCTGTGTCCAATTATAGACATCATCTAGACTTCTTACATAAATGAGCCAACATTTCTGATTTTAGTATAATCATCTTGCTTTCATATACAATTTTTAGAAATCTAATAACTTGGTAGCTTGCTTCTCAGTATTCTGACAGTGATATATATATATATAGATAGATAGATAGATAGATAGATAGAAAGATATAGATATATATATCAAACCACTTCTTTTAAAACTATTCACTCTTGTTTTATTGGCTCATATGAGTGAATAATAAATGTTAGGAATTTATGATCTGTTTCACTCTATGTGAATGCATTACATATCTTAGGATAATAATTAATGGCAGTGATATCCTGCAAAAAGTGCCCCATTTGGGGCAAAGAAATATAATGCACCAGGAAGACAGAAAGAAAAGAACAAGTATTTAAGAGTCTCTGAAAGCAGATCTTAATAGATCTAATAATATATAATGTGCTATTTGAATTTCAAGTTCTAAACTTTTAGTGCTGAACATCTGGAGCACTTTCATAAAAGACCAGCTTTCTTTTAGCTGCCTACCATCCTGAGAATAATGTAAGTGAACTAATAACTCCCACAGATCAAATGGTTATGCATATGGTCGGACAAGATTGTTATACAAATACACCTTGACATGAACAAGCCTGTTGCCCACTCAGTGTAAATGAACATCTGCTGATTGTGTAGTATGTTAATTAAACACATTTAGAAAGACTGGTTCACTCAGAACATTGGCAAAAAAATGATACAGTGCTTAAACCCAGGCAACTGGCACTAATTTGTTTAACAATGGAAATTAATCATTGTACTATTTTCTACTTCCGCACTTTCTTAAAATTTCCTAATGGCTCACCAAAAGCCTTCTACTGAGTACTACAAGTTTAGATAATTTTTAAGGGCATGGAAAAGATAGACCATGTCTCTTCCAGAAGTTTTAGGATGTTGTTTAGACAAGAACTAGGCATACAGAGGAATTGGACATATTTACACAGGAAAAAGATAGAGACATATGCTTTTGTTTAAAGGGAAGCCCTACTGATAACTGTGATGGGGTTAGAAAATGTAAAACTGCGTTTTCAGGAATTGATAGAATATATTCCATTCTTCCAATCCAAGAACATGGTATAGTACAGCCACTATGGAGAACAGTATGGAGGTTCCTTACAAACTAAAAATACAGCTACCATATGGTCTAGCAATCCCACTCCGGGGCATACACCCAGAGAAAACCATGGGTCAAAAGGGTACATGCACTCTAACGTTCATTGCAGTGCTGTTCACAAGAGCCAAGGCATGGAATCAACCTAAATGTTCATTGACAGATAAATGGATAAAGAAGATGTAGTACATACATACAATGGAATATTACTCAGCCATCAAAAAGAATAAAATACTGTAATGCCATTTGTAGCAACATGGATGGACCTGGAGATAATCATACTAAGTGAAGTCAGACAGAGAAAGACATATATGATATCACTTATATGCAGAATCTAAACTAAATAATATAAATGCACTTATTTATAAACAGAAACAGACTCACAGACTCACAAAACAAATTTATGGTTACCAAAGGGGAAAGGTGGGAGAGAGGGATAAATTGGGAGTTTGGGATTGACATATACACACTACTATATTTAAAATAGATAATGAACAATGACCTACGGTATAGCACAGGGAACTCTACTCAATATTCTGTAATAACCTAAATGGGAAAAGAATTTGAAAAATAATAGATATATGTATAATTGAATCACTTTGCTATACACCTGAAACTAACACAACATTGTAAATCAACTGTACTCCAACATAAAATAAAAATTAAAAAAAAACAAAGTATTGCAAAGGATGAAAAGAAGTCTTTCTCTGCAGAGGTGGTGGTAATTGTTGAGCACAAGTATAGTAATTAGGAAATAAATAAGTTTATAAAAAATTAATAAAAGTCTACAGAATATCAATTTACATTCCCACCAACAGTGCAAGAAGGTTCCCTTTTCTATACACCCTCTCCACCATTTATTGTTTGTAGATTTTTTGTTGATGGCCATTCTGACTGGTGTGAGGTGATACCTCATTGTAGTTTTGATTTGCATTTCTCTAATAATTAGTGTTGTTGAGCACAGTATGGAGGCTCCTTAAAAAACTAAAAATAGAACTACCATATGACCCAGCAATCCCACTACTGGGCATATACCCTGAGAAAACCATAATTCAAAAAGAGTCATAGGGCTTCCCTGGTGGCGCAGTGGTTGAGAGTCCGCCTGCCTATGCAGGAGACATGGGTTCGTGCTCCGGTCTGGGAAGATCCCAAATGCCGTGGAGCGGCTGGGCCAGTGAGCCATGGCCACTGAGCCTGTGCGTCCGGAGCCTGTGCTCCGCAATGGGAGAGGCCACAACAGTGAGAGGCCTACGTACCACAAAAAAAAAAAAAAAAAAAAGAGTCATGTACCACAATGTTCATTGCAGCTCTATTTACAATAGCCAGGACATGGAAGCAACCTAAGTGTCCATTGAAAGATGAATGGATAAAGAAGATGTGGCACATATATACCATGGAATATTACCCAGCCATAAAAAGAAATGAAATTGAGTTATTTGTAGTGAGGTGGATGGACCTAGAGTCTGTCATACAGAGTTAAGTCAGAAAGAGAAAAACAAATACCATATGCTAACACATATATATGGAATCTACAAAAAAAAAAATGGTTCTGAAGAACCTAAGGGCAGGACAGGAATAAAGACGCAGACGTAGAGAATGGACTTGAGGACCCGGGGTGGGGAAGGGTAAGCTGGGACTAAGTGAGAGAGTGGCATGGACTTATATATGCTACCAAATGTAAAATAGATAGCTAGTGGGAAGCAGCCACATAGCACAGGGAGATCAGCTCAGAGCTTTGTGACCACCTAGAGGGGTGGGATAGGGAGTGTGCGAGGGAGACGCAAGAGGGAGGAGATATGGGGATATATGTGTATGTATAGCTGATTCACTTTGCTATAAAGGAGAAACTAACACACCGTTGTAAAGCAATTATACTCCAATAAAGATGTTAAAAAAAAAGTCTACAGAATAGGACAATCAGGGATAAGATTTAGAAGTCTTAATAATGTGATAGAAAGAGCAAGAAGCTATAATTTTTAAAATTATGGTTAAGATATGGTGAGTTACTGATCCAACATTTGCTTACGTAATCTAAAAAGTCACCTTTAATATAAAGAACGAGGTGTTAGGAAATCTTTATGATGTTTTACAAAAGATAATAACTTTCTGGCAAGCATTCACTCACTACTGATTACTTACTATGTATAAAATACCATGTTATTAACATATAAAAAAGGCATGGGTCCTGATTTAAACTTAAAATCTCCAACAGTATTAAGACAAGCATGTAATATCTATAATAAAAGTAGACTGCTTTAAGGCTCATAAAAGTAATAAATACCCTGGGAGTTAAATTATGGAGAGAGTAATTCCAAAAGGGGGCAAGACAGCTCTCTATGTCACTAAGACACTGAACAGAAGAAATTGTACTATCAGCTTAATGTTACTCAAAATATGATATAAAAGGGACTTAGAATCCTGGATCCAGCATCCACTTGTTGTGTTACTTCAAGTAAGTTATTTAATATCATTAAGTATAATTTTTCCATCTGTAAAATAAGGATATTAATACTAACTTTCTTCCTCTAAGAGTAAAGTGAAATGATTAATAAAAATTATACATTTAGTGAATGGCACTTGTGAACGCCCATTAATGGTTGATTTTTCAGATACATTAAGCAAACAAGGAATAATATTGCTTTTTTCTGCTTCCCTTGAAATTATTTTCATAGAAATTCTCAAGTGAAAATTAACGGTTCGAATGAAGATTATTTTTACAGAGATATTTTAATCCTAAACCTAAATGATACTGAACAAGTTTCCTTCAGAATTAACAATATCTTAAGTTTTATGATACCCATCATACCAGTACATCAGGTATTTATTGCTTAGAAGTGGAACTGAGTTATCTGTTGAGGGATTTAATTTGCAAAAGTAAAATATAAGATAGAATAGAGGAAAATCCACTTAAAATACAGGAGACCAAGGACCAAATACTCATGATTGTAGGTTTTCCAGCACTCAAATTATTTCCATTAGATAAGACAGTCTTTGCATTCCTATGTGTGCCAAATAGGGCTCCCAAATTAAAACTCAATGTGTTTTTGCATGTTTGGAGTTTACTTGGTAAAGGGAAGTAATGTGAAAGTAAAAATAAAAAATTAAAATATTTTGGTATTATTTTCATTAGGCGTTTCCTTAAGAGTTTACATATAACTATCTTTTGTCATGAGAAATACATGACAAATACAAATCCTTTTTGTTTTACTTTGTCCTCTTCACAACGTAAGACAAAACAGATATAACTTGCAGTTATAATAGGTGAGCTTTACAATCATGCAATATTATAATAAATGTGAAAGGAGAAAACAAAAAAAGGACATAATTCTCAAGCATTAATTTGGAGAATTTAGGAAAAAATTAAAATCTTGCTTTCTGTGTTTTAATACATATGCATTTGAAATGAGCTTTTTCCCTCTAGGAACTTCTGACTCTAAACATTAGTTTTTAATTTTTGAGAATGCAAAGTATGAATCATTGACAAGAAATGTAATAGGTGATCCTTAACTATTTATCAACAGAGCAGAATACCAATGACTTCTTTCCTCCCCCTCTCCCAAAAAAGACAGATTTGTCATTCTTCTTTCCAACACCTCTGTTCTCCACAGTTGTGAAAAATTTTACCTCTGGTGGCTGGGTGGCATTTCCTACAGACCAAAAGAAATATGTCTGGCAGTTGGCCAGGCTAACTATTTCCAAACATAAGGCTAAGATGAATGTTACCACCCAAACAACTTCTGCCAAATCTGGTTCCATTGCCCCCCTCCATGGTCTAAATACCCAATGGGCAAAATCATGCTACAGAAAAATCCTCAAGAGAAAGGAAAGTGCCAAAGAAATGAATCATGGGAAGAGGCAAGAGGTTCTGTTTCACTGAAAGTCATCTGCTTAGAAAGAAGGCTATTTTAGGCTCTAGCCCTGTTTCACCATCAATTGACGATGAATGTTTTTCTCCAAGCCCTGGCAGAATTTCTCTCCTTATCTAATCAGTGTTCACAGTACCAGTTCCATAAAAAAAAAATGGAATTGGTTTTAGTGACCACATTCAAGTAAGCCTGCCAATTTTTTCTTGCATTGCTGAAGCTTGCAGTAGTTATGCACATATATCTTTCACCATGAATGAGGCAGTCTTTGTTCCTTTCATGTTTTTCATGTTGGCTATGCTATTGTGACCATAGTCACATGAATTGGTCTAAGCCTTTATCTTCAGAGGCTTTGACAAAGTTAATCTCTTATACAAACTGGACATGAGCCAGTATTCATAAGTCTCTACAACAGAACAGCATGTTGTGACAAAGCACAAGCAATATTTTCAGCCAGTTGATTGCAAAGCATATGGATATTTTCCCCTTCTTGGGAGAATTTTATGAGGATGGCAAAGTGTTCATTTGGAACATTTTATGTTTGGGCCATAATGCTCCTTTCAATACCTTGGAGGTTTAAGTTGTGACCACTGATATTACCTATGTATTATGAAATTCAATAAAATTGAGAAAACATTTTTAATCACTGTATTTCAGGTACTAAGTACTAGAGATATAAAGAGAAATAGAATGTAAGGCAAATGAATGTTTCCAAGATTTCCTAATAAGTTTGGCAATAGGAACAGTTTTAAGTTTAGAGGTTTTAAAGATTCACCTCTAATTTTTTTGCAGTTGTATTTATTATATGTGGTCAAATTATACTCAATTTCTTATTTTTTCCAGATGGGGCTTAATGCCAGTTTTTCTATACAGAAAAATACATTGTCTTGTTTTTCTGTATTTCCCAAACACTATTATCTTTCATGCTAAGATGCTCAAAACTGCAGAAATTCAGTAGTTCAAGATTTACCAAGTATAGCAACTAATGCCTTTTGTTCTTAACTTGGTGATTCATTCAACTTATTTCAATATACCTAGTAAATATTTAAAACTACCAGTAGTCCATAACTTTTAGAAGTGTCTCTAGAAAAAATATTTTCACTTGACTGCTATGGGGGGAAATACTGATGATATATGTCTTTCCTATATTTTGTGTAAGTCATCAGAGAAAACAATAAAATGATGGAGTAAAAGTGGTGAGCATTAAAACTTTTTTTAAAGTCCTATTAAAATGGAATGAGCAGAATGACCAAGTTTGAAGCATTGAAAAGTTGGCACTGCATATATTTTTATATAGTTCATAGTTTTTGCAAATCCCTTACCTGATTCAACTAAGAGATAATCTTTAATATTTGAATGGACTCATGAGACATTTCACTGGGTAGTGGAAAGAATTCTGGATTTGAAGTTATGTGTGGGTCTATTTTATCTTCAGTTTTGATCTGATCTACATATTTGCTGGGGGGAATTTTCCTTATGACATTCACAAGTGTCACACTTGGCAAAGGAAGTATGAAAATATTAGCAGGAGATTTCAAATATTGGCAAACATTCTAACTTAGGTATGTAGATTGAGATGCTTTAATTATAAATTTTTCAGTTTTCATGAAAATCAGTTTATTATTTTTTTTAATATGGCCACAGCTTGCACCAATAGCATTAGCCTCCTTTTTTTTTTTTTTTTCCTTGCCTTGTTGGATATAAGGGAGCAGGGTAAGATATCTGGATACAACAGTAAAAGATCATCCATACATTCACATTAACTAAAGAACTCAGAGTCTGTGTTTCAGGAATGGTGAGCATAATCAAAGTTTATCAAAATTACGTCTGCTTTCCAGGGATGGAAGCTTTGTAATGGGGAATAAACACTACTATTACAAGATCTGAATTTGAGACTATTTTTCTTGCCATTTACAATGTGTTTGAATCTCATCTCTAAAGAGAATAAAATAGTATCTTTCTCAAAGGTCTATTGAAAGAAATCAGTGATGTGATATATTTGAAAACATTTTTAGATATTAGGAAGCATTAACTTACCTATGACTTTTAGCGGGTGAATGTTTGGTTCTGGCTTTGAGAATACGTTTTATTATTCCGTGTTCACTCAAGGAAAACATAGATGAATAATATCATGAGGTGTGGTTTCTGGATTGTGTGTAACTTCTATTTTCATGATATGCAGTAGTCTTTTGACTAGTAGAAAACAGAGTTCCTAGACTCTAATTGTAGGCACTAAAAGTACAAAGTCTAACAAAATCACTGTGTATGAGTAATTTTCCTATCTTAAAACACCATTTCTGATTTACGTGTGTTGACTTCAGTATTGTGTTTAATTTAGGAATTATGAAATTTGTCAAAAATAACTTGGATAAGGCAGCTTGACATGTGAAGCTATTCCTATTGATACTTTGATTATGACTCTTTGACACTAGTAGCACAACATCTATATGGGACGTTTATCTCGTACCTGAATTCATCTGTTTCCTCTGTGCTCATGTCATTGGTACTGGCTCACTATAGTATTGTTAAAAGCTGAGAAATTATATACTACATTATACTATATTATATGGTTTGGTTTTGTTTTGCTTTTTCTGTACGCGGGCCTCTCACTGTTGTGGCCTCTCCCGTTGCGGAGCACAGGCTCCGGACGCGCAGGCTCAATGGCCATGGCTCACGGGCCCAGCCGCTCCGCGGCGTGTGGGATCCTCCCGGACCAGGGCACGAACCCATGTCCCCTGCATCGGCAGGCGGACTCTCAACCACTGCACCACCAGGGAAGCCCCTATATTATATGTTTTAAATTGAAGTATAATTGACATACAATATTAGTTTCAAGTGTATGACACAATGATTCAATATTTATATATATTGCAAAACAATCACCACAATAAATCTAGTTAACATCACCATACATAGTTACAACAAATATGTGCACGTGTGTGATAAGGACTTTTAAGATTTACTCTCTTAGCAACATTGAAATATGTAATACAGTATTATTAGCTGTAGTCACCATGCTGTACCTTATAGCCCATGACTTATCTATGACTGAAAGTTTGTACCTTTTGACCCCCCTTTACTCATTTTTCCCACCTCCACCCCCCACCTGTGGCAACCAGAAATCAGTTCTTTGTGTCTATGAGCTTGGTTTGTGCTTGGTTTTGTTCTTAAATTCCACATATAAGAGAGAAAAAAAAAAAATATATATATATATATATATATATGTCACATCACATTTTCTTTATCCATTCATCCATCCATGGACATTTAGGTTGTTTTCATATCTTGGCTATTGTAAACAATGCTGCAATGAACTTGGGGGGTGCATACATCTAAGTTTATATTTTAAATATAAGTTTTTCTGATCAAATTATAGGATTTAAAAGTGACTGCAAATTCAACATTAATTGTGAATGAAAGATTTCAGTGTTAAGATATAGGCTTGCAAAAGGAAGGGTGAAGTCGATTTAGAGACGTACCAATAATATGTATTGTAGTGGAGATGCCCAAGCAGATGATTGGTTTGGATGTGTAGGAAGTCTAAGGTTTCCAGTTCAAAGTTTGTTGTAGCCAGGCTCATCAGCCACTGGGTATCCCTTGTTGTAAACCAGGAAATTGAGGGACCGTTCAAATGTGCTAGACCGAGTCTGTAAAGAATCAGACTTCTACTTCCTGTCATTTTTACCTTCCCATGTCCCTTGCTACTCCTAAAAAATCGGAATGCTGGCAAATGATCGGAAATATAGGAAAGATTATACTGAGAACCCAATATGTACAAAGCCATGATTCCAGGAGGTATATCCCAGCCTTGTTCATGATTGGCACATTTACAACCAGATGCTTCTAGCAGACTGGCTTGTAAAGTTAAGGAGAATGGACAGCTTTCCTGAGTCATTTTGCAGTCATGCCATGGAAAGATACTCCCTGAGCCAGCTGGAGATGACACTGGTTAAATTCAATCTTTTTGGTACTTTTTTTTTTTTTTTTTAACTTTGGCTAAAAGGAAAAGAAAAGCAGAGACTCTCTCTGAGGGATAAGAAAATGGGAATAGAAAGGTTATTACTTTTTCCTGTCTCTTTGTAAGTAATTCCATAGACTACTCCGGTCCCACTGGGAGGGAAATTTTGGAGTAGACAAACATCAAGAAATATTTAATATTGGAGTGGAATCTTATTAATTTACTATTCAATAAAACATAGTTAAAATGTGAAGTGAAACTGAAATCCTATATTGAACTATTTGAATTAAATCACCTTGCAGCCCCAATATACTTGCAAGGCATGATCTGAATGATATGGTTTAAATAAGGTGATTCTCACAAAAATCTTTTTCAGTTGTTGTCTTAGTCCCTTCAGGCTGCTATATCAAAATTCTATAGATTGAGTGGCTTACAAACAATAGAAATTTATTTCTCATGGTCTGGAGGCTGGGGAGTCCAAGATCGTGCCCTGGCAGATTCACGGTTCAGTGAAGGCTTCTTTGTTCCTAGATGGACATTTTCTCACCATGTCTCACATAGTGGAAAGGGCAAAGGAGCTCTCTCCTGGGCTTCTTTTATAAGGGACCTAATCCCATTCATGAGGGCTCTACCCTCATGACCCAATCACCTCCCAGTCACCACCTCTTAATACCATCACTATGGGGATTAGCATCTCAACATGTGAATTTTGAAGCGGCATAAACATTCAGACCATATTATTTGTATTAATATAATTGGTTTTAGGAAAAAGGTTCACTGCTTTTCCCAGGTTAGGAAACCCACTGATAAGCTGATCATCACTTGCTATAGTCAACATATATTATTTGTGTTATAGCATTAATAAGCTGAAGCTTCCAAAGTATAAATCATTAGTCATGACTTAGACCTGAGCTTAAGACACATTTATCCAATTGCCTTTGCAACCTTTCCACTTAACATGAGTTTCAAATTTATTATGTCCAAAGAGAATTTTTGCTTTGTATCTCTCCATCTTCCTACCTAATAGGAGTCATTCTTTTTTTCCTCTCTTTTCCTCAATACTCACATCCAAATCAACAAGCCATGTATACTATACTTTTAAAACATATTCCTGGGACTTCCCTGGTGGTCCAGTGGCTAAGACTTCATGCTCCCAATGCAGGGCGCCCAGGTTCGATCCCTGGTCAGGGAACTAGATCTCACATGTCACAACTAAGAAGCCCGCATGCCGAAACTAAGAAGTCCACATGCTGCAACTAAGAGTCTGCATGCCGCAACTAAGACCCGGCACAGCCAAAATAAATAAATTAAAGATAAATAAAACATATTCCCAATTCAATCCTTTGCCACCTCTCAACGTCTGTCACATTATTCCAATCCATTCTGATCTGACGACGGCAATGCCACTGACACAAGCAGTCCTCTGCCTCCACTATTGGTCCAGCACAGTCCATTCCTCACAAGACCATCAGAGTAACCATTTAAAATAATACGCTCATTCATGCCATTCACATGCTTAAAACTCTCCAACAGCGTCTCATCACACTTAGGAAAAAATAGTACAACCTTCTCTGCAGAACCTCTAAGGCCTACACGACTGGCTTAAATTTCCAAGCACACTTCCCACCACTTTTCCTCCTGGACATGTGTTCCAGCTCACTGGCTTCTTCCTTGAGCAAAGCTACGTGGTTCACTCTTTCTCACCACTTAGTTCTCTGTTCAAATTTCAAAGTCTCCTTTGATAGGCTTCCCTGATTCAGCTACCTAAATAGGTCTTCTTCTCTGGTGTTCTGAGGTTTCAATGCAATGTGTGAGGCGAGAACTCTCTATCTTTCCTTATTTGTGTATGCTGTGCTTCCTGTATCCGTGAATTTGTTTCTTTTACTAAATCTCCAGGCATGGTCGTAGTCAGCTCAGGCTGCTGTAACAACATACCATAAACTGAGTGGCTTAAACAACAAGTGTTTATTTCTCAGTTCTAGAGACTGGGAAGTCTGAGATCAGGGTGCTAGCATGGTCTAGTTTTTGATGAGGGCACTTTTCCTGGCCTCCAGAAGGCTGCCTTCTTGCTATGTCCTCACTTGGCAGAGATGAGAGAGACAGAGAAAGAGCACATGCACTGGCACACAAGTGAGCTCTGGTCTTTCCTCTCTTCCCCTTCTTATAAGGACACTAATCCCATCATAGGGCCTCACCTTCATGACCTCATCTGAATCTAATTACCTCCCAAAGGCCTCACCTCCCAATACCATTGCACTGGGGATTAAGATTTCAATATATGAATCTGTGCATGGGGGTGGGTACAAACATTCAGCCTATAATAGGCACTATTCTTTCCCTCCTACAATCTCTATTCTCTTCTTCACTCTTGTGTTCTATCAAGTAAATAATTTTAATTAGGATCCCAAATTCCAATACAAAACAATTAATATGGCAATTTAAAGCAAAAAAAATTTTTTAACTGAATTTTTACTCCAAAACTTAATTAATAATGAAATGTTCATATTGGGAATTACAAAGATGAGTTCTTCATAACAAATGCAGTTAGAAACTAAGTATGATAGAAACCTATATATCAAATTAAAAATAGAATTTTCTGAAGTCTAACAGACACGAGAAAAAAAAACCTACCTAAAACATAAGTATAGAGCTCAATAAGATATAAACTGTATAAACTCATAGATCAAGAACTAGAACACTGCCAGAATTACAGAAGTTCAAAACAAATAAATGTAATTATTACAAATATTGATATATGCTCTGAAGAAAGCAAATGAAGTATTGCATTTTCAAATAAGAGGAGCATCTATGTTAGTGGGTAGATACAGGTACATATCTCCATGCTGACAGGAGTGATGGACAAGGCAGGATGAGTAGCAGACAACACATGGTTTGCGAAGAAAGTGATGGGTAAAGTGCTGAATAGATTTTCCAGAGTCGGACATTGATAGACGAAGAATACTTTCTTCATTGAATTAGGAAAAAAGAGGGAGAACATGGGCACAAGAAGGGACAGGTTTCTAGGTTTGTGGTGAAACTTTTATCTGATGACTATTCTATGATGCTGATTTATTTTTTGAATATGGATGTTTAGGAAGAGTCTAAATATTTTAAAGAAATAGGAGAAAATAAAGAAATGATGGTGCTATAATGGTCTCAGTAATGAGAAAGTCAGCCTATAAAGGATGACTGGAGAGTAATGATTGCCTGATTGAATTTAAGCACCACAGATTAAAAATACAATCACCTGATCTGGTTGAATTTTTTCCCCCCCAGAGTTGTGGATTTTTAAGGTAAACTTAAAGACAGCTGGTAGGATTTATTTAGGTTTAGCATTTTGACTAAGTATAATGGAAAGAAATAATGATAAGGAAGTTAAAGATTTTGCAAAGGACCATCAATAAATTGCAAAGGCAACCCATGGAACAGGAGAAAATATTTGCAAATCAAATATATCTGATAAGGGGTAAATACCCAAAATATATAAAGAACTCATACAACTCACAGCCAAAAAAAAAAAAAAAAGAACCCATTTGAAAAATGGGGATTGGAGCTGAATTGTCATTTTTCCAAAGAAGATGTACAAATGGCCAATAGGTACATTATAAGGTGCTCAACATCACTAATCACCAGGGAATACAAATCAAAGCCACCATGATGGGAATTCCACTCAATATTCTGTAATAACCTAAATGGGAAAAGAATTTGAAAAAGAATAGAGACGTGTATATGTATAACTGAATCACTTTGCTGTACACCTGAAACTAACACAACATTGTTAATCAACTATGCTCCAATATAAAATAAAAATTAAAAAACGAACCACTCTCTTCAAACCTGATGCAAGCAAAAACAAACACACACACACAAAAAAACCCACAATGAGCTATGCCTGTTAGAATGGCTATTATAAAAATGACAGAAGATAACGAGGGTTGACAAAGCAGTGGAGAAAAGAGAACTTTTTTGCACCATTGGTGGGAACGTAGATTTGTGCAGCCACTACAGAAAACAGTATGGGGGTTCCTTAAAAATTTAAAAATAGAACTGCCATAGGATCCAGCAATCCCACTTCTGGGTATACAGTTGTCCCCTTATCTGTGGGGGACATATGCCAAGACCCCCAGGGGATGCCTGAAACCATGGATAGTTCCAAACCCTATATATACAATATTTTTCCTATGCAAACATACCTATAAGAAAATTTAATTTATAAATTAGGCATCGTACGGGATTCACAATAATAAGTAATAACAAAATAGAACAATTATAACAATATACTGTAATAAGAGCTATGTGAATATGGTCTCTCTCTCTCTCACAATATCTTATTGTACAAATTTAATGCCTTTTCTGTGTTAACTAAGTGCTTAACACACACTGTGGCTGTAACTTCTGCAGTTCAAAATGCAATGGAAAAACTAGCATGAATGTTTTCTCCTTCATAATTTCACCAAGAGAAGATTCGTTCTTACCAGAGATGTTAGCAACCTCAGCATGTCTTTCCTTTCCATACTAAGTCGAGGACTTTTGTTACGGACCCTCCTGAGGCAGTTTCCAACAAGCGTCCTTCTGCCCAGTGTCCTTGGAGCCAATAAAAGGAGACTCAGTTCGGTTCAGAAACTACGGAAAACTTTCTTCTCTGACGGAAGAAGAGAGAGGTGCGAGCCCTCGCTCCGAGCACACTCTTTTCAGGCTAGGACAGTTCGCGGGCGGGGCTCCTTTATAGCTTTCTCCACAGCGGGGAGGGGGCGGGGGTTCTCGCAGGGCACGTGCAGGAGGGCGGCTCACGTGGAAGATCCACGTGCAGATCGCAGCGTCTCCGTCCACCTCGCTGCCGCCATCTTGGATTGAGGTGTCGTGCGCAGAGCTTCCCTGTGCAGCCTGCCCGCTGAGGCGTCAGGTGCCTCCGTTTTGCCGTAGGAGCCCTGGTCTGAAGTGCCGGGCGCGAGGCCTCTGCAAGCAGCGCAATGGAAAGAAAGGTCAGAGTTTATTACCCAGATTCTATTTTTATTCCCCAGGAATGAATGGTCTTTGCTGGTAATATTTTCACCTGTTCACTTAAAGGAAGCACTTTATGGCTTCTCTTTAGCGTATACGAATCGCCTGTAGCACTGCTCTTGTGCTTTGGGGCCATTTAGTAAAATAAGCGTTACTTGAACACAAGCACTGTGAGACCTCGACAGACCATCTAATAACCCCATGGCTGCTAAGTGACTAACGGGCGGGATGTGCAGACAAAGGAAATGAGTCATGCAGGAGGGGTGGAGCGGAGTGGCGCGAATTTTCATGACGCTGCTCAGAACAGCGTGCAAAGTAAAACTTATGAATCGTTTATTTATGTAATTTTCCATGTTATATTTTCTGACCACGGGTTTCTGAGGGTAACTGGAACTGAAGAAAGCGAAACCCTGGATAAGGGGGGACTCTTGCATGTTCAGAAGAAATGAAAACAGGATCTTAGGATACTTGCACTCCCATAGTCATCACAGCATTATTTACCATAGCCAGGATATGGAAACAAAGTGTCCGTGAATGGATGCATGGATAAAGATGTAGTTTATATACACAATAGAATATTTTTCAGCCATGAGAAAGAAGGACATTCTGACATTTGCAGCAGCATAGATGGACTTTGAGGGCATATGCTGAGTGAGATAAATCAGACAGAAAGATAGATATCATACAAATAAGTATGATCTCATTAAATGTGGATTCTAAAAAAAACAAACAAACTCCTTCCTAGAAACAGAGACAAGAATTGTGGTTGTCAGGGGCTGGGCAGTGGGGGAAAAGGGGAGATATTGGTCAAAGAGTACAGACTTCACTTAGAAGATGAATTAGTTCTGGTGATCTAATGTACAGTTTAGTGATTATAGTTAATACTGTATTGCATATTTGAAAGTTGCTAAGAAAGTAAAAAATGTTCTCACCACAAAAAAGAAATGGTAATTATGTGATGTGATAGCAGGTGTTAGCTAATGCTATGGTGATAATAATTGTGCAATATTAGTATATCAAATCAAAGTGTTCTACACCTTAAACTTACACAATGTTATATGTCAATTATATCTAAATAAATCTGGGGAAAAATGATTTTGCAAAGGAGAAATTGTAATATCGCTCTTGGATATTTTACATGGATATGTTTACTTTTGTTTCCCTTTTATTTTCCACTGGGTATATTTATTCATGCTGACATCATTCTCATAAATAGTTATGGAGTTCCTTTTATATACCAGTTCTCATTCTATAGGCTAACAATTCAATATTGAACAAAATGGAAAAAAAAAAAATCCCTGCTCTCAAGGAACTTCCATTCTACTATTCACACACTGTTAGATTTTGTCAGTTTGTATATTCTTGCTACCTTGTTGCGGTCATCCCTGGCCATTTTGTTTACTTAGTTTCATGCGTACAAAATGGCACAGACCAAGTGGTCATTGTCTGCTAAGCTTTTGGTTTCCATGTTTTACGTTAGTCTTAGAGCAGAGCCGTATATACAGAATCCTGAAAAGCTGGTATCTGAGACCTACCTATTTATGTGTTGTGAATGGTATACCTAGTCTCATTCTTTCTCTTAACGTGTATTCTCCTCACTCTTTTAAGTATTCCTTGATGTTACTACCTGCCTGGTGAATGCCTTCTGTTGTTGAAACTTAAGTCTAAAATTAAGACTTTGCTGTGAAATTTTTATTTTCATACACATCTCTTCCTCTTTCTTTCCCTTCTCTCCTATTTCCTTTGTTGCCTTGCTCCCTCTCTTCTTTCTTCCCTTCCTTTGTTGAAAACTGTCCAAGTTATTTACATAATCCTTGATGTTTTGTAATGTCTCACAGACTAAATTTATATAGGAGCCTATTATGCTATACATGTTGGGTTTTGCTTGTTGGTTTGGTGTTTGGTCTTTTCCACTATCCAGTAAGCTCTTTATAGACAGATCATATTGGAGACATCTTTTTATCTTTAATACCTTGTATTTTGCTTAAAACTTAGTAAGCACTCAATCAGTTTGTTGAATTAATATGTTAGGTGTATTGTGGAAGATACTGAATGTCAGCCCAAGGTGAATGGATTTTGTCCTTTCTTGTTTTAGGTCATGATGATTCTGGATTACAGAATTCAGGGAAGTTATGAGAGAAGAAGTGCTGTCTGAGTAGGGTCTTGCCAGGTAGACGTAGATGCTTGCCAAAGAGACAAGAAACAGAGAATGGCATTCCTGGCATAGGAAGAAGCCTGTGCCAAGGTGCAGAGTTAAGAATCAGTACAGTGTGTCAGGGAATTCTAAGTATTTTGTGTTGCTGGAACATAAATCATGAGTGAGGTGGACTGTGTGGGAGATGAGTTGGAGAGGTAGGTGGAAGCAGCAGCATTTTAGGCAGAAAGCCTTGTAATTGGAAGCCATAAAAGCCTGCAGCATCCCTGCAGCCAGCTCATCTTTATAGAGATTTCTGCATGAATACGCAGTGACCTGCCAAGACAAGCATGGAGTCCAACCAGAGGGCAAAATGAAGCAAAGTCAGCCAGACCCTGGTGCAGTCTGAGAGCTGACTTCTAGCTAGTCACCAATAGAAGACAATGAATTTCCAGTTAAGAGAGTTTGGCAGTAAGCAGGAGAACAACTAGGTGTCATGTACAGATATTTTGTCATTAGTTATACATGTTTCTATCTAGTTTATTCAGGAAGTGGATACATATTTCAAACATTGATGCATTTTAGTTTCTCACAGATCCTTGTTTGTCACATGCCAGAAGTACATGATAACAATGAATGTTGTGAAATTGTTTTTAAAAAGTACTTGAAATTGGGTAAATCTAACCAGCTTTCCATCACAGTATACATCTGGTTGAGTCTACCAGCTATCATTGAGTTCACTTGGAC
Organism: Delphinapterus leucas; assembly: GCF_059928025.1. NCBI lineage: Eukaryota > Metazoa > Chordata > Mammalia > Artiodactyla > Monodontidae > Delphinapterus > Delphinapterus leucas. The sequence continues at coordinate 12,129,722 of NC_143144.1, forward strand.
ATATTTTTAACTGAGCTGCTACATTAAGTTAGGTACTAGCTACAGAGCATAACAAGGACACAGTTTTTGATCTTGAAGAGCTTACTGAGCTAACAGATGCTGAATATCCAAGTGGTTTCTAACAGGGACTGCCTCTAATTTGGGTACCACCTGGGAAGAAAATGCAAAATGGTTTAAGCAGAGATTGCATTTAAAAACAAAGACGTGCTTTTAAAAATGGGGTACGTCATGAGTCTTTTTTTTTTTGCGGTACGCGGGCCTCTCACTGTTGTGGCCTCTCCTGCTGCGGAGCACAGGATCCGGACGCGCAGGCTCAGCGGCCATGGCTCACGGGCCCAGCCGCTCCGCGGTATGTGGGATCTTCCCGGACCAGGGCACGAACCTGTGTCCCCTGCATCGGCAGGCGGACTCTCAACCACTGTGCCACCAGGGAAGCCCCGTCATGAGTCTTTAAACTATAAAGATGTATTATGGACGCAAGCAGATAAACAGAAGATAGCGGAAAATAATATGACACACCCATATAGTTCACATTGAAAATTTTAACATGCAAATATTTTTCAAAAGCATCTCAGAAAACTTTACTGTTTTTTAAAGGACTATTCTTTTTTCTTTTGCCCTACCCAGGTATGTGGGGGGTTTCTTGCCTTTTGGGAGGTCTGAGGTCTTCTGCCAGCGTTCAGTAGGTGTTCTGTAGGAGTTGTTGCACGTGTAGATATATTTCTGGTGTATCTGTGGGGAGGAAGGTGATCTCCACCTCTTACTCTTCCGCCATCTTCCCGGAAGCCCCCCTAAATTTCTAATTAGCTTCCCTGGTAGACAGCATTTCATATGTGTTGTCACAACTTGTTGCTGGAGGCATCAAGCGTGTCTGCGTGACTCCACTGGGAGAGGACTGCTGGAAAATTGCCCTTGATTTCCTCTGGAGTTTGCCCCATGTGTCCTTTACTTTAGCTGACTTTCCTTTGTATTCTTCACTGTAATAAACCACAGCTGTGAGTACAACTGTCTGCTGAGTAATAGGAGCCCTCCTTGTGAATCATTGGTCTGGGGGACCCCCGATATAACACCAAAACCTAGCTGTTGTTGTTTTCAGAAATGAAAGGGTTTTTTTTTTTTTTTTCCGCATTTGACAATCAGGAAATGTAATGCACTATGTTAAAAGTAAGAAGAAAATTCTGTGATCATTGGATAGATTTAGAAAAGGTATTTGAACATTTCAGTATCAAGTTTTGATTTAAAAAAAATTATTAGCAAGTAGAAAGAATTTCCTTCTGCTAGAAGGTATCATGAAGTCTATAATAAACCTCATACTTAATGTTGAAATATTGAAACTTACTTCCCTAAAAGATAATGAGACCCACTAAAAGACTTGACCCACTACTGTCAAGTCATTGTTCATTTTCAGGAGAATAACGCAAGAAAAAATGTATACAAATTGGAAGCAAATACATTTGTTATTCATAAATGACATGACTGTACACAAAGAAAATTTTAAAAATAATCGACAGATAATGTAGTAGAATATGTAGGTGAATTTAACAAGGTCACTAGATATGAGATCATAATATGAAAATCAATGTATCTCTAGATCCAATAACGAACATTCAGAAAATAAAGTTTTAAAAATATGATACTATTTCAAACTAAACATTTTTTAAAACTAAAATAAACAAATCTAACAAAAGATGTTCAAAAGCCTTGTATACATTTCTATTGCTGAATAACATATTACCACAAATGTGTCGACTTGAAGCAACACAAATTTATTAGCTTACAGTTCTATTGATAGCTGGGTACACATGGCTGATTTCTTTGCTAATAGTCCCAACAAAGCCAAAATTAAGGTGTCAGCCAGGTGGGATTTTTGTGTGGAATCTCTAGGAGAAAATTCATCTCCAAGCTCATTTTTGTTGGCAGAATTCATTTCATTGTGATTGCAGGACTGAGATTCCCATTTCATTGCTGGCTGACAGCCAGGACCCATTCTCAGCTTCTAGAGGCCACACACACGTAGCTTGCTGCGTGGCCCCATTCAAACCTGAAGCCAGCTTTGCATCTATGACTTTTTCCTTCTCTGACTTCTAGATCCAGATTTAAACACTGATGTGATTAGTTCAGTCTCATCTGGATGATCTCTCTATTTTAAGGTCAAGTGATTTGGGGCTTTAATTGCATTTATGAAATCTCTTTTGCCATACAATGTCATATAACCACAGAATAGATTTTTCATGTATACAGATTCTGCCCATATTCATGGGGAGGAGATTATTATACAAGGGTAAACGTTTATAAAAAGTAAAAAAAAAACAAAAAAGGCCTGCATGGGAAAAACTATAAAACATTACTTTGAGAAATTTAGAAAAAATATCAGACATAAAATATATTCGCAAATAGAAATAATGTATATTATAAATCTTCAATTCTTTCAAATTGATCTTTAGTTAGTTCAATCAATTAATATCACATTGGAGAATGGAAAATAAAAGATTCATTTGAAAATTTATTTATAAGTATGAATACATATGAATAGCCAATATAATCTTGAAAAACAAAGTTGGAGAACTTATACTAACAAGAAACATTTCTTACTACAAAGATATACTAATGCAACATTGATAGGAAAATAGACAAATGAATATAGTAGATGACTCAACAACAGTTTCACACATATTTTATTTTTATACTTCTTTACTGGAGTATAATTGCTTTACAGTGTTGTGTTAGTTTATGCTGTACAACAAGTGAATCAGCTATAGGTATACATATATCCCCATATCCCCTCCCTCTTGAGCCTCTATCCTGCCCTCCCTATCCCACCCCTCTAGGTGGTCACAAAGCACCAAGCTGATCTCTCTGTGCTATGCGGCTGCTTCCCACTAGCTAGCTATTTTACATTTGGTAGTGCATATATGTCAATGCTACTCTCTCACTATATGCCAGCCTCCTCTTCCCCCCACTGTGTCCTCAAGTCTGTTCTCTATGTCTGCGTCTTTATTTCTGCCCTGCCACTAGGTCCATCAGTACCATTTTTCTAGATTCCATATGTATGCGTTAGCATATGGTATTTGTTTTTCTCTTTCTGACTTACTTCACTCTGTATGACAGACTCTAGGTCCATCCACCTCACTACAAATAACTGAATTTCATTCCTTTTTATGGCTGAGTAATATTTCATTGTATATATGCGCCACATCTTCTTTATCCATTCATCTGTTGATGGACATTTAGGTTGTTTTCATGTCCTGGCTATTGTAAATAGTGCTGCAATGAACATTGTGGTACATGTCTCTTTTTGAATTATGGTTTTCTCAGGGTATATGCCCAGTATTGGGATTGCTGGGTCATATGGTAGATCTATTTTTAGTTTTTTAAGGAACCTCCATACTGTTCTCCATAGTGGCTGTATCAATTTACATTCCCACCAACTGTGTAAGAGGGTTCCCTTTTCTCCACACCCTCTCCAGCATTTATTGTTTGTAGATTTTTTGATGATGGCCATTCTGACTGGTGTGAGGTGATACCTCATTTCACACATATTTTAAACATTTGATTTATGACATGGGTGAAATATAGAATGAGCAAAGAACAGTTTTTATAAAATGGTGCAGTGTAAATTGGATTCCATATGAAAAAATAAACACACCACTAATATTGACCCCCTTCATCATACCACACACAAAACAATCTATTTTATGTGGGTTGTAGGGTTGGTGAGAATGTGGAATAACATTATTTGTGGAATAAAATTGTTAAATCATTTTTAGAAAATTGTTTGGCAGCATTCAGTAAAACGAAACATACGCCTCACTTATGATCCGCAATGCTACTCCTGAGTAAAAGCAATATGTATAAACGTGTGCAGTGGGCACATACAGATGTGTTCACAGCAACATTATCAAAATAGCTCCAAACTGAAAACCACTAAGTAGTCCATTGACTTTGGAATAAATAAATTGTAGTAAATCTACAAAATGAAATATTACATCGTAGTAAAAATGAACAAAAATATGTACACAAAACACTGTAGATGAATCTCAAATATATAAATTTAAATGATAAAAGCCCAGTCATTAAAGACTGCATACTGTGAAAAACTATCCTCATTTCACTAAACATAGTTAGCTGGAGAAACTTGACACATCCAGTATCCCAATTTTCTAATAATAGACATGGTGTCTTACCATGGGGATTTAGTAGTCAGCAGTAAACACGTGTGTTTTTGCTTTTGCCATTTATTATAAAATATTTAAAAATACATGCATGATATTCCCTTACTCCTCTAATTACCAGGTATAAATGACAACCAAAAAAAGATTTATCTTTCATAGTGAAAATTAAATACTGAGTAAATAACATTTCTGGGAGGTGCATATAAGTGTATGAAATAACACAAATTTCTTAGAAATATAGGAGACAATTACATGGGGAGACATGTTTTACTTAATGGAATGGAGAGATATTTTAAATATTAACACGTATCAAATTCCTTTACATTTTTATCACAATCCCATTTAAAAATAACATAAGATGTTTAGAAAATTATTATTAGTTTGACAAAACTCAAAGGTTAAACTATGAGATTATCAAAGTATAGAAGACAAATATGGCAAAAGTAGTACAAATATATATCAGAATATATCAAAGGAACAACATAAAAAAAAAAGAATGTTCCTGACATACAATAAAATATATTGGAGTAGGACTTCCCTGGTGGTGCAGTGGTTAAGAATCCACCTGCCAATGCAGGGGACACGGGTTCGAGCCCTGGTCTGGGAAGATCCCACATGCCGTGGAGCAACTAAGCCTGTGTGCCACAACTACTGAGCCTGTGCTCTAGAGCTTGCAAGCTGCAACTACTGAGCCTTCATGCCACAACTACTGAAGCCTGCGCACCTAGAGCCCGTGCACTGCAACGAAGAGCAGGCCCCGCTTGCTGCAACTAGAGAAAGCCCACACGCAGCAATGAAGACCCAGCACAGCCAAAATAAAACAAACAAAAAACCAAAAACTATATATAGGAGTATATAAAAACTTTAAATAAATAGAAAGATAAAAACTTTTAGACAGAAAAATGTTTGATGTGTAAAATAGAAGAAAATCTGAAAACAACCGGGAATAAGGGGTTCCAGTGATGTTGATATGTGAAAAATATAATGAAAAACCAGCTGTTTTGGTCATAAGAGTTGAAAGGGAATTACAGCTATCTAAAATGTCAGTTTTTACAAACGCAAAAACGGCACAAATACAGTGATATTTAATTTTACAAAGAAAATTTGAAAATGTATACATTAACTTATATCACATTGATCTTCATAAAGAAAGAAAAGCCTCTATGTATGATATTACAGAGAAAACTTTTAAGGTTTGCATTATATGGTGATATTGAGGACATTCAAATCCAATTATCTTATGCTTAAAGTGAATTCTGAGAAAAATCTAACACTTTTGGTAATTTAGACCTTCCAGCTCCCTTCTGACAACCCCCACTAGATCTTACCTGGCTTATTTTTGAAACAAGTTAAAACTTTTAAAATCTTTTAAAAAAATTAATTAAGATATGCCAGTATTGTATAATGGTAAGTGTCCTACTTGGAAACCAAGACATTAAATTACATATGCTTCTAAATAAGTCCTTTAATATCTGTTATGGTTTCCTAATCTGTAATTAATAAAGGTAGATTTGTGTTTTTCTACTTCTTAAATACTGATATGATCTAGCCAAAGACAGGTGACCTGGGTCCTTAGTTTGATATTAAGCACCTGGGGACATTTGAGCATGCTTAGAAGCCTCACAGGACTTTCTTAGCCTCCCTGGAATTTGATTTGCTTTCCTGTGAAATGAAGCAGTTGGAGTAAATGATGCTTCAAATTCTTCCATTTCTAATATGCCATGTCTCTATTTCACTGCTTCTGACAGCCCATCCATGATATAATCACTTAAGTAGTTCTTTGTCATTCCAGGATCAAAAAGCTATGAAATCTTAACTAACATAACATCTTACAACATTGTTATTTTGTCATGTCTTTCCCTCCTTTATCCTTTCCTCGTTTGTAGCCAAAGGCATTTTTTCACTTAGGCAATCTTACCCCATTTATATCACACTGAACCAGAAAAGAAATAGTCCTTTCCAAAATATATATACATTGGATAGATCTTTCTCTTGCTTTTTCCTTTTCTCAGGCAGTTTAATAATTTACACCATCTTGAAACCTCAGGCATTGTATTATTGGTGTGTGGAATTGTCCAGAGACCACAGAAGTTTTAATTTTTTTTTTCTCCACAGAGGTGGTTTGTATTCTTTGCCGGTTCCGATATGCTTCATTGTTGCTGCTGCTCTTGTAGTCGCTGTTGCAATAGTATCCAATTTCAATTGCTCTAAAGGTGGGGTGTGGGGAAGACTTGTGTAGGGGCCCTGAATAACCCAATTGGCATACAAATTATTTTGAGCTGAAGGCATTTAAGTTCCTGAAATGCTTAAATGCAGAGACTCCAGAAACAACTCAGTTGCCATAAATTCCTTCCCCAGAACAACTTCAGTCTTCTCTTACCAAAGATGAGAAGCCAGCGCTACACCCAAACAGACATTGTCACAAAGCTATCTTATCTCCTATCTGTTCTTACAAGGGCCCATTTATATTTCCAAAAGTTATTTGTTTTTCCACAGGTGCTCCTTTTCCCCAGTTCAAGTGCCCCTTTTTCCCATTTGTTCTCCCAGAGGTACCCCTATGCCCCTTCTTATCCCAGATTAAGATAGTATATAAACCCCAAATTCTAAGCTCCCCAGAGTCACAGTTTCTTTGTCACTCCAGTGTATACATATGTAATTAAATTTTTCTTTTTTTTTTTTTTTTTTGTCTCTGCTAATCTATCTTCTGTCAGCTTAATTTGCAGGCTACCAAGGAATGAAGTTAAGAGAGGAGAGGAAAAGTCATTTTTCCTCAACACCTGCTTTCTGGTGGGTCTTTTGCCTATCAGGCAATAACTTGGCAGATGTGCAATATCAGTACATGAAGTTCATTTCTTTGGAAACTTTCAGTTTCTTAAGAGAAGAGTCCCCAAATCTCAAGTGTTAGAAGCATATCCTGGAGAAAAGAGGGAAGGTCCAAAACATCTCATGGTTCACTAGAGCATCTTTCACTTAACCCTCCTGCTTTCATGCCTGTGCTTACCCTTCTCCATCAAGTGCTCTTGATATTACTGAGCCCAGAGTCTTTCTGACTAAATTCCTATAAAAATTAAATGTCAGATCGAACTCCTGTAGAAGGTGAGAATTAGTGATCTTACACTCTGCTATTTGTAGGATGCTGGTAGCTTTCTGGTGGTCCAGCTTTTCTGTCCTGGCATTCTCCTTACTTTGAGGGGTTATGCTATTTTTCATTTCTGTATTATAATTTTAGTGAGATTTCAGAGAGAAAGAAGAGAAATGTATGTGAGGATTCCTCTGTGTTTAAATGTATTAGCTGTGGTGAGCAAGTAGGCCAACCCCTCTTTTTTTTTTTTTTTTTTTAATTTGGTGTTATGATTTAGGCGAAGTTAGAGAGGTTAGGGGGAAATTGTAGAACACTGAAAAGGATGAAAAGATTACTGGGTGTCTTCAAAAGAAAACTAGGCACCATGTGAGTCTGTGATTCTGTGGACCCTCTGGGCCTTTCATTGTCTTTAAGCTCTTCTGTAAATTGTCTGAATCTTGATCACAGAAATGAAAATTTCCTTGAAGGTAGGGTTGATTATTGCCCTGTTGATGTCCGGTTTTGCTTTTATTAGGGAGGTTTATGTCAGCATTCCTGACTTGCCAAACATGTGTCTGCTCTTTGGATTTTCCTTTGAACCCCTTGTAACGTATTCCTGGTCCCCACATTAATGAGTAAATATTGGACGTGTGTCCATTTCAGATGTGTATGAGTTATTATTTTATCTTTTAAAAATTATTCTTTAGCAATATGAATTTTATAATATGTGAAGTCCTAGAAAATAGTTTTTGTTATTATGGTTTTATAAGAGTGAAATTATAGTTTTATATTTCAGTTTTCAAAGTGAAAACGTTATTTAAGAAATAGTGACTGCAGAATGGCTAACATAAATGAAGGTAAAGGAGGTAAAATAACAAATGGAAGAAGCTCTGTCATGGAGACATTATGTCAATGTTCTATACTTGGTAACCAGATAGATACCATTTTAAAATGTAAACTGCTCCAGTTTCTGAGGAAGTGATATTGAAGGACCAAACAATCTTATTTTTTCTCAAGTGCAAATAAAAATCACTTCAGAGTTGTGAGGATTAAATCTAAAAATCTCTATGAATTATTTAGCAGGGTGCCTGTTATGTAGAAAGCATTAAATAACTGATAACTACAACAGGTACCAGATATCTGTGCTCAGAGACATGGGGAATTAATAGAATTATTGCAAATGACCCTGGTAGATTTTAAAGGTAAAGAGTTCAAAATATTTGAAAATTTCTCTTTAGTATGTCATGAATATGATTAATGATATCTTATCCTTCTGCATTATCAAAATAATATGAATCTTTTGCACCAAGAGGAAATTAACTATTAGGTTGAGTTTTTTGCTTGGAAACTTGATTCTCAGAATGATCATTATTAATTTTAAAAAGTAATTTTTTATCATATACTTGCTATTTTGATCATTTCCATGAAAGATTACAATAATTGGCCACTTTTGTGCAAGACCCTTGAATATTTTTTTCTGTTCTCATAAAAACTCCTCCCATTTTTTCTTCTGAATTTCCACTAGCTTCCATGTATATTGACCTTGAGCGGTGATAATAGCTACTGCGTGTGAGAGGGAAAACACCATTAGCCATTCTTTCTTCTCCGTGAAAGGATTTTAGATGCTGCTGATGCTGGAGGTTAGGGTTGTGAAGGTGTTTTAGCTAATGAAGCGTGGCCACAAACACACCACTACCTTCACGAACTGGTTCCTGAGAAAGAGGCTGAGCTTTATCGTTAAAACCTCATTTCCTGTTGTTGATAGTATAAACACTTTGCCTTTCCTCCTTCTTTTACTAAGAATGTCTGATTGCTTGTACAATAATTTACAGCTTTAAAGAGGGTGAGAGGGATCTGGGGAGAAAAGGAGAAGAACATAAAGGAAAGAAATTTGTTAAATTTTTACTTGTTCCCTATTTGATAAATGATTTGTTTTGGAGGGTCGTTGTTATAAGGATGTTATGGGTTACTTAATGATTTCAGTTGTTTCTGTTTCACTGGTTGTTCCCATTAGCACAAATAAGACAAAATGGACCATTTTACCTCTGTTCTGATGTATGAATTCTGCAAAACGAAAAACAAGGGTGAAAGACAACACAAGGGGACAACACAAATGTTATACAGTGGTTTATCAGGCTATGGAATTTCTCAATTCTTTCTTGTTTGTTGAGAGTTTCTTATCATTAAAAGGAGTTGAACTGGTTAAATAATTTTTCTGCACCTCTTGTGGTGATCATATAAATTATGCCCTTTTTTCTGTGTGCATGATGTATTACATTCATTGATTTTCAGATGTTGAAGCAACTTTACACTGTTAGAATAATTTCCACTTAGTCATGTATAATCGTGTTTATATGTTGTTGGATTTGGTTTCCTAAAATTTTATCAAAGATTTTTATATCTGTATTAATGATGGAAATATGTCCATAGTTTAACATAGTTTCCCTGGTTTTGGTATCACTTGGCTACTTTTAATGAGTTGTGAAGGGTTTTCTCCTCCTCACTTCTACAGTTTGTGGATGTATTTTCTCCTTTTAATGTTTTTTTAGATATCATGAGTGAAGCCATGTGATCCTGAGTTTTTCTTTGTGGGGAGATTTTAAGTTATTTAATTCCCATACTTGTTATAGTTCTATTAAGATTTTTTAGTTCTTCATGAATTAATTTCAGCAATCTGTTTCTCTCTAAGAACTTGTCCATTTCATCCATTTTTTCTAAATTTTATTGCCTAGAGCATATCATAATATATGTTTATAATATGTAAAGTTGGTGGTAATGTTCCCTCTTTCATTCCTGATTTCTGTCATTTTCTTCAGTATTTTTCTTTGCTCAGTCTGGTAAAAGGTTTGTCACTTTTGATTTTTTGTAGAAACCAACCTTTGGCTTCCTTGATTTTTCTGTTGTTTTTTTTTTCTATTTCAATGATTTCTACTCATATCTTTATTATTTCCTTCTGAATGCTTGCTTTGCATTTATTTTTCTCTTATTTTCATAGCTTACTAGGTGGAAGATTTTAAGATAGTTATTTAAAACTGTATTACTTCTCTAATATAGGCTGTTAAACTAACTGCTGCTTTTGGCTGCATCACATAAATTTTGATATCATTAAAAAATTTTTTTTAATTCAATTCAACTATTTTATGCTGTTTCTTGTGAAATTTACTTTGCCCTATTGGTTTTTAGAAGTGTGCTAATTAATCAATTTCTTTTTGGTGTTGTACATAAGAAACTATTGGTTAATGCATGATCATGAAGATTTACACTTATATTTTCTTCTAAGAACTTTAAAATTTTAGCACTTACATTTAGGTCTTTGATCCGTTTTGAGTTAATTTTTGTATATAATGTGAGATACGGGTCAAAATTCATTCTTTTTTGTGAGGATATACAGTTGTTCAAGCACCATTTGTTAAAAACGACTATTCTTTCCCCCATTGGATTTTCTTGGCATCCTTGTGGAAAATCACTTGATCATAGATGCATAATTTTTTCTAAACTTTCAGTTCTATTCCACTGATATATATGTTTATCTGTATGGCAGTATTACATGTCTTTATCACTGTAGATTCTTACTAAGTATTGAAATCAAGAAGTGTGAGTCCTCGAAATTTGTTCAATTGGGTATAAAACTTTGCTCCTATGTAAGTCCATTCCCTCTCCCCAACTTTGTGTTTATATTGTCATATAAATTACATTGTGTACCCATTAACACAGATTTATGATTATTGTGTTTACAGTTGTATTTTAAATCACATAGGAAAACAAAAGATATATAAACAAAAACATATTTATACTATCTTTTATATTTGCCTATGTAGTTGCCTTTAATGTTGCTCTTTGTTTTTTTCCACTGTGGATTCAAGTCAGTTTCTAGTGTCCTTTCATTTCAGACTGAAGGACTCTCTTCCTAGAATTCATCTCTCCTAGAGAAATAATTTCTCAGTTTTTGTTTTCTGTGAATGTCTTAGTTTTTCAAAGGATTATTTTGATGTATATAAAATATGTGTATATATGTATATATATACATATATATTTTTTTCTTTCAATACTTTTATTATGTGGTTCCTCTGGCCTCCATGGTTTATGATGAGAAATCAGCAATTAATACTACTGAGGATTCCTTTTGTGAGATGAGTCACTTCTTTCTTGCTGCTTTCATATTTCCTTTTCCTTGGTTCTCAACTGTTACATTTTTATGCACCTGGGTGTAGATGTCTTTGAATTTATCCTATTTAGAGTTCACTGACCTTTTTAGATGTATAGGTCAATGTTTTTCATTAAGTTTGCAAGTTTCCAGTCATTATTTTTCAAGTTGTCTTTCTGCCTTTTTCTTCCCCCTTTTCCTAGGACTCCTGTTATGCTGATGTTGGTATGCATGGTGGTGCCCAGACTACCTTTGAGGCACATTCATTTTTCTGTCTGTTTTTCAGACTAGATAAGGTTAATTGATCTATTTTTAAGTTTGCTGATTCTTTATTGTGCCTGTTCAGAATCCACTGTTGAGCCCCTCTAGTGAGTTTTTTATTTGAACTTTTCAATTCTAAAATTTTATTTCATTATTTTAATAATTTCTGTCTCTTCATTAATATTCTATATATGGTAAAACATTGTTTCCATAAATTTCTTTTAGCTTTTTAAACATGGTTTCTTTTAATTTTTGGAGCATATGTAACATAACTGATTTAAAATCTTTGTCTAGTAATTCTAATGTCTGGGCTTCTTCTGGGACAATTTCTGTTTATTTATTTATCCTGTATGTAGGCTATACTTTCATGATTCTTTGTGTGTGTCATTAATTTTTGTTAAAATTGGACATATTTAATATTTATATATGGTAACTCTGGAAATCAGAATCTCCCCCATCCCAGGGTTTATTGTGTTTGTTTTTTATAGTAGTAGTTGCTGTTTGTTTGGTTAGTGACTTTTCTGAATAATTCTGTAAAGTCTATATTCTCTGTTACATATGGTTGTGAAAGTCTCTGCTTGGTTAACTTAGAGGTGTGTTAATAATTACCTGGACAATTTCTTAAAGAACCAGTAAGTCTCCCAGTCTTTCCTGAGGGCTCTGTGTGCATGTTGGTGGCATGCTTTCAATATTCAGCTAGCCAGCTGACAACTCTGCTTGCATAGAACCTCACGGTTATCCAGGTAGCAGAGTTTAGGGCCTTTCAGATCTTTTTTGAGTGTGTGCACAGTCCTGGGTGTGCACATGCCAGGAACATGTACGAGCTTTTAAAACCCCCTGTGGGCATCTCATAACCCAGATTTTCCTTATAAGTGACTTAATTGTTTTGTTTGGCCCCAACAGTTACTCAGCATTTCAAGCAGATGCTGTCAATTAAATGCCTATAATATTTTTTTCAAAAATTACCCTCAAGGAAAAGACTTCTTGCCTAGGACAAGCTCCAAATCAGGCAAATACATACAGCCTTGCAAATGTAGTCTTTCAGAAAACTACCAGAAAAGACAAACAATGACAGTTTTGGGGGTATGAGGCTTTGAAAGAGCTTCAGCCTTGGTTTCCTTCTTCAAGGCTATCAGGCTACTCCTGGTTTTCACCTTAAATGCGAGTTGTTATTTTATAAGGTTACTGTGGAGCTGAAGAGTGGGAGATGTGACTAGGACAATTACAATTGCCACGAAGCTCACTGTTCTTACCTATCAGCCACTTTTCCTCAATGAACATTCCCTGGATTGTTTCAAGCCTTTGTTTAATTTCTGGAGTTCTGAAAAAGCTGATTCTGACATTATTTGCTAGTTTTCTCATTGCTCTTTAGGAAGAGTAGAATTTGGAGGTCTTTTTGTGCCTTCATCTTTTGAATTTCAGTCTATTAGTATGTTTGAAACTAATGGTTGTTGTTTTTTTTTGTAGATAGTATGTTTTTAATCTAGTCTGACAGTGTCTGTTTTTTGATTGGATTGTTTTAGTCCATTACCACTTAATGTAATATTTATATGGTTGGATTTATGTCTGCTTTTATATATATGTATATATATTAACATATATATATACATATTTTTATTTTGTTCCTCTGTTTCATACGTTTTTAAATTGTATATATATATATATTTCTTGTTAAGACATATGTATTTATGTATGTATGTGCAGAATCCAATTTAATTCCTCTGTTGATTTTTTAGTAATATTGTACTATATAATGTATTCACTATATTCTTTAGTTCTTTTTTTTTCTTTCTTTCTTTCTCTGCACTTCCCAGATCAGATCTGCCTTTAGTATTCCTGTCATGCTCAGTTATTAACTGAGAGTAGCCCTTGATAAGTATGGCCTCAGTGTAAATGCACCAGTGGATTTCAGAATATAGAGCTGGAGCCTTTAATATTGTAGTCAGAGATTTGAGAGGTGCATTCTCTTTTCCTACAGACCCAACCTCACCCCTGTATCACAGTCCAAGAAATGTCTATAGCTAGAAAGCTAGAACAATGGCAGGGTGTTATGGAATGGAAGTTTATGTCCCCACCCCAAAATTCCTATGTTGAAGCCCAAACCCCAATGTGACTGTATTTAGACAGAGTGCCTTCATGGAAGTAATTAAGCTTAAATGAGGTCATAAGTGTTGAACTCTAATGCAACATAAGGTCCTTATAAGAATAGACATAAGAGATGTCTCTCTTTTGCCAAAATGTGAGGCCACAGTGAGAAGCCAAACATCTGCAAACCAGGAAGAGGGTCCTCACCAGGAGCCAACTTGATTTGGGACTTCTAGCCACCAGAACTGCGAGAAAGTAAGTTACTGGTGCTTAAACCACCCAGTCTTTGGTATTTTGTTACGGCAGCTTAAGCCAGACTAAGACATAGAGTTTATCTCATTTGTATCTTTTCTATTAGGGGTCCTACAATTCCCATTTCTTGTCCAGTGTCTGGTAGTGATATTTTTCATATATCTAATCCAGTTTTCTAGCTTTGTGTGTGTGTGTTTGTGGTAAAAGGGTATTCTCAATCCCTATTATTTCATTGCAGCTGCATGTGGAAATCTTTTAATAAAGTATCTGCTCCTGCCTTTGAATTGAGCAATGTAAATAGCAGCAGAAGGACTTGGCCACTACTTCCAATTTTAGAACTCATTACCTGTTTCTCTGGCCTACAGCAATAACTTGCTGTACAGAGTGTCTACCTACAGGAAGCCTAAACTAATTCTTAGCGCATCTCCTTCCTGTCCCTCTTCATACATTTCTGTTTATAGCTTTGGTGGAATGCTTCCCATAGTGCATATTCTAACATAATGTATCCGTGAGGTATTCCATTACAAGAGTATCAGGGCTAAATATTTTGGGGAACCCATACTGCAATTCCTTCTTGGTTGTTCGAAATGCAAGTTGGCATATTTAAAGCTATGAAAATTCTTACTTTTTTTTTTTAATTATAGTTGATTTACAATGATATGTTAGTTTCAGGTGTACAGAAAAGTGATTCAGATATATATAGAGAGAGAGAAATATATATATATACACACATTTTTTTCAGATTCTTTTCCTTTATATGTTATTACAAGATACTGAATATAGTTCCCTGTTCTATACAGTAGGTCTTTGTTGTCTATCTATTTTATATATAGTGGTGTGTACCTGTTAATCCCAAACTCTTTTGATTTATCCCCCACCCCTTTCCCCTTTGGTAACCATAAGTTTGTTTTCTATGTCTGTGAGTCTATTTCTATTTTGTAAATAAGTTCATTTGTATGATTTTTTAGATTCCACATATAAGTGATATCATATGATATTTGTCTTTCTCTGTTCACTCAGTATGATAATCTCTAGGTCCATCCATGTTGCTGCAAATGGCATTATTTCATTCTTCTTTATGGATGAGCAATATTCCATTGTATGTATATACCACATTTTCTTTATCCATTCATCTGCTGAAGGACATTTAGGTTGCTTCCATGTCTTGGCTATTGTACATAGTGCTGCTATGAACATTGGGGTGCGTGTATCTTTTCGAATTAGAGTTTCCTTCTTTTCTGGATATATACCCAGGAGTGGGATTGCTGGATCATATGGCAACTCTATTTTTAGTTTTCTGAGGAACCTCCATACTGTTCTCCACAGTGGCTGCACCAATTTACATTCCCACAAACAGTGTAGGAGGGTTCCAGCCCTCTCCAGCATTTATTATTTGTAGATATTTTGATGATGGCTATTCTGACTGGTGTGAGGTGACTCCTCATTGTAGTTTTCATTAGCATTTCTCTAATATTTAGCAATATTGAACATGTTTTGATGTGTCTGTTGGCCATCTGTATATTTCCTTTGGAGAAATGTCTATTTAGGTCTTTTGCCCATTTTTTGATTGGGTTGTTTGTTCTTTTGTTATTAAACTATATGAGCTGTTTGTATATTTTGGAAATTAATCCCTTGTTGGTTGCATCATTTGCATATTTTCTCTCCCAGTCCGTAGGCTGTCTTTTCGTTTTGTTTATGGTTTCCTTTACTGTGCAAAAGCTTTTAAGTTTAATTAGGTCCCATTTGTTTATTTTTGTTTTTATTTCCATTACTCTAGGAAATGGATCCAAAAAATGTTGGTGCTGTTTATGCCAGAGAGTGTTTTGTTTATGTTTTCCTCTAGGAGTTTTGTAGTATCTGGTCTTACATTCAGGTCTTTAATCCATTCTGAGTTTATTTTTGTGTGTGTTATTAGAGAATGTTCTAATTTCATTCTTTTACATGTAGCTGTCCAGTTTTCCCAGCACCACTTATTGAAGAGACTGTCTTATCTCCATTGTATATTCTTGCCTCCTTTGTTATATATTAATTGACTGTAAGTGCATGGGTTTATTTCTGGAATTTCTGTCTTGTTCCATTGATCTATATGTCTATTTTTGTTCCAGTGCCATATTGTTTTGATGGCTGTAGCTTTGTAGTATAGTCCAAAGTCAGGAAGCCTGATTTCCTCCAGCTCTGTTCTTCTTTCTCAAGATTACTTTGGCTATTCGGGCTCTTTTATGTTTCCATACAAATTTAAATTTTTTCATTCTAGTTCTTTGAAAAATGCCATTGGTAATTTGATAGGGACTGCATTGAACCTGTAGATCACCTTGGGTAGTGTGGTCATTTTAACAATATTGATTCTTCCAGTCCAAGAATATTCTTCCAGTCCAAGAATTTCCCACCTATTTGTGTCATGTTCAGTTTCATTCATCCACATCTTATAGTTCTTGGAGTACAGGTCTTTTGCCTTCTTAAGTTTATTTCCAGGTATTTTATTCTTTTTGATGCAGTGGTAAAACTCTTTTTCTTTAAGTCATCATTTTTATTTGTTATTGACAATGAATTTTATTATTCTGTGAAATTCTTGTTTTGCAGAATGCTATTTGAGAAATACTGTCCATTTTTGTAGAAAAGCTTAGAGGTGAAATAGAGTTACTTTAACTTCCTATCTTCAGCACATACATGTTTGTTCTTTGAGTAGTGCCATGGTAAACTTTTTGAGCTCACCTAAGATATGAAAATATTGTTGTGAGAATGAAATGAAATAATATGTATTATAAAGTGTCTGTTTCATAAGTAGATGCTCAACACCTGTTAGTTCCTCTTAACTCTACCTTTATAATACAAATACAAGAAGTTTAAAAATTTTAAAGCTACAAAATACATTATCCAGATGTCATGTACTTTTGTATTTACACCATCTAAAATAAATCTAGGACTGCCCTGGTGGTCCAGCAGTTAAGACTCTGTGCTCCCAACACATGGGGCACATGTTCGATCCCTGGTTGGGGAAGATCCCATGTGCCGTAGCCAAAAAATAAATAAATAAAAGACTTTTAAAAAATAAAATAAAATAAAACTGTAGCTTTTAATTATAGGATCTAACCAAGGAGGTCTATTTATTTTTGTTACTTATGATGTATTCAGTGGCTGGCAGTGTGTCTCTATGGTGAAATACATAAATATTTTAATATTTGTCTAATATTAGGTAGTGTTATCCATTATATTTGGTATTTATTGCTCATTTCCTACATGATGAGTTTTGAAAGAAGTATAATTATATAAGTAGAGGTATATTTTTTCCATTTTACATAAAGAAGTTTTAATTGATTTCTATGGAATTTGAAGAAGTGTTGGAGCTAAATATAACCTAATCCAGGAGACTCACTAAAGTCACTTATTCTCAAAAACCCTGTGAGACCTCAGAGTGTGCTTCAGCAGAGTACTTCAGAAAGAAACTTGTTGGTTTAGAGTGAAGACAGTGCCATAGCTTCCAAGGCTGACCAAACCCACTGCTATGGAACTGAACACTCTCTGCTTATGCCCCCATTGTACACAATTATAATTCTAGAAAAGGTCTGAAATATTTTATCCTCTCCCCACTATGTTTTATAATTTGCATATTTCCTTTAATATCTTGTGAGACCCACTAAGCAGGAGTCATGCTTTATTTTTGTTTGTTTTCCTGGGAAATAATAGAGTGCTTAACAAGAAAGAGGTATTTAATAAATGACGTTAAATTCAACCTTTGTCTTCTCCCTGTCACATTGAGACTAGTATGATTTTGCATTTTTAATGCCAATCTTTGTCTCAGTTTTACATTTGCTTTGCACCAACTAGAAAACTGAGATCTAGAAAGTAATAAAAAATAATTTTACTCTACAATATCCACTGCAATGAACTGAGAACAAAGACTACATCAGTTTATTTCCCCGGCAGTTGAACAATGAATTTCATATAGTTGATATTTAATAAATGTTTGTTGAATTATAACATTAAAATTTTAGAGCCACTTACACTATATGTTAATATATTCCAGTATTGAATGATATTAAAGAAAGAATCATAATAAAAGAATTATAATTATAAAGTTTTATATTTAAAAATTTTATTTTTCTATTAAGCATTCTTTCAATTTTAAGAGATCAGTTACCTTTATTTATATTAGAAACATATTACCTTTTAAATTATTTTTCAGACCTTGAAAATTCATTTCTGCAAATTTTTATTAAAATTTTCATAGCACCTTATTTTCAAAATGCTTTTTTTTTCACTTTATATCAGGGCACACAATAGTCCTAAGCAAAAAGTCAATATTCTCTCCAATATGAGGAGGTGAACAGAGGTGAAAATAATTTTTAAATGAGTTGTATGTTTTTCATAATGAGTCAGATACACCTGGATTCTATCCCAAACTAAGTCCTGACCCAGCTTTCCTCACTCTTGGAAATGAAGGCTATAGTTCTTAGCCAAATATCTTTTTTTTAATTAATTAATTAATTTATTTATTTACTTATTTATTTTTGGCTGCATTGGGTCTTTGTTGCTGTGTGTGGGCTTTCTCTAGCTGTGGTGAGCGGGGTCTACTCTTCCTTGCGGTGCGCGGGCTTCTCATTGCGGTGGCTTGTCTTGTTGCAGAGCACGAGCGCTAGGCACATGGGCTTCGGTAGTTGTGGCACGCAGGCTCAGTAGTTGTGGCTCGCAGGCTCTAGAACTCAGGTTCAGTAGTTTTGGTGCACAGGCTTAGTTGCTCCACAGCATGTGGGATCTTCCCGGACCAGGGCTTGAGCCTGTGTCACCTGCATTGGCAGGTGGATTCTTAACCACTGTGCCACCAGGGAAGTCCCTAGCCAAATATCTTTAGATGAGATTTTCATATAAACTGGGTTTTTTTTTCCATTGTGCTCACCTTCCCTCTAAATCCAATTTTTGTTTTTGCAATTATAAAGTGGGTTTTAAGCTGGCTGACTTGAAAATGATTGTGTGTGCTAAGTGTTGTTGACGACTATAGTAATAAAGGAGATTCTGTTCATAGAGAAGTTATGTTATGATACTATTCTCACAGGTAAATATGCTACTTGAAAATCACTATCGCATACAAAGTCAGAGGTGATGCTCATTTGTCTTTGGAGAATTTTCTAACTGCAAGTTGATTAGCACATAATTCTGATTTGTGTTTCTTAGGAAAGATGACACTCAAAATCATTTTGCACCTGAGACATTTTTGTTGAGGATTGTTTTCTTTGTATTGTACATTAATCCTGGCAGCAACTTCTTTGTAAATATAGTGGAAGCTGTAGAGATAATATACATGCAGTGTAGAAATTCCTTAACTCTGTTACCCACCTTCGCCTAACTGATGTGCCAGATTAATTGGCACCCTGTCTTCTCTCAGTTAAACAAAATTATGACTGCACATAGTGCTTTATTTTCAAAATGCTTTTGTCTTCAATTTCAGTCTCAGGACTGTGTGGAATCCTCAGAATTAGAAGGACATCTGTTAGTATCCCTATACTTTTATGCTTCGGATTGATTTATCAATAGTTAATTGTGTTTTCATAAGAGCTATTTATGACACTAGGTTAGAATTACTATTCCAAGTATATTATTTAAATAAGTCTTATTTAGCCAGTATAATAAAAATAATTCTTGTTTCCATGAAAATTAAGTTGATTTCTGTGAAAAGAATCAATAATGATGACTTGCTAAGAAATCAGTCAGATCAGGAGTAAGATAAGCATAAGAGACTGGGAAAAAATTCTACAAATTTAGAAGGCTTCTGCACTTTGTTTGCAGTAGTTGTGGGGTTGTTTTAATTTCACTGAAACTGAAAATCATGGACAGTCTCCTTTGAATATGTGTTTTGCAGAAAAAATAAAACTCAAATCAAAGAACTTGTGTTCAAAGAAAGTCTTTTTCCCTTTTCAAAAAACGTCCAAATACATGCACATACACTTGTTATATATTAAAAGAATATCTTTAAAGTGCGTTAAAAAATATTTACATGTTTAGCTAACTTTTTTTGACTGACTGGGTTCAGCTCACTGTCTTATGGCAGGAGACTTTTCTTTGATTTTCTTTTGTTTTTTGCATGTACACAATTGAAAATACTTTTTAAACATAATTCAAATAACATTGTAAGCTCAGTATTTTTTACTATTTCATTATCCTAAGTTAAACTCAAAACATTTTCAGAATCCAACTAGTGCCATGATCATTATTTTTGAATATTAAAGATAGCAGTGTAATTGAATTTTCAGTCTTTATCTTTTTTATTCTATATTAACCTAAAGGAATTTAGGAGTAGGAAGGACTTATAAGGATGATTCCCACTCCGTAGATAGGGGAACTAAGGTCCATAGACCTAAAATGACTGCTGCAGGTTCCAGGCTGGGGACTCAGAGTGGAGATCAGCCCCAGTGCCCTTGACTTGCAGGTTTGGCTCATTTTGTTTAAATGCTCCTAATTATCTTTCACAGCTTAGCTATGCCACATATTCTTCTTCCACAAGTATTTGGAATCATATGGAAATCTGTAGACAGAAGAAAGATAATTTGTGTTATTGTCTGTTATTGGCCCCCCACCCCACCCCAAGTACAATGTTGCTTAACTTTTCAACAGCTCTGTTTCTGGCACCCAAATATCACTTCTGGCTCCTTCTCTGGTTCCTCACCTTTTAATTAGTCACAGATGATGGAGATTTATAAAATCTTTCACAGCCAAAAGTTCTGCATGTCTAAACAAGAAACTGCCTGAATGACGAATCATGAGGGAGTAAGAATAGATTTTAACTTTGTTCAGGTCAATTTGAATATGCCTTTGATGACTTAATATTTTAAATCAACATCATCTTTTTTTCCTGCAAATTAAATAATGCACGTTCACTGAAGAGTATTAGGAAATTTAAGACAGAATATATAAGTGTAATAATTGTCCATTAATTGTCCTCCCAGAGATAATTGTAACAAATATTTAGGTATTCTTCCCCAATATTTTTCTATATATGTCCACATGCATATATTAAAAATGTCATTCCTACATTTTAAAAACACCTAGCAAATATTGATACTATAATAAAATTTCCCAATATTAATAAAAACTTGTTATAGTAATTGTTTAAGTATTACACAATATTCAGGTGTATGGATAAACAACGTTATTTTAAAATATTTTCATATATTTTTAGGAAAAAAGACATCTCTTGTTTATCAACATATTTAATTACTAGTACACTTAAACATTTTGCATGCTTTTGGTTTTTAATTTCTTTTTTATTTATAAGTGCTTTTTATATACTTATGATATTATTATAAAATTGTATCACTTGATGTTTTTGAAAATTTATTTTGAATTTAAAGTTTGTTTAAATATATTGGCATAAATTTATGTGATCAAACATCTCCTTTTTTCAATGGCTTTTTTCCGTGCTTTTCATCTTCGAGAGTCTTTGTCATCATGATATTAATGTTGCAGTTTCCTCATCTCTGTGGCTTGAGAGTTGTTCTCAGTAATCTAATTTCTAAAGTTAATTAGCTGTGCAAACTTTGCCAAATATTATAACTCTCAGTGCTTCAGTTTCCTCATATGTGAATATACACATCATTATTAACTCTCTCATGTAGTAAATCTGAATTTTACATGAAAGTATACATGTAAAACATGGAAAAGGGCACTGACTACAGAATGAGTATTCAGTCAGCATTAGCTCTTACTATTTTACAGATTTAACACCTAAAGTTATTTTTCTCAATAAATAGTTTCAGCATTATTCATTGAACACTTCTATCTCACATGATTTTTATTTCATATTTTTAAACATTTAAATTTTATTCTTGCATATGTATGCACATCATTAATGTTATTTCTTTATTTAGATTACTGTGTACAAAAAATATTGGTCAACAAATTGTGCTAATCTATTACATTAATTAATGGAAAGGAAGTATTTCATTTGTATTAATTAAGATAGGCAAAATTATGCTTGCATAAAACAAGTTACCTATGACAATAAAAAGTTTATTTCTTGCACCCACTACATGTCAAATATACATTGTCACAGTGCTCTGAACATTATAATCACTTAGGAACCCAGGCTGATGGAGCTCCATCTTTTTTTTTTTTTTAACATCTTTATTGGACTTTAATTGCTTTACAATGGTGTGTTAGTTTCTGCTTTATAACAAAGTGAATCAGCTATACATATACATATATCCCCATATCTCTTCCCTCTTGCATCTCCCTCCCTCCCACCCTCCCTGTCCCACCCCTCTAGGTGGTCACAAAGCACCGAGCTGATCTCCCTGTGCTATGTGGCTGCTTCCTACTAGCTATCTATTTTACATATGGTAGTGTATATATGTCCATGCCACTCTCTCACTTTGTCCCAGCTTACCCTTCCCCGTCCCCATATCCTCAGATCCATTCTCTAGTAGGTCTGTGTCTTTATTCCCATCTTGCCCCTAGGTTCTTCATGACCTTTTCTTTTTTCTTTCTTAGATTCCATATATATGTGTTAGCATACGGTATTTGTTTTTCTCTTTCTGACTTACTTCACTCTGTGTGACAGACTCTAGATCCATCCACCTCACTACAAATAACTCAATTTCATTCCCTTTTATGGCTGAGTAATATTTCATTGTATATATGTGCCATATCTTCCTTATCCATTCATCTGTTGATGGACACTTAGGTTGCTTCCATGTCCTGGCTATTGTAAATAGAGCTACAATGAATGAACATTGTGGTACATGACTCTTTTTGAATTATGGTTTTCTCAGGGTATATGCCCAGTAGTGGGATTGCTGGGTCATATGGTAGTTTTATTTTTAGTTTATTAAGGAACCTCCATACTGTTCTCCATAGTGGCTGTATCAATTTACATTCCCACGAACAGTTCAAGAGGGTTCCCTTTTCTCCACACCCTCTCCAGAATTTATTGTTTGTAGATTTTTTGATGATGGCCTTTCTGACTGGTGTGAGATGATATCTCATTGTAGTTTTGATTTGCATTTCTCTAATGATTAATGATGTTGAGCATTCTTTCATGTGGCAATCTGTATATCTTCTTTGGAGAAATGTCTATTTAGGTCTTCTGCCTATTTTTGGATTGGGTTGTTTGTTTTATTGATATTGAGCTGCATAAGCTGCTTGTAAATTTTGGAGATTAATCCTTTGTCAGTTGCTTCATTTGCAAATATTTTCTCCCATTCTGAGGGTTATCTTTTCATCTTGTTTATGGTTTCCTCATCCTCAATGGTGAAAAACTGAAACCATTTCTACTAAGATCAGGAACCAGACAGGGTTGCCCACTTTCACCACTATTATTCAATATAGTTTTGGAAGTTTTAGCCACAGCCATCAGAGAAGAAAAAGAAATAAAAGGAATCCAAATCGGAAAAGAAGAAGTAAAGCTGTCACTATTTGCAGATGACATGATGCTATACATAGAGAATCCTAAAGATGCTACCAGAAAACTACTAGAGCTAATCAATGAATTTGGTAAAGTAGCTGGATACAAAATTAATGCACAGAAATCTCTTGCATTCCTATACACTAACGATGAAAAATCTGAAAGTGAAATTAAGAAAACACTCCCATTTACCATTGCAACAAAAAGAATAAAACATCTAGGAATAAACCTACCTAAGGAGACAAAAGACCTGTATGCAGAAAATTATAAGATACTGATGAAAGAAATTAATAATGATACAAATATGTCTGGAATATTTATGAGCAGTTATATTAAATAATATACCATCTTTACTGTTTTTCAAAATGTTTATCTATTCCTTCTTTATTGCTTTTCCAGAAAAAAATTGAATCATTTTCCAAAATTTCATGACCATTTAATTCATATCACATTAAACATACACTTGAGAAGATTTTTTAGCCCAAGATTTATAATTCATTTCAAAAGTTTTGAATAAAAGTTTTAAATAAAAGTGTTTATATAAAAGTTTTATAATTCATTTCAAAAATGCTTCTCTCCTCAAAAGCGTCTTACATATTTCTTCGTGCATTTAATCTCACAACCGTGTGTTTATAGCTACATTGAGAGAGAACAATCTCTTTATCTATTATGTTTTCTAATTAGTTATGGGTAATAAACTTGAAAGCCATTAATTCTTATAGATTTAGGTTATCCCTGTCAAACAACAAATTTGCTAATAAATTGTAAACTTTTCCTTTGATTCTCCTGGAATTTGTTATAATTATTCTTTTGGCATACAGTCACGTTATTTGCAATAGTGATAATTTGTATACCTTTCCAGTTCAAGCTATATATTAATATCTGTGTTTTCTTATTGCATTAATCTCAAATTTTAGGCAGTGTAAAATGTGTAATGGAAAGAAAAAAATACATTCTAATGTAACAGTCACTACAGATAATTTTGTCCTCTATATGCAATAGATAGCAAAACTACTGTTATGAAGGAAATACATGTCTCTTCTGTTTCCTTCTTGCCAACACTAGTTCAGGTGATATGAACATGTCTCTGCTTCTACCTGAATACATGGCCAACAGGCACATGAAAAAATGCTCAGCATCGCTAGTCATCAGAGAAATGCAAATCAAAACCACAATGAGATATCACCTCACACATGTCAGAATGGTTATCATCAAAAAGACAAGTAACAAATGTTGGCTAAGATGTGGAGAAAAGGGAACCCTCCTGCACTGCTGGGAGTAATGTAAATTGGTGCAGCCACTGTGGAAAACAGTATGGAGGTTTCTCAAGTAATTAAAAATAGAACTGCATATGATCCAGCAATTCTACTTCTGGGTATTTTTCCAAAGAAAACAAAACCACTAATTCAACAAAGATATATACACCCCTCTTTTTATTGAAGCCTTATTCACAATAGCCAAGATATGGAAGCAACCTAAGTTCCCATCAATAAATAAATGAATAAAGAAGATGTGACATATGTATGAAATATTACTTGGCCATAGAAAAGAATGAAACCTTGCCATTTGCTACAACATGGATGGACCTAGAGGACATTATGCTAAGTGTGATAAGTCAGACAGAGAAGGACAAATACTGTATGATTTCACTTATATGTTGAATCTAAAAAAAAAAATAAATGAACAAACATAATGAAATAGAAATAAAGTTCTAGATACAGAGAACAAACAGGTGGCAGCCAGAGGGAAGAGGTGGGAGGAGGAGAGAAACAGGTGAGGGAGATTAAGAGGAACAAATTTGTAGGTGCAAAATAAATGAGTCATGGGAATTAAAATGTACAGAGTGGGGAATATAGTCAATAATAATGTAATATCTTTGTATAGTAACAAGTGATAACTAGGCTTATTGTGGTGATCATTTTGTAATGTATAGAAATATCAAATCACTACATTATACACCAGCAAGTAACATAGTGTTACTGTGTCAATTATATCTTAAAAAAACCCTGACCAAACAAACAGGCAAACTCATAGAAAAAGAGATCAGATTTGTGGTTACCAGAGGTGGGGGGGTTGGGGAGGAGGAATTGGATGATGGTGGTCGAAAAGTACAAACTTCCAGTTATAAGATAAATAAATACTAAGGTTATATGTACAGCATGATCAATATGATTAACACTGCAGTATGTTATATATGAAAATTGTTAACAGTAAATAACTTTTCTTTCTGAGTTTTCATCAGAAAGAAAAAATATTTTTTCTTTCATTTTGTATCTGTATGAGATGATGGATGTTCACTGAACTTATTGTGGTCATTTCACAGTGTATGTAAGTCAAATCATTATGCTGTATACCTTAAACTTACACAGTGCTGTATGTCAACTATGTTTAATAAAACTGGAAGAAAAAATTATTTGTGATTCTATTAGTAACAAGTCAACATGCACTGCTATTACTGTTGTTACTGTTGTAGTTTGTTGACTGAGTCACAATTGAAAGAAATGATAAATTTTGGTTGCAGGTTAGTGAAAATAACCCATACATAATGCATGACACTACTGAATTCTGGTTTTTGGACCTTAGGTTAAGAACCCATGTTGTAGTAGATCAAATGAGAATGGTTGAGGTTGGCAATATGATGTGCTTAGTACCTACTAAACTGGACATCAAACCTGTTTCCTTTGAGAATGCTTCAGGTAGGTATTTAGGATTTTAGAGAATTAATAAATGTAGGAACAGCCCAAAAGATTCTAAAATACATTGCTTTCCTTGAAAAAAATTCCTTTAAATCAACTATGTAACACTTTTACCTGAACATAAGCATAACAATTCATTAATAATCACAAACAACTTATTGGCAAGAAAGAAATACAGTAGCAGTTCTATGAGCCATTGTCTAGAAGACTTAGTAGAATGTGTGATGAGTCATATAGAAATTTGCGTTTTTTTTCTCACCTAGTAGAAAATAAAGGTGTATTGTAGACAGGGGACCCCCAATCAAATTTATTCCACAGATTTCCAGAGCATAAAATGTGATCAATTTCATTCTCAATTACAACCCAAAACACAGGCTAATTCAATTGTATTAAGAGTTTACTTCTTTAAGTATTTTGTGGGTGGCATCATTTCTTTTATAATATATCAAAATCATTGCCATATGGAGGAAGGTTAATATAATACCTTTACATGTTTTTGTTGTTAACCATTGAAAACTAATTTGAGGAAAATCTATGTAGTGAGAGTGGACTTTTTAAAATTATTTTTAATGCACAAGATTAAATGCTAAGAGAAGGTAAAATTATATTTTATTTTAAATTTCAATTACATGCTTCCTAACAGAAAATAAACTATGCTATATTTAGTGCTGTAATTAGGAACTAAATTATTATCTTTTCTTACTGATTTTGATGCAAGGCAAGGCTCCTTGCCACAAAAAGAAAAAGTGCCTCTGTTAAGATCTACTAAGATTCTTCTCACACTGCTTTTAGGTGCTCATTTTGCACATTATCACTATTTATATACACAGAATAAATGCTTTTCTTTATCCAAGTAGAAACATTAGTAAAATATACATTTACTGTTAGAAGAAACAATAGTGATAAAATTTCAATGTTCAGTGAGTTGAGTTCTGCAATTTTGAAATTTCTTATTGCAAATATTACATAGATAAGGTTATTAAATATAAATGTTAAAGTATGTTAAAAATAGTATCCATCTGCCTCCAGTGTGACTATACTTCCCAAAAACTATAAGCTAAGGTCAACTACCTAATGGGACCACCTTGTAAATCAAACCAAGTATTATGAGAAGAAGGAAGGATAAATGCTCGGCAAAACACAAAAAGTCTCCCATACCCCAAATGTGAAGTCTTTAAAGAAAGACCTTGACTAATGTCTCAGAACCTCCATTGCATACCCAACCAGATGATGTGCAGTGGGAGTACATGGAGTTAGAAAAAGACACTGATCTTACCTGCAGGAAACATACAGTCCAGCTGGGAAACATGGCACATGGTCGAAACTTGGCTTCTGGACAGTCCTTACTAAATATAAGACCAGAACTAAGGAATGGGGACATATTATGAAGGATCAGAAGAATATATGGTATTGGAAGAGATATCAAATAATACGCATGGTATATGCAAATTTAAGAAAACATACGTGACTTTAATTTCAAGGCAGGAGGGAACAATGACACTGGGAAGCCCAGATTCTGGGGCTGATCAAATGCCTTGTTTAAAGAGCTTAGCAAGGTCCCAGACCTGGTATATAACTGTAGCAGGGGAATGTACTAGATCTCAATAGATTCACCAATCCACTATGAGGCAATAGTAATATCTCTCAAGGTAGCCCCATGGAAGAGAAGGCCTAACTGTAGAACTTGGAGTTATGCAGTGGGATGGGTTTACTAAAGAAAGCTCTGAGTGTCGCCATTAAAACTCAGCATCTGGCGAAAAATCTCTTTTGTACCATGTGTGTAAATGCACTGTTCAGCTCACATGCTGCAGGGTGTTTCCTTGCATTCAGGGCAAGGCCATGCTTCTCCCAGGTTTCTGCCATCAATGATAGAGACTGACAGAAGTACTAGTGTTGGCCTCTTGCTATAGTATATGGAAGTCTCTATTGAAGGTCTTTGAGTCAAGAGTACTCATGGGTCTGGTTGAAACAGTCTTAGAACTGAGCTATAGTGTGAGACTCTTGCTAACTAATCTGCTCTCCTTACCACTCTCCTTTCACAGGTATCAGATATGTGTCATAGTCTGCAGACTCTCCCTACCTATTCATACTCCTTCTCTTTAATCCATCACAGGCATTTCTCCTAATAAACCTCTTAAATGTCTAATCTCATTTTAGCATCTGCTTGTTAGAGGCCCCAAACTAACACCAGAACCTATATTTAGATTATCCACTTCTTTCTCTTTCTTAATTACCTGCACTACTTTAAGGTTTCATTTATTCTTACCAAATTCTCTATCCAGTATTTGAACTTCCTCCACCCTGCCAGCCTTTATTTCTCTGCCTTCATTCTTGCTCTCACCCATTCTTTCTTTCACACTCCTGATTATTTGGTTTTATGCCTACTTTTCTGACTTTCCTTTAGGAAAACGTTGCTGATTTCTTAATGGCCTACCTTCAGTGGTGCCCTGGCAAATGTTTAACAATAGACTCTTAGGGGAGAAAGACCTAATTTGTAGCAATTGTCTATTTCCATTGCCTGAAGACCCCCACCAGTGATCAATTTCAAAATGTCAACATACATTAATGAAAATGCAGTTGGGAAGAGATGTACCCAATTAGCTAATGTAAGCCTGTACAAGCTGACTTCCACACAACACTGCCCACCTCCCTCAACCCTTCCCTATTCTAGTCTCCATATCCTGGAAAAATCCTTTGCATGAATACGTTCTCTTCTATCTATCCTGGACAGCAACAATGTTGGACAGTGATATAGGTGTGGATCCTAGGTTCCAGGATATCAAAATTCTTTTTTTTTTTTCCTGCTTCTGGCATGCTCCTGGATATCATAACTGAATTTTCAGGGCAAGAAGGTTATTAGTATTACGCAGTATACTTTGTTCCTGATTGACATAATAAGAAAAACTTGGGAAGTACATTTTTAAAGTTACCATACATGAAAATATTGGTAAATATGAGACTGCAAGTCAGGTAAGGCTTGAAATCTGTGATAAGTCTAAAACTGCTAACCATTGCTAAAAAGCCACGACATTAATTGTACAGCTATTTTTTAAAATGGCCTTTTTTCATGCTACGAGACCCTTTGCAAATATCATGGTGAGAAAGAAAATGAGAATGTGAAGAAATATGGGGAAAATGAATTAATATGATAATTAGAATAATGAAACTGATAGTTTCTCTCATGAAGAGAAAGGGATAGACTGTCATTTCAGTTGGCATTAACTTCCCCCAACAGTTCCTGGAGATGAGTATAAGAGCTTTCTTGATAGAAATACATTAATCTTCTCCCATTCTCTGAGGAATGAATTTGAGCAGAGTTCCTAACTCTGGGTTTTTAAAGTTGAGAAACTTAAGGTCATGGAAATTAATTGCCTTGTTCCCACATTGCCCAACCTGATTCCAGCAGAATTAGCATTTATCTTGACAGAATGAGTACTACAAAATATATTTTCCTTGTAAATCTTTAGGCTCTTCCTCTTCCTAAACCAACATTACTGAAATATATTTCTCAAAAAGCAAGACCATTAGCAGATTCAAAAATTTTAAACATTGTCCCATTCTTTTAGTCACCTAGGGATAAAAATACAGTTATTTTTGTCCCTTTCATCATCATATTTAATCCATTGCCTACTCATGCAGAGTTTACGTCTGCAATATTTATAAAATGATACCTATCATTTTACTGCTTATTTTTATGACAATAATCTCTATATTAGTGCTTTCTCTTTTGTAAGAGGATTAGTGCTTTCTCTTTTGTAAGAGGAAGTATAGCAAAGTACTCAAGAATATAAGCATTGGATTTTGCACAGCAAAGAAAACCATAAACAAGACGAAAAGACAACCCTCAGAATGGGAGAAAATATTTGCAAACGAATCAATGGATGAAGGATTAATCTCCAAAATATATAAACAGCTCATGCAGCTCAATATTAAAAAAACAAACAACCCAATCCAAAAATGGGCAGAAGACCTAAATAGACATTTCTCCAAAGAAGACATACAGATGGCAAAGAAGCACATTAAAGCTGCTCAACATCACTAATTATTAGAGAAACACAAATCAAAACTACAATGAGGTATCACCTCACACCAGTTAGAATGGGCATCATCACAAAATCTACAAACAACAAATGCTGGAGAGGGTGTGGAGAAAAGGGGACCCTCTTGCACTGTTGGTGGGAATGTAAATTGATACAGCCACTATGGAGGACAGTATGGAGGTTCCTTAAAAAACTAAAAACAGAATTACCATATGACCCAGCAATCCCACTACTGGGCATATACCCAGACAAAACCATAATTCAAAAAGACACATGCACCCCAATGTTCATTGCAGCACTGTTTACAATAGCCAGGTCATGGAAGCAACCTAAATGCCAGTCGACAGACAAATGGATAAAGAAGATGTGGTACATATATACAATGGAATATTACTCAGCCATAAAGAGGAACGAAATTGGGTCATTTGTTGAGACATGGATGGATCTAGAGACTGTCATACAGAGTGAAGTAAGTCAGAAAGAGAAAAACAAGTATCGTATATTAACGCATATATGTGGAACCTAGAAAAATGGTACAGATGAACTGGCTTGCAGGGCTGAAATTGAAATACAGATGTAGAGAACAAACGTATGGACACCAAGGGGGGAAAGCCACGGTTGGGGGGTGATGGTGGTGTGCTGAATTGGGAGACTGGGATTGACATGTATACACTGATGTGTATAAAATTGATGACTAATAAGAACCTGCTGTATAAAAAAAAATAAATTTAAAAAAAGATTTTAAAAAAAGAATATAAGCATTGGAGGCAGATTCTTGGGTAGAAAAATTGATGGCAACGTTTGGACTTGCTGATTAAGAGATGGACATGCATATCAGAGGTCCAGCGACAAAATGAGACCACAGTGTTGGCTCTCCCATTTACTTGTTTTGTGAGATTTAGAGATTTAACCTCTTTGATCCTTAATATTCTTGTCCCTGAACATAGCAATGATAAAAATAATGCCTATTTTTGGGCTTCCCTGGTGGCGCAGTGGTTGAGAGTCCGACTGCCGATGCAGGGGACGCGGGTTCGTGCCCCGGTCCGGGAAGATCCCACATGCTGCGAAGTGGCTGGGCCCATGAGCCATGGCCACGGAGCCTGTGCTCCGCAACAGGAGAGGTCACAACAGTGAGAGGCCCGCGTACCACAAAAAAAATAAATAAATAAAAATAAATAATGCCTATTTTAGAGAGCCATTGGAAGAGTAAAGGGGAATATGTATGTTAATTGCTTAGTACTTTTCCTAGCACTTAGTGAGAACTTAACAAATACTAGCCATTAGTGTTATATGTGAATAGGTAGTTGCTGTTGATGAAGAGCTCACACATTCTCTTCTGAACCGTTAACTCAGTGACCTCATATTGGTAGCTTGAAATTAGATATGGTGGGATATTTAATCACATAATACAGTTTGGTTTTTGGTTTTGTTTTTCCTAGAG
Organism: Delphinapterus leucas; assembly: GCF_059928025.1. Taxonomy (NCBI): domain Eukaryota; kingdom Metazoa; phylum Chordata; class Mammalia; order Artiodactyla; family Monodontidae; genus Delphinapterus; species Delphinapterus leucas. Next base: position 12,161,268 of record NC_143144.1, read on the forward strand.
AGCCTACTACTAAACATTTACTACCATACCACTGATGTTGGGTTTATTAATATTGTACTTTGATATAGTTGTTCTAAATAGGTTAAAGAAAAAGCAATGGACAAATGAGTGAACAGGATGAGTTCATACCTAGTACAAGTTGGCCAGGATATGAAGTAATTTCTCTAGCAGTAAGCTAGAAGTGAAAGATATACTTAGTTAATTGGTTGGAGCCTTCCTTTGACTTGGATTATGTTCAGATGTGTAATTCAAGAATCTGTTAAGCTTTGGTAGCCTCTGAGTTAGGTCCTCTTTAGTAGGTCACAACCTAAAGATGATGTTCATATTTTATATGCCACATTATCCATATTTTATACTCTGTATCAACCTGCAGATGAACCTTCAGTAAATTATTTCTTAATTGTTCCAATCTTGTCTCTTCTATGCTATGCAGGCTGTGGAGAAGAATACAGGTGTCCAGTCTTGGGTCAGAGAACAGAGGCAGAGTGGTGGCATCGGTTGTCCACTCTAGTTGTCTGAGTGGTCATCATGGGGACCCAAAGCGAAGGTAAACTTTGGGGAGGAAAGTTGTCTTTCATCTCTTCTAACAAGAAGATTCTCTTTCAAATACTAGCTTTTAGCTTTGTGCTTTATTTTTTACTAAGTATATTTTTCTTATACTGTCAACATCTTATTTCAGGCTGTTATTTAAACTTTCATCTTGTTTGTGTTGCAATTGCCTCCTAAGTATATTTACAGCTTCTAATATTTTTCTGTTCTAATTCTCCTTATGCCAACTTCTAAAAGAGAGATGAAGAGAGTGAAATAAAGAGAGACTGAAGTTTCTCATTAATTTATGTTGTTTAAAATATGTTGTACAAACTCATCTGTCTGGAATTCAAGATCTTTCTCAACATGGTTTTAGTCTGCCTTTCAGATTTGCCTCATATTACTCTGTCCCATATACCATAAAGAGAAACTAAATTGAGCTCTTTATTTATGGTACATGATTTGGACTTGTTAAAAAACAAAATTCAACTGAGTCAAATTTAAATATTTTATTGGCTTTATTCAGTGATTCATGAATCAAGCAGCATCTAATCTAGCAGATAGAAAGGAGCTCTGAGGAGCTGTAAAAAAACGAAATACTTTTATAGAAGGGAGTAGGAACAAGAAAGTTATACTGTGCAAAAAAAAAGTGGATTGGTTATTGCAAGGTTACTTTCCTTTAGGGGATGGCAAGGGTATATCAGGCAGATTACCTCACTAGCGCTGATTGGGTGAGTCCTGATTGACTGGTTTAAGATTCCATTTCTGGAAGAACTGAAACTGTAATTAAGTTTAGTTTTGGTTTGGTGATACTGAGCTTTGCGTATATAAGTAACTCCATTTTGGGCCTGTTGTCTTGTTGGAAAAAATTAATAAACAGAAACTTCAGTTAAATAGAGTTGGGAGACCAGAATAGGGGGCTCTCACACCCTGGGTTTATACCAGAGCACGAAAGGAAGAAGAAAGATTGTTCTTTACTGGCAAGGACTCAGCCAATGAAAAGCCATGAACTCTGTTTTCTAGAGCCTTCCCAACTTCCTTTCCCCCTTTATAAAAGCATCTCCTTGCCTTGCCTTGCAGGGACTTGCACACGGCTCACCATGTTTGCAGAGCCTGAACTGCAATTCTCTGCTGATCCCAAATAAAGCCATCTTTGCTGCAGAAATATCTGGCAATCTATTTGTTTCAGGTCAACATCGTTAACAGGCTTTTGTGTTTCGTGCAGTTTGCCAAAGCTCTTCCTCTGCTTAGCCTACCGTTCACCATCTCTGCTTGTCACAGAATTCTACAATGTGTATCACACGTTTCATTGGTCCAATTGTACTTTCATCATTTTTTTAACATCTTTATTGGAGTATAATTGCTTTACATTGTTACGTTAGTTTCTGCTGTATAACAAAGTGAATCATCTCTAGGTACACATGTATCCCCATATCCCCTCCCTCTTGTGTCTCTCTCCTACCCTCCCTATCCCACACCTCTAGGTGGTTACAAAGCACAGAGCTGATCTCCCTGTGCTATGCGGCTGCTTCCCACTAGCTATCTATTTTACGTTTGGTAGTGTATATATATAAGTGCCACCCTCTCACTTCGTCTCAGCTTACCCTTCCCCCTCCCCGTGTCTTCAAGTCCTTTCTCTACATCTGTGTTTTTATTCCTGTCCTGCCCCTAGGTTCTTCAGAACCAATTTTTTTTTTTTTTTTTAGATTCCATATATATGTGTTAGCATACGGTATTTGTTTTTCTCTTTCTGACTGACTTCACTCTGTATGACAGACTCTAGGTCCATCCACCTCATTACAAATAACTCAATTTTGTTTCTTTTTGTGGCTGGGTAATATTCCATTGTATATATGTGCCACATTTATTTATCCATTCATCTGTCGATGGACAGTTAGGTTGCTTCCATGTCCTGGCTATTGTAAATAGTGCTGCAGTGAACATTGTGGTACATGTCTCTTTTCGAATTATGGTTTTCTCAGGGTATATGCCCAGTAGTGGGATTGCTGGGTCATATGGTAGCTCTTTTAAGGATCCTCCATAGTGTTCTCCATAGTGGCTGTATCAATTTACATTCCCACCAACAAATTTTAATCTCTGAAGACCCTTAACACTTTGTCACTTTGTAAACATTTGGCAACTGTTACATTTGGTTTTGAATTATAGTTATTGGGGGACCGATTATATTTAGACATACAGATATGAGACAAGATGGAGGGACTCAGGATCCAGGAAATAGCACAACTGCCCTTTAAGACCAGAGAGATGATAAGAAAAAGAGTGAAACCAAAACTGACTCCAGACTGTGTGGAGAGTTAGATGGGTGGGCACAGAGTTCAGAATATGTGGAATGCTCAGATGAGATTCAAGAAATGGTTGGTACCAACATTTCTAAATGGGAGCAGAGTAAGGCAGGTAGCCTGTGACACTGAAGGTACAAGATAAGACAACCCTAGAGAAGCCAGTTATAATCAGAAAAATAACCAGGGCATAACTCCTGCCATAAAAGGGGATAGAAGAACCAGGCTGAATAAATGGGTGAAAATCAAAGTACGGCTCTTATAATTTCTATGTTTGGGCAAGCATGGCATCGAAGAGGACCAGGTGAGCTTTGATCAATGTGAGCACTCAAGGATAATTCCTGCAGGTGTACCTGGCTCTGATTCTTAGCAAAAACCTAGCAGTGTTGCCTGAGCTCAGATTTGAGAGGCCTAACTCAAGCCACACCCGAATAAAGGGGGAAGGAGAGGGTGGAATTAGGTCTGAAGCTTTAACCTAATCACTGCCTCTGTCAGAATTATCTCAAGAACAAGAAGAGCCTGAGCTCACTAATGCTGATGCTGGAGGTAACTGGGCAGGAGACCTCCAGGCTGTGAGATTTTCTGAGTGGCAGATGATATGGAGGTAGGGCTGTGAAACTTGATATTGATTTAGCTGTGTTTTGAACCAGTGGAGAGTAGCAGCTTGCCTCATTAGCATGTCTGTTGCTTAACGTATCTGATACCTTGCACATAGAAGGTACTCAGAAAAATTAAGATTGGTCGTAGTATAGGCTATTATGGCAGAACATCTCTGTAGCGCAGTTGAAACTCAAGATCTGGGTCTTGTGCCTTTTTTCCCCTCATCTAGAAAATGTGGATAATAGTTTTATATTATAAGGTTATTGCGAGAGTTAAATGAGATAATTTATATAACAAAATAAAAACACATAGTAATTAGCAAGCAATCCATACAAGCTAGAGATTATTTTGTCATTATTATTCATATCATCATCATCCTTTTAAAAATTTTGTATACTTTATAAAGTCCAATTACAGTAGAGCTGAGATGTTCCTTTTTTATTTTCTGTTCCACAGATTGAGAATAAGATTGCTATTAATTATTCATAATAAATCTACACTTTAGTCAAAATTGTTTATCGCTTTGAGTTGCTTATAATAGGCAACCTGTATAGATTACACAAAATTTCAACATTTTATGCTTGCTTTTTTTTTTTTGCGTTACGCGGGCCTCTCACTGCCGTGGCCTCTCCCATTGCGGAGCACAGGCTCTGGATGCGCAGACCCAGCAGCCATGGCTCACGGGCCCAGCTGCTCTGCGGCATGTGGGATCCTCCCGGACAGGGGCACGAACCCGTGCCCCCCGCATCGGCAGGCGGACTCCCAATCACTGCGCCACCAGGGAAGCCCTATGCTTGCTTTTTATAGACACTCACATCTATGTGGAATGTGGCATTTTTTCAATTAAAGAAGAAAAAGTGTAACATTTAAAGGTTGTATTGTTTATATCCTTAATAAATACAGTAAAATAAAATGCCAGTCTGAATATTTCATTAAGTTGCTAAGTTTGCTAGGCTGTCATTCTCAGAATTTAATTTAGAAGAAAACATCTACATTTTTCTTGGATGTTATATCTTATAAGTTGCAAATACTGACTGTAGCAAGTGAGTTTAATACAGAAAAATAATTAGAAAGCATAGCACTGTTGTTCCTGAAGCGGGGCAGCTCTGTTACAAAAAATACGTTAAAAAATAAACCCTTCTTTTCTTGTGGACTAGGGTCAGTGGTCTTCAGAGCCTGGGGTTTATGCAAATATTTGGATGATTTTTTACTTGAAAGAGAATTGCTAAGTTACAAAATTTATCTCTAAAGAATATCCCCAGAGGCCTGTAACACAACTCATGTTATGCAAATACCATGAGTTGGACAAAACTATCAGCATATTGCCAAATGTATATAAGCAGTTAGATTAAAAAATACTTACATAAAAATACTTTCTTATTACTAATATCATTTAATTTCAGAATTCATCCAAAATTTCCAGATCAGTCTCTACAGCTGCCAGTATTGTTAGTACATTTGAGACAATTTACTCCAGTATAATTTGCTCAGAGGTGTTGTCTCAGAAACAAACATTTCCAGTCCACTGGAATTTGTGTGTTGCAAAGTCTTGTCAAAGCTTGGGAGAATAATTGTATCTCCTTGAATGTGAAGCTATTCATTAAATAACTTATAATAATAGTAATAGAACTAATATTGATGAAAATGCTGCTGATGAACACTACAGTGTTTGAATTTGAATGCTTATATGTAGTAGGCTTTGTGTTAAGTGCTTTTTTGTGTATTATCTCCTTTATTTGAATCTTTACAATGCCTTATTTACTGAGTAATATTATTGTTAGTTTGTTTAGGAAATATTCATTGAGTGTCTGTATACCTCACACTCTTACATGTTGGAAATTTGGAGGTGAAAAAAATATACAAGTTTCCTGCCTTCATAGAGCATATGTTTTTGGGTTCATTAACACTCTGGATTCAAGAGTTTACATTTTATTATTTATATATCATTAGGTTCCTGAAGCTCTCAAAGATTAGATAAGTTATCCAAGGTTGCACATCGTGTGTGGTTTTTAGTGTCCTTCCCTTTCAGATGTGCTAAGGATCACTTTGCTTACAATTACTATAGACAAATTTTTTTTTCTCTATGGGGTATGTGGAAATGGTAAATTTCAAAAAAGCATGTCCTATATCTCATAGCCCCTCCCATATTCCTGTATTTATGAACTAGCTTTTGCCTTTGCTTTATTTTTTATTTTAATGTAGTCAAGCTACTTCAACACTAAATGCGAAACTTGCTGACTGGCTAAATATTGATTTTTTAATTCTACACTTAATTTGTGCAACGAAATTATTTTTAAAATCATGACTGATATAAACCTTTTCAAATTCAAATATTGAGATGAACACATACTTTCCTCTTTCCTTTAAAGTGTTGAATTGAGTCGCTTTAATTATTTTTCTAAAGTCAAACTGTCTTTGCTTTGGATGTACCACTACCAAATGATTCAGCTCACATCTCCTAAGTATAAGAATATTATCCTGTAACCACAGTATCATTATCAGGCCTTAGAGACTACCAATAATTCCATAACATCATATAGTATCTAGTCTGTAATTTTTCACATTGTTGCAAATATTTTTCCTTCCCCTCAAGAGCAACTCAAGATTCTTACATTGTCTTTCATTGCTATGTTTTTTTCAATCTAGAAAATATTTTTCTTGTTTTCTTTTTCTTTATCTTCAGCTTTTATATTAATACCCAATACTGAAGACACTGGGTATGCATTTTTAATCATGATACAAACTCATACCCTAGGCCAGAGTCAACTTCCATACCATAATGGTTAAGTAGAGTTTTCTGTTCTCTCCTTTACAGACACTTTAGCTATATTTGGCTCCAATATTTATGTAGAAAGTACTTTTCCAGGTCATTTTGATAATGGGTCTAACTAAAGACTCATTGGTTGTGTTTGTGAGTACATTCAAATTGCAGCTCCTAAAGCTTAAATCCAGTGTTGATGATCATGTGAGACTTTTGGCTTGACCTTCTGATCACCAAGGTTTGAGTACCCTCTTCTTTGATGAAGCTTTCACGATTTTTCATCTTTGGTTTGCATTCAACCAGATAATTTTTTTACATGTAAGTATTTTATCCAAGGCCTTCCCTGGCTGTCGAGCGGTTAAGGCTTCACCTTCCCATGCAGGGCATGTGGGTTCGATCCCTCATCAGAGAGCTAAGATCCCACATGCCTTGCAGCCAAACAACCAAAACATAAACAAGTAATATTATAACAAATTCAATAAAGACTTTAAAAGTGGTCCACATCAAAAAAATCTTTAAAAAAATTTGTTTAATAAACAAATGTTAATTTGCCATTCTTGTGTTTGTTGACCAAAAAAGTCATGCATCTTTTTTACATACTAATAGCCTATATTACCCCCACCCCACCCCCACCCAGGAAAGATTGTATTCAGAACATATGGCTAGTGAATTAAAGTGTTATAAACATTGGAGATCTATCAGTGTATTAAAACCGCTACTGCAAGAATTTTGCATTTGTTATAGAATATAAATTTCTCTGAGGTTATAATGATTGTATAGCTTTTTAGCTGAAAGAGAACTTATTTATTTGCCTAATCCCCTAATTTTCCATTGGAGGAAATTGAAGAATGGAAATGTGACTTGTGCTGGGTCACAAAGCTAATTAATGGCCCATAGCAGGAGATGTTCCCAGGATGCTTGACTCCTAATCAAGTGTTCCTCTAAAGGGCAACCTGTACCAGATAATAGAAAGTTCAACCCACATATGTATGGTCAATTAATTTATTACAAAAGAGCCGGGAACATACAATTGAGAAAGGACAGTCTCTTCAATAAACAGTGTTAGGAAAACTAGACAGCCACATGCAAAAGACTCAAACTAGATCACTATCTTACATCATATACAAAAATTAATTCAAAATGAATTAAACACTTGAATGTAATACCTGAAGCCATAAATCTCCTAGAAGAACATATAGGCAGTAAGCTCCTTGACATGGGTCTTGGTGATGATTTTTTGGATTTGACACCAAAAGCAAAGGCAACAAAAGCAAAAATAAACAGTGTATCTACATCAAACTAAAAAACTTCTGCACAGCAAAGGAAACCATCAACAAAATGAAAAGGCAACCTACCGAATGGGAGAAAATATTTGTAAATCATGTATCTGATAAGGTTTTAATATCCAAAATATATAAAGAGCTCATACAACTCAGTATCAAAAAAAATTTTGATTAAAAAATGGGTAGAGAATCTGAATAGACATTCTTCCAAAGAAGACATACAGATAGACAACAGGCACATGAAAAGGTGTTCAACATCACCAATCATCAGGGAAATGCAAATCAAAACCACAATGAGATATCATCTCACACCTGTTAGAATAGCTGTTATCAAAAAGACAACAAATAACAAGTGTTGGTGAGAATGTGAAGAAAAGGAGAGCTTGTGCACTGTTGGTGGGAATGTAAACTGGTGCAGCCACTATGGAAAACAGAAAGGAGGTCCCTCAAAAAATTAAAAATAGGACTACCATATGATCCAGCCATTCTACTTCTGGGCATTTATCTGAAGAAAATGAAACTACTAACTTAAAGATATATGCACCCCTAGGTCCATTACAGCATTATTTGCAATAGCCCCCAAAAAACAACCTAAGTGTCCATGGATGGAGGAATGGGTAAAAGAGATTGCCTCTCTGGCTGTCTATCTATAAATATAGATAGATTATGGAATCTTATTCAGCTCTAAAAAAGAATGGAATCTTTTTTTTTTAACATCTTAATTGGAGTATAATTGCTTTACAATGGTGTGTGGTTTCTGCTTTCTAACAAAGTGAATCAGCTATACATACACATATATCCCCATATCCGCTCCCTCTTGCGTCTCCCTCCCACCCTCCCTATCCCACCCCTTTAGGTGGTCACAAAGCACCAAGCTGATCTCCCCATGCTATGTAGCTGCTTCCCACTAGCTAGCTGTTTTACATTTGGTAGTGTATATATGTCCATGCCACTCTCTCACTTCGTCCCAGCTTATCCTTCCCCCTCCCCGTGTCCTCAAGTCCATTGTCTACGTATGCGTCTTTATTCCTGTCCTGCCCCTAGTTTCTTCAGAACCATTTTTTTTTCAGATTCCATATATATGTGTTAGCATATGGTATTTGTTTTTCTAAAAGAATGGGATCTTGACGTTTGTGAAAACATGGATGGACCTTGAGGACATTCTTTTAGTGAAATAAGGCAGACAGAGAAAGACAAATGCCATGTGGTCTCATTTATATGTCAAATCTAAAAAAACCCAGAAAAATCAGCAACAAAAAAAAAGCAAGCTCATAAATACAGAGAACAAGTTAGTGGTTGCCAGAGGCAGGGGTGGGAGGGTGGGCAAAATGGGTGAAGGGAGTCAAAGGTATAAACTTCCAGTTATAAATTTTAAAAGTCAGGGTGTGATGTATAGCATGGTGACTATAGCTAATAATACTGTATTACAAATTTGAAAGATGCTGAGAGAATGGATCTTAAAAGTTCTCATTACAAGAAAAAAAATTCTGTAACTATATGTGCTAACAGATGTCAACTAAACATATGTGTGATCATGTTGCAATATATACAAATACTGAGTCATACTGTATACCTAAAAGTAAAATAATATTCTATTTCAATTATATATCAATATAAAAAGTTCATTCTTTAAAAATTCACTGTTAGCATAGAAATCAAATATAGATGAAAAATATTTCCTTATTTAAACAATGCATCACATTACAAACAATATATTCTACTGGAAGCCTATTAAATGATTCTCTTGCCATCTGATGCTACATTGGTTTTTGTGAATTCAGCTCAAGTCCTAAGTAGCTGTGTAACTCAGTCTGCAAAACCAGCAGGCATGTCCTTATTCAGTAAGATTCAAAATATTTTATGAGTGAATGGTGTATGATTTATAAGTGCCAGTTAGGGTCTCTCCGGTCCTTGACATGCAATACCACTTTCTTCATCAAGGGTTAGTAAGTACAGGACCCAAGTTTCCCTCCTAATTCCCCGTTATGTACCTTTCCCTGACCCAAGGCCATGAAAGCATCACTGATCAGCTTTGGCCTTCCTTTTGACTTCGTCTGGATGTAGCCTCACCCTCCTTGGCCACCTAGTGCTTCAGGAAATCCCTAAAAATGAAATGGAGTTGGCAAATGAAGTGAAACTTGTTTAGCCTCCTGGTCCTTTTGCTTACACTCTGGTAGATATTATCTTCTTTTCCCCACCTCATCTCTATTTATCTTGAAATCACAGAAACATTTATTTTAATAGCTTGGACTTAGAATGTACAGACACAAATTAACTTTTTTTGACATGAGGATATTACAGGGACTCAACGTGATGTAGTGTGGCAATACAATTCTGAATTTCTTGGTTCTTTTTGCTCTTTCCATTGTTATGTCTTCTTTTTTCCCGTGATTCGTGATCTGGCAACCAATAGGTCTCCTCTTCCCTTCCATAAAACAGTACAGTGTCCAGGGAGAAAGATGCCACCCCTGGATATTCCCTTTTAAGGACCTATTTACCTATCAGCAGAGTCAGTTTCACAGTTATCTTGGGATTCTGCAACAATTTTCCCAGGTGTTGGGCAGGCAGGAATCACGGTGTATGTGTTAGCACAAGTCCGTAATTGCATCCTCGCCAGTATGGGATTAGAAATAAGAGGCAACCCTCATTCCATCTGCACGGTCCTCTGACACTTAGACTTCTGCTGAAAGGGAGCAGGTTATTGGAACTTAACTTTCCACAGAGGGGTCTCAGTTATATTCTTATTTAGAATTAACCTCAATTTCATATTCATTAATGAGCTCGGTGATGCAGCCACTCAAAATATTTCCCTGGAAAGTTGTCAGCGTTAATCATCAGAAATAAAATCGTTGCCACCTCGACATTCTTTATCCAGTGTGAAGCTCATAACCACCTCCTCCTTGCTTGTTATAATGATATCCTTGGGGGTATTTACCAGTTTTACTGAGAAAATACTGGCAGTCATTCAGATTTTTCAGTCCTCCCTCGATAACAAACATCATCATAAGCATTATGTTCTCTTTTAAACAATAAAAGTTGTGAATATTGATTTTAATTCACCCAGAATGCTTCTACTGCCCTTTAATAGCTGGTGCGGACACGGATGGTAAAGTACCTTTTATTACTCTGTCATGTAAGGAACTCCTCCTTGAAATGCACTATCTTTTGGACAAGTCCAAATGCTTCTTGTTTGTTCCCTTTTATAAGCTATAAATGGAGATACCAGCAATGTTAGTGGTGGCTCCAGAATGGGTTTGAGAAGAGAATGGGTACCACCATCCTGTGTGGAGAGGGCTGGTACTGAGTGTATTCCTGAGCATTTTTCAGGTTGAGGGCATCTCTTACATCAGAACTTACATCAGTTCACTGTCACATGAAGTGCCTTGTTTTCGTAGCAGACTGACGTCAGGGACCGAATAGGACAGGTTTGCAAATGCTGCAGTCATGGACCAATGGAAAAGCCGCATAATGGCTTGTAGTGGTCTGAACAGCAATTTAGAGCTAGGAAGGTGATGTACATCATTAGGGCACAAGGACCAAATTTTAATAATTTGAGATATTTCATGTCTTCCAAGATAATCCCCCTATCTGCAACTTAAAGATCTCAGCAATGGAACATGGCCCCTCATTCCTCCTCTTTTGCTTTCTCTACACTTTTTCTCACTCTAGTATTTTTTTTTTTTTTTTGGCCTTGCCATGCAGCTTGCAGGATCTTAGTTCCCTGACCAGGGATCGAACCTATGCCCCCTGCAGTGGAAGCGTGGAGCCCTAACCGCTGGACCACCAGGGAATTCCCCTCATTCTAGTCTTAACATAGATGCTAGACAACATAACAAAAAGCTTAGACAACTAGGTACTAGATTATGGGGAAAAAAGTTTGTTAAACCCCAGAATTAACTCTTCAGTGTGGTTTACCATCTTGGCAAATCCTATGTTTTAACTTAAAATGGGTAGTTTATATTCTCCAGGAAGATATGCTAAAAGAAACATTATTTTAGGGTGCACTGTCCTCAGGCACCCCGCCAAGCACCCCTGTGCTCGGGAAGTGGAAGCTGTTTTCTGCGGCAGTCCCGCTCTGTCTCAGCTGGCCCTTCTGTTCATGACTCCAAGCACTTCCCTTCCCAAACATCCACAGTAGGGAGCAGAAGCTCAGTCCAGGGAGATGTGTGGCGTTCCTCGGACAAGGGAGCGTACAGGAATACACTTTACCAAAGGACTAGGATGATTTCTGGCCAGAACTCTGCACTTAGACCAGGTGGTTGATTTTTTCTTGTACTGACTGTCTCGGATGTGGCTGTGGCTGCTCCTCCCGAGTTTCACCAACTTCCTAAGACTCAGACCCTCTTTGCCTTTCTTGATCCACTCCTAAGCTTGAATCTAGACTGCTCTTTGCTGCAGCTCCTGCAAATCATTTCTTCATGGCTGAGGACTCCCCGGCCAATAGGAACAATTGACCCTCAAATCAGATGAATTAATCACTTATTTCTTTCCTAACATCAGCCCCCCTTCACCCACCCCACCAAATTAATTAGGATCTAAACCTTACCTGAGAAAGGATAGGGTTTACCAAATCAAGCAAACAGTTAATGTGACTGCATTCCACACCAGCATCTTGTCATTCATCAAAGACAGCAATTCTTCAGGAAAAGAATAATCACATCTCTTCTAATATTTTTAATATAAAAGCTAATGCTGTCTTCCTGGCAATTTTAGAGTTCATGTGAAATGTATTCAAAATTAGAAAACAATATTGAGGGAAAAAGTGACTGCATTCTTATTACTGTCATAAAAATAATAATACTTTTAGTTATGTAGTTTAATGACTAATTCAGATTGTCATAAGCTGCTTTTATTGAGTGCCTATAAAAATATGGAATGTATTTGACAGTGTTTATTTCTTATTTCTGGTAATATTTCATGAGCATCTGCCAGACTTCAGGCTGCTACAAGCAAAGGTATTTTGTGTTTCGCAAGATCAACAAAGTATCTTTGCTTCAGAGAGAGTCTAATCCTCCTTGTGGGAACTGACTATACAAATTACCTTATTTGGGGGAAGAACCCTTTCTAAATCTTTTCATTTATTTCACTGTGCTAATTTCATGCAGTCTAAGTACCAGTTACCTTAGAGTGAGCTCCTTTTCTCTTAGTTATTTTTGAAATATTATAATAAAAATTTTATTGAATTGCATACCTCCAAAGAAGGTAAAATGTAGTTCTGATATATTATTTTCCTACTAGTGGATATTAACTTCTGTTCTCTAACTTGTCACTTTTATGGTTGACTAATAAAAAGTAACAAATTGACTTAATTTGGAGGAACTGTCATGGACAGAGTAATCTGTAAGAATTTTAGAAGAATGAGATGTAAATTAGGAGTGAGAAGCAGAGAGAAGCATGTATTGGGCCAGAGGAGGAGACTTGGTAATGTTTGGGGGTATTTGATCACTGTGAGTCTAACCAATGTGTGATAGGAGATAGATATTTGCTTCAAGAAATTTCTTTCATTAAGCATAGGAATCTACTGGATAATGTTAAGCTTGGAGAAAAAAATGATTATAAAGTCATCTGAAAAAAGATGTCCATCTCATACTCTCCAACCAAATATTAATACATTCCAGATTATTTTTAAGTTTGAAAGAAAATAATTAAAGTACTGGAAGGAAATATAAGTGAGTGATAATACAACCTTATGAAAGCAATGGACTATCTAGGTATGACGACAAAAATTAAAATCATAAGGGAAAGCGTTTGACAATAAGAATTTTTTAAAACTTCCTTTTGACAAAAATGTCTTAAAAATTACCTAAGAAAACTGTTTGATATATACAGATATAGATATATAGATATAGTGACAAAGGGTTAATATATCCAAACATGATGCACTTTTTCCTCCAGGCCTTTATTCCTTTTCCCTCTCCATGAAATGTTCTTCTGTCCTTCTTCACCTGGCTCATTCCCATTTACTCTTCAATTTCAATTTAAGCCTTTCTTCCTTGCATGGTCTTTTCTGATGGCCTGATTCTCTGACCTCTCTTACCATACTTTCTGTGCCAGGGAATTATTTACCAACCCAGCTGTCTTTTTTAGTGTCCCTCTTCTTTGGTAGACTTGAGGCACCATAGGGAAGGGGCCGTGTTTTATATTCACTGTGGTATCTGCAGCTCCTAACACATAATAGCGAGCATATAGTAGGTCTCAATATTATTTGCTATTGAAATGAGTGATTTGTTAAAGAGCTTATTATGAACTACTAGATGAACAAGCAATTCAAAAAGAACACACACACAGAAGTGGCCAAACATGAAAACGTGTGCTGCTTCAATAACAATCAAACAAATATTAACTCACATATTTACATATATATCTCCATTTTCTATAATTGTGTATGCATTTTTGTCAGAATACCTAAGAAAAGGAATAATGTCAGCAATGTCCTGTAAGGGTGTGATGGCACATGTATCTCATAAGCCACTTCTGGCAGGAATTTCAACTCGTACACATTCTCTGTGAAAACAATACTGTTCACACAGAAATTTATATTAAGAAAATAATTTGTTTAATTGAGCAAGGATGCATATAAAGCAAAGCTTTGATAGTACTGTTTTACAAAATTAAAGAATCAGAAATAAGCTAAACGTTTATCTGTAAGATACTATTTTCAAAATCTGGGCACAACCATCCAAATATTGCAGTATTACCAATGCAGCTATGAAAACATACGATATATCTAGCGTTACGGAGATAAAGAAATACCCATGTGAAGAATAATTGAAAAAGAGGCTCTCTATATGTATCTATGTATATGTGTGGATATATGATAGTAGGATCCCGTTTTTTTGCAAAATACATTATAGATGCATAAATATTTAAATATTCTGAAAAAAAATTGTGGAAGAGTATACCTACAATATAAAAAGTGCTTATATCTTGGCACTTATTAGCATTACATACCAGTTAATCTGTTGACCTATGATTTCTTTCAATGCAATAATTTTCGTATAAATTACAATATCCCTAAGAAGGGTGAGTAAATAGAAAGATAACCAGACAGATCAACAGAGAGGGATAATGAGACATGAAGGTACAGACTGATTTTGGGTTCTCACAAAAGCAAGAGCTTGAGAGAAAAAAATTGCATGCAGATGGTTGATTCTGGAAGACCATCCCAGGGAGGAGGCATTAGGAACAGGAGAATGAAAGAGGGAAGGAGATAAAATCCATTAAAGACCATGTTATCAATTTGACCACCACCTCTGGTGACAAGTTGCTTGATTCCATGGACCTTGAAGGTAAGATTGATTGTATCTACTGTGTGGTGGAAGAAAAGTCTGACCTTCATTGCTTCCACTGTGCACCCATATCTCTGTGGCGGTCAGGAACTCAGGATTCAAGCTCTGCCAGGTGGATGTGACTGAGCTACTTGGAAGGAAATAATGAGAGAAATGCAAATAATTATTGTAATTGTTAATTTTGGAGTGAACATGGCTGGGATAAAATACTAGCAGTAAAATTGGACTTAAAAGCATTCCTTTGAGAATATCAGTTACCGGCTGGGAAAATTCCCTTGGCTGTCCACAGCAGTTTCAGCTTTGATTCTGTTTCTGAGGACAGAGAAAGTGCACACGAGGAAAGATGCATTCAGTCTTTCTTGAGTTTCTAGCGTGGATCACGAAAGAGTCCAGGAGAGACTTTGGCCCCATTTCAGAAATGGGATCTAAAGAGCAGATACCTGGGTTGGGTCACTAGGGAGTAGGGTCAGCAATGTAAACTAAGTAAGGGAGTGTCCTGTTAAACATATCTCTGCCAATTAGGGATTCATTTGTATCCAGAAAATATTTTTAGGTCCTGACTCCCGATAAGGGTATGATAACTGAGATCAACCATACTGAGTGTGTATTTTAATTTAGGATTAAAGGGTAGGGATGTTTTAAGTGCTAGATACTTCCGTTTGGAATATTGAAGTGGTCTGGTGACAATTATGTTTTTCTCAACAGTGCCTCACCACCTCTCTCAATGCTGCCGTTTTTGGACTAGAAGAAATTAGAATTCATAAGAATTGTTTTTAGGCATGTATTCAAGAATCTAAATATAA
This sequence comes from Delphinapterus leucas, assembly GCF_059928025.1. Classification (NCBI taxonomy): domain Eukaryota; kingdom Metazoa; phylum Chordata; class Mammalia; order Artiodactyla; family Monodontidae; genus Delphinapterus; species Delphinapterus leucas. The sequence continues at coordinate 12,176,832 of NC_143144.1, forward strand.
AAAGTCATTAAATTTTTTTAATCAAGAATTTTTTTAAATACAGCATTGGGATCTTATTTGTTCAGCTGTGGACAGTAACATGTTGCTTATGCCCTGATTAAATATGCTTACGTTGAAGAGCAGATCTATTTGCATATAGAAAATGTGAACAGGCATGAATGGGGAATAGTATCATAAGGGAGATCATTTGCATACATAGATGAATGAATCTGAGGTTTAAAAATGAATGACTCTTACCAGGTCCATGCTCTTAGGATTAAAGAAGTTAATATCACTGAAGTTCTGATTAAATTAGAAGTGTTCTAAAATGTGACTAATTGCCTTTTCCAAATGAAGAACAATGTGGAAGTAGGTACTTTTTTTTCTTTTTAATTAAGGCATAGTCATTCATTTCAAGTATTTTATATTTAATTCAGCATAATTTAGTTAATAGGAACATGATCCAGAGGTAAAGGAAAATGCTAGGATCATTTGCACAGGGCTGCTTAAACTCCGTTGAAACTGAGCTTCACAGGCCAAGGGACTCATTTAGACCCCAGTTCCCCTAACTCTCAAAGAAATGTGGAATGCTTAAAGAGACAGAAAGAAGTCTGCTAAGTATTTCTACTTGAAGAGAGAATTTGAATTAAATGGTATTTACTTCTGCCAGCTTGAATATTTCTTATGTCCTCCAACCCTTTATACATTTTTTTTTTTAAATTTTTTTGTGGTATGCGGACCTCTCATTGCTGTGGCCTCTCCCATCGCACAGCACAGGCTCCGGACGCGCAGGCCCAGCGGCCACGGCTCACGGGCCCAGCTGCTCTGCGGCATGCGGGATCCTCCCGGACCGGGGCACGAACCCGTGTCCCCCGCATCGGGAGGCGGACTCTCAACCACTGCGCCACCAGGGAAGCCCCCTTTACACATTTTAATTGAGGAAATAGATATCTATTTGTCCAACTGATTGCCTCCTTACACTTCCCCAAATACATTTTTTCTCTTCCTAATGAACTAAAATCTTCACCCTAGAGGAAACACTTGTGGTCATCTATCTTTTCCTTTAATTCCATTCCCAACTGGTTTTTTTGTTTGTTTTTCTGACCTTTTCAGCCCATACTAATTCCTATATCCTTCCCTTACAAGTTGTTTTGGTATATGTTGGAAATACTACTGAAATATCAAGTTTCCCGACATTCTTCACCTTGCCTTGAAAGTCGGCTGTGACACACTGGATTACTGATCTCAATCTTTCAGTCTTTCAGTTAAATGACAGAGCTATTCCCTCACCCATGGGTGCTGCACGTGACCATGGCACTTGCTCTGTCCAATAGAATATGAACAAAATAGTGGTTTGTTTGTTCCAAGCTAAGGCCTCAATGATCCTCCCTGTTCTCTGACTCATACTCTTGTCATCCACTGATAACTTGCCTCAGGTAGCCACAGATCCAAGGAGAAGGAAGAGATGACTAGAACAGATCAGAACCTAACTCAAAGTCTGGAAGGAAATCCAAGTGATCTGTAGGCTCGTGCAGGCAAACCTGTGTGTAAGAAAAGAAAGGCCTTTGCTTGTGAGCCACTGATTTTTAGGGTGGCTTATAATGCAACAGTTACAGTGATAGATGACAAAATTCATTCCTTGTACCGACTGAAATCTAACAACTTCCTTCTACTCTTGTAGCCTCACTTAGGTAAAAAATTGCTAATTTATCTATATCATTTGTAAGGTTATCAAATCCATTCGGATAATTGCAGTCATTCTGTAGTGCAAGCTGACACCATCTATTCAAATTAAACATGAGCCTTCCCTACAACCATGCACTCCTGCGTATATATCCAAAAGAAACACTCACCCAGGCCCACAGGGGCATCTATGAAATCATTTAAGTATAATTTGTATTGTCAGAAGTTGGATATAATTGGAGTGAAGCCCGCAGCAGATCAAAGGGTCTACTGAATCCAAACAGACAAATAGGCAATAAAACTAATCAATAACAAAACAAAAATTCTGTCATCTCTCATTCAGGAGACGAAAGGTATCTATAAACCATTGATCCATTTACAGTGCTCATCAAATAATCAGACCATAAAATCAAATCTTCAGTCATTGCTGCCACCAATGGGGAATAATAACTTATCCATCTTTAACAAACCAAAAGCAAAAAACAAAACACAAAATCACTCCATGCCCACCCACCATGGAGTATCATGCAGCAATTTGAAGAAAGTCATAATTGAACACATGACAACAGGCAGAATTTTGAAAACATGATATTGAGTGAAGAAAACAAAATAATGAGATATATAACATAATGGCATTTATGAAAACTAAAAAACATATGTATGCTCATGAACATGTATAAATGGAAAATACCAACATTTAAAAACATCAAAACAGTTCTCTGGGAGGGAAGTAAGGGATGGAGTATGAGATATGAACGTTACCACAAACAAAAGATGGGACAAGAAGAGAGCTTTGAAGTGACCAAAGACAAGAGCATGCCACAGACCAAGAGCATCATGGAATCAAACCTATCCATCTGAGTTTAAAAAAAAAAGTATGTTATAAAGTCTTCCCTCCAAACAGTGTAAAAATAACTATATTATTTTTTCTGATAGTTTTTAAAATGATTGATTTTTTTCATTTTGTCAGTTGATATATTTGAACTGGATTATACTAGATAGTACTGTAAGATTGTGAGTTAATTTTGTTTTCTTTCCAAATACCTTAATCTCTCAGTCTCTTATTGAATAATCTTTATTTTTTCCACTGATCTGTAATGCCTCTGTTAACATATATTAAATTATACTGTATACTCTGTGAACTCAAGGCTATTTCATGTTTTATTGAATTGTTCTCCTATTTTTTGTACTGTTATCCCAATGCTTAAATATTGTTTATCTGATTTTAAAAGGCTTCCTTGGAGATGCTCAATGGATGTACTCGACAGAACTGGATAAACTTCCTCACTGGAGGAGTGGGTAAGTCTCATTATGGTAACTCCAAAGTCATAGTGGAACTTGGCTGATTTTTAAAAAAAAATTAATTTCTCCTCTTCAATAATTTTCTGTTATGCTGTGTTGTGTTGTGTTTTTGGTTTGTTATAAAGGCAGATAAGTTGTTATTCCTCACTGGTGGCAGCAGTGATTGGTAATTTGTTTTATGGTCTGATTACTTGCTGATCACTGTAAATAGACTAAAGGTTTATTGAGATCTTTTATCTTTTGGATGAGAGATGGTGGAGAAACTATTTTGTTATTCTGATTTGTTTGATTGCCTATTGTTCTATTTAAGTTCAAATCGATTACGAATTTTATGACCACTGGTGAGAAAAAAATGTTCTTTAGTATCTAGACTGGTAAATTTTTGTGTTTCTGTATTTATTCTTTGCTAAAATTGGAGAATTGCAATTATAAATATCCTCTATGTCTGTACATCTGGTATCTATAATTCAGAATGGCCTTTACCTCTAATTGTGATTCTGTGATGTTTTCCTATTTCTTGAGACTATTAAAGATTTAGATGAAAGAGACCCAGTTTGGGGAGGTATGGATGCAGGCATAGGGGCTTTCCTCAAACCTGGGTATCTGATTCAAAGTTGGGGAGAACATTTAGACCCCAGTATAATCTCTCCAGGCAGAAATTACTGAACATGATGAGGTTAACCATATCTTACAGCATTTTTTGTGAGACAATGTAATGTTTGCCTTGTCTCTGCTTTATTGTAACATCAGTGTCACAAATTTGGATGGAAATTTTTCAGATGAATTTTACATGCATTTCATGTTCAGTTTCTAACAATCACATGAAAGTTTTATGTCTGAGGAAGGTGCACAGAGATGTTCATGTAGCATGTCTGAGAATAATAGTTAACAGTCACAATTTATTATTACTATTATTATTTGTCCAAGAGAAGAAGGACAAAATCTTGAGAAGCTTGCAAGGTGTTTGGATAAATCAGAATTTGACCAATGGTCACCCGAAACACCCAAAGCAAAAACACACACAACCACACACTTTGAGCTGGCACCCAGAAGCAGGTGCACAGTGCACAAGTGTCTGTGTTGTGTTTTACAGAGAGGCTGGAGCTGAACAAGGACATTTACATGGCTCAAGTAGAAACAAGTAAAATTTTAATTTTAAGCATCCCTTTTCTCTTTCCCTCCCTTTTAGGAGCTATAAATAACAAGCAAATAATTTTTTTAAAAATTACCCTCATTTTCTCATTCAGAAAATCTCTTTCTAGCTCAGACCTCCAAAACCAGCTCTGAGACTCTCTGGTCCTAACTTGTACAAAAGCTTGTTAAACTGCCCCTCCCTCGTTTCAGGGCTGTTCTCTCTCCTCCTCTAGTTGCAGCAAGGCTTTTACAGCAGTATAAAGATGCTGTTCCTCTAGTCACACACATGTTCATCACTCAGGACAAAAGTCAGTTATGGTTTAAGTACCAAATCTCTCTTTTGGTTATATCAGTGCAGTTTGATGTTTATATTTCTGTTTCTTCTTTTCCCCCTCTATTCATTTGCTAATTGTTTTCTTTTTCCTTTATTATTTTTAAATGTTCAATATATTTCAGAAGTGTTTCATATAACTGGTATATAGTTGGATTTAGTTATGTAAATTAATTTGAGCTGTATCCCATTACATTTCCATTTTTTCTTTTCTTTCTTTTGTCTGCTTAATTGCCCCTCTACTTTTTTTTTACTTTTACATGTTTAGTATATTTCAGAAATGTTTTGTATAATCAGCATTTAGTTGGGTGTAGTTATGTAAACTAATTTGAGTGCTATCCCAGTTTATCAAGGTTATGGTCATCTTGTACCCATTGTGCCTCATTCTTGGAGTTTGAGGATAACATTTTTCTGCATAATTCAAAACTCTCTAAGCTTTCTCTTTGCTTGTAAGCAAAATTTATAAAACACTTTAAATTCCATGATGCATCACTGCCACAATCCTTCCGCTTTCCACTTGAAAACAGCTTTCTTTAGATCCAGATGCAGTAGACCCCCAACCCTTCTATTTCTGACCTTTTTAATGAAAAGGAAAGGCAGTGTACTGTGAACCTAGTGAGAGAGAAGGTAAGGCATCCTGAAACAGCGACTTCACCTTTCAGCTTTCCATATTCCCTCTACTGGAAGATGGATATAATAATAGTACTGGCCTCATGAGTTTTTTGGTTAGGAATAAATGAGGTAATATATGTAAACTTCTTGGCATAGTGCCTGCCACATAATAAACAGGAAATGTATGTAATTACTATTATTACTGTTTTTATTTTTACTGCAAATGAGGTTTGGCTGGTTTTTAAGAGCCCTCGTGCCTGGGCTAATACATTTGGAGCATCCGGAGTTGGTAGTGACTTCATTGCTTCCACTTTAGGAATCAGCAGTGTGTAGGAGAGACTGCAAGCCAGGAGGTTTTAGCATAGTTTAGGCGAATCAAGATGCCTGGCTCCTTCTCCTTTTCAGGCTTGCAAATTCCCAAGTGAAAGGCAACATCGCACTGGTGAAAGAGCAGAACACTTCTGGATTTACTTCCCGGTTTTGTCACTTACCACGTATTAACTTTGGGGAAATAATTTAAATTCAGGCAGCCCAAGCATCCTTATTAAAAGGGGTAACAACAACATATATCTCCTAAGTTACTTTGGAGTGCTGAAGGAGATAGTGTGTGTGGAGCGCTTTCGTAATCAAAAAGCACTATTCAGATGTCAGTTATTTAAGTAAAGACTTTCAGGAATGTCAGACTTAATGCTGTAAACAAAAGCTAAATCAGAGTTCTTGGAAAAGTCGGGTAACAGGGCAAGAAATATTTTTCACATCCCTTTACCCCACCCTCCCCCTCCCATAGAATAACTTCCTGGATGTTTATTTTCCTTCTTAAGATACTTCCCTTCTATCTAATTATGCAGCATTCTACAGTTCCATCAGCTATCAGCAAAATCAAGCTGTCCTTACTTGACTTAGAGTATCATAGAAATGATAAACTAAACAGCTTAGAATAGCACAAACCAGAGAGCGTAATGCAACCGTCTCAAGTTTAGAGAGAGACGGTTAACCATTCTGTGCAGATTGTACAAGTTAACTTTTAGGAGCTGATTAAAACTGCACGTGTTCAATAGTGTCATGGTTTGTATTTCACAGCATTTGTTAAGTTCTCATTACCATGTGACCTTCATATCAACAGTGTAAAACTGTAAATTAAAGAATAGCTTTAAAATTGCCTTCAATACTGACCTAAGAAATAAAAAATCTATCAGTTTCCAAGCTTTGAATATAACTTGTATGATTTGAGAATAGTTCATTCCTTAGCTATCTTAATATTTATTCTTTAATAGACATGTCTCCCTAAGTCAAAAAATGTTTATCAAGAATAACATTTTTTAAATGTCACTTTTCTGCTATTTTTTTTAATGTTCCTCAGAAAAAGCATAATGCACTTTCTCAGACAACTCTCAGCCTTCTATTAATAAATATGATCTTCTCTAAGCCTTGAAGGATGTGATTTCTGGTGATATAATCAGAGACATACATTTACATATTTAAAAATCTGAGATGCCCCACCCTCTCCCCAAGGGCTCAGACCATTTTCTATAGATCATACTCTTTTTTGAAGGAAGGTTTGCCTGAGTTCTAAGATGTCTCATCTAGTGTAAGAGTCATTTAAACTTAGCTAAGTTAATTTTCATCCACAGAACATCTGAGGGACTAACTCTCTGATCTGGTTCTATATCTGTCTATTATCAGTTCAGTTCTACATCTCTGTTCCCAACCACAATTCCCCTAACTCCAGAGGCCAGGCTGGTAGAAGATCCTGGGAAGGTCCATCTGTACTGCAATGGACCAGGGTGTCCTTGGTTCAAAAACACACTTCCTACGGGTTGTAGAGAAAAGCTACTTGCATTCTATGATCATTTAAAAAAAAAATCCCAATTCCTTTTTGCGTTCCTTATCAGGTGCTCTCTACATTATTTTACCTTAGTGAGGGTGAGTCTGAAGTTTCTAGCCCATAATAAAAGTGCCTTCCCTCCTTTGGTGTTTTCACAAAGACTGCACGTTCACAGCAGACTTTCATTCTTGACAACTGAACAAATGATCATCTTGCTAATTCCATATTCATGTGTGACTCATGACTCATCCAGCAGTACTGTCAAGCCGCCTTTGTGAGAAGCAACAGCTGCTTTACATTAACCATAATTACTAAACAGCTTTTCTTTAAAGATGGGCAGAAAAAAATTCCTCTGTCTTAAAACGTAGATAGCTTTTCAGGTTTAGAAGACTACATTTGGTTGAGGAGTCTATATTTTACAGCCGGTTTATGAACTCTGACACTGTCTCCTTTCTCCCCTCAAAAAGGCTGTGTGGAACAATGGAGGGCCTGAGAGTCAAGAGGCTTGGTCCCCATGTTTATGTTTTTTGCTCACCACTAGCTGGACATCTTTAGGACTTTTGATTTAATGAGGCATCTGAATGTTTTCGAGGTAAAATAACTGTGAGCCTCATGAAAATGTAAGTTTGTGTTTCTCTCTGTAGGCTAAGCACTTTATTTTCTGGTTTTTTATCACATGTCCATGGTTTTTATCTGACTTTTAATAGACTCTTTGGTCCTCAACAGGTTAATAACTACTGCTAAATGCAACGATTCTCATAATGGGGTTCAGTTTCATGGGCTTTTCCATTCTCCCAATCCTCATCCAAAGATGATCAGAATAACATCACAACCAAAAGGAAAAAGCTATCTTTTCATTAAAAAAAAAATGTAAATCCATGGGGCTTCCCTGGTGGTGCAGTGGTTGAGAGTCCGCCTGCCAATGCAGGGGATACGGGTTCGTGCCCCGGTCTGGGAAGATCCCACATGCCGCAGAGCGGCTGGGCCCGTGAGCCATGGCCGCTAAGCCTGTGCGTCCGGAGCCTGTGCTCCGCAACGGGAGAGGCCACAGCAGTGAGAGGCCCGCGCACTGCAAAAAAAAAAAAAAAAAAAAAAGTAAATCCAGACTTCATTGTTGTAGATTTAATTCTAGGTTACTCTGAACAAGGCTAAATTTTGAGTCAGTCACTGAGAAGAGAAATTATTTTGAAGATGATATGTTATGAAATTTACTACACTAATGGAAGATTTTCTGTATGCTGCTCTTTAGAACAAAGGAGAGGAATCAAGTGCAGGCATAATTATTTATTGTTAATAGCAATAAAAGTGGTTCTTTCTTGTCTCTAAGTGTGTTTCTGCTAGCATGTGGGGCCATCAGGAAATCCAGACTTTCTGCCCTTTAATGAGGAGAGTTAATTGTTTCTGCCACCCTCCATTATGGCTCAGTCTGATGAGGGTCTCTAAATGGTCATGTGTCCTAATCTACACGTCCCTGCTGGACGTCTCACAGGATGCTTTGGAAGTGCTTAGCATCCTTTCCTTAGTACTTTCTGCCACATCAGTGTTCCCCAGGTTATGATAGATACATATGAAATGTCACTCACATCTCATGGAAAAACCGAGTGTTTTGTTGTTATTGTTAACCGAGAAATACAATGAGAATTGAGGCTGGAACTTTAACAAATGTACTTACTTTCCTTACACTAGGATTGCGTTCCTTTTTCCACTTTAGAATTAACATATTCCTTCCACCTGGATCTTTAAATGTCCTTCCACTCGCATTTTTTTCCCAGAAGTGTCTTTAAGCTTTCCAGTGCCATGCTCTCTCTGCTTCCTTCGACCATTTTTTCCTCTTTGCAGAAAGAAGATTTTTTTTAATCCCCTCTGTGTCCCTTCCATGCTTAGGCTTCAGCACATGCTAATCACAGCTCTTCCTCTGTGGGTATTGCTCCTTGAATTTTCTCCTGATCATTGGCAGTCTATTTATCATTCCACATGGATGGCTAATAGGTACCTCGGTCCTAGGATGCTCCAAACCGACCTCTTGATTTTCTTTCCCAAACCTGCTCTTCCCTCACTGCCTTCTTGTCTCCCTCACTAATTCTCTGCACTTACCGCCTACTCCTCTTCCCTTGGCTCACGGCTGTGGCCACACTGGCCTCCTTGCTGTTCCTCCAACACGGAACACACTACCAGACACACTGGAGGCCCTTGCTTCTGCTTGAAAGGCAACCCTCCAGGCTTTTCATGGTTGGTTTCTGTACACCCTCCAGGTCTGCTCAAAGGTATCTTCTAGGTTCACACTTCCCAGGACACACTGTTTAACATGACAGTTCCTCTGTCTGTTTCTCTTGCCCCCTTCTCTGCTTTATTTCTCTCTGTAGCACTTATTTCCAAGAGTCATAATATATATTTTATCTATACATTTGTGAACTGTGTCCCTACAATCCAACTAAAATGTAACCTCCATGAGGGCAGGGATTTTTTTTTTGTCCACTGCACCTGGCAGAGTGCTTGTCACATTTTAGGCTATCTGTAAGTATTTTTGAATGAAGTTGTGAAAGAATGAAACTACAATTTAGGTCTACCTTGGGAGTGTAGACTCTAGTCTTAATGGGAAAATGACCATTTATGCATGGATTTCTTTGTGTTTTAGTGAAGCAAAATCCTTGATCAGACATTTACAGCTGTCTCAGCCAAAGTAAAGAAATACCCAAGCTTGGGACCATGCACAGAGGATTTAGCCTAGGACTGGAGTGGCAAATGTATTTGCTTACATGGCAACTTGTGTTTGAAGGCATCCAGAGGAACTCCTGGTGTAGGGGCAGGCACACTATGATTGTGCCTGGGTGTAAGATTAAGAAATGGGAACAGTTGGTTGTGTTGGTTTTTAGATTAGATTCTAATTATTCTAATGATAATATTCAAATACAAAAACAGTTGAGAATAAGTTTTAAAGATAATATGAAGGCTCAGTGCCATTCGGCCTCAGTGGCATTTTATTGAATTTCTCAATAAACCATTTTTATAGGAGTCCAGGACTAAGATGAACTAAAAAGAAAAGTGATGAAAACTTACTACCTGTGTCAGAAAAAAAATCAAACCCAGATTTTCTGCTTTTTGGTGATATTCCAAGGTCAGCACAATTTATCCTTCTAATAATTATGTGACAAAAATGATACTTGATGACAAAAAATTAAGGTAATAAAATGGTAAAAAAAAAAAAAGTATTTGTTCCTTAGGGGTAACTGGCTGCCTGTGATTGTAAACAAAAGAAGGGTGCTAGAATATTTATAGTGGTTTCATGTAGTTTAGTGGAATCAGTTTGTAGTATCAAGCAGATATGTTCTGAATAGAGGCAAAAGTTGATTTCATGTGCAGACTTACATCTTCTCTGCTCAAAATCCAGCCTCCGAATCGTGACTGGGAATTAAATGTCCACAAGACATGTAAAAAAGTTCTGGCTTTGCCATATTGATAATTCATTTTGTTGCAGGAAGGGGGACCCCTTCCAGGGCCCAAGAGTGGGCTCTTGTCTAACAGTTGGAAATGAATTGTCCGAGGAGACACACACGTGCTGACAAAGCAAAAGACTTTATTGGGAAGGGGTGCCTGGGCAGAGAGCAGCAGAGTAAGGGAACCCAGGGGAATTGATCTGCCACCTGGCTCGCAGTCTCAGGTTTTATGGTGATGGGGTTAGCTTCCAGGTTGCCTCTGGCCAATCAGTCTGATGCAGGGTCCTTCCTGGTGGCACATGCAACTGCTCAGCCAAGATGGATTCCAGTGAGAAGGATTCTGGGAGTTTGGTAGGACATGTGGACTGGTGTCTTCTCTCTCTTTTTGACCTTCCCCAAATTCCTACAGTTGGTAGTATCTTGTTAGTTCTGCGTTCCTTACCAGGACCTCTTATTGTCAGGTAACTCATGCAGGTGGTTACTATGGTGCCTAGCCAGGGCAGGTGGTTTCAGTCAGTGGTTCCCCTAACAATTTCATTCTCAGTACTGATTAGGAAGACCAGAGAAAAACTTTTCCTGGCTTCTCATGGAAGGGATTTTACCCTTGCACCCAGAGAGCTGCATCTCTTAAGCCGTGAGGGAACTCATATGGTGAAACAGCTGCACTTGGCCACCCACCTTTGGCTTTTGGTCAGTGCAAGTCATTGTATATCTCATCCAATGTCCTCACCTTTACTTTTCTATCTAATGAGGCCAAGCTAACTTGCTGGAGAGGGTATCATTCTTTTTTCCAAATTTGTGAAGGATTGCCTGTTGGCACATGTAATTCATCTTTATCTTCTCTCCTTTCACCATTTTGTTTTATCTTGGCAGGAGAACTTTTCTGCTATACACACAATTCCACTTGGAAAAATAGATTGAATCAAGCAAAACAAAACAAGAATAACATTGTCTTACTCATTTCACTTCCTCTCTCTTAAATAGCTTGGCTTCCATGTGAAGATATTGCTTCATTCCTACACCCTTATTTTATATTTGCATGCAGACTATTAACACACCATTTTCCTTTTATTGTGTAGTCCTAGTTAAACTGTTCTTTTCTTGAGAAAGAAATTATCTTTTATTGTTTGTTTGCGTAGGCACTGTTCTAATACTTTAACATGGGCATTTACTTTTTCCTTTTTGTCACTATTAAAACTGTGAGGTAGAAATTATTATTCCCATTTTACAGATGAGGAAATGGAAGATCAAGAGGTTAGCTAATTTGCTCAACAACACAGAGTTAATAAGTCCCGCATCTGGGATTTAAACAGAAGTCTATGTTTCTTAACATTACCATGCAGCCAGGGTCAATAGAAACATCAGTTAATCTAATGGCTTTTAGGAAAGACTACAAATGAGACTAAAAGATAGTAGAATGACTTAAATCCTTGCAGTTTTACTTTCTAAATAAATTTTCAATCCAGCTTATCTCCATTCCTATCACCATTACTCTCATTCTAATTCCTTCTTTTTTTTTTTGCGGTACGTGGGCCTCTCACTATTGTGGCCTCTCCCGTTGCGGAGCACAGGCTCCGGACATGCAGGCTCAGTGGCCATGGCTCACGGGCCTAGCCGCTCCGTGGCATGTGGGATCTTCCCGGACCGGGGCACGAACCCGTGTCCCCTGCATCAGCAGGCGGACTCTCAACCGATGCGCCACCAGGGAAGCCCCTCTAATTCCTTCTTAATGGGGCTTTGTGTTTTGTCTTTTTCGGTCAAATTTGCTCTTCCCACAGATACTAGACATATCTTTCAAGTGTAAATCTGTTAGTATTATTCCCTTCCTTAAAATTCTCTGGTAATTTCCCTTCACCTACACTAGCAGTTTTCAAACTGTTGTTGCATGCAGGTGCTTTAGGGAGTCTGCAATTGCTCAATGACAATTTTAGTTTAAAATAGTTTTAATGTTCTGTACCTTTTAAAAGATCAAAGTGTTGTAATAAAATTTATTTTTAACCCCTTGAAGTTGGTGTAGGATTAAGGGTCAGGCTACCACATAGCTGTTCATGATGCCTGCATATTAAGGGACACTAAAACTTCCCTAGTAAGAATAGGAGCTCTGTGATGCCAGTACACTTGGATTTCTATGAGAGACCCTTTCCATCATCAGCAAAATGTAAATGTGTTCTTCTTCCTCCAAAGTATTTAGTGCTCTAATACAAAACAAGGTAAATCAGTAACAACAACAACAAAACCCTACAGTTTTCACTGATACTGACTTATCTTAAATATTTTACAACTGCAAGGCTCAGTTCATGACCCAATCAAGTCCTGCTGCAAATTGTCATAACTGATCAAATATTCTGAATTATCAGTTCTTTTTTGTGGATAGGGAGCATTCTTTAATTTTTAGAGGTAGCTGAGGTCTATAGGTTACTAATCCTCAAACTGTGCCCCACCATAGAAAGTCTTATCAATAAAATGAAAGTGAGTCTTGGACTGCCACATGTAAAACCATCTGTTAGCAAGAAATTACAAAAAGTTGTACTATCACTTCTGAAGACTTGAAGTCTCTGCTCTGTATCCTTACACTTTACATAAAACATTCACTCAAGGCAGATGTGACAGCATTATAGCAGCAAAATTCAGCTAAAGTTTAGATTAGGGAGAGGAACTATTTCTCTGATTAATTTGCTACAGACACTTCTACTTCTGAATCCTAAGTCCAGGGCTCTGATCCATAATGTGTAGGACACTAGGATCAATGGATTCTTGAAAGGGTGGAATCTTAAAAATTTCTAGTTAATGACATATCTGGGAAAATGTTAAGATCTGGTATGCTAATTAACACATCCTCTTAGTGGATAAAGACAGTAGCTATATTTGGATTGTGAATTTCTGAATAATAGGCTTTTATACCATAACTAAAACTGGAGTTGTTAACTAGCCACCTCTGAGATACAGAGTAAAACTCAACCTGAACACCAGCCCCCTAAAATAAATAAGTGGGATCCAAAAAATCCATTTGTGTAATATGGAGGTGATCTTGGGGTATGGGACCTAAGGAATATGTGGGATGCTGCCTGATCCTCCAAATAGAAAGAAATATTGTCCAATATCAGAACAAGGGCTGGACAAAGGATGGGAGGCAATCACTGGTCAATTCATACTTAAATGGGAGTTTTCATGGGATATTTTATTTTATATATCAAACTGTATTGAAGTATTACAAACCACATAAGGCGACCTTACTACCAATCAAATGAAATTCCTGCCAAGACTCCCCTGAAGTTGACTGTCCCAGTAACCATGAGCTCTAACCTAAGTAATCTGTTGCCCACTAGTCCTTATTTTGATATTTATTTATTTGGGGAAAATAATATTTATTTTTATGGGAACAAGTGATTTATTACCTCTAAAATTTTAAATTTTTTAATATATTTTAGGAAAATGTTTGAATTGGAAAATTACAAAAGAATATCAAAGAGAAAATAAGAATAATAGGATAGTAGGAAATGTGTTTTCACATAAATGGCAGAAAAACCTTAATTATATTTTAAAGAAAACTTTGAGAATTATTAGTCCCTGTTCTTCATGAATATGAGCAACCAGTGTTATCTAGTAGGGAGTGATGAACAACCTGAAAAATAATTCCAGACGTTATTTTCGATGTACACAAATTCTTTATTTTTCATCAAATGTAGTTGGTATCAACTTTAGTCCATAGATCCTCAGGAGAAATGTAGCTTATAGGCTACAAACAGAGACTCAGGAGGCAGGCTGTCTGGATTTGAAACCTGGTTCTGCTCTTTATTTACTGTATGATTCCGTTGTTTAATCTCACTTTTTCTCGATCCCTCATGCATAAAATAGGGGTAATACTAGTACAGTCAATCCTTGAATAATGCAGGTTTGAAGTGCAGAGATGCACTTACACGTGGATATTTTTCAATGGTAAGTACTATGTGTGTAGTACTGTATGTACTACATACACTTGGTTAATTCGTGTATGTGGAGGAACCTCTGTTACAGTGGGCTGACTATAAATTATGCTTGGATTAAACCCCTCCTTGTTCAAGGTCAACTGTAACTATTCTTTGGGTTGATATGAAGATACAATGACTTGAATGTGTAAAGTGATATGACTATTGCCTGGCCCACAGTAGATGTTTGAAATTAAGATTTTTATTCAACATCTGAACTCTATTCCGTGCTTTGATTACTTATCCACCAAACTGCCCTCTCTAGAAAGGTTCAAGGGTCTTACAGAGTATACTGAAGTTTCGAGGACCAAGTCCTTCTGAAACTCAGTCCCTCTTGGTAATAGCTGGTATGTAGTCAGAGTAACAGTGTCCCAGGAAGTTAGCTGTTTCTCTTCCTTTGCACCAACCTCAGGCATTTTTCCATTGTGGCCAGAGAAAAGGTCACCTAAATGCCAAACTTCTCAGGTTACCAATCAACTACTTCTCTCTGATGTCCGGTGAATTCCCTAGGATATTGTGGAAAGAAAGACCCTGCTATTCATAGAATACATAATATTCCCATTCCCTTCTGAGTTTCAAGGGAAATCCTCTGGGATCTCTTTCCTCCATGATTGACTGACATCTACCTTCTAAACCCTGGGCACAGTCTCATTCCCTGTCGGCCACCATTGCTTACCCTCCTACTACAGAAGCTCAGGGGAAACAGCCTCCTCCTCTCCATCCTCTGAGAGCCAGGAATGGGCTCAGGACCTGAGCTCAGCTAAAAACGCATTCATGCCTGGGGTGGGTTGGGAATCACCCACAACAGATGCTGCCATGTCCCGCAGTGGGGAGAGGGGTGTCCTGCAGTGAATGAATGCATTCTGGGCAGAGTGTTCCTGCTGAAGGTAGAGTTGCCCTTTTTCCTTATTTTGGAACTTTAAGGTTTGTCTTTGTTTCTGTACGTTTTCTAGGCTGGGTTTTCCACCCTCTTGTCAATTCTGGGAATGCCCATACCTTCCAGTAATTTCTTCCTTTTGCTTAAATACCTAGATTTGGATTTTCTTACTTGCTAATAAAAAATTTCGGATACAAAGAAACACATTATTTCCTGAATGAAAACCAACTTCCTAATGCCCCCGCCACTGCCATTAATAAATGTTAAGCAAGTATTTAAAGGTTATTGTTGAAAGGCTACCAAATCCTTGGTCTGTCCTGGGGGCTAACCTGAATGACTGACCCCTGGTCAGCTTATTACCTGTGCTTCAAGTTTGCTAGTGTTCAAGCTGTCTCGTTTTCCATTCAGATCCCAGAATAATGCTTCTTTTGCCACTTCTGTCTAATAAAAGTTGTTGAATGACTGTTTGCAAACTTTTATCTCTATGATTTAAGACTTTTTTTGGCTAATATACAACTAAAATTAAATTTAGAAATAAATTACATGCTAAGGGTGAGACTTTGGGGGTTTATTGGATTGGCCTCATTGCACTTAATGCCTGACTATAAACTGATGTCACCAACTGTAGCTTGTATAATTATGCTAATAAGATGCTGTGTTTTCATCTTTTTATATATTAGATCTCCAGGTAGATATTATTTGAATAAAGGGTTATTCTACTTCAAAAGATTGAAAAGCAATGCCCTGCAGAATACGCTTCAAATTATTTACCATAGGCTTATAAGGCCGTCTATGATCTGGGCCCAACGCACCTCTTTGTCTTCATTTCTGTGTATGTAATGACTCATTTTGTAAACATTCTGACAACCGCTAAGCTTGTAGGCCTACTTCTTCCCTCCTACACAATGCATTGTTTTTGCCTCCTGTTTTCTAATCTGCCTGCAAAGCTTTCTCCTTTCCTGTGAGTTGGTTAAGCCCTACTAGCCCTTAAGACTAACCCTTAGCAATAGTGCCCTCCCCACACACATCCCTTTGGCTGGGTTAGGATCCCTTAAAAAGTGGCTTCCTTATACCACATGGAAAGAGAGCTTCCTCACAGTGTGTCCTCATTGGCTGTGCTTTGCATTGGTTTTCCTGTCTGCCTTAGTGGAAGGAGAGCTTCTTGAAGGTAGAGAAACACAAAGCTTGGCCCCTAACAGAGATTCTGTGATGTTTTGCTTTATAATACGAAATGTATACGTATTTGATCTTCATTCCATTTCTGGCACAAAGCAACTAAACTTTCCTAAGTGACAAGAGTACTAGGAGCATCTTTTGTTCGCATATTTGGTCTTTGGCCCCAGTTCCTGACACAGGGCTCCTAAACCTCTTGTAATTTCCTGGGTGATAGAATTACTTCTAACGAGGTGACTCTGGGTGGGCTCCTGGATGGTCCTGGATGAGGGCTGGTCACCAGAAGGACCAAGCCCTGATTAGAAGCTTGGACTTTTCAGCCCTGCCCCCCATTCTCTTGAGAAGGAAGAGAGGCTGGAAATGGAGTTGCTGATCGATCATGCCTATGTGATGGAGCCACTGTGTTTCCTTTCCTAACCTTGGTTTTTGTTTGTTTGCTGTTTTTGTTCATCTTGGTGCTGTTTTTGTGTGTGTGTGTATGTATATGTGTATCTGGACGCTTGTAGCATTTCAGTTTTATCTTAAGAATTCAAAATTTCTAACAGGATTTGTGTGTGTGTGTGTGTGTGTTCCCAAAATGTTTTCCTCAGCTCTGGAAGTTTGTCATATATAGCTTGCTTGCTTATTCATTCCCATTCTTTTTTCTTTCTATATGCTGTTTAATGGTTGTTGGCTTGCCTAGATTGGACAAGCACATATTTTATCTATTCTCTCTATATTTTATCTTTTCACTTTCCCATAGTTTTAATACAGTTGATCTTCACAAATTTAGTTTCTAGAAATATACATTTCATTCTTGAATTACTATTGAGTTATGACATTTCTCAATCATACTTTTGACTTCCAAGAACTCTTCTTGCAGCGACATTGCCTTTCTATCTTTGTAACTTGCTCTTGTTTTTACCACTGCAGTTCTCTTGGATCTGAGAATACTAATTAGATACTTTTAAAATTCTCTCTTATTTTTTCAGTAGCTCTGTTTTCTTTGGATTTTCTCTCATTTTAGAGTATGAAATTATCATTTCTGGCAGCTATTTTCCTTATGTGCCCAGGGTTGTATAACGATTGTTCATATTTTTTAAAAAAGTGAAAGGGTAGCTGCTAGTTTTGGTTGTTGATGTTGGTTCCTCCAGGGTTTCTGCGGCCCAGGGATGATTTCTCCTGCAGGTGGCCACAAATCTCCACTTCCTTAGTGCACTCTCTGTATTTGACTGAAGCCTGACATGGTGGTGATGGCAACAGCTCAGGGAAGAGGATTCAGCACCCAGCTATTCTGCATTCAAACGTTTTATGGAGTCCCTGGAGAACTGATTTCTTTTACCCATAAAAGTTCAGTTAATTGACTATGCACTATTTACTGATTGACTTAATTCCCTAGCTATTTGGGGTTTATTTCCACATAAAAAAAAGATTTATTTTAAATTCACATAAAATACATTTAGAATAAGTCTAAACTTTTAGCATTTAAGTACTGTAAAACAAACACAGAGGAGCTTATAGGATGTATAGTCCCCATTCTGTCCAAAAAGCCGGTACAAAAAGCTTTTTTTTACAGTTATTGATCATCATCTCGTTGCCTTAAATTTCTAGATTTTCCATTTTGAATTCTTCTCTTTTTGAAGACTGGAGCCACTCCATCTGCCACAACTCCAAGAAAAGTGTCTGTTTTTTCTTTAAAAACCACTTTGGGTTCCCCACCAGCATCAGCCTCTGACGTTGGTACATATTCATTTTCAGTGCTTGGAGGTTCCAAATCTACCTCCTCATGGGACTCAACTTATTTAATTTCTTGCCTTTCTCCATATGGGTTTGATTTTTCATGAGCTTTGGGTTTTTCTTCATTTGGACCCGATGAATTCTTACCTTGGGTATTTTTTTCTTTCTGTGTTTCTGCTTCAGTTCCTTTATCACTATTTTTATTTTTTTCCTTAAACTTTATTTTTAGCTTTTGTGTTTCTGTAGAGACTTCTCCTTTTCTCCCCCTTTGTCTGCTTCCTGTTCCCCATCAGAATCACTATGTGAATCTGATGATTTGGACTCTTCTACGGTGCCAAGTGACTTCTCATTGACTTTACTAAAAAGCAGATCTCCAGAGTGTGGAATGAAATCATCAGGTTTTTCCCATCTGGATTGCCCTGTTTCTGTATTATAATAATAGGTATAACCATCTTTGCTTAAACCTTTTACCCAAACAGTCTTCACTTTCGTCTTTTTTAAGTTTCCTTGAAATCCTTCAGGTTTCTCCCACTGAGATGCTCCTGTGATAAGATCATAATAGTAATGGTAACCCTCAGAGGTTATGCCTTCTACTCTTCTGCCCCTTGCAGGGCCCCTTTTCTTGCTGCTGATTTGATGCAGAGGTGGGTGGGATAGTGCTGGTTACTGGTGATATGCTTGGCTTTGAAATTTCTGACTCTAAGCCAAGCCTTTTCACATGCTCTTGGTATGCTTTCAGGGCAGCTGCCTCCATTGCAGCAAACTCCTTTGATGCCTTTTATTCTTCCTTTGCCTTATCCAGGCTTTTCTGTTTAATCTCACTGATCCTCTTTGCCACATTTTCCTTATGATTCTTTCCTCTTGCATGAAATTCAATGCTAGGCCTATTGTCCACTCTCCAGCACTTGTAGTAATCACAGAATTTCTTTGGTTGTGACTTCCAGTAGTTTTCCATGACTGGACCAGCCGCTCCGCGGGTTGCCCCCAGGCCCAGCTGAGGCATGCGTTCCCCACTCAGGGCAAGTTGACGCCCAGCTCACCCAGAGCTCAGACACCTCCCTTCTTCCCTGGGTAGCTATTTGTAATGAAAAGGTAACTATGTACTGAATTCATATAAATATAAATTATAAATAGAAATTCTAATAAATAAGAAAACTGTTGTATCTCTTCAGAATCATGATCCATTGAGGTTTTAGTAGTATCTTTGCATGAGCAACCTATTCTTTTGATCACTGAAATTTCAAGTCCCTTCTGCTTACATCTTTTTAAGTATCTTAGCTATTCAGCAATTTACAATTTCATTGAATTTGCAGTCTAACAATAGGATATCAAATTAATCTCCACTGACATTTATTTGAAATTCCTTTAAACTACTTAATTGAAGAATTAGAAAATTTTCTTTCTACCTGTTCAGGTACATATTTCTGTGTCTCTTCAATCAAGACTCACATGTGATGCACATTTCTTTTTAAAATATCCCTAGGAATTTTATATTTTGTGTTTATTTTTAAAGTGATGTTTTTCCCGTTATACATTGTAACTGGTTAAACATTTCCTGTTTCATATAATCATTTGCAGGTGTTCATCATACACAGTTTTTCCTTAATTCTATTAGACTTTCAGGTAACTTTATTGTATATTCTCACTTAAATAAGATGTATTTCAAACACAAAATAATATAATAAAGATTTGTACCCATCTCTTAAAATGATATTTAGTTATATTTATTTTTGGTATATAAAAAGTTATATAAACATAACTAAAAAAAGTTAAAACCCCATCCATAGACACCCTCACAGAAGCACTCAGAATAATGTTTGATTAAACGTCTGAGTACCCCATGGCCCAGTCAAGTCGAGCTATATATTAACCAACACATAGAATCTATTTTTTCCTGTTTTATGTTTATCATCATATCTCATATAGACATCCACTTAACATCCTCCAGTAGTATGTCATGATTACTATTTGCTAATTGGAAAAAATTATAAAATATTACTTCAGAAGAAAATATTAAAGACAAAGTATCAACTTCTACTTCTTGGGTTCTTTTTATGTGGCATTTGCACTTAATTTTAGTGGTAGAAAACCTTATCAGGGACATTCTGGTCCATAATTTAGAGCCTATCAAAAGATGTATTTCCTGTGAATAAGCCTCAGCTCACAAGGAAAACTGGGTGCATTTGGATTACAACACAGAAAGTGGATGCAGGCAGGTTTGGATTTGACCCCTGACTCAACGTCCACTTTAGCCAATCATCCTTGGGCCTCAGAGAGACTCAATAAATGGTTTCTTTTGATGGATAAATGAATCGATATAATTTAGCTTTCTATTTTAAATTACGTTGAAAGTGTTGCAAAGATTAAATAAACTTAAATGTGAATATACAGAGACCCTGGCAGACAGTAATGGCTCAATAAATGGTAATAATAATTGTTGTTAGGGTGGTGGTAGCTTTTACTACTCTGAAGCTAACTTTGGCCATTCGACCTTAAGCAGTAGACTAGAATATCTGTGCTAACATGAATGCCTGGGGATACTGAAAGCCTTATTCAGGTGAATTTAAAAAGTACACCTGTAATGTATTCCTATCAAGAGGTGTCATATATTTGAGCACTTAAGAATTTTTTGTGATAATGGTAAAAAGACAAGATAATTGATAGTCTGAAACATTTTCACAACTTGCATACATGCTTTAAAATGAAATAGGGCTGTTTTGGCCCTACCTGTATATATATATTTTTTATGAGTTTAAAATTTTGTGCTTAAAAGTAATTTAGTTAATATAGCAGTTAGCAGAAAGTATAGTAATAAAAAGAAGAAACTTATTATGGTAGAAAAAATGTATCTAAAATGAGGCGATCAGATTGATTGCATTTTCTTAGAAGTAAGACTGGCTTATTTCTTCTGACACTGCTCCAAACCATTATGAGTTCAAATTCTGCTGGGGCAGTATTTGTCGGATATTTGTCAGAGTGCAAACTGAGAGACCGAAATGGAGAGTAGCCAGACCATACATAAAAATAGAATGCTAATCCACAACCTGCATCAGCCAGTCCAGGATTAAGCCAGACCACCTCTGCAGCAGTCAACCCCAAATAGAAGTTATCAATAAGTGCCAGCTTCCCAAAGTTTTGCTTCCACTTCTAATTTACAGCCAACCAGAGAGAGCCATATATGCTCCCCTAACCAATCGCTTAGAATGCCCCCCTTCTAAATTAGCCCACCTCCAGCGTCTGCATTGCCCACAACCTCCAATCACGGCAAACCTGAAACCTTCCATTTCTTTCCACTGTAAACTTTTCTCACTGCTCGACCTGCCTTTTCAGTCTCTGCCAAGCACAAGCGGTGGTGACTGACTCTCTTGCTGTATAGCAAGCTCCGAATAAAGCTTGTATTCATTTGGGTGGGCTTCATTTATTCCCACAGGACAGAAGAAGAAACTTAACTTCCTATAAAGGACTATATAAAACCATTTCATGTAAAGAATTCATATAATCATTCAATATAAAGGACTTCAAACAGTGAATAATATTAAAGATTTTCATGTGTCCTGTTAATTAGTTACTACTATGTGATTTTGTTTACCTTAGTTTTATGATGCCCTCGTTATTTTATTGCTCACGGTTCAGCCACATTATCTTAACTTTGTAATAGCTGGAGTGGCAAGTTTATTAGCTACTAAATTCTCAACCATTGTTAGCAGTTTAAAGTGTTATAATAATCATCTCAAAGATAGCTTATTACTGTAAGGCATGGATTGTGATCATTTTACCTGGAGCAGTTAATGTTTAATGGATACTTTCAACAGCTGGCCGTGCTTAGTTTTTAGAAAGCTTTTGAAGAAAGAATTGACTTAAAAGTATATGACTGCCTAGATATTAAAGACCTTCTTAGGCTGTATGCGGGAAGCATATTTAAAATTACTCCTCAACTAATAACATGACTGGTTAACTCACTGTACATGTAAACATTTATAATAACATTGAAATTGTTGTTGTGCTTGAGTATAACACTGGATTAATTTTAAATTGAATGGAAGTTCTAAACAAAGGCAATGAAAATACGAAATCCATGATGGGTATTCCTATGGATTGAATTGTGTCTCCCCCCACCCCAAATTCATATGTTGAGGCCCTAACCACCAGTGTGATGGCATTTAGAGGTGAGACTTTGGGGAGGTAATTACGTTTAGATGAGGACATGAGGATGGAGCAACCATGATGAGATTTGTATTCTTATAAGAAGGTAAAGAGACCAGAGCTCTCTTCATACAGTGAGACCAGCAAGGAAGAGAGCCCGCTCTGGGCAACAGAATTGGCTGACATGTTGACCTTGAACTTCCCAGCTTCCAGAACTGTGAGAAATAAATTCCTGGCTTCTCAGTCTGTGTTTTTTTATTATGGCAGCTTGGGCTGACTAATAGATATTTCAAAAATTTACCAAATTATTCAGATATTTCAAATGTTCTGATTTTGACATTCTAATGAATGTTTCAGTTTTCATCCAATAATCTAGTTTATTGAATTTTTTATGAATGCCCCTTTTTTTGCCTTAAGAGCAAACTCCTGCTAAAATTATTCAATTTGATTGGGCTGATTAAATTTAGATATTAAGATTACTGAAAACCATGAATCTTAAAAGATATTATTTGAATTAGATTCAATATAAAGTGTTAACAATCATGATTAGATAATGAGAAATTTCAGCAGAGTAATTGTTTTCTTTAATAATTAAGGTGTTTAAGGCAATACTGTTTTTTCATTTATATTTTTGCTTGACTGTATAGGTTTTGGTATGATGTGTTTTTCTTTCTGTACCTTTGTAAATGGTGTGCATTTTCTATTTTGTTCCAAAAGTTATCGTGCACTGTTGTTGCTTAATTTCTAAGTAGGTAAGATTATGTTGGTATGGTTTATGTTATTTCCGATTTCGTGCATTTTGTGATGAAAACGTAATATATGATTCTTTCTCTGGAATATACATCATATATGTGTGTGTATTCAACATTGTTTATCCAATTGCTTTCCTCCTTTTTTATTTATACTATTAAATCTGTTTCTCTATAGTTTTTCTCTTTATCTTAAAAAATGCTTTTAAAGCATTGAACAAGTTGTATTCATTTTCCCTGTAGCTCTTATTTCTTTAATAGTCATCACCTCTATCTTGCCTGTCATAATTACACTCATGTTTCCCTGCTATACTTGGGCACAAGTCCTCAGCTATTCCCTCACAAGGACTGTGTCCCCTGCTCTCCAGCACCATTCTCCACAAGCTGAGCTCCTAAGAACATATTTACTGTCCTTTTCCACCACAATCTGAGACACTTGCTTTTTCTTTTCTTTTCTTTCTCTTTTTTTTTTTTTTTGGCTGCACCACCACATGGCTTGCGGGATATTAGTTCCCCTACCAGGGATCGAACCCATGCCCCCTGCTGTGGAAGCACGGAGTCCTAACCACTGGACCGCCAGGGAATTCTCTCTTTTGTCTCTCCTTCACTACACCTTATCTCAGAGTTTTAATTAGGACAGTTTAATACTTTTAATCTCAGATTCTTTGTATATTTTTCCTCTCAATGACAAGAATTACTCTTCAATTTTGATAATTTACATCCATTTGATTTCAAGGATTTCTCCTCAATCCTGAGCATCCTTATGATCATTTTCTTTTTTCCCCTGTACACGGGCCTCTCACTGCTGTGGCCTCTCCCGTTGTGGAGCACAGGCTCCGGACGCGCAGGCTCAGCGGCCATGGTTCACGGGCCCAGCCGCTCTGCGGCATGTGGGATCTTCCTGGACTGGGGCACGAACCCGTGTCCCCTGCATCGGCAGGCGGACTCTCAACCACTGCGCCACCAGGGAAGCCCCTTAGATCATTTTATTGCATTCCTACACAGTGTCTCTTTAATTTCGATCATATATATATGAAATAAGAGATTCATCCCACCCTACCCCCATTATTCTTCTTCTCTTTACCGTCCAGTCTCTTGAGGTTTTTCCCAGATACAATGTTATTGGTTAGATGCAGAACAGGACAGTGTATTTCCTGAAGTCTAGCATATCCACATATATCTTTCTTTCTTTCCACCCACTTCCTCTCATCAGAGGTTAGTATCTCTGCTAGGAATGTAATGACCAAGCTACAATTCTTACTTCTCAATATTCTGTAGGTGGTTTATACTGTCCTGTTGCCAATGTGGCAGTTTACTTGCCTGTGGCTGGGCTGATCCTTTTTCCTTTTTTCCTTTTTTAATTAATTTGTTTCTTCTCTGGAAGCTTGCGAGGGTCTTCACCTTTTAAGTTCTGGAATTTCTCCAAGCTTTTTTCAAAATCATTAACTTTGCCTGGGTTGCTTAATGAATAATTTTCACCTGCAGGATCAGCTTTTTTCAGCTCAAGTTAGCATGTTTTATTTCCTGTCCTCTATCTGTTTCTGTCCTTCCCTCCAGAACTTCTACAGTTGACATTTCCTCAGCTCTCTCCTCCAGCCCTCTAGTTTCCAGTATAGTTTTCTGTCTTTATATTTTTGGCTCTGTGCTTTAAGATATTTGTTACACTGTATCATCTAGACCACCAATCCTGATCTCACCTGTAACTGTCCTATTTTTCAACATCTACTGAATATCTTTAGTTTTACATTTCTGTAAAGTCTTTTTGAACCATGCTTGAAACTCCCTAAATGCTCACTGTTATTCACGGCCTGGTCTGTCTCTTGTTTGATTGATTGATTTGGGGACTTAATCTAAGGTTATTTTTTTTCTCTCTCTCTTAGCTTGCTCATTTGTTGTAGATGTATTACTGAAACCATAATGCTTCTAAGATGGGACTTGAACCCAGCCAAAACTTAGATTGGGACTCAAACCCATGGGCTGGGACTCAAATCCACCCACGCCTCAGATTAAGACTTGAACCCATGATCCCTGACTTAGGAGGGAACCCAAATCCACTGTATTTTAATTGAAACCGCTCACCTGGTGTCAGGATTTACTGAAGCTCAGGTTCTGTTGTCTCAGAAAGAACTCAGCATGAGGCAAAGTGATAGGCAAAGAGTGAGTTTATTAGCATAGGACACTTGTGAGAGAAACAAGCGGGCAGGCAAGGGAGCATCGCCCTGAGAACAACGAGGGCTACATTTTTATAATCCAAGGAAAAGTGGGGAGGGGAGAAGACCATCTTCTTCCTCTTTCTTCAGTAGATGTCAAGGCTTACATCATTAGTTCCTCCTTTGACCCTATACGGTTTAACCGGGACTGTCATGGTGCTATTTAAATCCTAAGTATATTTAGTAGAAGGGTGGTACCACATATTAAAATATGGTAATTCATCCCAGGTTTTGGTATAATGTCCCCTTTCACCTAGTTTCTTTCCCCGTTCACATATATTTTTGTCTTGGCTACATGCAGAAATGCCACTCTTCAAGGACCATTGACTCCCTGACTTCATGTAACAATATTCAGACCTCATATCTGTTGTCTTGTGTTTTAACTATCAGGATTTGTGGCTTGAGTGTGCCTGGTGCTTGGATGCACCTGATCTTCCTTCAAGGTAGTGTAGCTTGTTGCTAGGTTACTGGATTCTTTTCTTGAGTGGTCATTAGCTTCAACAGTCTCCCAAATTCCTGTACAATTCCCTCTCTGCCTTTAATCTCCTAGTGGGATTTCTAAACTATTTAATTATCCTACTCTATCCCTATCAGTACCATGGTTCTTTCCTTGTTTGTTGCCGTTCTGATCTTCTGGGGAACCTCCAGAGGAAATAGCCACATTTGTGGAAGAATTAACGGGATTCTATGGGCCAGTAGTTGATTAGCAGCAGGTTATCATTCCCCAATACAGCACAGAAGGTCCACATATTCTTCTTTCATCTCTTCTTCCTCTCTTATCTGTAGAAGGGATTGAGACAACCATTTGGCTTCTCAGTTCTTTAGGATTGAGAAGACCAATCTCATATTGGCAGATGGAGTGCACAGAGCTACTTTCACTAGGATATACTGTATTAAGAGTCTCTTTTTGGGTATCCCCAATACTGGTTTCCCGGTTCTTACATGGCGCAAATATGAGACAGTCCTGCACCAGTTATTGGTCAAGTACCTCTCATATATTCCAGGTACCAGAAGATACTTGACTCCAAAGAAGTAGATTGATAAGTTGGATCTAACTTGAATCAAATGCTCCAGTGTTTTGGTGGTATATACACTTTTATTTATGTGTCTTTCATTATATGAATGGCCTCTATTTATTGGTTTCCAGAGGAATCTTATTCATCCTCAGAGAACCAGTTCCTTTTTCTCCTTCCATGAAGCCTTTGCCTATCCACAGTGGTTTCTCCTCTGAATATCTCTTGTATTCACCCCCTATTCCTTTAATTTTACAGTTTGAAGACTTAATTTAGTTTCCTGCTTTAACAGTGCTTGCCACGTAGTAGTAAGTTAATACATATTCACCTAACAAACGAGTCTATGCTAACGTAAGTATATTTAATGCACGATCAAATATGGAAAATTAATATGTATCACAACATCTGGTACCGTACGATACTCTTCATAAGTAAAAAAGAGTATCTGTCGATTATCTTGTAAGAAGCAGATAGTGGCTGATCACTGGGAGTCTTTTCTTTTAGTGCTACTTCTCCTATCAATTTATTTCTATAATTTTACTAAAATACCATTGGCAAAATGTATAGCCAAAAGGTGTTGAAACCATCTAAGATCAAATACTGTGTCTTACTCCTCTGTTTTATGGCCACACCCTACTCAGGGTAGGTTTCTGATTGACAGGTGTTACTGTGCGTAAGAATAACCCAGAGGCCCTGTTAAATGAAGGTTCATTTCCCCCCCTTCTTGAAAGTCTAATTCAGTAGATGTGAGGTGGATCTCAAATACCTGCATCTTTAAAAAGTATCCTAGGAGGGGCTTCCCTGGTGGCACTGTGGTTGATAGTCTGCCTGCCGATGCAGGGGACGCAGGTTTGTGTCCCGGTCCGGGAGGATCCCACATGTCACGGAGCGGCTGGGCCCGTGAGCCGTGGCCGCTGAGCCTGCGCGTCTGGAGCCTGTGCTCCGCAACGGGAGAGGCCACAGCAGTGAGGCCCGCGTACCGCAAAAAAAAAGAAAAAAAAAAAAAAAAAAGCATCCTAGGTGATTCTGAATTAGGTAGGTCACCCAAAACCAACACTTGGAGACACACTGGTTAAATGCCTCAATGAATATTGGTTGAAATGAGTTAATTCATCTAAGGAGTTTCATCATTTCATAATGCATTATTCTTTAAGAGATGATCTAAAGATTTCTTCCCTTAAAAGTGATTTTTTAATATTTAATTTCTCTACTTATGAAAATATAACTGACTGAATGCCCAAGTGAAATATGTCAGGTGACTGATGTTGAGAAATTTTATGGAAAGCTGTAAAGGAAAAAGAGCAATATGAAATGTCCAGAACAGACAGATACAGAGTCAGAAAGTAGATGAGTGGTTTCCAGAGGCTGGGAGGAGGGAGGAATGGAGAGTGATTATTTATGAGTATGGAGTTTTGGGGAATGAAAATGTTCTAAAATTAGATAGTGATGGTGGAACGACTCTGTGAATATACTAAAAACCGCTGAATTGTGCACTTTAAAAGGGTGAGTTTTATGGTATGTGAGTTATAATTCACATACTATTTGTATATTCTCAATAAAGCTATTATTACAAAAGAAAATGAGTAAGTCTAGTAAATTATATAAAGATTAAAAAATAAAATGGAAGAACAAATGAACAACCATGCGCTTACGTCTACCTCTTTTTAGTTGTAAAGCTGAGACCTTTGCAGAAGGCATTCTTATAAAGAACTCTTATGGGTCTGAAGGGAATTTTGTATTCCAATCTGATTGTGAAGGTTTCTTAACAAACTGTCAGTAGAGCTCAAATATTAAATGAGATTATGCACATTGTGATCAGAAGGAAGAATTGCATTTACCATGTAAATAAGCCAAAAGTGCATTGAGTGCATGTGCGCACACACACACACACACACACGTGTCATGTGTTCTCGTGGTCCTGTAGAGAAATATGGAAACAGAAAAATCCCATCCAGTTTATCTGTGTAAAGATAAAAACTGAAGTCAGTTTCTTAAAACTTTACTATTTCCTTTTGGTTTATCTGATTTTTATCTAGTCTTTTAAAAGGTAAGAATCTACCTTCCTTTCCTGGTTTGCCCTTAGCATTAACCAAAAGATTCAGAAACCCATAACTTTTCTTGTATCTTGACAATGAGTGGCAGAAAGAGCAGAAAGGAAGGATGTTTTCAAGCAAGGATTGAGCAAAGGTAACAATTTTCCTTTGTTATCAGGCATCTTCACTGACACGGAGAGTTTTTTTTCTTTTTCTTTTTTGTGAATTTGAGAGACAGCAACTGTAGAAAAAGGGCTAGACATTCTTTGAGATTTATCTTTTTTCAAAATTGGTAATAAATGTTCAAAAGATGCCACAAGCCAACCAAAATTATGAGTGACAGAGAGAGATATGCTAGATTTCTTTTTAAAGTTTGTTCAGCTTTTTTTCCTGTTGTAAAGATGGGACTGATGTCTTCTGATCTCTTTTTATGACTGAGCTGAAACAAGAAATATCAAGATTTATTAAATAACCAACATATTTGGATGGGAAGAACAACAGAGGTAATATTTATCTCATTCATTATTACAATTTTACTTTAAGGTCATATATTTTTCAAGTGATCCCATCAATATAGTAAATTGAATTTGTAGAGCCCACACAACCAGTTTAGTTAAATTAATCCCCAAATCTCAAACACTGACATTTTGATACTGTTTGAAATTTCCAGCTTAATTAAATAGACCTTCCAAAATAAGAGGATAATTCCCTTGCTTCCTTTGATACTTTATACACACACACATATAGCTTATCACATAGTTTTCAAAATATTTAAAATAACACCCTCTAGTTTATATTTATTCCAAGGTTTCTATAACCTATTGCAGTTTCTGTTCCTATACAACAGAGCAAAAATTATTAACTTATTTCACTGTATGGTCATGAAGAACAGCTGGTAACCTTGACTGCCAAACACCCCACAGCTAGAAGCTGCTAAAGACAGCTTTTATGGTACAGGTTGTAACTTCCAACCCGACACATAATACACTCTCTCTGCTGAATAAATGCCTGTGTTCTTATTCATAATTATACTCAGTTCTGTTAGCGACATTTTTAATACCCACCTGGATTCACTGGAGATTTGATTTGATGTTCAATTCTTAAATTATCAGCAGTAACCTCAAACTAAAAAGTGCAGGCTGAGTAGAAAAGTCATAACCAAAACTAAATTTTACATCTGCCTTGTAGAGTGTCACCCCAGTTATCAGACTCTGGTAGTTCCTCTGGCACTACATCTTCTCTCTCATCCAAGGTAATTGCCCATCTGCTCCCACATCTTTTGATTCAAAATGACAGATATGGGATTTTTAAAAGCTATACACTGCTATAGTTTCTATATACAGTGCACTTATCTAGATGGAGTAAAATATACACTGTAGTCTGGCCTGGGAACCACTGTTTACTTTTAGATCCTGCACACAAAAAAGAAATGGGTGGAGTTTGCTTTTTTTATCATTTTTAGTCTGAGTGTGCTAAGAAAGACTCCCTTGACGCAAAGATAGTAGAGAGCTAGACTCAGACATTATGTGTTTCCGTTTTCACATTTGTTGATGGGCACATAAGGGGTACACAGAAGTGACAGACAATAGTCATTTGTGGAATGACAATTATTTTTATGTTTATAGTCTAATAGCAAACAGTGTCTCAGCAGATTTTGACATGGAGTATTATGGAGGCAGGAGTGATACTTAACACACTTCATAATCTTAAAATTAGGAAAAGTTTTGAGTAGACCACCTAGAAGAACACCAGCCTTTGATTCACTGGCTGCCTAAGAGATGGGTACAGTGGATTTACCACTCGGATACTTGCTATATTTAGTCATCTCTGAAATCTGCATATAATTGCTTTGGTATGTAAGCCCTGCTTTTTTGGTCAAAAGATACACTACTCTTTTGGGATAAATGTATATAATGGTTTAGCCATTTTACTAATTTCACCAGTAAGAAGCTAATCCTAGAAAAATTATTTTGGTGATAGTATAACTAAAAAAAATAAAAGGTTCCAAAAAGGAAGATAAAGTAGTTTGAAGGAAAACAGCTCTGATGTTTTGTTGGGTAGAACAAGAATGTCAGGGAAACTACTTGATAATATTTGTGAATTGTTCTAACTCTAAGTTACACCTATATAACATATCAGAAAATTTTATTTATAATCTTTATTACCCTCACCTTTCTCAATTCTCCCCTCTACTAAGGAAGGTAAGCCCTGGAGACTTACTCAGACATACTTGCCAGCAGTATTCCACATAGATTTTATTAACAAGAGACATTTGGCATTTGAGAAGCTATTAATCTCCAGCTTCTACATGGTGCCTGATTAGATTAATCAATCCTATTCTGGAATCCAAAGCATCACATAGAACGTGTGAAACGAGAGAGTAAGTAGGCTCCTCCTCCCAGATATTTACATCACACCAATAATGTATTTTCAGAAGTTGTGAGCTTATGTTCTGAATAGGTAGATACACTTGTTTTCTGTAAGATCCTTGAAAATTCAAGTGAACCTAGTGGAGGAGGGAAGCTCTAGAATTGCCTAAGGTAGTCAGAATTTAACAAGTGCCTGAGGGAATCTGACTTTCTACCTCGAGCTTATACTATCCCAGGAAATGAAAATATAGCTGGAATCCTAATTAAAGATGACTCCTGACAGCTGTTCATAAGCAAGTGTTTATTTTAGTTTCTGATAACAGAAACTGTAAAAGTAAAGTGACAACATTTTTGTTTGAGACTGTCACTTAAAACTTTGCTACTAAAGCGGATCAGATATGCTACCCTCAAATATGCCACACTAGAATATGGATTACTGTGAGCTGAAGGCAATTGAGAATTGACAGATTCAGAAAGAAGTCTTCTTGGGGCTTCCCTTATCTTACTAAAAGCAGAAACTTCTGAGAAATAAAGACTGCCATAAATCCCCTCTCCAGGGGAACTTTATGGCCATGGAGAAGACAGAGTCAATACTGAGATGATTCTGCACAAACAAAATAAACAACCTTAAAAAAATAACCCTTATCTTCCATTAACTTCCCCATATATTTACCTTCCCACAACTTATTGTCCCTAGAAGCCCAAGCCGCCTTTCTTTTATTTAGTCACTTCTTCAGAATATATCACTGTTTGTTAAAATGGTATGTAAGCTCTCATGTCTAACCATCTCTTTGGATTTTCACTTCTTTTCTGTGAAGTCCCCATACATTAAAAAAAAATTAACATCAGTGAAATTTGTATGCCTTTTCTCCTGTTAATCTTTTGTCAATTTAATTTGTAGACTTCAGTCATTAAATCTAAAATGGCATAGGAAATGTTTTCTTATCCTACATTACCTCCATAGAAAAAAAGTGACTAATAATATTTTCCCCTTTTGCAAGACAAAAAATTATAAGATGAGACAAAGTGACTTTCAGGCTTTTGATGGAGTTGGGAATAAAATTATTCATGAAATGTGGAAAATAAGCTTATTTTCTAAGTCCCTAGTTAGTTGACTCAAGAATCCAGTCTTGACCCTATAATCCTTATTCCATAAATTCTCATTTCTAGATTTTTATGGATTGGGATAAAGTCATGGCTGTCCAGGGCTTACTTATTCTGCTATTGCAACTCAGTGCAAGGTATAATATAGTGGTAGAAGGGGAATACTGTTGGAAATATTTTTAGTGCCAATTCAGATCTGATATGAAATTTTAATTCTGATGTTCATTAATGTATTTTGCATGACTTATTTTATTGTTTTTCCTGTAAAACATAATTTTAAGAAAGATTTTGCTTCTATTATGGCCAATTACAGTAACCAATCAACTTTGAAAACACAAATCAACCAAAACTTAAATAATGGCTGAGTGGATTTTTTAGGATATTTGTATATTTAAAGCTTTCTATATTTATTGCTGTCTATCAGGTAGAAGTAAGCATTGTCTGCTCAAATACTCTGTCAAGTTTTTTTTCCCTTCCTGAAAATTCTAATGTGAAGCTTCAGCTTCTAAACTTTTCCCTCACAGTCAGAATAAAACAAAGCAAATGAAAAGACCTGTAACAATGCTTCACATATAGCAATGCTTCAATAAATACTTGTTTATCATTAGTATAAAATTTAAATTATTTTAAAGCTGTGGATATATCATCCTTTTTAAAATTTTTGCAACTGCCTTAATTGCTTTGATATAGTAGATACTCCAACATTTATTTTGAATTGGAATAAATTATAATTTGTTTAGCTGAATACATTCTATTTTATTACATAAGAAATGTTCAGTGTTCATATGAATATGTTCTTTTTGTTAATTTGCAGTTTTATGTCTATTTTTCTTCCTTTTCTTCATTGGAACGTACTGCTATGTTAATGGGAACAACTGCTGATGTTTAAGGATAAGAGAGCTTTCTTCATGTATATTATTTGGTTGAAAAATGTGTTATATAGGAACAAATAAGTGAAAACAGATAAAATAATACTAATAACCACATCCACATGACCTCAGGACCTTCAAGATGTTACATTTCGGGCTTCCCCGGTGGCGCAGTGGTTGAGAGTCCGCCTGCCGATGCAGGGGACACGGGTTCGTGCCCCGGTCCGGGAGGATCCCACATGCTGCAGAGCGGCTAGGCCCGTAAGCCATGGCCGCTGAGCCTGCACGTCTGGAGCCTGTGCTCTGCAACGGGAGAGGCCACAACAGTGAGAGGCCCGTGTACCGCAAAAAAAAAAAAAAACGAAGATGTTACATTTCAGTCACTTCACTCTAGCTATGAGAAGACTAGATGAAAGAATTGTTAAGAATTTGATCTGGAGTCTGTTCAAGAAAAATCTCTAATTTCAAACATTTTGCCATTCTTTGAATGTATGTGGACAGATGCCCAGAATTTATGGCCTTTTGTTTGCCATCTATGGATTTTGGGTATTCAAGGATACTTGTTTTGGGGAAATAGAGAGCTGAACTGTTCTGGTTAGGATTGTAATGGTTTAGAGCTGGTGGCCAGAGAAAAGGGAAAGAGACAAAGAAGAGTGTAGTACATGAGAACCAAGAAAAGACAAATTTCCATGGTAGCACATGGCCAGTGAGTTTGAAAACTGAACTCCTTGAGGTCAGGGGTTATGTCTTATTCATCTCTTTATCTTTAGTGCCTAACCAAGTCCTGGCCATTGCCTAGGACCTAAGTAAATGTTTGTTGAATTGAATCAATTGAATTAGTTTAATGCAGTTATACAATGGCCCTACTAGGTCAGGAATATTCCCTGTTTACATATGATGATATCAAGGCTCAAAAATTTAGTTAACAGAGGCAAAATTGGGAGGTATTGGGATTTGAATATAGTCTTCAGTAATCCAGAACCAGTAATATTTCCACTATACCAAGGTTTTTCATAAAATGTTTTCAGTCCTATGATAAAGTTGACAAAAAAAAGGGTTCTATGATTACAGATATTTGGGAAAACCCACATGCAGTGTTGCCTCTCCTGCAATTTCATAAAGCTTATTAAAATCTCTGATAAATCTTTTAATTAAGCAATTGTTCTAACTTTGTTTTTGTCAGCGTTTCTTAAAGGTGGTTTATTGCAGTTTTCATCTCTTTTTTTGCATTATTTATTTATTCATTTATTTATTTATTTTTTTGCGGTACGTGGGCCTCTCACTGTTGTGGCCTCTCGCTTTGCGGAACACAGGCTCCGGACGTGCAGGCTCAGCAGCCATAGCTCACGGGCCCAGCTGCTCCGCGGCATGTGGGATCTTCCCGGACCGGGGCACGAACCCGTGTCCCCTGCATTGGCAGGTGGACTCTCAACCACTGCGCCACCAGGGAAGCCCTTGCATAATTTATTTTTAAATTTAATTTTTATTTCATATTGGAATTTAGTTGATTTACAATGTTGTGTTGGTTTCAGGTGTACAGCAAAGTCATTCAGTTATACATATACATATATCCATTCTTTTTCAGATTCTTTTCCCGTATAGATTATTACAGAATATTGAGTAGAGTTCCCTGAGCTATACAGTAGGTTCTTGTTGATAATCTATTTTGTATAGAGTAGTATGTATATGTTAATCCCAAACTCCTAATTTATCCCTCCCCCAGTTTTAATATCTCTTTTAACTGAGTTATTTTTTGAAGGGTCGGAGGAAGATGTCAGGAAATGTTCACTATCCATCATAGTAAAAGAAATTATAGCACTAGTTAAAAACATGATGAAATATCATAGTCACTACATTCTGGAAGAAAGTTACTTTAGCTTACAGGAAGCTATTAAGAGAGTATAAACTAGTGGCTTGTAAGATTTCAGTACTTGTAAAGGTGTTTATGTAGAGCTTCATTAGCTCTCTACTTCTATATTTCCTAGAATGATAGGACCTAAAATTGGAAACATACATTTTTAGCATCTACTACTTCTCTGAAATAAAATAAACAAGAAATGGATCCTTTAAAAAAATTGTCCAAATATTTGTCATTTAATTATAAACTTTGATACTTAGAATTGCAAAATCTTTTTCCATTTAGGGAGTTTATTATAAGTGTTGTATCATGCATTACTGCTTCCTGTCTTAAAGTTCAAACAGATTCAACTGAAGTTGAAGTATAAATACTACAGTCTTTAAAGGAGGTGGTTGGAAGTGAATTAATTGACTCTCAAGTAAATAGGCAGGCTGTGGAAATTGTATCTTATAAATGACTAGTTCTGTGGAAGATGTCAAACTAAAGTATTCTCTTTTCTAGATAAGATGTTTGACAATCACAGGCATATATCCCTGTT
Organism: Delphinapterus leucas; assembly: GCF_059928025.1. Taxonomy (NCBI): domain Eukaryota; kingdom Metazoa; phylum Chordata; class Mammalia; order Artiodactyla; family Monodontidae; genus Delphinapterus; species Delphinapterus leucas. The sequence goes on from NC_143144.1 coordinate 12,211,749, forward strand.
ATTGATAGAGCTTTGGCGAGAGAAATAAGATATACTCGTAATGAAGTGTTAATATAACCCATCTAATGTTAACACCAAACAAAGTCATGATGATTACTTTTGTTAAACTGATTTGGAATAAGATAGCTTATATTAATAGAGGTCAGACAAACCAGACAAAACATATATTAGCATCCTGGCATTTTCATTACACCATATATAAATTTTTCCAAAGAAAACCTATCATTTTTATAAAACCTTTCCAGGTTAGAAAGGAAAATGCAACTCACATTAAAGGAGAACATATTATTTTCTTAATAAAACATGCTCATTGATTCCTTAAATAAATATGTACATTAAATGTTTATCATGTGCAAAATTGCTCTATTGTAGGAACTGAGGAGTGAACAAGGGAGATTAATAAACAGATATTGATTGAGCAGCTATTACTTTTAACATCTTTTATTGGAGTATAATTGCTTTACTTTGTTGTGTTAGTTGCTGCTGTATAACAAAGTGAATCAGCTATATGTATCCATATATCCCTATATCCCCCCCCGTTGCGTCTCCCTCCCACCCTCCGTATCCCACCCCTCTAGGTGATTACAAAGCACGAGCTGATCTCCCTGTGCTATGTGGCTGCTTCCCACTAGCTAGCTATTTTACATTTGGTAGTGTATATATGTCAATGCCACTCTCTCACTTTGTCTCAGCTTACCCTTCCCCCTCCCCGTGTCCTCAAGTCCATTCTCTACATCTGCGTCTTTATTCCTGTCCTGCCCCTAGGTTCTTCAGAAAGATTTTTTGTTTTTTTAAGATCCATATATATGTGTTAACATATATTTGTTTTTCTCTTTCTGACTTACTTCACTCTGTATGACAGATTCTAGGTCTATCTACCTTTCTACAAATAAGCTCAATTTCATTTATTTTTATAGCTGAGTAATATTCCGTTGTGTGTATGTGCCACATCTTTATCCATTCATCTGTTGATGGGCACTTAGGTTGCTTCCATGTCCTGGCTATTGTAAATAGTGCTGCAATGAACATTGTGGTACATGACTCTTTTTGAATTATGGTTTTCTCAGGGTATATGTCAAGTAGTGGAATTGCTGGGTCATATGGTAGCTCTGTTTTTAGTTTTTTAAGTAACCTCCATACTGTTCTCCATAGTGGCTGTATCAATTTACATGAGCAGCTATTACTTTTCAGTTTAATGTCGAAGAAAGAAAACAATTTCCTCTACTCTTCTAGGTTCTTTTGTCTGGTCTAAGAACTAAATTTTCATGAGACAGATGAACAGGAGAAAATCAAATTTAACTTTGTACGTACGTGGGCTTCATAAGAAAATGGGGCCTAAGGGCAAGTTAGGCAATTGAGGCTTATATGTCATCTGAGACGAAAAGGGAGTCTGGGATTTCCAAGGGGAGGAAAACAATTTATAGGAAGATGAGGAAAACAAATTTTGGGTAAACAAATGTTTGCCATACTCTGCAGAGACAACTGGACACAGAGAGGACTTTGACAGAACAAGCCTTGCTAAGTTCTCCCCAGTCTACCACATCTAACTCACGTTCTTTGTAGTTAGCTCTGGTGACAACTCTCTTCCTGGGGTTGGCCTCCTATCTAAATTCTTCTAGGCAGTTCAGGGGAGGAGGTAAAAGCTCTTCCTGAGCCTTTTGTTTCTTTAAAAAAAAAAAAACCAACCAACCTAATATAACCATCATGCCAAAGAGACACATTTTGGCAAATTTTGCTCTCCTACAATGTACTGTTACTTTTGTGATGCCAAGAGTCATATTCAAAACACATCCAAGAGGTTTGGTTGCAACCCAGTAAATTACCAACATGTTACCAACTCAATAAATTATTTTTGATAGATGAAACGTGAAAAGGTGAAAACAGCACATTATGTTGTATTCTAAAAACCTAAGAATGCAAAGAATAATTATTAAGGAATTCAGGATAGTGAGCTATCAAAGTGGATTGGAACACAGGAGAAAGACTCAGATAGAAGAGGGGCTTTACTTGGACTTCAAAGGTGAGAGTAGTTTGTTTGTTTCTTTGTTTTTTTTTAATGGGAAGTAAGAAAAACATTAGAAGACCAGGACTAATGCTTAAAACAGAAGCATTCAGAGATACAGGTAAAGGTGGAATATTGGAGTAAGGGGAGAGAGATAGTAAAGATGATTGCCGATTTGATGGGACAGAAAGATACCGAGATGGAAACTGAGAGTGCAAATATATTTTTAGTTGAAGTTAAACGAGGGGCAGGGGAAATCTAGTAGGATATGAATTTTAGCTGCTGAACATTTTTATCGAGGAAGGCTCATTTCCAGTCATTAAGAAATTCTCTGTAAGCTAAACTAGGGTTCGGTGAAGCCCTGGAAAGTGCATAGATTTGAGAAGCTATTCTGGAAGTTCACGTCTGATGTGAATGGAGGCCTGGTGTAAGAAAGTGCAAGATGGTGTGTAAGCTGGTTAGGCATGAGGAAGGGACAGATGTGAGAACATTTGAAAGAGAAGTGCTGCAGGACTTATCAATTATTAAAATTAATATAGCAAATTTACTGAAAGTAAGATCAGTATAAAATAGTGAACTTCATTTCTTATTTATCAAAAGAAAAATTATTACTTAACATAGCAATGGCAATAGAATACTGAAGTACCAAAGAATATATCTGAATGCTATTAAAAGCATGTGAATGTTATTAAACAAAAATTGTACTTTACCTAGCAACGAGAATAAGTATCAAGGAATATATTTAACAAAGGCATGTAAAACCTTTATGGAAAAAATTATAAAACTTTCTTGAAAGATATTAAATAAGACAAATGTACTAGAGACATAAAATGCTCATTTGGTGTCATAATGATGTCAGTTTCACTGAAAACATTATTTCAATACTGTGTAATTCCAAACAGAATGCCAGTCATTTTTTTTAACTTGAAAGGCTGATTCTAAAATGTATATGTAAGAGTAAGAAGGGGGAACTTTTGTACTTGGTACAAAAACTTAAAATTGTAGCAACTAAGGCAGTGTGCTTTTGGTTAAATGATACAAAACGTGAAAAATGGAACAGAAAGAAAACCCAAGATCAGATGCGTGCACACATAGGAATACAGTGTATGAATGAGATGATATTGCAGACCACTAGTGAATAGGCAGACTACTCAAAAATATCTGAAATAATTATTTAATGGGATCTTTATTGTATACAAATACACAAAAATACATTCTAGATAGGTTAAAAACAAATGTGAAAAACAAAATGTAAAAATTTTAGCAGATAATTAACCTTGGGATGGAGGTGGGGGGGATTCTGTAAATCAAAGAAGAAAAAAACATTGAGAAACACTGACAAATTTAATTACATTCAAACTAAAATTTCTTTTCAACAGTGAAATCATATGAAGAAAATGTAAAAACTTTTAAAACACAACAAGGAAATGACAATAAATCCAATAGATAAAAGGAGCTGAAGACATAATCAGTTCATAGAAGACATATGAATGACTCAAGACACGTGAAAATGCACATCAAGAGTCATCAGAGAAATGCAAATTTAAATGAAAGGAGATACCAGTTTACATGTAATATATTGGCAAAAATTTAAAAATCTGAAAATGGTAGAGATGTGGGCTAGGAGAACTCTTGGAACCTGCTTGTGGAATTAATCTCTGGAAAAAATAATGATATTACCTAGTAATTTAGATGTGAACCAACACTATGACCTAGTAATTTTACTGCTAAATCATATACTATATGGAAACTATTTTCATGTGTACAAGGAGAATGTTCATAGTGACATTATTTATAGTAACAAAAAATTGGAAAGCACCCCTGGTCTATTAATGGGAAAATTAATAACCCATTTTGGCAAATTCATATGATGGAATAGTATATAGCAGTGAAATTGGATGAACTATACCAACACATTATAACAGAGTCTTAGAAACAGAACATTGGATGAAATTCAATGAAAAAGTAAATTAGTGAGGAATTTATATACTTACATTTATTAAGGTCTAGGGAGACAAATCTAGGGAGAAAAGCAATAAAGAAAACCAGGGAATGACAAATGTAGAACTAAAAATATTGCTTAACTTTGGCTGGTAGAGAAGATGATAAAATTGGGGAGAAGCACTCAGAAGGCCTTAATAATATTGCTAATGTTTTGTTTCTAAAGATAAGTAGTGGCTTTTTAATAAGTATTGTATTATACATATGTAAATATAAAATATATATGGTAATTATTTTGTATATGTCAAATATTTCATGAAACCTAAACCGTGAAAAAAAATAACATAGCTCCAAAAAGGTTTGATAAGAAGCTACAACTATGGAATGACTCCTGAGTTTTAAGCCTGGTTCAGTGTGTGGAGTTAAAACACTGATAGTCGTAGAAAATTTGAATTTTGAGTTGGAGCATTCTTTTGAGTATGGGATGATGACATATGGTTTGTTTTTTTGCAAATTGATTTAAGGTAAGGGTAAAATAATTAATTAGTACAGTTCACGTGGTTAGCCTTAAGTTTCAGATCGTATCTGGAAAATTTGTGCAGATTTAACAAATATCACAAAAAATTTGCTAGAATGCCATGAGAACACATGAGTTTGTGGTTCCTAAGAAGTGTGACAGGTGCTTCTTCCTCCCCCCTGCATTTTGAATGGCTGGCATCTTTATCTCCTTTTTGTTCTAATTTCTCTGACAGCCTGCCCAGTCTGAGCTAAGTACGTCCTTTTCCCTCTAACTATTTACCTAGCTTCTAATTTGATCCTATCATAATATCATTCTCAGGTTATTTCAAATTTGTGTTTGATTGGTTTCTTGTATGTTATTTCTCTCTTCCTCTAGACAGTAAGCTCTAACAAAGAAGAATATGTCTGTTTCATTTGCAATTGAATACCTATATCAAAGCCTGTTTATAGACATTTCTGAATATTACCTTATGAACAAATGAGTGAGGACTGGAACTAACCAGTACTGGAGAGAAAAGAGACAACTTTTCACTTTGACACATCATTGTGAGCAAGTTTAGACTAATTCCCTGAAGGCTGGTATTTTTCTTAGTGAAATAGTTGTGCCTTTGTATTATGCATGATCCAGGACATATAGGCTCAAGGAATTGGACACCAGCCACATCTGATTTCTTTCTCGCATGTTGTACCCCTTGTGGTCTGAGGTTAGAAGTATGTTTTATGGGCCCCTGAAGGAGCAATAGAGTCACTCATAATATTCCTTTGCCACAACTTCACCAGTATTGCTGTGTAGCTGCCACTATTATACCTTCTTTTGTTTTCAATTATGGGGTTAGAATATTGAATTCCAAATTGCCTCACACTGAGCTTTCTTCTTCCCGTAATACAGGGGTCCCCAACCCCCAGGGTGGCCTGTTAGGAACCAGGTTGCACAGCAGGAGGTGAGCAATGGGAGTGAGTGAAGCTTCATCTGTATTTACAGCCACTCCCCATTGCTCACATTACCGCCTGAGCTCCACCTCCTGTCAGATCAGCAGCAGCATTAGATTCTCATAGGAGCGTGAACCCTACCGTGAACTGCACGTGCAAGAGGTCTAGGTTGCGTGCTACTTATGAGAATCTAATCCCTGATGATCTGAGGTGGAGCTGAGGCGGTGATGCTAGTGTTGGGGAGCAGCTGCTAATACAGATTATCATTAGCAGAGAGGTTTGACTGCACAGAGACCATAATAAATCAATTGCTTGCGGACTCATATCAAAACCCTATCAGTGAGTGGCAAGTGAAAACAAGCTCAGGGCTCCCACTGATTGTGCATTATGGTGTGTTGTATAATTATTTCATTGTATATTACAAGGTAATAATGATAGAAATAAAGTACACAGTAAGTGTACTGTGCTTGAATCACCCCGAAACCATCCCCCGTCCCCTGGGTCCGTGGAAAATTGTCTTCCATGAAACCAGTCCCTGGTGCCAAAAAGTTTGGGGACCACTGCCTTAATACATGGGCAATCTTAGCTCCCCAGGCCCTCAGGCCAAGTCAGTCCATCAGCCATGCCCCAGACTGTGACAAGACATTAATTTGTATCTATACTGGGACCTCACTGTACACAGTTCCAAGTATCAAGCCTGTAATTCCCCTGAAAGTAGCCAATTCACTTTGCAAATAAAAACGCAGACCAGACTACTGCCATTATATTTCCCCCGTGTATTTTACGGAGAAAAACACCAGCCTTTGGGGAATTAGTCTGCATTTGTTCTCAGGGATATGTGGAAGTAAAATGTTATCTCATTGCCCCCAGCATTGGTCTGCTCAGCACAGTCTTCATTCATTTGGCTGCTTGCTCTGCTCCAGTGAAATTCCTTTACCTGCTACCGAAACTTGCAACCTCTGATGGCTTATTTGTGATGCACAAAGGGACAGAGGTACTGGTAATTTATACTATTATAGTAAATAATCCTTATGGCTAGAAAGATCAGGTCAGATTTTTTAAACTCAGTAGGGACCTTGAATATGACAGTATAATTCACAAATAATTCTTTTATTTAACCTTACTATGCTATAGAGAGATGATACTATATTTATAAAATGGAACTCAAAACATTTTAAAACTTAGAGAACTAGTATTCAGTAATGATGGTACAGTAAAACATTTAGTTCTATCTCTTTACTTCATTCATTTTTTTTTTTTCACTCAGCCAATCCTATAGACTAAGAATGGGCTGTATGATTCACCTAGGCTTTCCAATCTAGAGAGATAAGGCACTTTAAAGCTATTTGCTCTGCTTAACTTATTAACAATTAGCAAATGGCTTGCACTAATATGTACATCGGACAATGCAAAAATGCAGTGCAAACAATTTGTTTTGGTGGCAAAGTGACATTAATTATTATTTTTCCAACTTACTGCAATATGCATATATACAAAGTTTCATGTAATCCTAGAAATATTCAGATTTGCATTCCATTCAAGCTGAAACCAAACAACAACAAAAAAGTTTTCACCAAATATTTGCATTACTAGACAAACCTGGAGATGTAACAATTGCTCAATAATCTGAATTGATTAACTTTTGAATAATAACTTTGTAGGGAACGAAACTTGCACCCCAGAATGTAAGTTGGTGTAGCCACTATGGAAAACAGTATGGAGGTTCCTTATAAAACTAAAAATAGAACTACTATGTGATCCAGCAATCCCACCCCTGGGTATATATCCAGAAAAAAATGAAAGTTCTAATTTGAAAAGGTATATGCACCCCAATATTCATAACAGAACTATTTACAATAGACAAAACATGGAAACGATCCAAGCGCCCACCAACAGACAATTAGGCTTAAGAAGATGTGGTATATATATACATGGGAATATTACTCAGCCACAAAAAATGGCTGAGTAAAAAAGAATGAAGAAAGAATGAACTAGGGCTTCCCTGGTGGCGCAGTGGTTGAGAGTCCGCCTGCTCATGCAGGGGACATGGATTCGTGCCCCAGTCTAGGAGGATCCCACGTGCCGCAGAGCAGCTGGGCCCGTGAGCCATGGCCGCTGGGCCTGCGCGTCTGAAAAAAAAAAAAAAAAGAATGAACTGCCATTTGCAGCAACATGAATGGACCTAGATAGAGAATATTATACTTAGTGAAGTATGTCAGACAGAGAAAGACATATATTACATTTTATCACTTATATGTGGAATCTAAGAATAATACAAATGAGTCTACATATAAAACAGAAACAGACTCGCAGACATAGAAAATTATATTTAATATCTTGTAATAACCTATAATGAAATATAATCTCAAAAAAAACTGAACCACTTTGCTTTACACCTGAAACTAACACAATATTATAAATCAACTATACTTCAAAAATAAAAGCTAAAAAAACCAAACCAAAACAAAACAAAAAAACCTTGCCACCCCAAAATATCTCTCTGGCATACAGATTATTTTAAGCTAAAAACAATCAAGGCCCAAAGACTCAGAAAGAAACTTTGACCTTCCCCCTAAATGCCTAAAAGAATGAAGATAGAGGACCTGTTCCAGGAAAGGAGCTATCACCATAGGTAACTATATTATGAGCCAAATGAAGTAGACCGGGAGAAACCTAGCAAAGTCTGTTTATTAAAATTCTACTCTGTTTCCCATTGTCTCTGCATGAACCAGAAAACGTTTGTTCACCAAATATTTGCTTTTCCATCTCCATGTCAATTGCCTTTCTCCCCTTTGGAGTCCTAAACTGCTACCCCTAACATCCTCTTCGGTCTTTAGCTGAATACGTTATGTGAGGTGAGGGTTTCAGCCATTTTGGTAAGTTAACTCATGTATATGTGTTATTAAACTTCGTTTGATTTTTTTCCTGTTAATCTGTCACATGTCAATTTAACTCTTAGAGCAGTCAGAAGAACCTAGAAGGGTAAAGGAAAATTTCTTTCTCCCTGACCACTTCATTTTTCCTTGATTTTTATGGCTTGTTTCTGGGTTACTAATGTTTTATCTCGGGATATTATGAGCCTATTACAGGTGAGGAAATGGAATTGTGTGGAGGTTAACTAATGTGCCCAAAGTTTACATAGTGAATAATTTGAGCTACTATTCAAAGCCAGGTCTGTAAGCTTCAGAGCTTGAGCATGAATCCAACATATTATATAGCAGTCAGTCAATGAAACTGTTTAATTTAGGTGAATGTTGCTACCTGAGAATCAAAGTGCCAAATTCTAAGCTGAAAGGATTAATGAAGTTAATTCAGAATTTGAGAGAAAGGCAGAATGATTATAATGAAACTTGAATCTCTTCAAAAATGCTGAACCATGTTATTTGTGCGTGACTGCAAAATAAAAAGAATATTTATGAAACAATAGAATAAACAAAATATAGTTATACACTGTATGATAAATATGAAAAGTACTATAGCAAGAACATTCAGTTTATTATTTAGAAATTCTATGGCAGGATGGCTTGGCCTCTATTTCTCATATATTTCACATATGTTTTAACGTAATGTTCTACATTTCCCACTGACCCTACCAATTGGTGGCCTAGAAGCTTTCACATCTTACAGTGCGTTGCTGGTTTAGGAACAACTGCCTGGTAAGTCAAGTGGCTTACAAGGGCACCCATGTTGAATAGCACTCTGACCACTGCCCTAGACAAGAAAGAGTTAGCTGCCTGAATAGTTTCATCAGTAAGTGCATTTTATGCTGTTATTTTAAGTGAGGTCTGAGCTACATTGCATCTGGAAAGTGTTAGGAAAGAGAGGTAAGTTGTCACTGATTATATTTTTCCAATTCACCATGTGTGTGCATGAGAATTCTGTTGCCTGTTAATATGTCTCACATACTTAGTAGAAAAGAACAAAAGAGAAGCTAGGAGTACAGCGTGGAGTTCTCTCTAGTCCTTCCTGGATTGTTTCAGTGCAACTATTAACAATAATCATTGCTAGAAATGAAAAAAATCTGGGGCAAGTACAAACGGGGATATGATGCTGGGACAAGTTAAATTGGGGCTGTTGTGAGCAAACTATGATTTATGCATGGTCAGGTTAGCTGATGACACCAGAGTATTCCAAAGTGTATGCATAAATGTCTCATGCATGTCTCATGATTTTTTTGATGTAATAGGATGGGGCTAGTCTCGTTTGATGTTTTGTTTTTCAAGTTCATTAAATGATATATAATCTATTATTATTCTCCATTTCGTCCCTCAAGAGTTTTATCTTCTTTAGTGGAGAAAGCACACATTTAATTTAAATCCACCAATATAGAATTCAAAGCATTAAGATAAACCAATTAATTCAGTGCTTAAGAATAGACAAAGTGACTAATAATATCAGCTTCTGAAAAATGTATAAATTATAACACTGTCTTTGCAGGACAATTTCACAATATATGATCAAGTTGAAAATGTGTAATTTTTCATGCAAAGACTGGGTTTCTTGCTTTGTATGCTGAGACATATTTATCCATTAACACAGAGGCTGGTTCAAATTTTTTGATTAAAGATACAATATGCTAATTTATTACTAAATTAATTAAATGAAATCTTTAAAATGAATTATGTAAGCTATATGTTATTTTTCAATGAAAACACAGCCAGTGTAAATTTTTCAGTGAAAAATAAGTACATTGCTGTAAATATGGACAGACCGATTTACCAGAAAGCTAATGAAGCATAATATGCACAGCCCTTCACTTGAAGGGCTGTCCAGTGCTTGGATCTGCCCCTGAAAATACATATGTGATATTGTAGTAAAGCTTTTCACAAAACAAAGACATGTCTATATGTTCATGTCTGTGTACATATATTCTAACAAACAAGTCAGAAAGATTATACTCTAAATGCATAAGAATTATTATTTTTAGAGTTGGGAATTAACTTTCAGAGCCTGGGGTTGAGGCTGGAAAAGTTTGAAGAAGATTTAACTTTATATACATTAAAATTTTCTGTAGAATAAGTATATATTATTGTATGATTTATGCGTTTGAAATAAAAATGTTAATTTTAGATATCCAAAAAACAAAGAAAATACGTGGCAGAATTTTATTTTCTTGTATAGAAAAAGGATATCAAGTCGGTAGAAAATATTATGAAAAATAGAATTGTGACTTAAAGGATAGTTGGAAAGTCTGCAATATACTTCTGAAGGAAGCTACAGAGAATGAAGATGGAGAGAACAGTTTGAAACGATATTCAAAAGGATGAAGTCTGAGAATGTTTCTAATAAGTAGATAGGTGAGTTTTCAGCTTGGAAGTAACCTACAAGGACTAAGGGAGAATGAATTCTCCTCCTGAATCTTGAAACCCTCCCTTTGTCATGCTGTGCAGTCCCTCCATTTAGCGGAAGAGTGTACTTCCTACCTCTTGACCCTGTATTTGGCCATGTGTCTAGCTTTGCCCAGTTGTATGTGTGCAGAAGTGAGAGTGTTAGGTCTGGGTCGACCTGTAGCTCAGTGCTGTGTCTTGCCAAGTCTTAACTAGGTCAGCTGATCCCAAGACTACCTGTAGATTCATGAGTATGAATGAATGTTCTTTTAAACTACTGAGTTTTGGGGTTATTTTATACAGCAATAGCTTGACTAATACAAGTGCCATATAGTAGGCTTGACATAAAGGATAATAGAACTATATCTTTAATCTAGAAAGTTATGCATGGTAAAATACTCTTTAAGAATATGGGCAGAATAAAAGAGACTAAAATGCCCAAAGACATTAAAACTACTACTACTACTATTACTAAAATAAAGGTATCATGGATGAAATAATAATTGTATGTTTTAAGTATCATGTAAGTGAAAATCTAACAATTTCAGCACAAACTGATAGGGAAAGTGCTTATCACAATTGGAAAAGTCCTCCAAGAAAATTCAACAATAATGACTTTAAGTGAGTTAATATTTGCAAAGTGCTAACAAGAGTAATCTGGACTATAGTAAATACTCTATAAGTAAAATATTTTCAAAATAATCTTATAGAACTTTGAGAACATATTTACTATCACATTGTTGATTTGAACATTAGCCTACTGGAGATTGATCACAGAAATACAAAATATTAAGTATATAGTTGAACATAATCAAAAAACTTAATCTGATAAGTACAGAGCATTATATGCAGTAGATAGAATTATATATTTATTTCAAGAAAACATAAGACATTTAAAAATTCATTATATTTAAAGTTACTAAGGAAGCCTCACCTAATGTCAAAGAAATGATACATGCAGACCACTTTCTCTCACTACAGTTAAGATACAATACAATATGAAAGTATGAATACCTCATATATTTTGAAGGAACAAGTTATTTAAAAGAACCCATGGATTAGAGTGGATGTCAAAATAGGGTTTAAGACTGAAGAAAAATAAAATATTGTGTATCAAAATTCGTGAGGTTTATTCAGTGTATTTAAAGATGAATATATATGAATATACATGAATACGAATATATATGAATATAAAGAGGATATATACTCTTAAAGAATATGAATATATATATATACATATACATATATACTCTTAAAGACAGTGAGTGACGTGGCGGTAGCTTGTGGCGGTAGCTTGTGGTAGTTTGTGGTAGCTGTGGGAAGGACTTTTCGTTGATCAACACATCCAGGAGGAGATCCCTGAGCAGAGTGCGGCAGGTCCTGTTTGAGGCCATCCAGGAGGCTGGGATGGAGGGGAGGCAGTGCAGTGGTGAGTGGGAGTAGACAAGCCACAGATATCCAGGGCTTGATCATGAAGCATCTATAGGTCCTGATAAGGACCTAGAATTTTATTCTAGGGGCAATGGAAAACAAAAAGACGGATTTGAAGAGAAGGATAACGTGATATCTCATGCTTTTTAAAGGATCACTCTGGATGCTGCAAGGAGATGGAATTGTAGGGTGCCAATCATGGAGGCCGGGAGAGGAGTTTGGAGGCTAGTGCAGGAATCCTGGTCTATGATGACCCAATCTTTGCCTGTCCCCCCAGCTTGACCTCACAATTATCTCTCAAATCTATTACTCACTTGAATAAATAGGCATTATTTGAAGGCTATTGGTAGAATGACACCTTCCCCTTCCTTTCTAAAGGCCAAATGTTCCTGGCACATTTTATACGAATTTTATTCTCATAATTTAATCATTTGACTTGTCTTTCTTTGAAGCCTCTCCAAATTATGTACATTTGTCTAAAATAGTGGCGTCCAAAAATAAAACCAGGGCTTCCAGAGTGTCCGAAGTAAGATCAAGACAATTAAGCTCAGGATACATATTTTTCTGTTCAAGTTAATATATTCTGATGATTCATACAATTGTCTTTTTTATCAAAGATTCTTTTGCTGGTGGCTTTATAATGTGTACAAAGGAACTGGTCATTTGAGAAGTTTGTCCATAGGAAAGCTGTTGTCTTAGGTCGGGGTTCCTAAGAAATAGACTCAGGGAGATTGTGTGCAGGAGGTTTATTCTGGAGTACTTTTGTTAGCACTTGTAACACTGTAATGGAGTGAAAGAAACAGGACTGGGCTGATGGAGAATCTAACCTGCAATAAAATTAAAGCAAAGGTCTCAGCAATTTCAGAACTGCTCTAATTTGAGACAATATCTGGTCTTCATCCTTCTGTATTCACCAGTCACTGCATGCTGGGTGTCCCTGGATGGAGTTATAACCTTGACCATGGCAGCCCCCTTTGCCCTACCCAGAAAGGGACTGAGGCATGAGCCTTCTCATTCACCAGCTGGTGAATGAATACCTTGGGCTTGAAGAGGGGTTCTGGGCATCCTGTATGGCTGCTTACTGATTTGTAGTTCCAAGCAGTCGTGATAAATAGCGCTTATCCTTTTGTGTGTCTCATCATTCCAGAGTTGTTACTCTAAATCTGACTGTGACAAATTGCTCTGCTTAAGTGTTCATTCCTTACAGCCAGCCAAGATTCAAGCATCATCCTCATCCCTTCTGTAGATGCCTTCTTTCTAACCACATCTTGTGCTGTGTGTCGAATGTAGCACTTCTACTTCTCTGCACTGTGCTGTGCTTTGATTCTGAAATTATAAAATGGGACCAAAAGCCAGGAAAGCAGTCAAAGCTCTTTCTACAGTAAAACAGTGCATCCAACAATATAGAGAGTACCTATTCTATCACACTCATATTTATTTTGCCATGCTTCCAGCAATTTTCCTGAACGCAGGAAACTGTAATTGTCCTAATAGTCCTGAATTCTACAATTGGCATTTCTTATTACATGCTTATTGTAAAGCTTGGTAAGAGAAGAGGCAGAATAGAGAGGATTATGGACAGTAGTTTACCCCTGAGCTCCTGTTAGGAATAGCAAGGGATCACTCCAGCAGCCTGCAAAAGAGGTTTAACCTTTATTTACATTGCTTTGAGCATAGATTGTTAATCCTTGAGGAAATGAAATGTTGACATTCTTTTGCCTTATTTTGGATACTAAGGGCAAACTTGCAAACTTCTTCGTTATTTCTATGGAAATAAGGAAAAACAAAGAAGCACAATTAATTCCTAAACAAAGGACTTTTAAGTGAGAGATAGTATTTATCCTCCATGAGTGCAAATAGGAATAGGCTGTAGTGACATTTTCATAGCTTACTTACTAAAAATTGTCATTATTTTTCTGTTTCATAAAATCCTTTAAGAAGAATATCTCATTAAATATTGGTGTTCAGAGCTTACCTGGTGGCGCAGTGGTTGAGAGTCCGCCTGCCGATGCAGGGGACACGGGTTCATGCCCCGGTCCGGGAGGATCCCACCGGGAAGATCCCACATGCCGAGGAGCGGCTAGGCCCGTGAGCCATGGCCGCTGAGCCTGCGCGTTTGGTGCTTGTGCTCTGCAACGGGAGAGGCCACAACAGTGAGAGGCCTGCGTACCGCAAAAAAGAGAAATATTGGTGTTCAGAGTGTCAGGCCTGATTTTTGTATTTTCCTAAGCATCTCCCATCACATATAACTAGGAAAAAAGGATCACTCTCTCCTTTGAATTCATATGGCAGTTGGGATTATGAGTCAGTATCATGTATCAGTAAGAGCAGTCTACTGGTCAACAGAAAACTGGGTGTGAGTTTGCGTTCTCCATTTATTTTTTAAATGAGTTGAGCAAGGTAGTGTGGAAGAAGATTATCCAGGGCACAATAAACTTATGCCTTTATTTGTAATACTGTGACATGAGAAGAACTCCAAAGCAGTGTCCTATCTTGTAATAGAAAGGTGGAGTTTTTATACAGTTTTAGGCAGATACATAAGCTGAAGTTCAGCTAGTTTTAGGAATAGTTGGTCAAAATGGTTTTTGGAAAAGGCAGGAATTACTCTTGCAGTTCAGAAGTTAACGGTTGGAGAGTTCAGGTTTAGCAGGAAGGCGGAGCAGGGGCTGTAGCGGTAGCTAATCATGTACAAAAGTGGAGGGAAGGAAAAGCTGGGGGGTCAAAGAAATGCTAGGCCCACGGGAGAAAGTTTTAGTTTTACAAGGTCTCTTCTGGGCCGTCCTCTGGGTCTGCAGGGGAATTGTGGCTCTGCTCTGACTCTAAAGCAGTTACATCACTTGCATCCCTTGCCGTCTCAGACTCACTGAGCGTCACTGCCATTGGGGCTTTTTGCAGCTTTTGACGCTGTAGTTGGACTTCAACCATTAGTTGAGTTCATAGCTGTGCAGGAGCATTTAAGAGTCAGGAGAAAACCCACGAACTGTGGTGAAAACAAGCACTCACGTGAGAATTATCAGAAGGCTTGGGACCATGCCTCTTAGACCAAATCCTGCCCCACCTGGGATTGGGAAGGAGAATCGATCCCATCCCTTCTGGAGTTTGTAGGTAAGACAGGTTTAATATCCATGGATTTGTGTTCATTCTCTAGCTTTGTCTACAGAACCAACGTTAAAAGGAGAAACTTTAAGAGCTTCATTTTAGCTATCAAAATTTTAACGCAAGAGAGAACAGGGGAAATGGCAATGAGGAAAAGAAAGAGAAAAAGACTAAAGAAATTGGCAGTCCGAGGCCTGGGGTCTTGATCTAAAGGTCTTGCACAGAAGGAATTCATTGGATGCTTGATCTGAAGTTCTTGAGAGAACTGTCTCCTTTGTGATGAAGTTTAATTCTGCCGAATCTGGAAGAAGTTCTGTTTTAGATCTCCTGGTAGTGTGGGTATACAGGAGGTAACTGTAGGAAATCTCTTAAACTTTGAAACAAGAATCCAGACTTTTAAAAAAAACAGTGGAAAATACCTTTAAAATAAAATTAAATATGATATGATACTTTATTAAGTAAAAAAAAATGAAATCTGAGCTACTGTTGTTGAGGTGGTGGTTCGGGGTCTAAGGGTTATGCAGTCAGTCCTCTCCAGACCTCTCCCCGGCGGTACAGTAGTGCCTGTGGCCTCCAGCTAGATCTTATAAACAAAGTTCTTAAAAGGGTCTTGCGGGGAGCAGAGTATAAATTTCCATATATGTGTGTTTGTGTGTGTTTGTACATGTGTGTATAATGCAAACTAGAACATGTCAAGTGCCGCAATACTTAGAAGCAAATTTTATGGCAGTTCAAGAGGGAAACATTATCACTACCTATTGATATGCATCATGTAAACAAAAAAATCTCAAAATGCTGTTGATGATTGTGAAACTAATGGTACGGTCCAGTTTGGGAGGAACAGATAGTGAATGGACAGGTTTAGTGAAAGACAACTTGAAAAAACAGATTTCGGACAGTCTGCTATGCTATGCTAATGAGTTACCTTGTAGGCAAAGGAGAGCCCACTGAAACTGTTTGATCCACTAAGAAAAAGATTAAAGTTATTCTTGGGGAAGGTTCCTATGGCAACGGTGTGTGGTTTGGCTTGAACAGAGAGAGCCTGGTGACATGAGACAATTTAAAAGTTATTGGAACAGTTCAGATAAGTTATAAGGGTTTAAACTACTGAAGTGGCAGTGGGGATAAAACAGAAGGTTGTGTGTGTGTGTGTGTGTGTGTGTGTGTGTGTGTGTGTGTAGAGTTTTAGAAGCAGTTTATTTTCATCTGCAAGGCTTTGTGACTAACAATACTTGGAAGGGATAAGGGAGAGAGAAATTTAAACACAATTTTGAGGACATCTAGGAGGAGGACCATCTAATGGTCCCATTAAAAGAGATAAAAGAGATAAAAGCAACAGGAATACGGTCAGGTTTGTGTGGTTGGCAGACATCTCAGATTTTGATTTTGCACGTAGCAAAGCTTTCATCTTGTCACTAGTTCTCACTGGTAACGTTAAATAGAGTGCATCAAATCAATCCTTTTGATTAACCTTCATTTGTGAAATGTCAAGCCTGAATTGTGTGTAGTGTTATCTTCTTGCAGTTAATACTTTTAAAATAAGTTTCATGCTAGCTTTTATGATGACCATCAAGACAACCTGCACAAACAGGAGGTTTACAAAGCCATTTATCCTGAAGACCTTAAAAGCTCTGAAAAGTAGAAAAGATGCCTGTATTTTTATGTTAGAAGTAAACTTAATAACATAGAAGCACAGTGTAGTACTGCCAGCCGCTCGACAGCTTATTTTGGCGCAATGATAAAAGGACAATTTAAGTGGAGAAATGTTCCTTAGATATTATCACAGACGTTCAAAAGAGCAGCAACACAACTCAGACAGACATGGATGGTTCTTCTCCAACTTTTGTACCAATGGTGCAGTTTCTAATATGAAATAGAGTCTCTCAGTATTGACCACCGCTTTTGTGGATGTTCATTCTTTCTCTGTGGGCACACCTGAAAACGTGTCAGAAATCCTCAGCTACAGATTTGTTGTGGATTATCCAGTATAGTTTGGAAGAGAGGGAACTTGCACATTTTGTAGGCCCAAAATTAAGGGTGGGTATTTTAAATTTCAAGGCAAGCAATTAAAAATATTCTCCTTTGTCATTGCTAATTTGCAAAAAGAAAGATCTTCCTGCTTTTCTGTAAGTCAGGAACTTATTCAATATATTTGACTCCGGAGAGAAAAAGTAGGATTTGCATACTTTTGGAGGAAAGTCAGAGCTATTATCCCAAAATACAGATGTGCATATAATAGTCCTTCATTTGGGTACACTCTGTCTAAAAGACAGATTCACAGCCCTATATCAATACCCACAAAATGTATTCCAAAGAAGCCTCAATCTCCCCCACCTCTCAAACTCCAACCAACTCTGTACTCCAACCCATACTGATTTCATCTTTCCCCACAATTCCCTTTCCAGCCTCCCATCTTGGACATGATGCTTCTTTTCTTTTCTTTTTTTTAACACCTTTATTGGAGTGTAATTGCTTTGCAATGGTGTGTTAGTTTCTGCTGTATAACAAAGTGAACTGGCTATACGTATACATATATCCCCATATCCCCTCCATCTTGCATCTCCCTCCCACCCTCCCTATCCAACCCCTCTAGGTGGTCACAAAGCACCAAGCTGATCTCCCTGTGCTATGCGGCTGCTTCCCACTAGCTATTGATTTTACATTTGGTAGTGTGTATATATGTCAGTACTACTCTCTCACTTTGTCCCAGCTTGCCCTTCCCCCCTCCCCCCACCCCGTGTCCTCAAGTCCATTCTCTATGTCTGCGTCTTTATTCCTATCCTGCCTCTAGGTTCCCATCTTGGACACAGTGCTTCTTACACATAAACTTTTCTTCTCATTTACTTAGTAAACATGTTTATTCTTTTAGACTAAATTCAAGTGTTAGGTTTTCTATGATCATTCTGGAATTTCTTTAGGCAGCATCAGACTTAAATTAAATATAATTCTGTCATTTTGTTTTCCATTTGAACATTTAGCACATTAGTGTGTTTTCATATATTAACTTTTCAGTTGGTCTGTCTGTTCTGCCTCATGATATACTTCTAATTCAGGACTCCCACAGAAACTCAATTATGAAAGAAAAATAATAATTCATAATAATTATTATTGAGAAGTTATTATGTATCAGGAGTTGTACATACAGTATCTCATCTAACCTCAGAGCAACAGTCTATATGGTAGGAATTAGTATCCTTCATTTGCAAGAGAAATAAAGTCCCGTAGAACAGTTGAGGAAGCAAACCCTGCTTTACCTGACTCCAGAGACCTTGCTCTTAAACACAATAATATATATTCCCTTTCTAGCCAGTTATTAAATTATACATGCCTTTGTAATAGCTCGATCAATTTCTAATTTAGCTTTTTTGAAAAAACAGCTATGACACCTAAGCTTAGTATGTGAATATTCATACAAAAGATGAGAATGAATCCTATTCCACTACTCATTTTATTTCTAGAGGACGTTTGAAAAATTGTACTGTGAAACATTCATTTTCAGTCAACTATTGTAGCCACAGAAAAGAGCTTGTCGAGGTGAGTAGTGATGAGTAATGAAGCAGTGCCTATTATAAGCAAACTCTCAATAAAGTATTGTTGAGTTGAATATAATGGATTAATTGTGCATGAGAATGTGAGTTAAAAGTTTTGACATTTTCCTAAAACTGCTTTTGACATACAAATATTGTTCTCACGTTGCCGAACTTGTATGTGCTTAATTAATATGTATTATTGATCACTCTTAGCACTTTATCTGGGGCTTCTCTAGTAAAAACAGGATAACAACTACTTAAATGGATCATACTCAAGCTCTAAAAATTAATCAACTAGCATTATTTAAGTTCATTGTGAGCTAAAACAGAAAGGAGCTGCTAGATATAAGGGAAAAGTATATAGATGAACTTTCTAAAACTGCCAGTACTCTCTTCTTTCTTGGTGTAGTTGTGCTTGAGACTATTGGATTCCACTTGGAAGATGCTGATACTGACAAAATGCTCTCCTTAACCAAATTCTAGCCAGGCTTCTCTGAGCCATCTTCTCTATTGGGTCTCAGCTCTGGTCTATAAAGACTTGAACAACACTAACATAGTTTCTGATAGCTCAAGGCCTCATCCCTAGGGTGACCCAGTCCCCCTTAAAGTGTCAGCCTGAGAAAACTCCAGACTACCAAAAGAATTGACTGTTCTAACCAACATCTGAGGATGGACCCTCGACCACCCTTTCTTAGGGCATTTACTAAAAAGGGCTTGCCCTTGTGAATCCTTCCTTTGTCCCTTTGGGATGTTTACATGTCTCCTACAACTCAGGAGTGTCTTTCCCAAGGATCTGAAGGCCATCCTTTGAAATGCAGTCATCAGGAAGCATAGGGCCTGTCTCCCAGTCCCTGTGGATGGACAGAATCCTAAAGTTGGTCATTGCCAGCTAACAGAGGAAGCTGGCTCAGTCGTATTTACCCTGACAGACCCTTGGCATTTTTACTTTTCTGATTCTACCGAGCTCCTGCTTAACCCCTTCCCTATTCCCTCATTCTTCCTTCAAAACACACAGTCATCTCTGTACAACTTGACACTGGACTTGTTTCCCTATTGCAGTACTTATTACTGATTAAAAATCTGTCCTTAACCATTTTATCTAGTGTCCAGCTTTGCTTATCTTTTTTTTTTTTTTGCGATACGCGGGCCTCTCACTGTTGTGGCCTCTCGCGTTGCGGAGCACAGGCTCCGGACGCACAGGCTCAGTGGCCATGGCTCACGGGCCCAGCCGCTCTGCGGCATGTGGGATCATCCCAGACCAGGGCACGAACCCACGTCCCCTGCATCGGCAGGCAGACTCCCAACCACTGCACCACCAGGGAAGCCCGGCTTTGCTTATCTTTGACAATAGTTTTGCAAATGCTTGATCTTCATTAAACCTAGATACTAAGGAATTCAATCTGGATTAGTCAGTTTGCTATGAAGTAAGATATCAACTTTAATGTTAAACAATGAATAGCTGAAGGCAAGAGTGATCTGCATCATACAGATAATTGAGATAATATAAAGAATATTGGCAATGCTGTCCACTTTGACTTTCAAAGATAGACACATTCTAAATATACCTTTATTACATAAAATATTATCTCTGAGAGAGTGAACATTTCTCCCTAACTTCACTGAGTATAAATTGGCTCACTTTTCTATGTAATATTATTTTGTTTATGATGAATTTAATGTTTATTCTTTGGAAAAAAAAGAACACACTATAAGTAGGGAAATCATGCATATACTCACCACCCTTCGTTGGTCACTGTTAATATTTTGTAGCTTTTCTGCCAAATTTTTTCTGTTTACTTATAATTAATGTTACATCACAAAAAAGTCTCTTGTGTCATTAACAAGTCTCAAAAACCTGTATTTAGTACCCACGTAGTATCCCAATATGTGCGTGTATGCAGTACAGTTCATACAGTCACCCCTCAATTTATACTGGTTCTGATATCCTTTCTATAGAATAATGCAGAAAAGAGTATCTAGGTATGCAAATAATTTTATTAATTGGATTATTTTAGAAGTGAAAGTAGAAGTGAAATTATGAATACAAAGAGCAGAATCCTTTATGTTTTTGATGTATATTGCCAATTTGCTTTCTTTCCTATAAGTGTGCCCCAATTTACAACCACTTTGGAAGTATAAGAAATTGCTTCCTAGGGACTTCCCTGGTGGTGCAGTGGTTAAGAATCCTCCTGCCAATTCAGGCGACACGGGTTCGATCCCTAGTCTGGAAAGATCCCACATGCCACTGAGAAACTAAGCCTGTGCGCCATGGCTACTGAGCCCGTGTTCTGCAACTACTGAAGCCCGCGTGCCTAGAGCCCGTGCTCCGCAACAAGAGAAGCCACTGCAACAAGAAGCGTGCGCACCGCAATGAAGAGTATCCCCTACTCACCGCAACTAGGGAAAGCCCATGCAATGAAGACCAAATGCAAAAAAAAAAAAAGAAAGAAAGAAAGAAATTGCTGCCTATACATAGTCTTAAAAATATTACTCCTTTGTTTTAAATCTTAAAATAATTTGGAGAGAACTGACATTCTATCAACATTGAATCTTGTCATGAAGAGTAACAATTTTGTCTACTATTGTTCGTCTTTATATTCCTCATTAAAATTTTGTTTGCAAAAAAAAAATTACTCCTTTTAAATTTTCTCTCATCTGATAGCTGAAAAATGGTCTTCTGCATGTGTATTAATTTCTTTGACTATTGTAAAGATGTATTAAATCCCCCAAAGAGAAATTTAGGATAAAGGCGAAGCTGTGCAGCATAGCAAGAAAACCATAATTTCAAACTATAGAGATACTTATATCCCTTGAGAGGTTTTGTCTAACACCACCTCACAGAAAGAAAACATCACATTCCTAAACTGTTACCTCTTGTAGTTCATTTAAACCGGTGGATCTCAAATATTCTTCAGCTAGAAATCCTCATTTCAAAAGGAATCCTATGCAGACATCCAAGGCACAATAATGGCTCAAGCTGAAGCAGAGTAAGGGCCACAAGCTTCGCTGGTTTTGTGCTCCTGATCAGAGAAATGCCTGAATGGGCTACAGGGAACCTCACTTTCACACCCTGATGTGGGTTAAAGAACAGCAAACGAAATGGAGGCAGAGAGAGATTACACAGTTTGTCAAATGTCACACAACCATTAGTGATATAGCCAAAATATCTCATGATGCTTTACAGACTTTTGTATATCTTTGTATATTTTCTCACTTTTTTTTCCCCTCCTGTGTCCCATAGTCCCTATTCTATTTGGCAAGAGGACAGTTTTCCCAAAAATGTACTATCCTATCTGTTGGTAATATTTGCTTCAAATATTAATCATGCCTAACTTCACAGCTGTAGATTTCATGCTATTCTCATAATCCAGGTTTTATTGGTTCCTACAACATACTCATATGCAAATATTGAAGAAGAGAGAAATAAAATGACAGGTTAAGTAAATGAATGGAAATTGAATGAATTTTAATGTTCCAGAAGAGGTTGCATTTCTTCAAAATAAGCATAAAGTGGTTACTTGAAAGAAAGAAGCATGAAAATGTTGGTTCCTTCTAACCGTTTATGGGACATTGGTAGCTCTCTGGTGGAATTCATGTCAGGGCCTGTAGTTTTCTTCCACATTGAAGTAACGGTTTTTATTACTGATTTGGCAACTTTTACAGCCTCTCAAAATACTGAGATCACTGTTATGGTAAAAACAATTTTTCTTTATTTCACATGAAGGTAATAAAATTTTTTCGTTTTCTTCTTATCAATTAATCTTATTTCCTCCTGACAATTTAAATGGTATTACAAGCGCTTAGAATTTGCGATAAAGAAAATTTCAAGAAATACATAGTTTATTGTTTTTTTGACTGGGTCTCTGTCAGCTAAGTAACTAGACTATGACATCCTAGGTCAACTCACTTAGCTCAACAGGGTTAAAGTTCTGAGCAGTTACATGCTTTATGAATCCAACATATAATTTGCACTCAGTCGTGTATATTTGTATCTGAATTCCACAGCTCAGAAAAATAGTCTTGATTCACAGTGACCTCTGGGCCTTTGTGTGCCCCATTAGCTATTATATATCAACAATCTTTTTCCTTTCCAGTGTTTCCTCTTACATAATAGTGCCTAGAATCCTGGTAACTATATTTCTCAGGACCTCTGCCAGCAATCATAGGCATCAATTAGATACACTTGCTTGAGATTTGGGAGGTGGAAGATGAACAGAAGCTGTTATGGCCTCTTGGCAGATTTAGGCAGAAGTGTGAATGTCAGTCGGTTCCAGCAACTCTGAGAGTCCCCCTGTGCAGGGCATGCAGGTAGCTGAGCTCATTGGCTGTCCTCTCTTGCTATTCCTGATTTCTTGAACATCAGTAAGTAGTATTTTTCCTGACCTTGATTTCTCAGTCTCTAGGTGGTTTTGAGAGCTGCTAAATTTTCTTCATGGAATGCCTTGCCTTCCTTCTTGAAATACCTGCTGTAATATCTGTTTTCCTAATGAAACACTGATAACACTACTTTCCTTCATTTCTGAGAAAACTGATAAATTTCCTCCTAGACTAAGTCATTCTGTGTTTGCTAAGTCAGATAAGACATTATTTTATTCACTTCTCAATTTAACGTGACATATAAACTTCTTGGGTGGCCAGAATGTGTGTGTACTGTTTATGAAAAGCATTGCCCATGGTACTGATAAAACATGAAGATGAGTAAGATTCAGGAGCTTCCAGAACACATGTGGGAAGAGAGAAAAAACACATAACTTACATAAGACAGACACTGAAATGAGAGGCATAGCAGCAATAGAAATAGAAAGTAAAAATACTTGAACTAGAGCGTTATGGGGAAGTTTCATAAGGGACGTGAAGTTTATATGTTAAAAAGTTGGGGAAGGGCTACTTTAGAATTCAATAAAAGGAAAAGAATAGTGGTATGGACATGTATGATATACTTGTAAAATAGTGTGAATTTCCATGATGGGTTGAAGGTAGGGTCAGAGCAAGAGATGTTGGGACCAGTTGGTAGATGACTTTGCCATGCCAAGGAGTTTGTTCTGTGTTCCATAGTGAGGAAACTTTCAGTAATATTTGGGCATGGTAATAATATTGGCCTTTATAACATGAACCTGTTTAGGAAAGAATATTGAGCAGTATCTACACTTGAGGTGAGTGGAGGCAGAGTCACCATCAATAGAAAGGTAGCTTGAAAATTTGAGATGTTAGATATAGGTTTTTCCAGACCATCTAGAGAAGAGAGATTGAAGAGTTGAGGATGAAAGCAGCATCTATTTGTTCTTGCCTTCTGCTCATCTCAAGTGGAATGAATCCAGAAATTTTCCTATTTATGACAGCTACCCTGTATCTTTGATAAATGGAAAGTACCTTAAAGGAGCTGCTTTCTTCTTTACTCCTTGCCATTCTGCTCTCAAATGTTATTACTGAATCTCATTTACCTGGGGAAGAAAGGAGGCAAAGAGAGCTGCCGCACAGAATCACTCACTGGCAAGAAGAGAATAGATTTCGAGCACAATACTCCATCCAATAGAAGGCTTTTTTTTTTTTTTTTTTTTTTTGCGGTACGTGGGCCTCTCACTGTTGTGGCCTCTCCCGTTGCGGAGCACAGGCTCCGGACGCGCAGGCTCAGCGGCCATGGCTCACGGGCCCAGCCGCTCCGCGGCATGTGGAATCTTCCCAGATCAGGGCACGAACCCGTGTCGCCTGCATTGGCAGGTGGACTCTCAACCACTGTGCCACCAGGGAAGCCCTTAGAAGCCTTTCTTGTTCAATTAGCCTAAACTCAAACATTGTCAGCTTACCTCTATCCTTCTGTCAACTTTCTTACTCAATTTAGGGCAGGGTTACTAGTTTGGAATTAAAAACAGGGATTTCATAGGCACTAACAAATAAACTACTGAAGGCATGATAGAGTGAGTTGACAAACTGAAGCTATAGAACTCTCATATTTAAAGAATTATTTACAAGAAAGAAAACTGACCTTCCAAGGATCATGGTGACAAACATAGAGTGATTCTAGTTAATGTCATAATGGCAAAGCCTGGGGAGAATGATTTGTTTTTTATTGCCACAACGTTTGATCCAGGGCACTGGGAGTTTGGGATAAAGTGCATTCATTTTCTTGTGCCAATGCATAGCTAGTGTGCTCTAGCAAGCCGCTTAACTCAAGATTGGAAGGAGCACCGCTGAGAGAGGTGGTGTGGAAGAGTAAATGGGTAGTGGATGAGACAATCAGAAAACGGGTTCCAGGACTACTTCTGATACAGGCTTATTATGTGCCTTGAGCAACTGATTTGACTCTGCAGGGCATCCATTTTCCCACCTACTTAAATTGATGAAGTTGAACTGAGGGGGCTTAACTTGAGTTTTTTGCTCTCAAAAATTTTATCACTATGATGGAAAAAATAGTATATATACTTCAAAAAACTCTTGTATGTGGTTCTTGAAATTCACCCTGATTTCTCTCAGGGCTTCCTTTTACTACTTGTTTTTCTTTTTCTTCAAGAATATCAAGAGTAATGTGCCACCATCTCTTCTACAAAATTCATTTTCAGGAGACTTAAAAGATAATTTCCAAAGATTTAAGTGCTAAATTTCTGATGGGAAAAATCTTTTGATGGGGAAATCTTTCTGATAAAATTATACTTACCATTTTTGTTTCTGAAGGAGGCTTCAAAATATTGAATAGGGAGTGGGGGATGTTTGTCAAAGATATTCCTATAAGAATTTTAGGTGCTTGGAATGTGTTCAGATTAAACTTTGAACTGTCTGGCAAATGTTTATCTGATTTAACAGGGAGGATGGTTACAAATAAGCTGGGAACCATGTTCATGCCGATAATGGGACATCAAAGCAAATATTTTTTTGGTAAATTTCCCTTTCTTTACCACCAGTAGTTAACATGTAAATTGGAAGATATGTTACTTTGACAGAAATAGCATTGCCATTTGATTTTTACTATGGATTACCTACATTTAATATTTTATTCTATTCATCAACTTTAAAGTAGACAATAAAAATTTGTGATTTCCATGTGTGTTGAAAATTGACTATATCAAGTTCACAAAGGGAGAATGCATTTGGCTTTGTTCTACTTATAGGAACCATTGTATTTTGTTAATTTGTTTTCATTGTTTTTCATGCTCACATTATTTGCATGTTGTTTTCATTTATTTGCAGTGATCCTGGTTAACTTCTCATGAATATATGATTCTGAGTTTTCTCTTTGTAACATCGAGCAAGTGATTCAATTTAAGGGAGTTTTTTTTTTTCTCTTTCTTTACTTTCTAGGGTGCTGTTATCTCTTTCTGAATTGTTGAAAGCCATCCTTTTTAGAACTTTTAGGACTTTTAGAACTTTTCTCTAAGTTTTGCTGGCCTCTTACAAAAAGGAAACTCCAATTTGGAAAAATGTGGCAAGGAATTGAAAATACCTTGCACAAAAGAGACAAATAAGCAGATATTTACTAACATTTCACACCATGATACTAGCTATTGAGGAAAAGGGTTCTTGCTCTACATTACATTGTCAGTCATCAGATACCAATGGTGGGCATCTTGAGTTTTTGTGCAGTAAGATGATCCAGATTTCTTTTAGTTTTCAGCGCCAACTTAACAAAAGTCAAAGCAAAATAAATAATGCTATTCAACTAGATAATGCATCTCTGAGGAAGCTGGGATGACTATCTAGAAAACTGTTTCTCATATGTCCATAAATAACATTTCTCTGAGTAGCTTGAAATCCCTGTCTTCTGTTCCATCTGCAGCCCTTCAGGCTTTGGCTGTCATGCTTTTAATAACCAGCTGCCATTTCTTCCCTTGTGTTGTTTTCTTCAGAAACAACTTTTCTTGAAATATAATAAATATTCAAAAACTTGTACAGCTCAATGAAATTGTCACAAATTGCCACATTTTTATAAACAGCATTCAGATAAAGAAGTAGGATGTGAAGCTATCCTTATATCTAGTGACTTTCCGTGCCCAAAGCAACTATTGTCTTGGTCTCTAACAGCACAGGGTAGTTTTGCCTGTTCTTGAAATTTTTATAAATGGAATTTTACATTAGGCAGTCCTTTTTTGTCATTAAGTTTATGATATTTCATTGCATATACTTGCAGTTTGTTCATTCTCAATGTTTTATAGAGGTTCACTGATTACGCTATAGGTTATTTTTTTCACTCAACTGTTGATTTTCATTTGTTTAGTTTCTAGTTTTTTGTGTGTTTTTTTTACAAATAGTGAACATTTTTACAAATAGTGAACATTACAAATACCTGAACATTTCTGTGCATGTCTTCTGGTAAGTATGAATGTATATCTATAGGATATGTACCTAGGGGTGGAATTGCTGGGTAATAGGCATTGCATATATTTAGTTTTATTAATCATTTTCAAAGAGTTTTCCAAAGTGAATATATCAGTATACATACCACCAGCAATGTATGAATAATAGTTTTACCACATTCTCACCTAAACTTGGTATACATTTTCTTCTCCTTTTCCTTCATTTTTTTAAATTGTATCCATTCTAATGGGAATGTAGTTATATGACTTTGTGGTTTTTGCATTTTCCTAATGTCTAATGAGGTTAAGCACATTTTGTATGTATTTTGGCTATTTGAATATACTCATGAATTTCCTGAACAAGTTTTTTTGCCCAGATTTTAATTTTATTTTGACTTTTTCTTATTAACTTGCAAAAATTCTTTATATATGGTGGATACAAGTCTTTTGTCAGATACCTCAAATATCTTCTCCCACTCTGCAGCATGCCTTTTTCTCTTTATTAATAAAAGTCCTTAATATGTTCTGATTCATCAAAGTTTTAAAATCATTTATGGTTATTTATTTTCCCATCCTGTTTCAGAAATTTTTTCCTCCTTCAAAGTCCTGAAGATATTTTTCTGCTTTCTTCTGAATATTTTGTTGTTTTACCATTTTCAATTAGATATGCAATGAGCACGGCATTAATTTTGGTGTGTGGCGTGAATTTTGGATCAAGGTCCAATTTTTTTCAAAATGGATATCCAATTGACACATCAACATTTATTTTAAAAATCCTTCCTGCATTGCAGTGACATCTTTGTCAAAGTATACATACATGTGTGTGGTTGCTTCACTTTTTTGAGCAAATACAAAGCTCAGGTAAACTAAGAAGTATAGAGTGGTTTGGTAAGTGTGTGTGTAAGAGTTGTGTGTGTGTGTTTGTGTGTGTGCTTGTTTTAGTTCCTTTGAGATATAATTTACACATGACAAAATCCACTGATATTAGATATACAGTGATGGATTTTTCTAACTGTATACAATTATATAACCTCCATCAAATTCAAGATATAGAAAAGTTCTGTCACTCTGAAAAGTTTCTTCATGCCCTTTCTCAGTCAACTGTCTCCAGACTACCAGCCAAGGCAACCACTTATCTGCTTTCTATCACCATAATTTTGTATTTTCAAGAATTTCATATAAACATGTTCACACTATATGAAGTTATACTAGACTTATTTCTATAGCATATATGTATCTGAGATTCATTCCTGCAATGTGTGTACTATTATTTGGGGTTTTTTTGTATTGTTGAGTGGTATTCCATAATATGAATATGCCACATTTTGCTTATGTACTTACTAGTTGATGGATCATTGTGTTGCTTCCATTTTACATTGTTATGACTAATGCTGTTATTAATATCAGTAAATAAGTTTCTGTGTAGACATGTTTTCTTGCATTTCTCTTGGGTAATGTTTCCAATGAAACACATTGTAATATATTGTTCTGATACAATGGAAATGTTCCTATAGCCACATTTTACCATATGGTAGCCACTAGCCACAGGTGACTATTTGGAACTTGAAGTGAAGCTAGTGTGACTGAGAAACTAAATAAGCCACCTGTGGCTGGAGGATATTGTATTGCGCAATGCCATGAGTGGGATTACTAGGTCAAGTGGTAAATATATGTTTAATTTGATAGCATGTTGACATGGTATCCAGAGTGGTTGTACAGTTTGTCATTCTCACTAGCAATGCATGATAGTTCTAATTGCTCCACATTCTTGCCAATACTTGGTAATGTCAGTTCTTTCAGCTTTAGATATTCTAGTGGGTAGTTTTAGAATGTATTTGCCTAATGAGCAGTGATTTGGTGCATCTTTTCATGTATTCAGTGGCCATTGTATACCTTCTTTTGAACTATCTGTACAAATATGTTGCCTGTTTTTATTGGATCATTTGTCTTATTATTGAGCTGTAAGAGTTTTTTGTTCTGGATGCAAGCCAGATTTGTGTTTTGCAAGTATTTTCTCCCAAATGTAGCTTATCTTTTAGTTAACCTACATATGTCATTTAAAGAGTGTGAGTTAATTTTATGTGTTACCTTGGCTAGGCTACGATACCCTGATATTTGGTCAAAAATTATTATGGATATTTCTGTGAAGGTGTTTTATTTTGGGGGGGGGGTTAGATTGACATTTAAATTGGTGGACCAAAACTTGAACTGCAAGTCTTCCCTGGGTCTCCAGTTTGCTGGCCTATACTGCAGATTTTGGGCTTGCCAAGCCTCCACATCACATGAGCTAATTCCTTAAAATATCAATAAATCCTTATCTATCTATCTACAATATCTATCATCTATCTGAATCTGTCATCTATCCATATCCTTTTGCTTCCGTTTCTCTGGAAAACCATGACCAATACATAAAGAAAATGTTTTTAGTTTTGACAAGGCTCATTTTGTTAATTGGTTTATTCATTCATAGATTGTGGGGGGTTTTGTGTGTGTTCTGCTTACGAAATATCTCCTTACCCAATGTCACAAAGATTTTCTCCTGTTTTGTCTTCTGATATGGCTTTAGCTCTCATATTTAGGTTTATGATTCATTTTAAGTTTTATTTCTGGTGTGAGGTTAGGGTTTAGTATTATTTTCCACATAGATATCCTGTTGTTCTAATACCATTTGTTGTAAAGGCTATGTTTACTCATTAAATTACATTTATAACTTTGGAGAAAATCAATTTACCATGTAACTATGGGCTTATTATTGACCTTATTCTGTTCCATTGATCTATATATATATCTATCTCCTGGTACCAATACAACACTGACTTGATTAATGTAACTTTATAACAACTATTGAAATTAGGGAGTGTAAGTTCTTCAAACTTGGTCTTTTTTTTTTTTTTTAGTTGTTTCAGGTCCTTGGTATTTGTATATAAATTTTTAAACCAACTTGTTTATTTCTTTTAAAATAAAATCCTACTAGTATTTTAATTAGAATTGCATGGACTTTATAGACCAATTTGGGGAGAACTGCCATCTTAACAATATTGAATCTTCCAAAACATGCAATAGTTTATAGTTTTCTATGTATTTATCTTGTGTTTTTCAGTAATTTATTCCGAAGTATTTTGATGTTATTATAAATGAAATTGTTTAAACAATTGTTAAAATAATTTTATTTTCTAATTGCTCATTGCTGGTGTATATGGACACAAATTATTTTTATACACTGATCTTATATCCTACAACCTTCCTAAACTTACTTTTTAATCCTAGTAATTATTATTTTGGGTAGATTCATTAAGTATTTCTATATGTTTGAGCATGTTACTTCAAGTTGAGTTGTACTTCTCTCTTCCAAATTTTTATGGTTTTTGTTTATTTTTCTTGCATTACTGCACTGATTAGGCTCTTCCTTACAATATTGAACAGAAATGCTGAAATTGGACGTTCTTGCCTTAATCCTGGTCTCAGTTAGAAAGCACCAAGCCTTTTGGTGTTTTGATGTTAGTTGTAAATTTTATCATAGATGCCTTTAGTCAGGTTAAGTGTCCTTTTATTCCTGGTCTCCTGAGAGGTTTAGTCATAAATGGGAGTTGGATTTTGTCAAGTATTTGCATCTGTTGCAATGGTTATGCATTTTTTTCTCTTTATTCCATTAACATGGTGAATTACATTTATTGATTTTAAATGTTATAGAAACTTTAATTTATAAAATAAACGTTACATGGTCATGAAATTTTTTTTTCTTTTACATATTGTATAATTCAATTTGCTGAGAATTCGGTAAATATTTTTTTTTTTTATGTTCATGAGGAATAATCATCTGTAACTTTCTTTTCTTATACCTTTGGCTGGTTTTGGTATCATGGTAGTAATACCCTCATAAAATGAGCTGTGAATCATTCCCTCTTCTATTTTCTGAACATTTGTGTTAAAACATTTGTAATAGGGCTTCCCTGGTGGCGCAGTGGTTGAGAGTCTGCCTGCCGATGCAGGGGACATGGGTTCGTGCCCCATTCCGGGAAGATCCCACATGCAGCGGAGCAACTAGGCCCGTGAACCATGGCCGGTGAGCCTGCGCGTCCGGAGTCTGTGCTCCGCAATGGGAGGGGCCACAACAGTGAGAGGCCCGCGTACCGCAAAAAACAAACAAACAAACAAACAAAAAAAAAAACATTTGTAATAATTCTGCTTAAAATATTTGAAAGAGCACACTAAGAAACCATATCCAAATTTGCTTTTAGGAAGGTATTATATTTGGAATCGAATGTCTTCAATTGATATAGGGATTTTTGAGTTTTTTCTTTTTAGGTCAGTTTTGATCATTTTTGCCTTTCAAGAAATGTATCCATTGAATCTACATTATCGGATTTATTGGTACTATGTTATTCATAATACTCCTTTATTATCACTTTAATGTATGCAGGACTGCTAATGTCCCCTTTTTATTCCTAATACTGTCAATTTTTTCTTTCTTCTTTTTAAGATTAGTCTTGCTAGAGGCTTACTAATTTCAGTTAAATTTTTAAAGAACCAGTTTTTGATTCATTGATTCTCTGTTTTTCTACTTTCTATTTAATGGAATTCTGTTTTTATCCTTATTTTTCCCTCCTTCAGCATACTTTGGGCATACTTTCTCTTCTTCTTCTAATGTCTCAGGGTGGGCAACAGATCATTAATTTTCAATTTTTTCCCCTTAGAGAAGAGCAAGCCTGGGTGTTCCCTCCTCAGTGCAGGTGGGGGAATTCAAACATTACAAGGGCCTGCCTGTGCTCAGCAGCTCTCACCCCAGCCCCAGCCCTAGCCGTAGCCCCTAACTACAATAAAGACCTGGGCCATCACTTCTGGACCTGCTTTAGTTGTTTTCCCTGCTTCTGTAAGACCCAATTATGTAAGTAATAAACCTCTTCATAGCCTTTTTTTTTTTTTTTTTTTTTTTTGTGGTACGTGGGCCTCTCACTGTTGTGGCCTCTCCCATTGCGGAGCACAGGCTCCAGATGTGCAGGCTCCAGACGCGCAGGCTCAGCAGCCATGGCTCACAGGCCCAGCCGCTCCGTGGCATGTGGGATCCTCCCAGACCGGGGCACGAACCCGTGTCCCCTGCATCGGCAGGCGGACTCTCAACCACTGCGCCACCACGGAAGCCCCTTCATAGCCTTTTGGTGTGTGTGCACATGGCCTCATCAGTCTTGACATTGATCCAAATTTGGGGTTGGGTTCATCTGCTTGTGAAGGTGACCCATAACAGCTATTAATTTAGTTACTGTGGTCTTCCTGCCTACCTCTTTGCATGGTATGTTTTCCATATATTTACTTTCATCTTGCCTCTCTTTATATGGAAAGTGTGCCTCTTGTAGACATCTTATAGTTGGGACTAGTTTTTAAATCCGTTCTGACAACCTGTATCTTTTAGTTGTTGCCCATTACATCTAATATATTTTTTTATACGTTTGACTTTCATCCTATCATTTTCTTATTTGTTGTTTATATATCACTTTCTAAGTTTTTTTATTCCTCGGTTTCTCCTTTACTGACTTTTGTTAGATTATTTGAATATTTTCAGAATTCCATCTTAATTTTTTATTTACCTTTTAGCTAGAATTCTTTTTTTTTCCTAAGGGGCTGCTCTCCAGTAAAAAATATATGCCCTTAACTTTTCACAGTTGAACTGTTATTAATACTATACCTGTTTATATAAAACATAAAAACCTTGCCACCATATAGGTTTATGACTGACTGTCCCTAATTTTTCATGTTATAATTGTTACATGTATCATACCTACATAGATTATAAACCCTATAAGAAAATATTATAATTTTTGCTTGAAATTGTTATGATTTATATAGAAATGAAGAAGAAGAAAAAACAAAAAGAAAAAACATTAAAAATTTTTTTTCCCTTGGACATTTACTATTTTTAGTATTCTTCATTCTGTTCTTTGAATGTGAATTTCTGTCTATTATCATTTCCATTCATCCTGAAGAACTTCCTTTACCATAGCCTATAAAGCACATCTGCTGGCAAAGAATTATGTCAGTTTTCTTTTATCTGAAAATTTCTTTATTTTGCCTTCTTTTTTGAAGAATATGTTCACTAAGATATAGAATCCTGGGTGGATTTCTTTTCTTTTAGCATTTTATAGTTGTCGTTCTACTCTGTTCTGACCTCGTGGCTTCTTATGAGAAATAAGCTATTATTTTGCTCATTGTTTCCGTTTGTAATATTCAATTTTTAATTGCTTTCAAGATTTTCCCTTTATTTTGGCTTTCAAGGTGTGAATAATAGGAAAATCTGAGAAGCCAAGACGGTGTAGCCGCTGCAGAGAGAACTGTGAGAACTGCTGCCTCTGTGTAGCTGCTTCCTCTGTGGGAACATATCTGGGGGCCTGGGGGAGGGACTGAGGCTGCTTTTGCTCAATAGAACTAGAAGGTGCAAAGATGAAATGTACGTGGAACACAGGAGAGAGAATAACCTGATGGACACTTTTATTTTTGTTTGTCATCATACTGACCCATTATGACTTTTTTGAGAGCAATGAATTCTATCCTCCAAATCACACTCTAGATTAATGAGAAGCAATGAAGGTTTTCAAGCATACATAAAGACATTTTTTTCGTAGGTATTGCTCTGGCTTAATTGTGGAGAATGGCTTAGAAGGGGGCAAGAGTGCTCCATCACAACTGTGTAGGCAAAAGCAGATAATCGCTAGGACAAAGAATGCAGTAGCATAGGTGGTATAAAGAAAATGTAATTGAGGTACATGTTGGTGGTAGATCCAGAAGAACTTGGTGGTAGATTAGACGTGAAGGAAAAATAAGGGAGATGAGTAAAAGGTGATTCAAGAATAAATGAATAGATGGTGGGGGTGGGAGCACTGAAAACAAAGCTAGTTGGGAGACAGAGTGGAGGGAAGATTGATGTGGGAGCATAAAGACTTAAGGTTCTTGTGTCACATGGAAATGGAAATGTTCACTAAGCAGTTGGATGTTTGATCCAGGATCTCAGGACACTGTGCTGAGATGAACATCTAGACTTGAGAGTCAACAGCAAACTGATGGGAATTGAAATGTTATAGATATGATGATATACCAGAATAATGAGAACAAAACAATGGGATAGAAATTATGGGATTGATAGAAGAGCTCACTAATAGGCCTGAGCTGGAGGTTTGTCTTTCATACAACTGTATATGTTTATTGTTGGTCTTGGTAATGATTTGGAAATCAAACTCTGATTGTTTCTTGCTATGATTTAGAACATAATGCAGTATCAAGGTTCACCTTTCCCTGGGTTTATCTTATCTATTCCTTTTTTATTTTGTTCTGATAAATATTATGTAAAGCATCTCATCAAGTAAACTATACACGTTTCACTACTCTAAATGACCATCAACCTAACACCCAGACAGATGACCTGTCAGGATTTCTCTCTGGGCATTTCTTATTGTATGTTTTCTGTTTACAATGCAGATTGGACTTGACAACTTTTCCCCAACTGCAATCTTACTTTAAATTGCTGCCATTTTATCAGTGGAAAAGAGAGACAGCATTAAAAAAAAAAAATACAAATGACCAGCTGCTTAGACAGCTAGGGTTTTTGACTTCCACACTCTGGTAAATTGGGTGGTATACAGTATTAACCACCATGTCCAGTTAGATACTTACTAAACATAAATAATCTTATTTGAACATTTAAAGACTAAGTTGTTTAAATTTTTACTTCATTAAAACAAAGGTGATATCAGACTTTATAAATGCAACTGCCAGTGACCATCGCTTATATACATGCTTAAGGGGATTTTCATTTGTATCTTGTAAATTGTAATTACAGTTCAGACTTTAAAGATAAGCAATTATCAGGATTCACTAAATTAAATATCAGTTGTCTCTCTGCAGAATTATCCTTCAGGGACTTTTCATTATACTGTGATACTCTATCTTTTCCCTTTTTTAAAAATAATTATTTTATTATGAAAAAAAGTATAATTGCAACCATCCAATGGCTTTGTCTGTCTTTGTAACATCCTTATGTAAAAAATAATATTCAGAGAAACAGATTAATTCAGATACTATGAAGAATAATTACCTTTAAATAACACATTGTCACTGGCAAACTCATTAAAGATTTAACTGTGAACTCAGCATTGATTACAATACAAAATGCTTGTCATTAAAATTTGTATAAAATGCCAGTCTATACCATCTGTAGTCTCCTGTAGGTAAGATAGCTGTCTCTATGTTCTCATGAATGTAATACCCTGTAGATGCTCTTTATTTTGTTGTTTAAACCCTCTGAATTAACATAGGTATAGAAACAAAGTGCTTTTGTTTGGCATGTTTTGTTTGGTTTACATATTTTACTTAAAAAAATACGTATGGGCTTCCCTGGTGGCGCAGTGGTTGAGAGTCACCCTGCTGAGCAGGGGACGCGGGTTCGTGCCCCGGTCCGGGAAGATCCCACGTGCCGCAGAGCGGCTAGGCCCGTGAATCATGGCCGCTGAGCCTGCGCGTCCGGAGCCTGTGCTCCGCAACGGGAGAGGTCACAACAGTGAGAGGCCCACGTACTGCAAAAAAAAAAAATGTATGCTGTGGGAGTTCCCTGATGGTCTACTGGTTGGAATTTGGCGCCTGGGTTGTTGTGGCCTGGGTTCAATCCCTGGTCATGGTCAGGGAACTGAGATCCAGCAAGCCATGTGGCACAGCCAAATAAAATAAAATAAAAATTTAAAACTATGTATGCTTTTAGATACACATTAGGACATTTCTCCCCAGTTCTAGTGAACTAGTCACTAGTGTGACCCCTCCACCACAAACTGGATTTCTCGTTTAACTGACTGGCCTTCACCCTTGTTCAACGTTTGGATTTATAATTTATAATCATTTCCTTATGTGGTACCTTCTCAGTGGCTGTTTTAAATGGAATCTTATTTTTCAAATTAGTTATTATTGTTATTATTAATATGTCAGCACACACATCCCACTAGTAGGGCCTCTTCCTGAATTAATTAGTTAATATGGGGTATGCTATGCTAATGTGATGTGTAGCAAATCAACCAGGAAGAGGCCTGGCTAATTTCACATTATTTAAAGAGAAGTGTGTATTTGGTCTGCACACTCAGTATGCAGCAATTTTTACTGAAATTGTCATTTGGGTTAACCTCAATCCAGTCTTTTCAATCATTGTCATAAATAATTGTTATAAATAAAAGAACACTATATTGAAAATGGCTGTACATGTGGATGCTGACATTGGAATGAGAAATAGATAAAGTTTCTTTTATGGCTAAATATAATTTTGTACAAGTTTATACATAATATAGAGATAGCCCTATCTTAACATAAGGTTTCCTAGTAAGAACTGGCCCACTGTGGCTAAAGGGATACTCTGTAGTGCATTGATTTTACTTTTTTTTGACATCTAAGTCCTACTGATCCTCTTTCGGGTGTCCTGTGTTGTTTGGTGCCCTCATCAGACTGGCCAATGTCATCTCTTGTTGGTAGAAACACCTTTATTTACTGGTTATAGAGATTTCTCACATCTGCACAGGTAGTTACTCAAAGTTAAGGTTTTTCAACGTTGCTTTTTCTTGAATTATGTTATCTCAAAGTTTCATAAAATCCCCGAAGCTATTTTCTCAATTCCTGGAAGTGTTTCTCTTTGTGGACTTTCATCCTCATGCCTTTGACTTCATCCCCATTACTCCTTCCTGCTGATGCCGCCAGGTCTTGGCAGAGGGTGGAACTTATATTTTCTCTTCTTGTAGGAAACATAAATTCAAGGCTGAACTAAAACTGAAAAATCCCCTCACTGAGGAACAGTGTAGATTCTATCACATGTTCAAATATTCATTTGGCTATAGACATTTAGGTTGATTCCTGTCTGAAATTATGTGGAATTCAGTAATTATATTTGAGGTAACTTTAAACAAGTCTTTAATATATTAATTAACCATTTCATTTCATTCATTCATTCATTCATTCATTTATGGCTGTGTTGGGTCTTTGTTGCTGCGCACGGGCTTTCTCTAATTGTGGCACGTGGGGACTACTCTTCGTTGCGGTGCACGGGCTTCTCATTGCAATGGCTTCTTCTGTTGCAGAGCATGGGCTCTAGGAGCACGGGCTTCAGTAGTTGTGGCACGCAGGCTCAGTAGTTGTGGCTCATGGGCTCTAGAGCACAGGCTCAGTAGTTGTGGCGTACGGGTTTAGTTGCTCTGCGGATTCTTAACCACTGTGCCACCAGGGAAGCCCCTATAAGATTTTTTAAATGCAGTTATTTGTCTTACAGAAGTATTTTTGAGGTGTGCTTTCTAAAAAAGTGATCTAATGAATCCCTGAGTCTAACTTCTGTCTGAATTTGACAATAACACTAGTTGAATTTAACAACAAATTATTTTTTTCCTACTAATGCTGCATTCACTGAACTAGTTTAGAAGTTTAGAATATATACTTAGAAAATGTATACTCTCTTCATAAAAGAATCTAGTGTTTATCTCTCAGCTTCTGTCTGCCTGATATATTTTCCTATCACCCCAGGCAGAATACTCTTCAGTGCAAAGACTAGTTCACATCCTGTACAGGCACAAGGCATGAAAGAACAAACACACTCCTTTCCTCCCTCATTTAAATACAGTGCACAGGGCTTAATCCATGGAACAATTTTTCATTTTAACAGAAAAGCATTAATATTTTATAGAAATGGTTGTGTCATATGGGAGAAACTCTACCAAAGGAATACTATTATAAACAGTGTTTACAATGCCAAAGAAATGTAGAGTTGGGAAATTTGGCCCATTGGACTCCATCTCTGTCAATAGCCTTGAACCTCATGTTGTAAAACTACTTGAAGTGCTTTGGCATAAACTCACACTTGGAATATTTTCTTAATCATCCTACTTTTAAAAACTGGTCTATTGTATGTATGTGTATGGTTGGGGGTGTTCTCCTATGAATTTTGAGACTGTAAACTTTTTGATGCCATGTAAGAAGATTTTCTCACCTCCTTCAGGAATTGAAACTGCAATAATTTCCATACCTATTAGTGATTTATGCTTTTCTTTAGGTTGTTGAATATATTTTTAGTCTCAAGGTTGATGAAGGCCTGTTTTAAGTATTTCAAAATTTCTTATGTAAGTCTATGTTAACAGTATTCAAATTCCAATTACTAATAGCAGTATTCTATAAACATCATTGCTATTTCCTTATAGGCTTTTCTTTGTGGACAGAAAGGATTTTGTTTTCATAGTTATTTGTGGTGGGTTTTTTTGGTTTTGTTTTTGTTTCTTAGTGCAGCAAAAGTCCTATGCTTGTTGATTGTAGGTTCCTTCTTTTCATGTCCTCTGGCTCCATTAAACTTTTTGGATGTCTGGCAATAATGATGGCTTATAGTATTCCATTTCCAAAGGAAAATTGGACTATGAATTACTTTTCTTTCTTTGTTCGTAAGAGCATTCTGAGTGGTGGGTAATTCATTCAGGTGGGCTGGTATATTCTTTATTTTCAGAACAAACTTTTGAACTGTGATCAGTTGGTCTCAGCAATTTCTGAGCTATGGATTAGACTTCAGGAAACACTTTTCAGATGTGTTTGTAGTTAAGGTAATTTCTCATTTGTACCTTAGTATATAGGGGCATTTATTGGAAAAGAGTGTATATAGGGACATTTATTGGAAAAGAGTGTAGAATTGAATTTGGGTGTCTCACTCTATTCTCTATTCATTGCTTTAGTCATTTGCTGTTCACTACTTAAGGTTCTTTCAGACCAAGTGCCTCTTTAAGGGACATGGTAATATTCAGATAGGATATGAATCTGGTAATTGTCTGAGGTATATATTTTTTCCTCAATGAAAGACCATTTGTTTTGTTTTGCCTTTTTCCTTTTTAAAACAGGTTTCTATGACCTAAGGTCATTTTGTTGATTTTGATTCAGGCTTACTCTGACCTTAAAGGAATATTTATTGGTTAGTACTCAGAAATTATACTTAAATGAATATATAAAAAATGCATACACATATATATGAATTTTACAAATATATCTACTTATACATATATACCTGAGTTATTGCTAGGTGGAAAATGCCATTTCCCTCAATTTTTGTGATGCCAAACAATTTTATGGCTTCATTCTTAGAATTTAAATTAATGCTTGTGACATATTATAAATTATATTGAATTAAGAGAAATATATTTTAAGTATATATATATATATATATATATATACTTTTTTTTTTTTTTTGCTGTACGCAGGCCTCTCACTGTTGTGGCCTCTCCCGTTGCGGAGCACAGGCTCCGGACGCACAGGCCCAGTGGCCATGGCTCACGGGCCCAGCCGCTCCGCGGCATGTGGGATCTTCCCAGACCGGGGCACGAACCCATGTCCCCCGCATTGGCAGGCGGACTCTCAACCACTGCGCCACCAGGGAAGCCCAGGAATGTATTTCTTAAAATGGCATAGATGTTATAAAAAAAATTTAGATGAATGACAATGATTTTCTGTCATTTCCAATATGTAAGTAAGCAACCAAAGAAAGATTGTTGTCAGGTTGTCACTGGTTCTTAAAAAAGTAATCCTCCCATTCACGAAGAGGCTTCAGAAGAAAAGGTACAATTCTGGTTAGATATTTGGGTATGATTTGGAATCATGAGATGATCCAGATAAACTGTGTGTAAAGGTCTGGAGTATAAGAAAAATTAATAAGATAATTTTTCCGAGGTCAGCCGGAATTAAGTGATCAGAGAAAGAGAGAGAATGAGAGAGCGAGTGTTTCTTTGTTGGTTTTAATTTTAGTAAGATGATGGACTTAATATTTCAGCTCAGGTAGGTAAAATGCTAGAAAGAGCACGACTCCCACTCTTATGACAAGACAAAAGCTGGATAAACTGCAAATAAGTGGCTTTTCTTGAGCCCTTCAGAGAACGGGAATTGCAGAGCAAACAATCTGGAGAGAGCTAGGTGCCTAAGTGGAGATAGAGAACCCTAGCATTTGCATACCTAGAAGGAACAGGCATTGTCAAGGTGTGGATGACAGTGTGAAACTCCTCGGGGAAGCAGACATAAAAGGGTTCCCACCGTCTCGCTGACATTTCCTCTAGTGATTCAACCTAATACTCACAGGGAGGTTCAGGGAGGATCCAGAGAAAACACCTAGATACTGGTTGGCTGAGGGAAGAGCAACCAGTACCAAAGTCTCCCCAAACTGATGTGCCCATCTCCCCTATGAAACAGAAGCCTTAGTCAGACTCATGTCCCCCATTTTCTCTATGGAACAAAAGCCTTAATCCCTATGCCTTGGCCTGGAAACTTTCTTCAGGGAGTCAACTGGGGCAACAGAGAGCTCACCTTTGTTTCCTGTGTCTCAGGGATCACTGTCCTTCATTGCCTGATGTTCTATGTTGTGAATACTATTGACATATATAACTTCTGGTTGTTTAGAGAGGAGGGTAAATTGGTCTCTGTTATTCCATCTTGACTGGAGACACAAGTTCCCCACCAAAGGAGTTTAGCACCCAATTTATAAAAACATTTCTCTAGAGCTTTTTGTGTTTTAGAACTATATAAAGGATTAGGGATCGCTTCAGTCTTCGCTTGAGTTAATACATAGGCTACAAATTCCTGAGATGCACAACCAGTTCTCATGCTGAAGAATAAATGTGTTCTGATACGTTTGTTTCGTACAATCACAAGTTCACATCATAAGATCACTACAAAGTATGTTTATTATTATTTCTAAGAAAATGTTCTATTTATTTTATTAAACATATATACTTTTTTTCCACTGAAAACATTCATAAAAAGTTGATGACATTTTCCCAAACATCTCCCAATCCTATTTTATAATCCTCTTATATATTTTAGTAAAGGAAATATCTTGAAGTGTTATTAAATCTGTTTCTTGAACTGAATACTGTTCAGAGAATCTTTAAAAATTCCTTTAAAGAATCTAAGAGTAAGTCATGGAGTTTTCAGGACCATTGCCTCTCAAGGTCTTGTATTGTCTGGCAGAACTTAAAGTAGCATTATTTGTTTTGAAGCACTTTGTTTAATGTGGCAGGCTTGTTTATGGATTGCTGTTCCTCTAATTGCTCTAACTCTCATGAAAGTCAAATGACTATATTTTAGTCATTCTCTCCTTAACACAATTACCAACTCATGTCTCCTATATTTTGTATTCCTGGTCTGCTACTTTTTCATATTTCACATTTTTTTCCTCATATTAATTTATGAGAATGTTCCCTCAATTTGTACTTAACAATCAGTAATTTTTATTATTTTATTTTTATTGATATACATGTCCCCAGACTGTGTGACAAAGTGCCCTGGGGCAGTACTGCAAACTCACATAGCACCGTGGAATATTTTAACATTACTAAGAATCACATTGATAGCATGTTTGACACTGTGTGAACTACTAGCTTGAGTCCAAAATTGCAATATTAGAATGTGCTATTCCATTAGAACATAACTAATGTTCTTTCCATTAGAACATAACTTTGCAAAGCTGGTTTTTGGCAGTTGCTGTGACAAGTAGGAAGGGCCATACAAAAATTTTTGTGGAGTAGGAAATGGGAGCAATGTTGTCCAGTCTGATTCTGAGGTTTGAGAAGTTGTAAATGCCCAACAGAGGCCCACATCTCTTAACTCGAGATTTTTTTTAATTTATTTAATTTTTTTAAGTTGGAGTATAGTTGATTTAACAATGTTGCGTTAATTTCCACTGTACAGCAAAGTGAGTCAGTTATACATATACATATATCCACCCTTTTTTAGATTCTTTTCCCATATAGGTCACCACAGAGCACTAAATAAAGTTCCCTGTGCTATACAGTAGTTCCTTATTATCTGTTTTATGTAGAGTTGTGTATGACCATCCCAATCTCCCAATTTATTCCTCCCCACCTTCCCCCCTGGTAACCATAAGTTTGTTTTCTACATGTGTGACTCAATTTCTATTTTGTCAGTAAGTTCATTTGTACCATTTTTTTTAGATTCCACATATAAGCGATATCATATATTTGTCTTTCTCTGTTCGGTAATTGGGATTCTTTTAAGAGTGAAAATAAAATATCA
Source organism: Delphinapterus leucas (assembly GCF_059928025.1). Classification (NCBI taxonomy): domain Eukaryota; kingdom Metazoa; phylum Chordata; class Mammalia; order Artiodactyla; family Monodontidae; genus Delphinapterus; species Delphinapterus leucas. Next base: position 12,253,870 of record NC_143144.1, read on the forward strand.
TTTCCGATTAATCCACAAAATTTACAAGCAGCTTATGCAGCTCAATAGCAAAAAAACAAACAACCCAATCCAAAAATGGGCAGAAGACCTAAATAGACATTTCTCCAGAGAAGATATACAGATTGCCAACAAACACATGAAAGAATGCTCAACATCGTTAATCATTAGAGAAATGCAAATCAAAACTACAATGAGATATCATCTCACACCAGTCAGAATGGCCATCGTCAAAAAATCTAGAAACAACAAATGCTGGAGAGGGTGTGGAGAAAAGGGAACCCTCTTGCACTGCTGGTGGGATGTGAATTGGTACAGCCACTATGGAGAACAGTATGGAGAGGTTCCTTAAAAAACTACAAATAGAACTACCTTATGACCCAGCAATCGCACTACTGGGCATATACCCTGAGAAAACCATAATTGAAAAAGAGTCATGTACCAAAATGTTCATTGCAGCTCTATTTACAAAAGCCAGGAGATGGAAACAACCTAAGTGCCCATCATCGGATGAATGGATAAAGAAGATGTGGCACATATACACCATGGAATATTACTCAGCCCTAAAAAGAAACGAAATTGAGTTATTTGTAGTGAGGTGGATGGACCTAGAGTCTTTCATACAGAGTGAAGTAAGTCAGAAAGAGAAAGATAAATACCGTATGCTAACACATATATATGGAATCTAAGAGAAAAAAAATGTCATGAAGAACCTAGGGGTAAGACGGGAATAAAGACACAGACCTACTAGAGAATGGACTTGAGGATACGGGAAGCGGAAGGATAAGTTGGCACAAAGTGAGAGAGTGGCACAGACATATACACTACCAAACGTAAAATAGCTAGTAGGAAGCAGCCTCATAGCACGGGGAGATCAGCTCGGTGCTTTGTGACCACCTAGAGGGGTGGGATAGGGAGGGTGGGAGGGAGGGAGACACAAGAGGGAAGAGAGATGGGAACATGTGTATATGTATAACTGATTCACTTTGTTATAAAGCAGAAACTATCACACCATTTTAAAGCAATTATACTCCAGTAAAGATGTTAAAAAATATATCATTTCCTTTTAATTTATGTGTAGTATATTTTAAAATAGTTCCTAAATTGTTAGGACACAAATATTATGAAGTTGTTTAGATTTATCTACTGAATAAAAGAAATAGATGTTTGTTGTAGTATAAGAGTGGGGTGAAACAATTACTGAGACATTAAGGGGGCCATGAAGTGAGAATGTAAGGGAACCTCTGTTATGCCATTCTCTCAACAGACTACAGCAGTAAAAGTAGTTAACAGTGAAAAGTTTTATATATATATATATATATATATATATATATTTGGTTTTTTAGCATCTTCTTTGTACAGCAGTATTTATTATATGTATTATTTCTAAAGCATACTGTAAAACTATAATGTTAAATCATTTCAAGATTGAGAAAAGTGAGGCTCCCTTTTTCTTAACCACATAGTTATTAAATGATACGCAGTTGTAAATTTTAAATCTAACAGCATCCAGAAAAGATGAAGATATTTTACTATGTTTTTCATGAAAAAAAAACCTTATTAATAATGCATAGTATAATCATTACTCAAATCTCATTAGTTAGAGATATTTAGATTTGATTTTAAGTTTAGTTTCTTTCTTCTTTTTTTAAACTTTTATCTCCAAGTTAAAAGTGAAAAGGGAGTAGAAAGGAAAGTATTCTTGAGGGCTAAGAATCTGTAGCTCATAGGTCCCTGTTCATTCACTTCAAGTTCCCAACATCTTCTGTCTTCTTAAATTTGGTACTGCCTCTACTTTTTATTCAATCTCATAATTTGTATTAGTTTTTATAAGAACCAGCACATTAAAGAGAATTATTTTTAACACCAGTGCCTACTTATTTAGATCTATGTCTAAAAAAAAGTTTGAGGCAGTGAAATGTGGTAGGAATTAAAATATAAAGAATTTTTGTTATGCCAATAAAAAAAAGCTACCTTGACAATTTAAATTATAGAATTAAAGCAGTAAGCTGAATTAATGGAAAACAGAAACACAGATTTTATTTTAAAAAATTTACTTTAATTACCTTCAAATAGGTCAGCTTATAATACACTATTATAACATTATCAAACAGAGATGCTTTATTTCCAAGTTGAACTGATGATTTTGTGAAACATATTAACTATAAACATATGTCCAACTTAGTTTTTGCCAAATTAAAAAAAAAGACCCCCTAATCATGAGATTATTCAAAACTACTTTGATTTCCTCTGCTGTGTTCCAACCTCCATGTCTTAATAATTAAAGAAAGTGAATTATGAAACAAAAATTAGTTCATTGAATTTTATTTTCTTGAAAAGAAATTAACAAAAAGTATACACAAATGTCCATTTATTTTTGGATTAAAAATGATGTAAAATTACAAAGAATAAAATGCAAAGATATTAAGTGTATAATTTGATGAGTTTGACAGATAATTATACTTGTTTCACCCACATTCCAATCAAGATATAGAACATTGCTGTCACCATAGAAATCCTCTGTGCTTCATTCTAAATAATCCCCTTTACCTTGAGAGCCAACAATTATCCTAGTTTCTACCCATGTAGACTTCTTTTGCCATCAAGTGACCCAGCCAATACGGAAGAAGCTGCATGCCTTTTCCGTCCCAACTTCAGAAGTCATGCATCATCAAGGCCACCGTATTCTGTTTATCGTGAGTCACAAGCAGAGAGAACATAGAGTCTACCTCTGAAATGAAAAGAGTGTTAAGATCATATTGTAGAAAATTATGGTGGCAGATAGTGCTGTGGCTGGATCATTTACAGTTGGTGATATCTTTTATATTCTTCCTTTTCCCAACATATTCGTATTGGCATATTTCATTATATTTGATAGTATACTGTACTTTGTAAAAAAAAATAGAAAAAATTGAAGAAGACTACTACCCTGCTTTTATTTCCTGCAAAGAATGTGAACTTTTATTTCATGTCTGGAAGATAAAGTGAGCTGGTTATGTTTTAGATTTTATCAAGTTTTAAGTTTACTGGGGCCTGTGCTGCTGCTGTATGAACACTGAGCTAGGTGAGTTCATTTGCTCTACAGCCTCAATTTACTTGTTTTTTCTCCGCAAAGTTCAGAGGTAGAAGGAGGGGAGAACAATCGTAATGCTATACAAAAAATACTGTATTTATGAGTCCTTCAGACTAATCCATTTCTGTCTGTCCCTACCATTGCCAGTGGCTCAGTTGGTCTCTTCTTTGCCTTTACCAGGTCTTCTCTTTTACTTGATATTTGCCCACGAAAGTTGATAAAATTTGCTGCTAAACTATGAAGGTCACTTCTCTGTGGAAATCAGTTTAATAAGGATTTGTGTATGTGTGTCCACTTCTCTTTGATACGGTAGCATTTATAAGGATGCTTTTTTATTTTATTGGATTTTTCTTCGTGTTACCATATGAATGAAATGCTTTTATGCCCTTCTACATCTTAAGCAGAAGAAAAAACTGTTTACTCAATTTTAAAATGACAAAATTTTAAAAAGATAAATGCAAACCTGCTGAAAAGAAAGTTATTTTTTCTCGTCAAACCCATTCCCTCCTTCTGAATCTCCAGAAATTATTTTATTGTTTTAGATAGTAAATAATAGACTATATTTATTTACTTCTGTATTTATTTACTTTCCCACAAATAAACAATTAAATGTTTTAAGCACTTATCATATAATACGCTTACACATACACATATACACAAATTACATGTAAAATGATCTTCACTTGATTATGACATTCAAGATTACAATATGACTTATGAGAACAAAAATAAAATAATGTGTGAGCAGTTGAATTGGAGTGATGTTATACAATTATAGGTGTGCCTGGAAAATACTCTTTAGATTAAAAAAAGATTTAGAAAATACTGGGTAGTCCAAAAATAGACTCAACCTGCAGGATTTCCAATTTATTTGATTACAGACACAATTTTGTAGAGTTTTTGGGAAACCAGTGTTCTCAGAAAACACTTTGAAAAATATTCTATATGAATTCTGAGCATGGAAAAAAATACTTATGAGCTGGAGTCATCAGCAGAAATTACTCAAGGAACTAGAACTTCAGGTAAACTTTAAGAAGGTAGAGAGTTTGGAAGAAATGAAACAGAAAGGTTATGACAATTCCAGATAAATTGTGTGGGAGACAGAGCAGCTGAATAAAAGGAGCAAGATGTGAGGGTAAGAGCCTGGGTTTGGGAATTTGGTTCACCTGGATTGGATGCAAATTCTGTCACTTAATTGGTTTGAGCACCCTATGTAAAGTCACCTGAGACTTAGTTTTTGTTCTGCAAAAGTGGCAGTGCCACTCTCCTCCCAGGCTGTCATATGGATTAAATTAGATCTAAGTGTAAACCTAGAGAAAGTATTAGCATATAGGGACACTCAATAAAGGTCACTTCCCTTCTTTCCCCAGTGACTCAAAAGAAGCAAAACATGGGAAAATGGACATTAAGCAGGAGGTGGGATTAGTTTAAATATTTTTTCTTTAGGATTGTTTTGTTGCTGTTACCCCATGTCCAAGTCCTTATGACCATAGATATATTACAGTAAGAACAATCTATGCATTGTTTTTCTCAAGTCTACAACATTAATTATGCCACTCCTCTGCCCAGGATTTTTCCAGAACAAATATCAGTGATGCTTAAACTCAAATGTGTATCCTGAATTGAACTCTGCCCACTCCACAAGGAACAAGTTCCTCAAACCTAACCTAGTTCTTTGGTTAATTCCTGAACACCTCCACCTAACCTATTCTCTTGCATTATTCAGTATCCTCTGGACATTAGTCTTCCTACTTACATTCCCCCTTATTCTCCCTCTCCCCTCAAATTCTGTGCTTACCTTGAACAATCCCTTTACCATCTCTGGGTGACTTCACCCATTCCTTTGCTTCAGCTCATAAATCTCTCCAAAATTTATGTTTCAGGTCATCAGCTTTTAAGTTTCATACCTATAATCCCCAATTTATACCAGAAACCTCAGCAGAACTGAGGGGTGCCTCACATGTACATGTTTTGAATTTACGATCTACCACCTTCCTTTCCCTCTGTATCCAAGCCAGGACCTGGTTCCGTTCCACCTTCATGAATAGCAATATGATCCACCAGCAGCTCAAGCTAGAATTCTGGATATCCTTCATAACTTTCCTTTTTTATTCCTATCCTTGCCGTCTACACACTCCAATTAACTATGAAGCCCTTTTGATTCTACTTTCTCAATATTTCTTGAATTTATTCATGTGAAGAAGGAAGTGAAATTGCATGAAGGAAAAAGTTTACTGACAGTATCTCAAGTTCTTCACCACATTGAAGACCCTAGTCTTGCATTGTGAAGGCAGAGAGACACTATCTTGTCAGTGCCCAGAGTCTGCTGGGAAACTGATTTAGTTAGACAGAAAGGGGAGCTAAATAGTGAAATGACTTAATAAATTCACAGTAAGAACATACTTATCCTGGGAACTAGAATGCCCTTTTTCCCCTTGGGCTCTTTGGATTTCTTCTTTTTAATTTAGTTTTTCCCTTTTCTGGTAATCATAACACCATTGATAATAATATATTCATAACAAAGCTTAATATGCTAGTAAAGGCAGGCTGCCCAGTGCTACATCCTACTGGCCGACTCCAAGTGATTATTTTGTCACACTCAAGTTATTATTTAGGCTCATGGGTTTAGAACTGACCACATTTCTTCCACTGTGTGTTACTTTCATAATTTAAATATCAGAGAGCAATCTGTTTTTCCTCATTTAATAGGATTTGTTGGACAACGCATCATGTGTTCACATATCACAATAATTTACACAGCACTGTTGCTTTCTGATTTCTACGCAGCGTCCTAGCTGATCTCCCTATGAAAAACCTTTTCACTCTCCACATATTTTTCCTCAGCCACCAGAGTGAACTTTCTAAAATGCAAATCTGTCCATGTGACTGCCCTGCTGCAACCTCTTCAGTTGCTTCCTATCACCTTCAAGATAAAGTCTGCCCAGCTTAGAATGTCAGCCCTTTATCTTTTCCATCCACACTCACAGATGTGTGATGTTTTTCTCACAAAAGCATTTTCTTTTTGCCTCTGGTCCTTTCCACACAGTAACACTTCCTGGTTTGAATGCCCTCATCCCTGAAGGATAGCCCTGCTCATCCTTCAGGACTCCCTCTAGAGGCTTCTCCTGTAGAAAACTCTTCCTGACCCCGAATTCCCTGATAAGCCTGCACCTCAGCTGGATGGGTATCCTAGTTCCCATGTGATGCTGCATATATGTCTGTCGATTCATATCTCTCTCTCATGCAGTTAGTTCTCTTGTTAGTGTCTGACTTCCCGGCTAGATTCTTGAGAGCACAGATTTGATCTTAATTGCTGTGGTCACCCTTCTGTTTATTCAGTGCCTCACATATGATAAGCATGTGATAAATGTTTGCTGAATAAGTGACTAAGTACCTGGTTAATCATTCAGTACATAAATAAATTGTGCCTATCTTTGTCCTTCTAAGTGGGAATTTGTTTACCCTGACTATGATTCTGCCTTTATAATACCTCTTACACTCCTTTTATATCTTTGACAATGCCTAGCATAGTGTTGAGCATATAGTAAATGCTCAATAAATCATTTCCAGTGGCTAGATATTAATATGTCACATTCTGTAGTTTTCTTAGTTAATATTATTGTTGTAGTTGTATATATGTTTTTAATTTATACTATGTTTCTGAGGCTAGTAATAAAAACATAAACATATCCAAAATGAATCCAAGCCTGAAAGATTGTTAGTAATTAAATAGTGGCTATTTCATACTAGAAGCTTCCGAATTACATCAACTGTTCTACAACCATTTAAGTCCTATATTTTTCATACATATTCTCTTTGTTCAACAGGGAAGAACAATTACCAAATCCATAAATGACCTTACTGATAATAAAATTCGCTAGGTAAATATTAGGTTAAGTCATGCTTTGAAAGGCAAGAAATTATGCGATGGCTGTGTGAAACGGAGACTGGGAAATGAAAACATGCTTGATAAATTAAAACATACTTTATGAGTAAATTCTAATGGGCTGTTATTAAAAATAAAACTGTTAGAAAGCAAGATGTTAATTGTAGATAGTTATTTTTGATGCTACAGTAAAAATAAAATAGGACAAAATAAGTAGCTTTAGATAAAAACCTGCTTGCTGGGAAGGACTTTCCTTTGATAATTTGCGTTAGTTTTCAATTCATGCTGTAACAAATTATCACAAATTTAGCAGCTTAAAAAACATAAATTTATTGATTCACAGTTTCTATAAGTCACGAATCTGGGTGGGTTGGACTGGGTCCTCTGCTTAGCCTCTCTAAAGGCTGAAATCAAAGCCCTGTCAGGTTGCATTCCTTACTGAGGGTTCTGGAGAAGATTTTACTTCCAAGCTCATTCCAGTTGTTGGCCAACTTCAGTTCCTGGAGTTTGTACAACTGAGGTCCTTGTTCCTTGCTGATGGCAGCCAGGGGCTGGGCTTTGCTTCTAGAGGCTGTCCATATTCCTTCTCATGCTTCCTGTAAGGTCTCATCCCCATCCAGCAAGGATGGGTCAATTTCCTTTTATATTTGGAAACTCTCTGACTCCCCTTCTGTCACATTTCTCTTGTCTCCAGCTGGAGAAAGTTCTCTGCTTTTAAGAGGTCATGTGATTAGATTGGGTCCACCTGGCTAATCCAGGATAATCTCCCTATTTTAAGGTCCATTAATTACATTTACACCCCCCTTTTGCATTTTAATTAAACAATTTACAGCTTCCAGAGATTAAGATATGGACATCTTCAAGGGGCAATGTTTCTTACCAAATAACCTGCGATAGTAGAATGTGGAATAGAAATCCTCACCGCAACTCTGAGGGTATGGAACAGTTGGTGATAAATCCACTGGATTACCCCAATTGATATGTGTGTGTATTTTTTTTTAGGAATATACATTTAATCCATGATTTTTATTAACATCTCCAATGAAATACTTAGTTTCGTAGATTTTTAATGTTGAAAGCAAAAATTTCAATGTTATATCCAAATATAATTCAATAACAAAATTTAAATATTAATATTATAAATATGAGTCTAGCAAGATAAACTGAAAAAGACTGAAATATTTTTCACTGAGACTCACTTTGTATTGACTGGCTCCAATTTTGAGGAATGCAAGTTAACATTGAAATGGCCAAAAAAAGAAGTAGCACAAAAACATGTGGAAAGATGGGGATCTAAACATTCTATGGTTCCATAGATGGTGTCCAAATCATTGAAAGCTGATTCAGATTCTTCAGAGAAACTTGTGGAGTTTGGGGAGAAGGAATGGGATTGTACAGAGAAATCTCTTTTAGAGATAAATTTTACTAAGGAAATAAAACCTTAAAGTATTTCTGAAGGAATCAATCTTTTTCTTGATACATGTTTTATATAAGTTGTAACTTAAAAATACTTGGCAGTATTTGAATATAGAGAACTGATTTTTAAAATCTATGGATTTTTACAATGTTCAGTCTCAAGGAAATTGAAGATATAAGTAAGATAAATGTATGTCCTAGTTTGATGGGAATGGTATGATATGTGAAAATCATCCAGCAGGAACTGCAAAAATCTTGTTCTTATTGTTTGTCCATCCTTCTGAATAAAACTTTGCCACAACATAGCAGGTAGAGTAAGCGTGACCTTGCTGTGCTACACTTAGTCTTCCCATGGTCATGTTTTAACCTACGAGCAGCTCTGCTACTTAATACGTCATTGTGGGCCTTTCAGAATCACCCAGGCTATAAATCAGTGAAAACACTGATTCTGGCTATTAAAGTTTTATTTGAGGTTTTTATTTGAAATGTGTATCAGACATTTCACACCAAGCTACCACTGACCTATGATTAAGTGGGATAATATTCGCTGTTAACTATGTTGTTTCCAAAGATTTCAAACAATCGCTAGGTGTGAATGCATCATTTTTGGTTAAGAGAGGTCAAATTGAAATTAGATAAATTGTTATTAAAGGCTGTAAAGAGTATAATCAAGATACTCCTCATCAATAGTGGGAAAAGGCAGGAAATACCATCACAAATGTCAAATATTCTTTTGATGTCTTCTTGGAAAGTTTGTTGGTTAATATTCAATATTTTATAACTCCTCTTACATAGAAAATTTGAATTAAGGCCTTTAATTTTTGTTAAACGATCCAAAACCTGAAGAACAAAGGAAAAATAAAGTAAGCAGAAAAGAGAAACAACGTGAAATGTCAACCCCCAAGAAAACTTTATTAATAAATTATACTTTGCTCATGTATGTATATACCTGTTCCAATTTTGTGCATTACAATTATTTTCAATTTATATTAACATGGAAGTTGAAAATAGTACCTCATTCTTTAAGTAATATTCATTGCAATGCATGTTTATGGATATATCTTTTTATGTATATTGACTCTTTTTCTTCTTTTGTGACATATTTATACAATTACCTGTTTTTCTATTGTGTACTTGTTCTTTCCTTAAAGATCTGTACCACCTATTGATTTATTGAGGTTATTAGATTTTCTCTATGTCATGTGCTTTTTACCAGGACCTTAATTGTCTTCAGTTTTATTTATGGGACTTTATACTTAATAAATTTCACATTTTTATTTATTCAGGTTTACTAAATGTTTTTGTCACTACTCTCTTTTTAATCATGCTCAGAAAGACCTTTTTATCACTATATTTTAAAATTTACATATGCATACTTCTACTTTTATGTCTTCATATTTTACGTATAAAGTTTCAGTCTATCTGGAGATTATTTTGGTATTGGTGGTGGTGATGTATTTTTCCAAAATAGCCTAGCTAAACAATGTTAATTAAGTACATTGACAAAAGTATCAATTCCTTTTGATTTAAAATGATGCCTGCTGTATAGTAAAATTTATATATGCTTGAATCTGCTTCTTGACTATTGATCTGTTTGCCTGTTATGATGCCAAGGACACACTCTTGATTAATTAGCTTTCTGCTTTAAATGATTGATAGGGCTTATCCCCCTTTATTTATGCTAAAATTCCAGAAATTTCCTGACTTGTCTTTCATATTTATTCTTTCACTTAAATTTAAGCTGTATTTTTTAAGGTCCATCAAAATCAGATGGAGAGTTTAACTGGGATTATCTTAAAGTTTTAAATTTATTTTGGGGATAATTGAGCCCCTACCTTCAGTACTCCCATCTTTCTGAGAAACACCCTAATTTCTGCTGGGAGAAGGTTTTGCACAGATATTTTTTACTAGATTATATGTCTATCCTGGTCATATTTATTTGATTTGGGATAGATCTACTGGCATTTACACTTGTGGAGAAGTCTTACAATACTTTTGCTGTTTTTAATCTCTGCATTTAACAGATTTTCCCTTTACCTCAATGATTCTATTTGTTCTTAATATTGAATACTTCAGTAATTATTTTATTTTTTATTGACGTGTAGTTGATTTACAATATTATAATAGTTTCAGGTGTACAACACAGTGATTCAATGTCTTTATAGATTATACTCCCTTTAAAGTTGTTATAAAATGTTGGCTATATTCCTTGTGCTGTACAGTATATCCCTGTAGCTTATTTATCTTGTACCTAGTATGTATCTCTCCATCACCTACCCATATCTTGCTCCTCTCTGATTCCCTCTCCCCACTGGTAACCACTAATTTGTTCTATGTACCTGTGAGTCTGTTTCTGTTTTGTTACAGTCACTCGTTTGTTTTATTTTTTAGACTCCACATGTAAGTGATAACACACAATGTTTCCCTTTTTCTGTCTACCTTATTACTTTAGCAACTATTAAATGATAATCTAGGTGCTACTGCTGATGATTAATTTTATGTGGTGAACTCCTTCCATCTTACAGTTTAAGAAGATTTATATTTCTGATATTGCTCTTTATATTTTAAATTTTACATCTGGCCTTCCCTCTATTTCAAGGAAATGTTCTATCTATATGTTAACTTTTCATTGTCTGTTATTCTTCATTAATATCTTCTTTATAATGACGTCCACATCCTTCTCACTTTCCTCTCTTTTGTATGTGATTTTCTCAGTGCCATTCCCCACATCATTGATCCAAGTTTCTTCATTGTTGATTCTACTCTTTACTTCTTATATGCCATTTTCTTCCATTATATTTTTCTATTTTAAAAACCATCTCATATTTCACTAAGTTCAGTTTTAATAGGATGCACACAACCTCCGCATAATTTTTTTTTTTTTTTTTTTTTTGTGGTACGTGGGCCTCTCACTGTTGTGGCCTCTCCCGTTGCGGAGCACAGGCTCCGGACGTGCAGGCTCAGCAGCCATGGCTCACGGGCCCAGCCGCTCTGCGGCATGTGGGATCTTCCCGGACTGGGGCACGAACCCATGTCCCCTGCATCGGCAGGCGGACTCTCAACCACTGCGCCACCAGGGAAGCCCCGCATAATTTTTTTTATGTAAGAAAACATTAATTTGGATTCCCTCCTTAACTATGCTTTAAATATTTTCATAAATTCTTTCTTAGTTCTTTAGGGAAAGATTACCTGGATAAATGCATGTGCTATAACCATGAAGTAAAATCAATGATATATTCTAAAGGAATGGAAGATGATGATCTTTCATTATATGTACTGATAATGCAGTTATACCCAATTAAACATAAAGATATAAGCAATTCAAAGCTTTTTAAACATACCACCCTTTTCTCCTACACATTTATCACAGTGTCGATTAAACTTGAGAATATGTATTTAGTTCACAGAAAAGAATGAGTTACTATAATTATATCTAGCATAATTCATTCACCTACATAGGCCATTTTACCAAAATGGCAGAAATCATCACAACCCTGGGTGGTTATATTGACATCATGCCTCAGACTGAGAATCTGCCATTAAAAAAAAAACAACAACAACTTATAAAGTACTTTCATACTTTAATAAAGGTAAGTAATCTCTTTGTAAAGTTTTACATACAAAAATAATTTATCCTCCATTATCTCATTTGATTTAATCTTAAAAAACTAAAATGGACTTTATTACAATTTTTATTTCCCCTTTTGTGATGGTTAATCTTATGGTAGGATGATTAATCTTTGCTGTAGGATGCCCAGATATATGGTAAAGTGTTATTGCTCTGTGTGTCTCTGTGTGTGGTTTTAGAAGAGTTTAGCATTTGTTCTGTAGACTGAGTAAAACAGATTATCCTTCCCTGGTGTAGATGGAAATCATCCAATCCATTGAGGGTTTGAATAAAACAAACAGATGGAAGAAGGAGGAATTCTTTCTCTCTGCTTTAGTGCTTGAACTGGAACGTTGGTCTTCTTGTGCCCTTGAACCAGTACTTGCACCATAGGTGCTCCTGCTTCTCAGGCTTTTGGACTTGGACTGGAACTACCCCACTGGCATTCCTGGATCTTCAGCTTGCAAGTGGTAGATCATAGGACTTCTCAGCTTCCATAATCACATAAGCTAATTCCTTAGAAGAGTCCCTTTATGTATCTATATCTGTTTTTTCTATCTAATTCATTATATATATATAATATATATATATCCCCATTGGTCCTGTCTCTCTGAAGGACCATGACTAATACACCATTTTTCAGATGGTTAAAGGTAAGCTCAGATTTTTGTTTATTCTAGATAACCTGGCTGGTTTTGAGGTAGGCCTAATACTAAAGCAAATGTCTCTAGACTCTGAAATAATGAACCCTTGCAGTGTAATATACTGCTTTTCAATTAATGGTTCTCCAAGCTTTTATAAGTCATAGAAAATTACATTTTTATAGATGGGAACAGAATATATTTGAGCAAATGAACCAACGCTCTGTCCCTTATGAGTAGATTTTCCATTTTCTGAGTAGGCAGCAGAGATTGGAGACTACAACAAAGTAGAAAAATAATCGGATCCCATAAGAACTTTAACCTGGGCTTCATCAGTCTCATACTTTAACTAACTGAATAGGTAACAGCCTGTACTATTTGGCCATTTTGACTCAGCAAAAAGTGAGGAATAGAATGGTTATGCCTGGTCAGAGTTTAAAATCCTGTTTGCTTTTATATCATTTTTTGTTCTATGTCATTTAGACGTCCTCACTTTAAAATATAAACCTGGGCTTCCCTGGTGGCACAGTGGGTGAGAGTCCGCCTGCTGATGCAGGGGCACGGGTTCGTGTCCCGGTCCGGGAGGATCCCACGTGCCGCGGAGCTGCTGGGTCCGTGAGCCATGGCCGCTGAGGCTGCGCGTCCAGAGCCTGTGCTCTGCAACGGGAGAGGCCACAACAGTGAGAGGCCTGTGTACCGCAAAAAAATTAAAAAACTAAAATAAAATATAAACCCTTGTGGGGAAAAGTTGTCATTGTCAGAAGCTAAAATTTAGAGCTTACAGAGCTAAAACATGAGTTGTACTCTGCTAAACTCCTCAGTAAAACTTCCTCTATAAGCTTGAGCTCAAACAAAAATGTAAATACTTTCTCCAGTTAAATCCCAATTTCTGACCAAAATGCAGTTTGCAGAACTTGCTGAAGCTTTTGTTCTTAAAAGATTCAAGGATCAGCTCACATGGGAAGCAATTCAAAAGAAAGCTAAAAATGACTGTATTAAAACTGCCAGTAGGGGCCACAGTGAAAACAAACCAGAAACCTTGAAATATTTCAGCTCATCCACTACACAATGACTGTGGCTATCTCAGGACTTTTCTAAGTTCTAAGACCAAATTACAGGGACTTCCCTGGTGGTGCAGTGGTTGAGAACCTGCCTGCCAATGCAGGAGACACAGGTTTGAGTTCTGGTCCAGGAAGATCCCAGATGCTGTGGAGCAACTAAGCCCACGTGCCACCACTATTGAGCCTGTGCTCTAGAGCCTGCGAGCCACAACTACTGAGCCCGTGTGTCACAACTACTGAAGCCCGTGCACCTAGAGCCCATGCTTCGCAACAAGAGAAGCCACCGCAATGAGAAGCCCATGCACCGCAATGAAGAGTAGCCCCCACTCGCCACAACTAGAGAAAGCCCGTGCGCTCAGCAATGAAGTCCCAATAACGAAGACCCAGTGCAGTTAAAAATAAATAAATAAATTTATATATAAGAAAAAAAGACCAAATTACATTCTACTCTTCAAGGACAATGAAACAATGAGCTGTTTATGTAATGTTTCACACTTTGTTTTCTGAAATACTTTTTTTTTAACACTTTTTTTTGGGGGGCTACGTTGGGTATTTGTTGCTGTGCGCGGGCTTTCTCTAGTTGTGGTGAGTGGGGGCTACTCTTCACTGAGACGCACGGGCTCAGTAGTTGTGGCTCGTGGGCTCTGGAGCACAGGCTCAGTAGTTGTGGCTCACGGGCTTAGTTGCTACACGGGATGTGGGATCTTCCCAGACCAGGGCTCGAACCTGTGTACCCTGCATTGGTAGGCAGATTATTAACCACTGTGCCACCAGGGAATTTCCCTGAAATACTTTTTTATGAAGTTGTATTCTAAAAGTGGAGTATTTAGACGACCATATGGAAAACTTAGTCATCCAAACATAAACTGCTAAATTATACCAGGAAGTGAGGTAATTTAGTTTGAGTTAATTTGTAAAATCAGTATTAATTTTCCTTTCTAAGTTAATGCCATTGATTAAGGAGGTAATGCAATTTCTTAGAATAGCCTGAGGAAATAGGATTCTAAGGAGAAATCACACATATCTGGCAATTTGGATTGGTTTTCCTGAAGTTGTTGACTTTCTAATGCCTACCATTCTAGAATTTCCTTGTTGATTTCCAAAATAAAAGTAAACTTTTTCCAGTTAAAATCAAGTTCTCAATAAAGAATTGCTAGACTCATGGTGGCAAAAAGAAAACCATGGCTGTTGGCCTAGATGACTTTATCTTTTATTGATCATCATCTAACTACCTACATACACGTAATATAACATAGTTATTAACATATTAACATTTATATATAAATGTTAATAAATAAACTTATAAATAAATTTATATATGTTTTAATATCTTTATATCTGTTATATACATGTATGCATGTAGGTATGCACAAGCGTGTATAATCTCCATGTTAAGACATTTAAGAAGTTTTCCCATGTATTCCCAAAGAGCACAAATTATTTACCATCATAGTACTTTTGTGCATTGATTTTAGATTAGTGAGTTCATTTCTTATAATCATCCTCTAAGGCATGCTCCCTGGTTTTTCTTCTTGTAGCCCCTCAAAATACATCCTAGCAGCTCCTTACCTATACTATACCCAACAGGCATAGGTAATGCTGATTAATACGTGACAAACTATGCAGTAAATTTTATTCTGGGAAGAGCACCTTGTAAACAGAAAGTTTGTGCATTAAATTGATGAAACGATTATTTTTGTTTTCAATGATAAAATATATGTCTTCTCCCATCTGTTTTTTAAAGAGATATGTACATTGTTAAAGCTTAAGAAGACTACCAGGCAACACACTCAAGGCCTCAGTTAGGAGTTTGTTGCTTTTAATCACAGCTCCATGGAATGTGGTCTCATCTGAAACAAAACAAAACAGCAAAAAAAAACAAAAAAAAAAGGTGCCATAGATTTTTATTCCCATGGCTTCTTTTTTATAAACTTTTTCCTTTTATATACTTTTTTTTTCTTTTGGTAATTGGAAAAGTAAACACAAGTAATTTCAAGAAGTCAACTTTATATATATAAAAGAATAATATAGAGTACAGTTGACCCTTGAACCTCGCAGAGTTAGGGTTGCGACCCCATGCAGTAGCAAATCCACAGATTGCTATCTCTATCTCAAAAACAAAAGAATTGATAAATGACTCACCCAAAGGCAGGAAGCTGAAGCATTTTAGATAGAATCAGGATTCAAACTCTACTTCTTTTGATTCCACATATTGTGATCTCTGAGTGAACACAAATATTCCCCTGCATTTAGACCTGTAAAATGAAAATTACTGAAAAAAAATCCATGTATAATTGGACCCACACAGTTGAAAGCCCTGTTGTTCAAGGGTCAACTGTAAATATGTATATATATTAACATACATATCAATCTTACCATACTGTTTACCAATAACCTTAGGTAATCTTTCACCTGAAATTAGCAGTTTCATCCCACACAATATATTTTCCAAATATATAAAAATATATTATGTATCTATATATTCTATATATTTATTATTTTATGTCTTTTCAAGTATCTTCAAATATATAGAATACATATTCAATATATGTATATATTTGTGTATCCATTGACTCACATACAAACATGTACAATTTGATTTCTGTTAACAGCAGCTATAGCTTACAACTCTGGTTACTGCCTTGAGAAACATGAAATTTGGGGGGAGAATGGTAGGAAATTTCAAAAAAACCCTCCTGTCAAAAATGATATCATATATGCAGCCAAGAAGGACAGAGCTGCTAATACAATATATAAATGTGGACTACAAAGTGAAAATAAATACAGAACACTGTTCTACAACAATTTACCACAAAAATACACAGTATCACATAGTGGAACATTTCTTTTGCACTGTTTCAAATTCTCTTATGCTGTGAACCTCTCCTTGTCTTAATGTTTTGAGTATGTGAATGGTGGGGAATGTAGGAAACTCACTCCCATTGCAGTCAAGTGGGAACAACCTTCCAGTAAAGAAGAGGGTGGGGGTGCATTTAAAACCATGTGTGTCAATTCTTGATCAAGGGAGACAGGAACTAAGATAAATGTTCCTCCCTTTCTCTTCAGGAAAACCTGATCCAAGACACATTTCATGTGATCAGGCAACCAATTACCTATTGGTTAGATTCTACTATTGGTACATAACTTGATGACGCATGCTTGTTTTGGCTTTTCCTTTTTCCCTGTTTCCATCCCCTTGTTTCTTACCCCAGACACTGAGTGGCACTTGCAAATAAACTGCTTACAAATAAACCTTTTTCTCAGGCTCGACTTTGGAGAAATTGAAGTTAAGACATAAAGTAAAATTAGAGTTTGAATCAATATAAAGATAAAATGTAAATTCATTTATTACAAGACTATTTTGCCTCATAGATTGTCCACAGTTTTACACTACCTTTTACAATAGAAAACCTATAAATATTTTACTTCTTTTTGGTAAGAACCAACATGGTAAGAGGAATGAAAACAAGATCAAAGAAAGGCTGGATCTTTGCAATGTTAGCAGTCAATATAAAACTCAGCCCTAGACATAAAATACTAAGTTACAAACATCTGATTTCCTAGGTGAATGGAGAATTATAATTGAATTGAATTGTTGTTTATAAGAGTAAAAGAGTTTTAAACAAATAAAAACTAGTTACAAAGGAAAGAAATGTCTTAGAGGAAGCAACTGCAATTATTCATCAACTAACCAGTATTGGACATATCCTATGTGCAATACCATATGATCCTGGGTATAACAAAGTAATCACGTTAACCTGAAAATATTTCCATTGTAAAACACCATGAAATGTTGGGTAAAATATAATAACCAGCCTTTAAATGCATATCCAAACTCAAAAGAGGCACATACCAACAACGAAGGAAAAACTTAAAAAAACAGAGCAGTCAGTGGAAGCTCCAGCACATCACTGATAGAATTCCAGCTACAGAGTAGCACTTATAATTTAAAAAAAAAAAAGCTGTTAACTAAGCTATGGCACACCTTAAATTTTAAGATACGTTTTAATTTCAGAGATCTTAATACTTGCCAAGTTCACAGCCATCGCACTAACAAAAGTGATCATCATTTCCTTTGCGTGATCAAGATAGCCTCTAATGGGTCTGTCTTCCTGTGTTGCATTCTTGGCTTACTCTGATTGGTCCACACATGGCTGCCAGTCATCTTTTAAAAATGCACATCTAATAATGGTTTTCTGTGTAAAAACTTTCCCTGATTTTCAACTTAGAAAATGATTGTTTAAAATAATTTTACCATGATCTACAATACTTTTCGTGATCTGGCCCCTGACTTTCCCAAAAACTTAATGGCAAGATCTCTCTAATTCATTGTGCCTCAGCTGTCATACTTGCCATACTTCTTTTTATCATATGTCTAGATTACCCCCTTGCCCTCTCTACTCAACCTCTCTAATTGCTACAATGACTCATCAGTCTTTAAGAACTCAGCCTTCTCTAACCTTCAGATGAGATAAAATTCCTTTGTTTTAGACTCTAACCTCTTTTGCACTTGTCATAAAACTTCATAGAATCACATACAGTTATCACTGTAGTTGCTGAATCATTGGATGATGTGTATAATTAAATTTAAACTTGTATTACATTGTAGCACACATACAAAAAAGAAAGCATTAATGTACAGTTCAAAAGATAATCAAAAAGTAAACACTCATGTAACAACCAGCATCAAGAGAACATTATGGACATGACAGAGCATCCATCCAGCATTCCTTATCTCAACAGATACCTCTCCATCAATCTCAGTTACCTGCTTTTCTTTTTATACCATAGTTTAGGTATGAGTGTTTTGAACTTTTCAGTCATACGTTTATTTTATTTTGTGTTTATTTTTGCACTTAACATTGTATTTGTATAATTCATCTCTGCAGTTGTGTAAGTAGTTCTTTCTCATTAATATAAAAATCCAGTCTTCTATCTTTTAATATTTTTAGTTTTTGTTTATTACCTATAATGCTGCTAAGACATACTTGTACATATCTCTTAGTGCATATTTTCACACATTTATTTTGGTAAAAAGTAACAGTGGATTTTCATGGTCATAAAGTATACATCTATTCAAATTCAAAAAATCATGGTACTATTTTTCAGTGTTGTTATGATTTAAATTTCACAGCGATATATGCGAGTTTCCATTGTCCTAAAGCATTGCCAATATTTTACATTTTAGCCATTCTTCTGGGTATGGAGTGATATTTCATTGTGTTTTTAATTTGCCTTTTCTTGATGACTAATCAATTTGATCATATTTTATTATCTATCATAAAATCGGCCATGTGGATACGTTTTTTGAAGTGCCTGTGCAAGTCTCTTTTCCAATTGGTTCTTGGGATGTTCCAACTTTTCTTACTCATTTGGGGACATTATTTATGTATGAGAAGTATGAGATACTTCTCTGTTTTTTATTTATTCTGTGGTTTGTCTTTTCTTTGTTTTAATGGTATTTGTTCATAAAAATAAGGTCTTAATTTTAATGCACAATGGTTGCCTTATAAAATTGCATTTTCTGTTGTCAAAAATGGTCAGATGGTGACATTTCATATGATTCAAACCAATCGTTCAATTTTTCAATATTTCTCCTTAGGGGTAAGTATTTTTCATATCTTTTTAAAAAATACCTACCCCAAATCATGATATTCACATAATATTCAAGGAGATTCCTTGCCCTTCCATTTACATTTAGTGCTACAAATCATCTGAAATTCATTTTCTTGAGATTGTCATACACATTCCAGTGCCTCCACAGTACATAAATTATTTATAGATCTCTTTCTGGGCTTTTTATTCTGTTTCACTGGTCTTTTTGTCTAACATTGCTTCAGTAGAAAACTCTTAAATCCTGTATTTTATTTTTTTATATTATTAAAAAAATTCCTTTGCATTTTTATTGAAGTATTGTTAATGTACAATATTATACTAGTTTCAGGTGTACAACATAGTGATTTGACATTTATATAATTTATGAATTGATCATTATGATAAGTCTAGCAAATCATGTCACCAAAGTTATTACAATAGTATTGACAGTATTTCAAATGCTGTAGATTACATCCCCATGACTTACTTATTTTATAACTGGAAGTTTGTACCTCTTAATCCCCTTCACCAATTTTGCCCAATCTCAAACCCTACTGCCCTCTGACAACCAGCACTGTGTTATGTTTCTTTCTATTACTGTGGTTTTGGTTGTAACTTCTTTTCCATTTCTGATCTTATTTATTTGGACCTCTCTATTTTTTCTTGATTTTGACTAAAGGTTTATCAATTTCGTTTATCTTTTCAAAGAATCAGCTCTTAGTTTCATTAATCTTTTCTATTTTTTTAGTCTCTATTTCAGTTATTTCTGCTCTCATCTTTATTATTTCCTTCCTTCTACTAATGTTGCACTTTGTTTCTTCTTCTTTTTCTAGTTTCTTTAGGTGTAAGATTAGATTGTTTGAGATTTTTCTTGTTTCCCGAAGTAGGATTATATTGCTCTAACTTCTCTTTTAGAACTGATACGGGAAGGTTGTGTTTTCATTTTCATTTGTTTCCAGGTATTTTATTAATTCCTCTTTGATTTCTTCATTGACCCCTTGGTTGATTAGAAGAATGTTGTTTAGCCCCAAAGTGTTTGTTTTCTTTCCAGTTTTCTTCTTGTAATTGATTTTTAGTCTCATACCATTGTGGTCAGAAAACACTTGTTACGATTGTCTTATTAAGTTTATTGAGACCTGTTTTCTCTCATAGGACATGATCTATACTAAAGAATGTTCCATGTACATTTGAAAAGAATGTGCATTCTGCTATTTGGGGGGGTGAAATGTTCTCTGTCTATTAAGTACGTATTAACTAACGTGTCCTTAATGCCAACGTTTCATTTAGATTTTCTGTCTGGATGATCTTATCCATGTAAATGGAGTGTTAAAGCCCTCTACTGTTGTTATATTACAGTAAGTCCCCTACATACTTACTTTCAAGTTGCGAACTTTCAAAGATGCAAACGTGCGTTCGCATGTCCAGTCACGTAAGTTAGTTCTCATGTCTGGCATACATTGTCACTTGCGTGCATCCTCTACAAGTGGTTATGCTTTTGTGTACTTCACAGTACTCTACAGAGTACAGTAGTACAGTATCTTTATTTGAAGCCCAGGATATCCGGAATCAAGCATAAAAGCAGCAGTGATGTAGCTGGTAGTACTGTACCTTTCAAGATACTGTACTGTAAGATTAAAAATGTTTTCTTTATTTTTGTGTTGTTTTTTATGTATTATTTGTGTGAAAAGTATTATAAACCTATTACAGTACACTCCTATATAGCTGATGGTGTTAGTTGGGTACCTAGGCTAATTTTGTTGGACTTAAGAACAAATTGGACTTAAAAACGTGCTCTCAGAACAGAACTCATTCGTATGTAGGGGACTTACTGTATTGTTAATTTCTCTCTTTATGTCTGTTAAAATTTTCTTTATGTATTTAGGTACTCCGGTATTGGTCTTATATATATTTATAATTGTTATAGCTTCTTTTTGGTTTGATCACTTTATCATTATATAATGTTCTTCTTTGTCTCTTGTTTCAGTCTTTGTTTTAAAGCCTATTCGTCTGGTATAAGTAGTGCTACACCAGCTTTCTTTTCATTTCCATTTACATTGAATACCTTTTCCCATCCTTTCACTTTTAGTCTGTGTGTGTCTTTAGATATGAAGTGAGCCTCTCGTTGGCAGCATATATATATGGGTCTTGTTTTTTTAATTCATTCAGCCACCCTATGTCTTTTATTTGTAGTATGTAGTCCATTTACATTTAAAATAATTATTGACAGGTGTGTACTTATTTTCATTTTGTTAATTGTTTCTCATTGTTTTTGTAGTTCTTTTCTGTTCCTTTCTTCTTCTCTTGTTTCTCTTCCCTTGTAATTTGATGACCTGATTTAGTGTTATATTTGAATTCCTATCTCTTTTTCTGTGTATATCTGTTATAGGTTTTTGGTTTGTGGTGACCGCGAGGTTCATATATAACAACCAGTGTATACAGCAGTCTATTTTAAGTTGATGGTTGCTTAAATTCAAGAGGATTCTAAAAGCACTACATTTTTACTACTCCTAAACGTTTTATGATTTTGACATCATACTTTACATCTTTTTTGTGTGTATATCATTTAGCTATTTATTTTAGATATATGATTTTACTACATTTGTCTTTTAAGCTTCATACTAGCTTTATAGATGGTTGATCCACTACCTTTACTATATATTTGCCTTTACCAGTGAGGTTTTTTCTTTTATAATTTTCTTGTTTCTAGTTATGACCTTTTCTGCTTAAAGAAGTCCCTTTAACATTTATTGTAAAGGCAGTTTAGTGCTGATGTACTCCATATGATAACCTTGCTGGTAGAGTGTTTTAGGTTGTAAGTTTTCTTTGTTTGTTTGTTTGTTTTTATTTCAGCACCTTGAATATGTGGTGTCAATTCCTTCTGAACTGTAAAGCTTCTGCTGAAAAATCAGTTGATAGTCTTATCGAAGGGGTGGGGGGAATCCACGCAAAAGTAACTAGTTATTTTTCTCTTGCATTTTTAGATTCTCTCTTTATTTTTAACTTTTAACACTTTAATTATATTGTGTTTTGGTGTGGGTCCCTTTGGGGTTTTTTTTGTTGTTGTTGGTTTTTGCGGTACGTGGGCCTCTCACTGTTGCGGCCTCTCCCGTTGCGGAGCACAGGCTCCAGACGCGCAGGCTCAGCAGCCATGGGTCACGGGCCCAGCCACTCCGCGGCATGTGGGATCTTCCCGGACCAGGGCACAAACCCGCATCCCCTGCATCGGCAGGTGGACTGTCAACCACTGTGCCACCAGGGAAGCCCTGGGTTTATTTTTTGGAGGACTCTCTGTGTTTCCTGGACTTGGATGTCTGTTCCCTTTGCCAGGTTAGGGAAGTTTTCAGCCCTTATTTCCTCAAGTAGTTTTTTTTGTCCCTTTCTCTCTCTCTCTCTCTCTCTGCTTCTGGGACTCTTACATTGTGAATGTTAGTAGGCCTGATGTTGTCTCAGAAGTACCTTAATCTCTCCTCATTTTTTTTTTCTTTCATTTTCCTTTTGGCTGTTCCAACTAGGTGATTTCCACTACACTGTCTTCCAGATACCTCATCATTCTTTTGCATCTGTAATGTGCTGTTGATTCTGTCTAGTGTTTTTTTGTTTTGTTTTGTTTTTTTGCGGTATGCAGGCCTCTCACTGCTGTGGCCTCTCCTGTTGTGGAGCACAGGCTCCGGACACGCAGGCTCAGCGGCCATGGCTCACGGGCCCAGCCACTCTGCGGCATGTGGGATCCTCCTGGACCGGGGCACGAACCCGTGTCCCCTGCATCGGCAGGCAGACTCCCAACCACTGCGCCACCAGGGAAGCCCCTGTTTAGTGTTTTTTTCATTCCAGTTTTTGTAGTCTTCAGTTTTGATTGGTTCTGTTTTATATTTTTTAGCTATTTTTTGAAGTTTTTGCTGAGTTCACCCATTCTTCTCGTGAGTAAGATAGCATTTTAATGACTATTACTTTGAACTCTTTATCTGGTAAATTTCTCATCACTTTCATGTAGTTCTTTTTCTGAGGTTTTGTTTGGAAGGTATCCCTTTGTCTCTTTATTTTGCCTAACTCTCTGTTTATATGTATTATGTATATCAACTTTGTATCCTGGTCTTGAAAGAGGGCCCTAAAGTAGAAAGTGTCCTTTGGGGCCCAGTGGTGCAATCTCCTCTTGTCGCCAGGGGTATCTGCTCTGTGGGCTGCATGTGCCCTCCTTTTGTGGTTGAGCTGCAGTTGCTGCAGACATGCTGGTGGTTGTGGTTGGTACCAGGCCAGCTGGCTTCAAGGCTCAGCTGCAAGTGTTGCATGCATGGTGGTTTGCAGGGCCAGCCTATTGGAGCATCAGTCATTTTGAAGGGGCATTAGCGCTGGCTCTGGTGACCCACTGGGTGGAGTGGGGCTGGAGCATCTTTGGAGAACCCAGGCAGGGTGGGCAGTTTGAGCATGGTAGATCCTCATGGAAACACCTAGGAGGGCTGCATGGTGTTACTGATGGAAATGGTACCCATCAGTGCTGGGCTGGCTAGGCGGAAGGAGATTTTTTAAAAAGCTCCCACCAGTGCTTCCATCCCTGGAGAATGTTTCACCAGATCCCTGCCCTTCTGGGTCACACTCTACAATTAGTCAATGAATTTCCTTCTCATATGACCCAGAGTGTTTTAGTCTGCTACCTCTGTGCTAAGACTTGGATCAAGCGTGTTGTGTGTAAGCCCTTCAGGAGTAGAATCTTGGTTTCCTACAGTTCTCTAGCTCTCCTGGACATAAGCCTTGCTGATTTTCAAAGCCAGATGTTATGGGGGCTCATCTTCTCAGTGCTGGACCCCTGGGATGGGGACCCCAGTGTGGGGCTCAGAGCCCTCACTCCTCAGGGGGAACCTCCTCAGTTGTGATGTCTCTCCTGCTTGTGGGTCGTGACACTGGGGGGTTATGTTCTGACTAGATTGCATCTCTGCCCCTCCTACATATCTTGATGTGGTCTTTTCTTTATATCTTTAGTTGTAGAAAATCTGTTATGCTAGTCTTCAGCTTGTTCTCAGAGATCGTTATTCTGTATGTAGGTGTCATTTTGATGTGCCCATGAGAGGAGGTGAGCTCAGGATCTTCCTACTCTGTCATCTTGATCTGGACTCTAGCCAATACTTTATTTAAAAAATAATATTTAGTAGAGAATGTGTTCTCCCTTATACTTCTTTTTCAGGAGTCTCTTTTTTTCTCTCTTTGGCCTTTTAAGTTTCTACACAAATTTTAGACTGAATTCATCAGGTTCTAAAAAAAAGCTGAGTTTTTTTGGAATTGCTTGCTTTCTTTCTTATTTTATCTTCTTGTGGGACTGTGTTTTTCTTTCAGTTGACTGTGAAGTATTATATGCAAAAACTTTAGAAATAATTTGAGGTCAAGATATTGTTAACTTCCATTTGTCATGATTTAAGACTGATTTTTAAAGGTAGCCATGGATGCTAGAAATCCATTCTTACTTTAATCCAATTATAAAAAATAATATAATTTGAAGTTAAGCTCTATTTCCTTTTCATCCTGGTATATTTCTGGTTCACCTTTTCTTCAGGGCAGGAGTCACATGACAGATATGGGTCAAATCTGGCCTGCTGCCTGCTTTTGTAAAGAAGATTTTATTGAAACACAGTGATGTCTGTCTATTTATGTATTGTCAATGATGTCTTTTCTGCTAGAAGAGCAGAACTAAGTAGTTGCTGCTGATAGAACATCTCACAGAACCTAAAATATTTACTACCTTGCCCTTCGCAGAAAACACTTACTGACTTCTCTTTTAGGATACAGTACTTTATGATCTCAACACAAAATATAAGGGGTTAATAAAGATTTTCCTCTTTGAAATACCTGGATTCCAGTGTGTCCTTCAGCCCCAGGAGCCTGCCACAATCACTACTCAGTATCTCAGGCTCTCATCTGCCTTTTCAGTAAATGGCAGATGTCCCTTGTGGAAAAGATGTTCCAAAATGCTAGGTTAAACTATTTTTGTTTCTTTCTCCTACTTCGTTGGTTTATAGTTATCATTACACTGCAGCATTCCTGTGTCTTCAAATATATTTTAAAAACAGTGTTTCTCACCATTCTCAGTAAAAACAGTGTTTCTAACCATTCTCAGTAAAAAGGTTGGTGCATCTTACATAATACGCCATTAGTATAAACAGAATGTTCTGTATTAAATGTACATATAATCTGTCTGCTCTACTAGGATATCAGCTCCATGAAATTCAGGATTGTGTCCCTGTTCTTTTTAGCAATGTATCTCTGGGTTCTTCTGTTGAGTTTGCATTGTGTTAAATAAATGCGCATGGAGTCATATAAATATGTAGAACTCAGGTGCACTTGTGATCCAGGATTCATGTTATACAGCATTACTTCCCTAAATTAAATTTTCTTCAATCACTGGAAGCAAGAACAGACAAGATCGTGATAAATACTATTCATATTATATAATATTAGTAATCCCAAGCTGCAACAAAATGGTACTTGGTTTCATAATAATGTAAAGATGAACTTTATTGGTTAAGCAGTTGAATTTATTAAGCTGTTTGTGGTTGTTAAAACCCAAGAACTTGCTTTAACTTTGGAAAAGTGCCTTCTTCTCCTTCTGGGAATAGATCTTTCATATAAATAATAAGTAGGCTTAATGCTCCCCCTCAGAGAGAAGACCCAGATATCCGTAGAACAGAGCTTTAGTTCCAAATAAGATTTATTTCTCTGAGGGCCTGTAATTGTAAGTTAGGAGCTTGATTCCTTACTGGAATGCAGAGAGGGTCTTATAAATAGTCTTTTTTAAATATTTTAATTTACATGAAGTGGTCATTCATTTTACTGGGTCAAATAACCAGTTTTTATGATGTAGAAGAAATAACATCATACGTGCTAGCACATTTTCAGGAAAGTTCTGAAGAGTGTGGACTTGACTGTGATGATGTGCTAACATGAGTCATTCAGTTATGCATTTTAAAGAAAATAGTATGGATAATTCATGTAGTTATTCACTACAAAATCATTTTAAATTTTTTCTCTGTTAATGATTTGATCAGTACAACCAATGGTGGTGGGAAAAACCTTAGAAAAATAATTTAGTCTCATTTTGTCATCTTACTTTGACTTCTTAACTTGAAGAGACTTTCTAGGTAACTCTGTTCTGCTGTGCTAGAGGGATAGTTTTTCAGACCTCTTCTTTCCCCTTCTTTTCTTCCCTGATAGGGTTTCTGTATGTATTTGGGGAAGGATCTAGCTTATATGATCTCATGGCAGCTAGAAGAAAAAATAAAAGCAAACAGATTCTAAGATCCCTGTAGAGTTCACTGGATCTTCCTGGGACTGCTGTGGAGCTAGGCTGATCTACTACTTGAACTTTTGAACACAGAGAAGCAGTTTCTTTGGCTACTTGGTTTAGTCATACTGGTTCCATTACAGCAAATGAGATCTAGCCACTGATCCAACATCCTTGCCCTCTACCAGTGTTCAGGTATGCTGCTACATAATGTACTACCTCAGTGTCACCCTGCTGGCCACTCTGCAGTTTTCAGGATCCTTAGGTCATTTACCTGCTTTCCATCTGATAACACTTTCACATCATATCTCTTGCAGTGTCATCAATGGTTTATTTATACATTCTTTGAACAAAACATTTTGAGTGTCTCCTAATATACAAGTTGTTGCTATGTGTCTATCTACATATAGCAAAACACCTAGAAACATGTATTTCAGATGTTGATAGTGTCTGTGCACAATCTTGTTTTGCTTTTATATTTTGCAGTTTTCTAAAATTCTATGCAATACTTTGTGTTCAATGAAAAGAGAAATAAGTGAAAATCAAACAAATGAGTGAAGTGCTTTATTAGAAAACTGACAAAGGACATAGCCTGTTTGATAAATGTATAAAAATGGTAACTTCATTAGAAAATAAATTAATGATAATTAGAATTTTTTAAATTTGCCTTTTTTCAGCTAACAAATAAGAAAATATTATGCCACCTATTTTTCTACTACAGAGATAAGTTTTTAGATTTGGGTGAAGACAAATTGTAATGGCAATCAAAGATCAGGCAGAAAGAATTGTTTTGATTTCCTCCGTACTCATTAGGAAACACATCCAGTAGGGAATAATTTCTTCCATTCCTGGATAAATTAAAACTTGTTTTTAAGGTGGTCATTGACAATCTCATCAATATCATAATGTCAATATCACATTAGTGAAACTCTCCTAGAGAAGTCTCCAGGTCTTTAAAAGTGGAAGAGAAAGGAATCTTTTGGGACTAAAACAAATAAGCATCTTGAGGAGGAAATTGATATGAAATCACAAAATAGGTTTGTGTTTTAATTAACACTTCCGTTGAAATTCAACCTGTTTCTTAACAGGTACTTTTTTTTTTTTCCCTCTAGGATCACAGTTGCTGGATGTTAATCTAAAGTTCTTTCTCAGTGTAATAGAGTTTTATTAACTTCTGGTTATTAATTTATAGTTTATAGACCCGCTATTCAATAAAGTTGTTTTATTAGGTTGTAAGCACCCCAAGCGGCTATTGAGATTAGTATACATTTTAGATCTCTTAGAACACTACATTACCTAAGGCATACTGCATGATGAGGATACTTGTTAAATTAGAAACCCTGTCTAAATAGAGTTCAAAATTTCAAATATGTGTATTTTATTAGAATTGGTCAGAATTCTTTATTTTTATTGTTATGAACATAGTTAAGATTTGTGTAGCAATTTATAGTTCAGAATTTTCTAATATAATATCTCATTTGATCCTCAGAAATTCACTGATGTAGAGTTGTTATCCCAATTTCATAGATATGGAAACCAAGGCCCAGAAAGGTAAATGATTTCTACAGGATTATGCAGGTAGACTGAAATTGCAAACATTGGAAACTTCATTCGGGTGTTCCAATTCCATTTTATTGTGTCATCTCCCTTAGTTATAGAACACAGATAAGGTTCCACATTGCCTCATATGTTCTGCGGCTTGGTTCCAAATGCAAATACTTATCGAAATTAGATATAAAAAGAGAATGAATGAAGAGGGAGGATGGGAAATATGATGAACTGGAAAGCACATGCCTAAACTAAAAGGGAAATTGTTGTTCATCTACTGATTTTTGTCTTGGGGAATTGTGGGCCTACAGTTTCCAAATTTCTAATATTCAAAGAAGCTCAAAATTATATTTACATATGAAATTTTACTATTTTGAATGACTGAAATGAAGTCTATATTATTTTATTCTATACACACTGGAAGCAAAACTAAACTACACTAAGCTAACTACAAAGCATTCCTGCAAGCTAAAACTGCCCTGTTGACTGCCATTTTATGAACTCTGTTCTAGAGTAAATAGTAATTAAATTGCTATAACTCCTGAGTCCTCAAAGCAAAATAGGATAAAAAATATTTGGTAAGTTTCTACTTTTGAAGTAATTTCAGACTTCAGAAAATTTGCAAGAACAGTGAAAAGAATTGCCATATACCCTCTCAGGATTCCCCTATTTTAAATATTTACTTATATTTGTTTTTAGTGTTTTCTCTGCATACACACACATTCTGTGTGTGTGTATGCAGAGAAACCATTATAAAAATGTATAAATATACATCATATATATATATATTTGAACTATTTGAGAGTAAGTTGAGGACTGAGGCTACAATGCTCCCTTCACATGTAAATGTTGTGTTTCCTTGGAATAATGACATTCTTTTACATAAATTCAAATTCAAATCAGGAAATTAAATGATTCACAGTACCATATAATCTATAGCTTTTATTCAGAGTTCACAAATTGTCCTTAAAATTTCCTTTATAACAACAGAACATCTCAGATCATGTGTTGCATTAAGTTATCACATCTTTTTAGCTTAATTTGGAAGAGTTTTTCAATCTTACCTTGTGTTCCATGACCTTGAGATTTGTGAAGACTACTGATAGGTAATTTTTAGAATGTTCCCCATTTTCGGTTTATCTGATATTTTCTCATGATTTGGTTGAGGTTTTACATCTTTGGCAGACATAAACCAAAAATGATTTTGTCCTCAGTGCATCGTATCAAGAATCACATGTGGTTGGCTTGTTCCATTACTGATGACATTAACTTTGGTCACTCAGTTAACTAAGATCCTGTCTTACAGTTTTCTCCACTGTAAATTGACTATTTTTCCCTTTGGAATTTGAGAATATTTGAGAATATGTAGATATATGTCTCATCATCAGTTATACTAGGATATGTGTCAAATAGTGACTTTCTAACTGCATTGTTATTACTGCATTTACCAGTTGGCATTCTACTACAAGGAAGAACGTGTCTTTCTTTTTATTCATTTATTTATATCATCAAGGACTCGTGAATTCCTATTTCATTCAATAGATTTTAAACAGTGTGTTCTAATCCCTTAATATAATTACTTATTTTCACACTGAAATTATCCCAGACTTGGTAGTTTGGAGCTTCTTCAGGCTGACTTCTGCATACTTACAATATTTCCCTGTCATTCTTTGAGTACCTCTTTACTTCCTGGCACAAAAAGCTGTTCCAGATTCATTGTGTAGTTTCCTGCCCCAGTGCTGAAACTATTTCTCTGAGAAGCCAAGCTTACTTTAAGTGAATGGTATTTAGAAATTAATATTTGTGTGCCTAGTGTGTTAATTGCTACTGAGTGTTATTATTTCTAGTCCCTCACAGTAAGCAGAGGTAGAAAATAAATATTTTTAACAACCATTTGTGATGCTGAAGGACAAGAGAAAGTACTACCATGCTTGTGCCATCAGTCTTAGGCATATCTGAGACAAAGTCAATGAATAAAATAACATCACACTGTTGTGTTGTATGTATAAGATATTATTTTGAAATATCCTTTAATGTCTCTAACTTAAAGTATGTTCTATGGATTTTCAACATAAGAATATTAATTATTATCAGAGATGGATCCAAACTGCATAGGCCAATCTAATATTGAAAGAAGCTCCAATAATTTTGGTGTCTTCCTGTTTACATTGAACAAATGTTCAAGTAGAATTAAATTTTACAACTCCCATTTGATAGATGCTGGCACATCAGCCAGAACCCAAAAATTAATATGAAAAAATAGTATTTTATTTCAAAGTAAAGTTTTTCACATGCAAAAAATTTTCTCTCCTCTTTTGCTGTTCTTTACGTCCCAATGTATTTCTTCCTTTTTAATGAGAAATACTTCAGGAAGATGAATGTTGAAGAGTGTATAACTTCATACAAATAAAAAGAACATATTTTCTGTCAGATCTGAACTAATTTATTAATAGAGTTCTGAGAAGTTACCTTCCTGAGAGAGACATGAAAAAACCCCTGGGCTCATAATTTGTAAGACTGCTGGTGAACCAGGGTATACTTTAGAAAGCCACTATAATACTGAGGTATAATAACATTCTAGTACAAGCTTGTAGTAAAGGTTATAGTAAAGAAAACAAATATTCTGTTGTTCTAATTGTGTTTCAGAAAGAATGAACATTTGAGTATTGTTTGAGGAAGTACGAAAATTGAAACCTTAAATATGGCTCAAAAATATTTTGAGAACATAGTTGCTCATAAATCTCCAAATAAGAGCACTTCTAGGTTCTGGCTCAAGGGCTGAACTTGGTGCTTTATCTTGTTTGCTGTAATACAGAACAATAAAATAAAATAATAAACTAAAATAAACTTCCACTATTTCTAAAATGCTCTTTGGATCTGATCAAAGACCTTGGCAGAATGCTGGTTTTCCCATCAAATCTCAGGTAGATAGTTCCATTAATTGAATAGATTTATATTTGTGCTGATTGTTTACTGGAATGGGGCCCATCCTTAAAAGATAGAACGTCCTAACTTAAGTAATTTCTGATGATGGAAGAAGGATGACCTTGAAGTAAATAGGCCCTTTAAATAAAATTTCTTTTTTCAGAAAATAGTTTTCTCATAATTGTTTTATTAGCATATATTTTTGTCCTTTTATAAAGTAAATAAAAATTGAATTTTTTCTCATTACAGTAAATTTACATTCACTGAAATTTCTTCTCTGTAAAATATAATTGTAAGATATGCCATTTTATAGGTTTGATTTTTTAATGAATTATCACAGTGTAATAACACAATTATTTGAACAATATTGTAGATATTTTATTACATGTAATATATGTTTTCCTTTTATTGACTTACATATAGTGCCCAAAAGGAATTAGTAGAAAGTCCTCAGGAGGTGTGACTTAAGAAAACTACCCTGGTTCTTACCTGTCGCAATTTTTCTTCTTGTGTCAGATTTTTCTTCTTCTTGTTAAATTCTTCTGACTTTCCTAGGTGTTCTCTCCCTTCCGCGTCTGCACCGAGATCCTGCATATTTATTATTATGACCTTGATTGAGCAGCAGTTTCTCTGTCTGTGCAACTACTCGAAGTTTAGACCTGAAATATCAGATAGCTTTTAAAATTGCCTTGTCAATAAGTCTTTATTTGCCTTTAAATGTGCTCTATAAACCTACATGTCACTTAACTGTTGATTCAACAATGGCTTCTCTTTCATTTGCTCCCCATCCCACATCCATCCAGATTCTGTCTCTATCACATCTGAGTAGTCACAGACATTATTTGTATTAAAGTCAGAGATACACACCAGCGAAGGTTTTGTTTTTCCTTCTCAGAAAGAAACAAGGGAGGAATGAAGTAGGAAGCAGGCAACACTTACTACTTATATTATTTTTATTCTGAAAATAAAATCTGTCATCCACTGACCCATCTCAGGCAATATACTGAATGGAGATTTTTTTTCACCTGAGAAGAACTAATCGATTTTGCCTTTTTATTAGAAATCTATTGAATTGTAACTGCTATAATTCTCTTACACACCAATATTGTTGATGAACTTATTTAGGTCTAAAGTATTTGAAGTGTAGTTTTGATGTTTAATTCAAGTAATAACAAACCAGCAATACTGGTTTTGTTTGCTGAGTTTCATTTTTCTTAGTAATAAATTTTGTTGCACCAACTCCTGAATCAGAACTTTGTTCTACTGATGCATAGTTAAATGAGTATTATTACTCAGTGAAGTAATATCGATGTTAGTCTGATACCTTGTTGCTTTTTCTTTTCTGCCTCAATTATTGATTTTATTACTTGGCATCAAAACCTTGCTCCCCCTGCTAAGATACCAGTTGTCTGTATGGGATCTCTGATGCAGCCATTCATGCTAGGGTTCTAGACATAACTGTACTTCACCCTGTCCAGGTATAACAATAACGACCTACTGGCCAAGTGCATCTTATTTAAGTACTATTATGACAAAAAAAAGTAAAAAAAATGCATCTATCAGACTGTTTTACTGAAAATGTTACTGAACATAGAGGAAAATAAAGAATTTTCAGTAACTACAGAGGATGATGGCTCATCATATATTTATCATATACTTATAGATATATGTAACATACACATAGGTATATATAAAAATATTTAATCCCGAGTTGTGAAAAGAAGCACCATATATTTATCAGGCATCAAAATATTGATTAAAATTTGTAGAAAATTATGGTGTGTATATTAAAGTACAGAGAGGTATAGCTTTGGAATTGGATTTTGATTTTAACTATTTCAGTTAGTAACCATGGGTTTGTAGTGAAGTTGCTCAGCTCTTCACATTTCTTTCTCCATCTGTAGGATGATGATACAGGGTGTACCTGCTTCAAAGAATTTTTGAAAGGTTTAAATGAGATAATGAATGCAAAGTTTATAAGTGTCCATACTTGTGAGATATTCAGTAAATGTTAAGTTGTAATTATTATCATCATTAGTAGCTGTTGTAGAAGAAAATGCAAAATTTTCATGGCTGTTTGAGAAATAAATGAATAGTTTAAGTAAATTTCATGTGTATTTTTATACCTGTAACTATATTCATGCCCTACCTTTACTTCTCAAATTTACTTCACCCTCATTTTGACTTCCTAGTGACCAGGTCAATGATTTATCTGATCATGTGTGTATCATATCAAGAGTACTTCTGTGGTGGTTAGTTTGGATTTATAGTTATATTATGTTCACAGAAAAAAAAAAAATCTAGCCAGAATGGCTTGGTTAATTCATACCACTCTACTCTCATTCTGGCCTGTATGGGATTTTGAGAAAAATAACTAACTTCCTAGCAAAGGAAAATGAGGACGTTTAAGCCAACAGGAAAAAAAAAAAAAAAAAATGATCTGTACTACATGGCCTTTCCCTGCCTATCATTTAAACTGAAGCCTGACTATGTATATGTATTGGTGACAAGGTCTTTAGACTTTTCATATTTTTATCACTGTTTTTTATTTCCTTAAGAACTTTTAATACTGTTAAACTAATTTAAATATTATGGGGAGGTGGGTTGTTCAGGTCAGGTTAGTTCAAACAGAAATGACCAAAGGCACATATAAGGATAAGACTGAAATTCAAAGATATTGCCCCAAACC
The DNA here is from genome assembly GCF_059928025.1 of Delphinapterus leucas. Classification (NCBI taxonomy): domain Eukaryota; kingdom Metazoa; phylum Chordata; class Mammalia; order Artiodactyla; family Monodontidae; genus Delphinapterus; species Delphinapterus leucas. The sequence continues at coordinate 12,287,575 of NC_143144.1, forward strand.
CTAATTCATTCATTAGCTTCACTTAACTACCATTTCTGCTCCCACTAGACAGCCTTATGAGTAAGTGATGTGTTTTATCAATAAAATTCCTGTGTGTTTCCCCATTTTCATACTAGGCAGTACATTCCATTGCCTAAGATATTGGACAAATAAGGGAATATTTTTGGACTAATTTGTGAAATTTTTTGCTCCCAACTGGGAGCAGATTGTTCCCATATTTCATCATACAATTTAATTTTTAAGAATAGTTTTTCGTTTTCATTTCTTTTTAATTTTTTAAAATTTATTTTATTTTTTCATTTATTTTTGGCTGCATTGGGTCTTCGTTGCTGCACGTGGGCTTTCTCTAGTTGCAGCGAGCGGGGGCTACTCTTCGTTGTGGTGCACGGGCTCCAGGCGCGCAGGCTTCAGTAGTTGTGGCACGCGGGCTCAGTAGCTGTGGCTCGTGAGCTCTAGAGTGCAGGCTCAGTAGTTGTGGCACACGGGCTTAGTTGCTCCATGGCGTGTGGTATCTTCCCAGACCAGGGATCGAACCCGTGTCCCCTGCATTGGCAGGTGGATTCTTAACCACTGCGCCACCAGGGAAGCCTCTCATTTTCATTTAGAAAGCAAGAATCATGAAATAATTTTGTTTATGCTGAAGCTCAGAGAATCCAATGAAGGTATCCATAGATGTCACAACTTCGGCAGTGATTGTTCTTGAGCACAGAGGTGGAGTAAGTCTATGAAGCAGTTGATGTGCCTTGATGTAGACTCCATGGGGCTGAGCTTTGGGGCAACCACAAGCTCCCAAGAAAACGTCATTAAACAGTGTGTGAGCACTCCCAGGAAGATGGGACGGCAGTCTGCCATAGCATCTGTGCTCATTTTCCACTGAGTCATCTGATCTCTCCTAAACTCACCCACTCTTCACTAAATCCTTCAGTTCAAAATATGTGGTATACTTAGGAGCACTCGCTGAATGAAATAAATAGGAATCTGCAAACTAAAAATAATAGATAATGTGGTATGGTAATTCTCAGCCTACTCAATCTTCTCAGGCTGTTCTCTACAGCTTTTAAATGTGTGTGTGTGTGTGTGTGTGTGTGTGTGTAATTTCTTTTTTCTTTCCACCATCTGCTCTAGTCCAGTGAGAGCATTTCCTGCTGTGCCTCTCCTGCAAGTCCTCACATGCCAACTCTCTGACATTCTTTTAGGTCCTTTGGTATATAACTCCTTTTTATTCTCCAATGCTCCTCTCTCCTATTTCATGGCTTAGCATACCCAACCCGCACTCCCAACATTGCAGAGATGTCCAGTTTCTCAGGATTTGCTACTGGCTGAATCTGATAGCTATGCCAACAAGCCTATGCATTGTTGAAAATAAGATTATCGAGCATAAAGGCAAAACATCAAATAAGAGTTAAGAATAAAATTCCAAACAATGAAAGTAAAATTCAAATTTTTATTAGTTAAGGAGACAGAAAACTTGTGTGTTTACTCTTCTGGAAAGTTTCCCAGGTCTCCCCATTCATAGACTCAGATGGGTGACTCTCTGTTTTCTCCACTAGCTTCCCTGTCCATGTACCTATTATAACATTTACCACACTGACAGAGCCTTTTTTTTAATATAAATTTATTTATTTATTTATTTATGGCTGCGTTGGGTCTTCATTGCTGTGTGCAGGCTTTCTCTAGTTGCAGCAAGCGGGGGCTACTCTTCCTTGCGGTGCGCGGGCTTCTCATTGCGGTGGCTTCTCTTGTGGAGCATGGGCACTAGGTGCGTGGGCTTCAGTAGTTGAGGCATGTGGGCTCTAGAGCGCAGGCTCAGCAGATGTGACACGTGGGCTTAGTTGCTCCACGGCATGTGGGATCTTCCCGGACCAGGGCTCGAACCCACGTCCCTTGCATTGACAGGCGGATTCTTAACCACTGTGCCAACAGGGAAGTCCCACTGACAGAATGTTATCTCTCTCTTTTATTAGGATGAAAGTTTCCTGTGAGTAGAAATCCCCTCGCTCATCATTTGTGATTGGCACATGATATGTATTCAATATATGTTTTTATAAAGAAATCAACTACAGGAGGCTATCTCATTCTTTATGTTTCATACATAAGAAGAAAAATATTATACAGGTTAACGTTATCTCAGATTTAAGAATTTCATTATTGATATAACTAAATTATTAACAAATTTATGAGGTGAAAAAATAAATCAGAATTGTTCCCTATCGCATGTACTAAGCTGTAACAAGAACACAGAATCTCTGCAACCTGCCACTTATATCTCCACTGAGAACCTAATACACTCAGGTATTTTTTCTTGATACAAAGTGATTGTATAGAAAAGATCATAGATTTGATTTCTCAGCTCTAAGACTCTTGCTGTCAAGTGATTAAACTGAGGTGTGTCCTCACCTTGATTGCTCTCTGATTTGAAATTTTATTATACTAAAATTTCACCATCTTAACATTTCAGGCTGTCTCATTTTGCTAAAATAGAATTAATAGAGTGTTTTATATAAAATGAAGCCTTAGTTAATTTTTAAATGACAAGCATAAAATTACCTATTTTCTTAAAAACAGTTAATAGTTTTAGTCACACAAAATTCGGGGGAAAAAAAACTCAAAAACTACAGTGTAAACAAAGAAAAGTATGACTTCTTCTCACCCCAGAAGGCATTCTCTCTTCAGAGGTACCCACCCTGTTTCATTTATTGTATTTATCTCTGAAATGTTCCACACATATTAAAGCACGCATTTACATGTAGTACTATCTTTGGTATCCATTGTGACATAACAAATTACCACAAAATTGGCAACGTAACCCACATTTATTATATTTTTAATTTTTAATTTAATTTTTATTTTATATTGAAGTTCAGTTGATTTATTGTACAATGTTGTGTTAGTTTCCGGTGTACAGCAAAGTGATTCAGTTATACATACATCCATTCTTCTTCACATTCTTTTCCCATATAAATTATTACGGAATACTGAGTATAGTTCCCTGTGCTATACAATAGGTTCTTGTTGGTAGTCTATTTTGTAATAGTAGCATGTGTATGTTAATCCCAAGCTCCTAATTTATCCCTCCTCCCCACCTTTCCCCTTTGGTAACTGTAAGTATCTTTTTGAAATCTGTGAGTCTGTTGCTGTTTTGTAAATATGTTCATTTGTATCATTTTCTTTTTTTTTTTTTTTTTGCGGTACGCGAGACTCTCACTGTCGTGGCCTCTCCCGTTGTGGAGCACAGGCTCTGGATGCACAGGCTGAGCGGCCATGGCTCACGGGCCCAGCCACTCCGCAGTATGTGGGATCTTCCTGGACCGGGGCACGAACCCGTGTCCCCTGCATCGGCAGGCGGACTCTCAACCACTGTGCCACCAGGGAAGCCCTGTATCATTTTTTTTTAATTAGATTCCATGTATGAGTGATATCATATGATACTTGTCTTTCTCTGTCTGACTTACTTCACTTAGTATGATAATCTCTAGGTCCATCCATGTTGCTACAAATGGCATTATTTCATTTTATTTTATGGATGAATTGTACTGTATTGTATATATGTACCACATCTTCTTTATCCATTTTATCCATTCATCTGTTGATGGACATTTCGGCTCCACATTTATTATTCACAGTTTCTATAATTTTGTTTATGCTGTACTCCCTGCTGCAAGGGCTTAGCTTGTACCCCCTGCTGCAAGGTTTCCCACAAGGCTGCAGTCTTGGCTAGGGTTGGGACCTCATCTGAAGGACTGACTGATGAAGGATCCATTTCCACCCTCATATGTTTGTTAGCAGTATTTAGTCTCCTATGAGCTATGGGACTGAGAGCCTCAGTTCCTTGCTGGTAGAATTCCAGAGGCCACCCTCACTCAGCTCCTTGCCCCATAGACCTCTTTAAGAAGGCAATAGGGAGAGTCTGAAAGCGAGACAGAAGTTAAATTCTTATGTAATTCTAATCATGGAAGTTATATCCCCTTTGCTCTGAGGTATTCTGACAGTTAGAAGCATACTACTTAAAAGGAGTTGTTTCCACAAGTTCATGATCACCAGGAGGCAGGGGTATTGGCAGCCATCATAGAAGCTGCCTAACCAAGTCTGCACTCTGACCCCAAAACACATCACTTTCACGTGCTAAACACATTAAACCCCCTTTCTCAAAAGTTCTTTAGGGCTTCCCTGGTGGCGCAGTGGTTGAGAGTCCGCCTGCCGATGCAGGGGATGCGGGTTCGTGCCCAGGTCCGGGAAGATCCCACATGCCGCGGAGCGGCTGGGCCCGTGAGCCGTGGCCGCTGAGCCTGCGCGTCCGGAGCCTGTGCTCCGCAACGGGAGAGGCCACAACAGTGAGAGGCCCGCGTACCGCAAAAACAAAACAAAACAAAACAAAACCAAACAAACAGAAAGTTCTTTAGAGTACTAACCTGTTACAGAATTTGCTCCAAGTCTAAAATCTCACCTTCAGAATCAGGTGTAGATGAGAATGAGTGTGGTTTGTTAAGTAAAACTCCTGAAATACAGTTTCTCTTCCTCTGCAGGCATGTGAAACTAAAGAGAAGAGTTATCTCCTGTCTATCTCTGTAACACACAGTGGTGGCTGAGACATAGGATAATGGCTGCTGACATTCCTATTCGAAAAGGGAAAAAATGAGAGACAAAAATAGTCTAGAATAATTTTGAAATCCACCTGGGCGAAGGTTGGAAGGTCCTTGATTAGGTTTCAAGGCCTGTGAGTAACTCTCTATAACTTTGTTTTTTGGTTTGGGTTTGGGTTTTGTTATAGATTTATGCATCCAGTTTGGAATCCATTTTTTTCCAGGAGTCTTTCAAAGGTGTTAACTGCTCTAATACATTTAGTACGTTTCAAAATCTCTATGGCTGTGGCTAGCAAATTTAGAAGGAAAAAAAAAATTAACTCCTAGTGACTGGCTCTCTGGCTATTCAGTTTGTGACCTCTTAGGACATATCACAAAAGTCAAGACAGGTTACAGTACACACATCATTTCATGTATGAAGCTAGTGAAAGACTTCACTTCTACCTCTAAAATCTTCTGTCTGTGGCAGTGGGAAAAAATGACAGACAGCCACTTCCTCTGCACTCCTTTTATTGGTATGTGTCCATCCTGGACCAGCTGAGTATATACCTGAGAGACATTAGTGTTAAAAGTTGTAAACAAGGACTGGTAGATGGGGCCAAAGTGCAGAAAGCATGTTTTCCCTTTGTTTCATTGTGAGCGTCACCGTTTTTAGAGCTCCTTTCGCTGCCTTTCCACAGTCTTGGTTTCATCCTCTGAGTCTCCCTGACTTTTTCATGTAAAGTAGCACGTGTTTGCTCTTGAGTAGTTTTCTCAATATGGTCACTGTCAGGAGAAGTTTAGAGGAGACCAGCAGTGTCTTTTCATTTTCTATTCTCTTTGTTCCTTTTAGTTCAAACTGTCAGTGGTTTAGGTGATACGATTTTCTCAAAAATTTGTGGGCTTTCTGCAGATTTCATTGGGATTTATTCCATTAGGCAAAGCCACACCCAGAAATGTCTTCTAGATAAACCTTTTTCTGCTTTGGGCTCCTGCAGAGCTGGCTGAGGACAATGCCCTAAACTTTCCTAGATACCCTGTGGTTTGAATGAAGGGTTCTATGAGCCACACCATTAGTCTCTCTAAATGACTTTTTGTGACAGAATACTCTGATACTTTATCTTTCTAAAGTTTTAACAAAAGGTTTGTCCAGGGGCTTCCCTGGTGGCTCAGTGGTTGAGAGTCCGCCTGCCGATGCAGGGGACACGGGTTCGTGCCCCGGTCCAGGAAGATCCCACATGCCGCAGAGCGGCTGGGCCCGTGAGCCACGGCCGCTGAGCCTGCGTGTCTGGAGCCTGTGCTCCGCAGCAGGAGAGGCCACAACAGTGAGAGGCTTGCATACCACAAAAAAAAAAAAAAAAAGGTTTGTCCAGTTACACACTCAACTTTATTTCTAGACCAAACCTCATCACTAGAATACATTTTTCTGACATTTTTCTTGGAAGTCATTTCTTAATTTTAGCATCTTTTGCCATCTGAAGAAGCTGAGCACTTTGCAAATCATTGGTCTTGGTTCCTTTTTCGTTTGACACCACAGGTCACCCCTAATTTGTCTCCTCTTGCACTTTGCTGTAAGTAGTAAGAAGAAACCAGGTGGCATTTTCAACACTTGTCCCTCACTTCTTTTGAGCCCTCACTGGCTGTGTCCTCAATGTTCAAATTTCTACTAACAGACTGGTCAAGGCAATTTAGGCTTTCTTTGTTATTCTTCTGCAAATCCTTCCTGTCTTTAACTATTACCCAGTTCCAAAGCCAGTCCCACACTTTAATGTTGTAGAAGCATCCCACTTCCAGGTACCAAAATTTGTATTAGTTATCTATTGCTGCCTGACAGTTTATCACATTATAAGCAGCTTGAAACAATGCATATATACTTAAAATCTTACAGGTTCTCTTGGTCAGGTATTCAGATATGGCTTAGCTGGGTCCTCTGCTTCTGTGTCTTTCATAAGGCTTCAATTAAAGTGCCATCCTGGCCTGGAGTCTCTTCTGAACATTTGACTGGGGAATAATCCACTTATTCTCTCTCTTTGTGGGCTTTTGGATTGAGGGCTTCAGTTCCAAGCTGACATTGGCTCAAGGCTGCCCTCAGTTCCTTCCCATATGGACATCTCCAACATGGCCACTTGCTATATCAAAGCACGCAAGCCGAAAAGAAATAGAATCTGCTAGCAAGATAGAAGTGGCAACCTTATGTAACCTAACTTTCAGTAACATCCTGTTCCCTTTGTCATATTCTGTTTCATAGAAGCAAGTCACAGGTCCCACCCACATTCAAGGTGTGGGAATTACATAAGGGTGTGAACACCAGGAGTCAGGGACCATTCAGGACCATCTTAGAGTCTGTCCACTACAAATTCTCTACACCATTTTTTCCCATTAAATGATATATTTTGATGATCATTCTATATAAGCATATGTAGATATATCTTTTTCTTAAAATGACTTCTTTATATTTTTATTTATAAAAACTCTTTCAGGTGTATTATGTCCTTGATCAGTGCTATTTTGTAAAGAAAAATGCAATGTGAAAGGAAAGATTAATCCTAAGTCTCTAATATATAAGTGAGAAAATTGTAGTGAAGTAATTCTACTCCATAGAACTGTTTTTAAGAAATTCTTGTCGTCTTCTCCATACTAAAATTCATATAGAAATAAAAGTGACAAGGCTTTTGTTATTTGTAATTTATTATATCTTTTCACCACAAGTTTGATTAAACACAATGGAGAGAATTAAAATTTGGCAGTATTCTCAACTTAATATGCCACTTACTAAAGCCTTCGTCATATGACCATAATGAAATCAAACCTGAAAATGATAATAATTACATTAAACTAACAGAACTATTAGGTATTGTGAATGTAAGTATAGAGCTGGTATCACTTAGTAATAAAGAAAACATGTAGAAATTTTCTGGGTCAAATATTTGAATCAAATCTTTTGAAACTATGACAAGGGGGTAAAGGAAGCATTGCACTTTGAATACTTTGTTGATTCACTGCACTCAGAAGGCCGTTTCTGTTTTCTTTCTCTAGCTTAAGTAAATAAAACTGTGGTTTTTTGCTCATCTGATTTTTAGGTGCCAAACCTTTGTTCAGCCAAATGTTTCATGTGCATTCCTGTTAAACAAAGTAGAGAAAGATGACACTTAAAAGAGTTTGTTTAAAGATTCACTTCATGAACCTGGAAAAGCTGTTTATGACTTCAGGAATAGGAAATTTACCAAATTCCCAATATCAAATGCTTCCCTCCAGTAATAGAAAAATATGTCAAGCAAAGAACTCTAGAAATGTTGAAGCAAGTCTCCAATGTATAAAAATGTCACCTTTTAAAAAACTTTCATTGATTATAGCAGGACTGTTTAACACTCCTGTGAATTTCCAAGAAAATCTGTCGGGGACTTCCCTGGTGGTGCAGTGGTTAAGAATCCGCCTGCCAATGCAGGGGACACGGGTTCGATCACTGATCCAGGAAGATCCCACATGCCGCGGAACAACTCAGCCCGCGAGCCACAACTACTGAAACCCCCGCGCCTACAGCCCGTGCCCCACAACAACAGAAGCCACCGCAATTAGAAGCCTGCGCACCGAAACGAAGAGTAGCCCCTGCTTGCCACAAGTAGAGAAAGCCCGCACACAGCAGCAAAGACCCAACACAGCCAAAAATAAATAAAATAAATTAAAAACAAAAAAGAGAATCTGTTAATAGGAACTTATTTTGTTACTTATGTAAAAAATTAATAAACAGAAATCTCAGTTAAATAGAATGCCAGAGGGGGGAGCTCTCACACCCTACCATAATAGCAGAGCCCAACAGGAAGAAGAAAGACTCCCTCTTCTTTCCTGGCAAAGACTCAGCCAAAGAGAGACTGTCACAACTCAGCCAATGGAAAGCCATGGCCCTCCCAACTTCCTTTTTCCCTCTATAAAAAAGTTTTCCTGTCAGTTTTCGCAGGGGACTTGTAAGGGCTCACTATGGTTGCAGACCCCAAACAGCAATTCTTTGTTGATCCGGAATAAACCCATTTTTGCTGGAGAAACAACTGGCAGTCTTTTTGTTTTAGGTGAACATATTATATATTTGATAACAAAACTACATTAGAAGATTTCTCAATAGAAAAGACTTTTTATTCATTTAATATACAAACATGATTGACTTGTAATGTGACCGAACCTGGTAAAGTGATTTTATAACAAAGTTTTGATTTAAGTTAGATTAAATCTCTGAGTAATAGTATTTTGTTTAACTCTAAAGCTAATTCAAACTTTGAAAACTTTCAGAGTTAAAATTTATAGTATTTTTTTCACAATGGTAGTAGGATATCTACTCAATAAATTATCTTGGATGGGTCACATGTTGAGGGCAAGGTGATGTTCATATCTTCTTTTTCCTTTTTTGTGCAATTTTTATTTTTTAAAAAACTTCTGCTCATATACTAAGTTTTCCTATTTAAATGTTAATGTTGCTACTTCTTTGAAACCATGAAACACAAAGTACATATTGGCATGTCACTTGCTAAATTTTGTAATTGTTTACCATTTCTTGCAATAGGTTTTACCTGTTGTGAAGAAAATGGTATAATCATTTTCTTCAGAAAGCATAATTTTTGAAAGAGATATAGATTTTGGAATTCTTATGCTTTGGATTTCAAGGGGAAACATTGACAGTGCCATCTAGAGATTATTAACTTCATTGTGGTCACAGTAGTAAGAAATGTAACCACCTAGACAATTTTATCTTGTATAAGTAGAGCACATGTATTCCTGATTCCAAATTGGGTTCAGGTCATTATTTGAGCAAATCTCTTTCTCCGATATTCTGTTTATGTATATAGGATAGATATGGTTTCTAAATAGATGAAAATACCCAAGAATATCATTTCTGTTACTTAATGAACACTCATTGTATGTTAGGTACCACTATCAGCGTTAATAAAACATATCATATATATATATATATATATATATATATCTCACACCTAACTCCCTTTTCTAGTCTCCTTTTATTTTTTAATTTTATGTCATGGAGTTGTGAAGCATCTACTCAAGAAAGATAAAATTTCTAAACATACAAGTTGCATAGCAATGGGAGTGAGTGTTGTAGGCTGTGATACATGCTGGACTTTAGTCCCAGGGGTTGTTTCTAATTCATTATATTATTTCAAGAGCCTAGTAGGCAGTTGAATAAAGTATTAGTTTCTTAGCCCTGTTGTAACAAAATGTTACAAACTGTGTGGCTCAGAACAATAGAAATTTATTGTCTCACAGTTCTGGAGACCAGAGATCTGAAATCAAGCTGTTGGCAGGACCATTCTCCCTCTGAAGGCTCTAGGGATGGATCTGTCCAGGCCTCTCTCCCTGTTTCTGGTAGTTCCTTGGCTTGTGGCAGCATAACTCCAGCTTTCATATAGTAGTCTCCCTATGTGCAGTCTTTTGTGAATCCAAATTTCCCTTTTTTATAAGGACACCAGTTGTATCAGATTAGGGGCCCACCCTACTAATCTTAATTTAAATAACATATGTGATGAATACGATCATATTCTGAAGTATTAGGGGATTAGGACTTCAACATACGAATTTTTGCAGAATATATTCAGCTCATAATAGGCAGCAATTAAATAAATGTTATATTACATTAAGGTGATATAGGATATAATCTCAATAAATGACCTTTGAAATTTTTGTAAAAAAAATGTTTTAAAGAGAGTTTTCTGTGATTTTACCTTCTAATAAAATTTCATAGGAAGTTACCCTTCATTTTCCTTAATTGTATTTTAATACATACATTTTTAATCTGCCCAATTGTTTACCTCAACTTGTGGGTTTTTTCCTCCAAGAAACAGCATGAAATAATAATGGAAGGCACAGAAATTAAATTCCAGTCTGAGGACAGACTAATTACCACACTGATGTTTCCGCAAAAGTTGGGTGTGAAGCTGGGTATTTAGGTTTCTATTTAATCAGTGTGTGGGTGTTTCAGAACTCTATTGTATTCACATCTGTTCATAATCCAATGGTGGAACACTCCAAAAAAGCTATCGTGTATGTTGTTGCGTCTAATCAGTTTTATTAATTATTTCCTAGTTTTCAATAGAATAATTGCCATTTCTTTTTTATGCAATCTCTTTTTTTCCTTTTCTCTTTCTCTCACTCTCTTTTTTGCTTCTTATGTTTTGGGCCATTGAATACAAATCAACTTTGTTATTATTTGGCTATTTTTGTGCTCACTGTTTTTTGTTTTTTCCAGAAATGAGCTTTAATATTTAGACGTCTGGGGTTGCTACTGGTTTTGTTAGTGATTATAAGCAAGTACAAAAATAGAAATCCTTATATTGGCAGTTCTTAGATGCTAGTAGTGTTCTAAGCCCTTTAGATATATTAATACACTTAGTCTTCAAAACTATATGAATATGTAGGTACTATAATTTTAATGCTGATTTTGTGGGTGAGGAGATTGAGTCACAGTATTTTGTTTATTATGTTATAATTACATTTTACATGTAAAAGGTAATATATTTTATGAGTGTTATGAAGCTGAAATATGCTCAATCCTATTTTTAGGATTAAATTTCACTCTGCCTGTCTCCAAGATGGGTGGTCAGCAAAATTTTTCTTTAAAGAGTCAGATAATAAATATTTTAAGCTTAGTTGGCCATATGATCTTTGTTACAACTAATGAATTTTGTCATTGAAAATATGTAAATAAATGATGTGGCTATGTTTCGATACAACTTTATTTATAGAAACAGGAAGTGAGCCAGATTTGGTCCATGGGCCATACATTATAAATTTCTGATCCAGAATATATTTTTAAAATCCACTATGTATTCACTTATGCTTAAGGTGAAAAAATTTACTAAGCTCCTACTTGCTATGCTGCATAGATTCATTTTCCTCAGAGAACATTTCATGAACCTTTGTAAGGTAGTGCTTTGCCTTAAAAGTAAAAGATTTTCCTCAGTGCTTAAATTTAATGTTTGTGGTAAGTACATACCTAAATCCAGAAAGTACATGTAAGTTTTAAAATGCAGAATTGCATCAGTTCTAAGATGCACACTTTTTATACATCAATATCTGTGAAATTGGAATGAGTCTTGCAATTTGTAGTCTTAAACTTGAGGAATTACAGAATTAGCTCATTTAGTTATGTTACATGGTTGATAATTTTTGATGAAATACCACCAGAAACAAACCTGGAGTTGACCAAATTGTGTTTACTACTCATTTCAGGGAGTAAGAAGGCACCCAGGAGTAAAATGGTGTTGAAAATGACTTACGGAATTGGGGTTTGTGTCAGCAGATTTGGGGGAGGGTATAAAAATGGATATTTGTTCCTCATTGGATGCTGTCAGGAACTGTGGGTAATTCTATGCCTGGGTATCTTACTAAATCTTCTCTGAAGATGAGAGTATAGATAAAGGCTAAGCTGTAGTTGGTAAAAGGGCAGAAGTCACTCATATTTTCCAGTATAAAGTGATATTTAGTCATTTTTGTGACATGAACAGTGTTACAGAGTGGTCTTCTTTTTGGTCTCAGTTCATCGTGGTCACAGAATGGCTTTGTTTGATGTTGATGATCCGTGAAATTGTTTATGTTCAAGGGCAGAGCACTAATGCCTCCCCGTGTGTTCCAAGCCAGCCTCCGGACAGTCAGAGGCTGCTTTTCTCTAGCTCAATATGATGTTACCTTAATCAACTTATCATGCTGCTATAAACTTTTAGTTGACATCAAAGAGCTCTATGTGTAGCTTTTATTCTTAGAATTTAAGATTTCTTGAAGTAATCAAGTTTGAACTAGAGTGACTAGTAGAGTTTCCTGAGTGTAGGAGGTATTCAGTAAACGGTTGCTGAATGATTTCGTTACACTCATGCGGTATATTTTTCTCCATGAATATTGAAGGCTGAATTCTAAATGAAATGTATCAGAGATGAATGACTCACAGATGTCCAATATATAGTCTTATATGTCTAACAGACCTTTTAAACATTAGACTGATGAACTTCTGTGAGTTCACTGAAACGCTAGAAATTTTTCCATCTGTTTCCTTACTCTCACCTACAGTAACAGCACCTTCAAAACAATACAAGGTGATTTACAGTTGGGCCAAAAGACCTCTCAGACATGAGTTTACCTTAGATAAATATGTAAACTATTCATCCTAAATGAGAAAATAAGAAGTTAAAAATGATTCCAATAACCATAAATTTTAATACTTGTGACTGGAGTATTATTGAGTGATTTATTTTGGTTCCTAATCCTTTCCAAGTCGTGGTCCCAGAATGTAATAGCTTTACATAATAAGGGCAGAAAATATCTATTGCTAAGACTCACAATAATAGGGGAGAAAACAAAGTTAGAAAAAATATAGTAAACAAAGCACATAGGACCTTATACAATGGGAACATTCTGCACTAATAGTGAAGTTCTTGAAGTCATTTAAAGTCTTTGACTTAAATTTTTTGGTTAAGCACATCATTCTTTTCCAGCAAGTCTTAAAATGTCATATTTTTCACAGCAACATCAGTCTCATAAAAAAATGAAAAGAACTTGTTTCTGAAAGTGTCATTTTTTAACACCAAGAGAAGAGAGTTGTAAAATGTGTTTCCTTATATAAGTGGGGAATCATGAAATCATTTAAGGAAAAAGTTGCTGAAAAAATTTATTGAAAGTGCTATGTGTATCTTGTTAGGATGGAGTTTAGTTCTGACTTATAGGATCACAAAAACACTCATTAAACTGTCACTCAGATGCTACACAAGTAGAATAAGCTATTACTGATTTAATTAGGTCTTTGGGATTTTTCAGTTTAATAGTGACAGTTGCCTACATGTGAACATGAATGCATATTTTTGCTTTTTTAATGTTATTAAATTTAAAGTTGATGATGTAGTGAAGGCAGAATATTGCCCTTTTCTTGACTGTAGTCATAGTTTATATCTGATGTCTCTCAGTTAAGGAACATGGCTTTTCAAAATTCAGCTTCATTAGTTTTTTCAGATGGCATGGGCTAAAGAAGAAGGGACTGGAAAATAATTATAAATAGTAAAAGAAGAAAATATGTACTTTGGGGGGCATAAGGAGGTAAAGTTAATTGAGTATAAAGTCCTGTTTCGAAAAGCATGCTCCCCATTCAATCATAAATTGCTTCTGGGTGGACATTTTTTGTCCATCAAAACACCTAACAGCATTTCTTGGCACATAGATAACTGTTAAATCTAACTGTTTAGTATAATCTTTCAAGAACTTTTATTTTAAGCCATCATTAAGAATTCATTTTTAATGTGGTTATTTGTAATAATACATATTAGCTAGTTGAATAAATAAAATTTCTTGTATAGGATCCAAGATAGGACCATTCATATGAAATTCTACATTGCAATAAAGTAGAAAATTCAGGGATATTATTAATCTAAAATGCCTACACTGATTGCTTCTATTCTGGGCAAGATTCTTGACAGCTCTAAGTACCATTATTCCTGAGAGCATCCTTTAGGAAGATAAGAGGGAATGGAATCTAGAGCTTTACTAATTTAGGCAGAAAGGTGCCAGGATGGAAAAATCTCCATACAGGATGTGGGTGGTGAGAGGAGGCAGGGATAAACTCCTGTTATGAAAACAAAATTGTCTAGGATGTTACACTAGACATCTTATTTCATGGCATCACATTCAGTATGTCTCTGAACATAGGGGGAAGGAACCCTATCAGACAGGTAAGTAATTGAAGATCTCTTGGAAAACATATACTTGTATGACCTACAGAATCTTGTGGAATCTCTTCTCTAGGCTGGCATAACACTTTTATGCTGTCAGTGCTTAAACTGCAGTGATTAGTCCGTGAATTCAACAATCGATATTCATTAAAAACTCCCCCAGTTTGAGTCTATATACATAAGTAGCATGAATAAACTTTGCTAACTTCGTGGTCCTATTTTCACCCATAAGTTTGTTAAAACCTGTAGAAACTGCCATCTCCTTCATGTTAAATTCTCTGTACCCTGCATAAGAGTGTAAATTGGTATAAACACCATGGAAACTATTTGAAAGATCTGAAAAAGCTAAAAGAACATATATCATATGAACCAAATTTCCATTCCTAGGTATATATACAATAGAAATGCATAGGTATATGTTCAATTAAAATATAAGTAAAAATATTTATTGCAGCTCTATTTCAGTAGTCCTAATATTCATTTTCTAGGCTGCCATAACAAAGTACCACACACTAGGTGACTTAAACAATAGAAATGTGTTGTCTCAGTTCTGGAGGCTGAAAATTTGAGATCAAGATGTAGTTTGGCAATGTTGTTCCTTCTGGGGATGGTGAGGGAGAATCTCTTCCTGGCGTTTCCCCTAGCTTCTGGTGGTTTGTTTCATTTTCACATGGTGTCCTCCTTATATGGATATCTGTCTTGAAATTTTCCCTCTTTATAAGAACAACAGTCATACTGAATGAGTGTACATACTGATGATCTCAGTTTAACTTGATTACATTTATAAAGGTTTTATCTTCAAATAAGGTCACTTTCTGAAGCACTGGGGATTAGGACTCCAACGTATGGATTTTGGGGGCACACAGCTCAATCCATAACAGTCCTCAAATAGAAATGGCCTAAATATCCATCAGCTCAGAATAGATAAATAAAGTGTAGTATATTCCTAAAAAGGAAGAAATGCTAAATGGTAATAAGAATAAATGGTGTATTGACAAATGAATCAACGAGGTTGAATCTCGTAGTCATGATATTGAGCAAAAGCAGCCAGAAATTTACATACTGCATGAGCTCTAGAATACAAACATAGTGAATCATTGCTTATAAAGTCCCAAAATATGGGCTACATTGCAGAGATAGGAGCAGCCACTACTGGAGAAGGCTCAAGGGTTGTCACTAGGGTATTTAATTCTTGATCCAAGATGATTAAATCGATGGAATCACATAATTAATTAATTGAGCTGTAGAGACATGATTTGTGTGCTTTTAAAAAATATATGAAGACAGTATAAAAAGTTCTAGGACACAAAAGAAAGGAATAATTATGTGCTACCTTTAAGGAAGCCATGGAAAACTGTCTCCAATTTCAATAAAAATATTTTCCAACTTAAAAAATTGCTCATAATCTCATGCAAAATGAATGGTTTAATTAATATGCAAACATGATCATATTGAAGTCCAGAATAACTAACTCTTTCATTAGAATATATGAAAACTTCAGAGGAAAAGTGATTTAAGGCAGATTTTTTTTTATGGGTGAGTAAAAATGCTACAGGTGAAAAAGCAGAAGAAAAATTCTAGAAAAAAAGAACTCTCTGTGAATTGGCTGAGATTCACAACAAGACTATGACAAAGTTGAACAGAAGTTACTGAGAGATTTAATGTGACTAAAACATGAAGGAAAAGTCTCAGTGTATTTGGTATATGTCTCCTGCTAACTTACAGAACTCACAGCTTGGAATGCTTTTCTGTATTCTCCTGTGATTGTTGAATCTTTTAACATGGCTTCTGTAAATTACATTTGTTTTGATGCCTTCCTCAATACCCACAGTTTATGACTGACAGCGTATTGAATCAAAAACATATATTTTCTCTGATTGAGAGATAGACTGTGCCAGCGTTGGCTTGTAGTTTAGTTTCTGGGAATATGGGAGACATTTAAAGAAACATCTCCTAAGAATGTTAGATAAAATATTTATTTTGAAAAATTTTATAATGCATAGGTGAGTGGAATTTAAGTATGAATCAGTGATCAGAAATACGGTAAAGGGCATTGCCACAGAGGTTAGGAGATCTATAGCAAATGTTTGTCCCAAGTATATGCGTCAAACCAAAGTGTTTTGATGTTTGAGTGTTAAGGGTTGCGCACCTGTGATAAAGGAGACAAAGCCTGGCCTGAGCAAGGTGGAAACTCAGATTAGAGATCCCGTGAGTAAGACTAAGACAGCAAAGGATAGTATCTTCTCCTTATTTCCATTTGTACAAAACAAACAATGTATGCGTTGGAAAATGACCTGTTTTTCCCAGCCCTGTTTCTAAGTGAAGAAAATTCTCACTTAAAAAGCCTTAATAAATCATGAGATTGAGGCCATTATTCACAACATCCACTGAGACTCTAAAATCTAAATTAAAGATTTGCATTAAATATGCTACTAGGCATTTGGCAAAAACCAGTGCACATTCTCTGTGGAGGAGCTCAATTTAAGTGCAAGTTTCAAAGATTTCCCAAAATTAAAGTCAAAGAAAAATAAGCCCAAACTCAAAAATCACTGAAAATTTAGAAAACAAAACATAATGCAAATGAGTCAACAGAAAATAAATCAGCAAAATCACTTTCAAAAAAGCTTGTAAAAACAGGCATTCCTCATTTTATTGTGCTTCGTTTCATTGCACTTCACAGGCATTACAGTTTTTTACAAATTGAAGGTTTTTAGCAACCCTGCATTGGGCAAGTCTATTGGTGCCATTTTTCCAATGGCAGTATTTTTTAATTAGAGTATGTACATTGCTTTTTCAGACATAATGCTATTGCCCACTTAATAGAATACAGTGTAGCGTAAACAACTTTCATGTGCACTGGGAAACCAAAACCTTCCTGTGGCTCACTTTATTGTGATATTCACTTCACTGGAGTGGTCTGGAACCAAACCCTCAATATCTCCAAGGTATGCCTGTAGTAGAATTGTGAGAGACAGTATAAAATAAATTATGTTTAATATTTTGAAATACATAAAGAATTAAAAACGTGAAAATAATAAATTATAAAAATGGACCAAGCAGATTTGTAAAAGTACTAATATGAACTTACAAAAATTACAAAAAATGTATAAGTAAAATTAAAAATTCAGTTAATGTAATAAACATCAGAATAGGTGTAACTCAAGAAAACATTGACAAGTTAGAAAATATATCTGAGAAATAACCAAGAAGTCAGCACACAGAGAAGTAAATAAAATAAAATATAAAATGGAGGTTTATAGACTTACAGAATAAAGTAATAATAATCAAAATTCATCTAATCAGAGATTCAGAAGTAGATCTGGGGAAAAGGAAGTAATAGCTAAAAAGAAATTTCTAGAACTGATGAAAAGCAATCCAACTGATTGGAAGAAGACTAATGAATAATAAGCATGTTGTAATTTAAAGAAGTAAAACTGAAACACATTGACAACAAATAGAAGACTTTAAGATCAAATGCAAAAGGCAGATATTCAGTAAATGAATGATTACTTGGCTGGTAGAAATAACAGACGCCAGAGACATTAAAATAAGTTCTTCAACATTCAGAGAGAGAAAACAAAGCAATTCATCTAGCTAGAATTACATATCCAGAGAAATTATCTTTCAAAAATAAGGGTACAATGATGGCAGTATTACACAAATGAAACTCAAAAGATATTATTAATAACACACCCTCAAAAAAGGAATTTTTAAAGGATGAACTTTAGAAAGAAGTTTCCAAAAGGAAGGTGTCAGATATAAAATATGATAAAATTATATTTATGTGTAAATCTATTCAAATATTTTGAATAAAACAATAAAAAATCACCCTGAAAATTGTGGAATTGAAAAATCAATATAGAAAATAGCACGTATCTGACACAGAGGGTGATAGCACTTCAAAGTTCTCCAGTCCTTGTTTTCTTAAACAGTCTAAACCATTCCCTAAAACATTAGACAAGTAGTATATAATTTTCATAACAGTACAGGCAAAACTGAAAGAAAAAGAGATGATTAAGAAAAAGAAAAGTGGATAGAGGAGAAAGAAATACAGGAAAAGTGTAATCACTGAGCACACAAATATGATGGTAGAAATAAATCCACCCCTATCAATAGTTATTATCAATATAAAAGTGTTAAAATCTCCAGTAAATGTCAAAGATTGTCAAAAAATCCAGTTACATGTTGTTTACAGGAGGCATACTTAAAGCATAAGGACATAAAAGTTTAAAAGTAAAAGTTTAAAAGTAAAAATGTTAGTAAATTTTATTCCCTATGAATCCTAATTACTATCAGTCAAAATAGATATAAAGCAAAACATTGTAAGTGATGAACAATAACCATATGCTAATAGAAGGCTTAGTTCCTTAAGAGTCTCTATCAGTAATTCACCAGTATAGTCTTAACATGACTTCCAAACTCAATAAGCAAGTTTTTCTTTTTAACATCTTTATTGGAGTACAATTCCTTTACAATGTTGTGTTAGTTTCTGCTGTATAACAAAGTGAATCAGCGATATGCATACGTATATCCCCATATCCCCTCCCTCTTGCGTCTCCCTCCCACCCTTCCTATCCCAGCCCTCTAGGTGGTCACAGAGCACCGAGCTGATCTCCCTGTGCCATGCAGCTGCTTCCCACTAGCTACCTATTTTACATTTGGTAGTGTATATATGTCACTGTTACTCTCTCACTTCGTCCCAGCTTACCCTCCTCCTTCCCTGTGTCCTCAAGTCCATTCTCTACGTCTCTGTCTTTATTCCTGTCCTGCCCCTAGGTTCATCAGAACCTTTATTTTTATTTTTTTTTAGATTCCATATATATGTGTTAGCATACAGTATTTCTTTTTCTCTTTCTGGCAAACTTCACTCTGTATGACAGACTCTGGGTCCATCCACCTCACTACAAATAACTCAGTTTCATTTCTCTTTATGGCTGAGTACTATTCCATTGTATATATGGGCCACATCTTCTTTATCCATTCATCTGTCAGTGGACACTTAGGCTGCTTCCATGTCCTGGCTATTGTAAATAGTGCTGCAATGAACATAGTGCTACATGACTCATTTTGAATTATGGTTTTCTCAGGGTCTATGCCCACTAGTGGGATTGCTGGGTCATATGGTAGTTCTATTTTTCATTTTTTAAGGAACCTCCATACTGTTCTCCATAGTGGCTGTTTCAATTTACACTCACACCAACAGTGCAAGAGGGTTCACTTTTCTCCACACCCTCTCCAGCATTTATTATTTGTAGATATTTTGATGATGGCCATTCTGACCAGTGTCAGGTGATACCTCATTGTAGTTTTGATTTGCATTTCTCTAATGATTAGTGATGTTGAGCATCCTTTCATGTGTTTGTTGGCAGTCTGCGTATCTTCTTTGGAGAAATCTCTATTTAAGTCTTCTGCTCATTTTGGGATTGGGTTGTTTGTTTTTTTGATATTGAGCTGCTTGAGCTGCTTGTATATTTTGGAGATTTATCCTTTGTTAGTTGCTTCATTTGCAAATATTTTCAACCATTATGAGGTTTGTCTTTTCATCTTGTTTATGGTTTCCTTT
Organism: Delphinapterus leucas; assembly: GCF_059928025.1. Classification (NCBI taxonomy): domain Eukaryota; kingdom Metazoa; phylum Chordata; class Mammalia; order Artiodactyla; family Monodontidae; genus Delphinapterus; species Delphinapterus leucas. The sequence goes on from NC_143144.1 coordinate 12,307,407, forward strand.
GCTGTGCAAAAGATTTTAAGTTTCGTTAGGTCCCATTTGTTTATTTTTGTTTCCATTTCTCTAGGAGGTGGGTCTAAAAGGATCTTGCTGTGATTTATGTCATAGAGTGTTCTGCCTATGTTTTCCTCTTAAGAGTTTTATATTGTCTGGCCTTACATTTAGGTCTTTAAACCGCTTTGAGTTTATTTTTGTGTATGATGTTAGGGAGTGTTCTAATTTCATTCTTTTACATGTAGCTGTCCAGTTTTCCCAGCACCACTTATTGAAGAGGCTGTCTTTTCTTCATTGTATACTCTTGCCTCCTTTATCAAAGATAAGGTGCATGGATTTGTCTCTGGGCTTTCTATCCTGTTCCATTGATCTATATTTCTATTTTTTGTGCCAGTACTATACTGTTTTGATTACTGTAGCTTTGTAGTATAGTCTGAATTCTGGGAGCCTGATTCCTCCAGCTCCGTTTTTCTTTCTAAAGATTGCTTTGGCTATTCAGGGTCTTTTGTGTTTCCATACAAATTGTGAAATTTTTTGTTCTAGTTCTGTGAAAAATGCCAGTGGTAGTTTCATAGGGGTTGCATTGAATCTGTAGATTGCTTTGGGTAGTATAGTCATTTTCACAATGTTGATTCTTCCAATCCAAGAACATGGTATATCTCTCCATCTGTTTATATCATCTTTAATTTCGTTCATCAGTATCTTACAGTTTTCTGCGTACAGGTCTTTTGTCCCCTTAGGTAGGTTTATTCCTAGGAGAATAGGAATAAACACATTAGTGTATAGGAATGCAAGAGATTTCTGTGCATTAATTTGGTATCCTGCTACTCTACCAAATTCATTGATTACCTCTATTAGTTTTTTGGTAACATTATTAGGATTCTCTTTGTATAGTATGTAATCTGCAAACAGTGACACTTTTACTGCTTCTTTTCCAATTTGGATTCCTTTTATTTCTTTTTCTTTGCTGATTGGTGTGGCTAAAACTTCCAAAACTATGTTGAATAATAGTGGTGAGAGTGGGCAACCTTGTCTTGTTCCTGATCTTAGAGGAAATGGTTTCAGTTTTTCAACATTGAGAACGATGTTGGCTGTGGGTTTGTCATATATGGCCTTTATTATGTTGAGGTAGGTTCCCTGTTTGCCTACTTTCTGCAGGGTTTTTATCATAAATAGGTGTTGAATTTGTCAAAAGTTTTTTCTGAATCTATTGAGATGATCATATGGATTTTATCCTTCAATTTGTTAATATGGTGTATCACATTGATTGATTTGCATACATTGAAGAATCCTTGCATTCTTGGGATAAACCCCACTTGATCATGCTGTATGATCCTTATAATGTGCTGTTGGATTCTGTTTGCTAGTATTTTGTTGAGGATTTTTGCATCTATGTTCGTCGGTTATATTGGCCTCTAGTTTTCTTTTTTTGTGACATCTTTGTCTGGTTTTGGTATCAGGGTGATGGTGGCCTCCTAGAATGAGTTTGGGAGTGTTCCTCCCTCTCCTATATTTTGGAAGAGTTTGAGAAAGATAGGTGTTAGATCTTCTCTAAATGTTTGATAGAATTCGCCTGTGAAGGCATCAGGTTCTGGGCTTTTGTTTGTTGGAAGATTTTTAATCACAGTTTCAGTCTCAGTGCTGTGATTAGTCTGTTTATATTTTCTATTTCTTCCTGGTTCAGTCTCGTAAGGTTGTGCATTTCTAAGAATTTTCCCATTTCTTCCAGGTTGTTCATTTTATTGGCACAGAGTTGCTTGTAGTAATCTCTCATGATCCTTTGTATTTCTGCAGTGTCAGTTGTTACTTCTCCTTTTTCATTTATAATTCTGTTGATTTGAGTCTTCTCCCTTTATTTCTTGATGAGTCTGGCTAATGGTTTATCAATTTGTTTATCTTCTCAAAGAACTAGCTTTTAGTTTTATTGGTCTTTGCTATTGTTTCCTTCATTTCTTTTTCATTTATTTCTGATCTGATCTTTATGATTTCTTTCCCTCGGCTAACATTAGGGTTTTTTAGTTTTTATTTCTCTAGTTGCTTTAGGTGTAAAGTTAGTTTGTTTATTTGAGATGTTTCTTGTTTCTTGAGGTAGGATTGTATTGCTATGAGCTTCCCTCTTAGTACTGCTTTTGCTGCATCCCATAGGTTTTGGGTCATTGTGTTTTCATTGTCATTTGTTTCTAGGTACTTTTTGATTTCCTCTGTGATTTCTTCAGTTATCTCTTGGTCATTTAGTAATGTATTGTTTAGCCTCCATGTGTTTGTATTTTTTACAGTGTTTTTCCTGTAATTGATATCTTGTCTCATAGCAGTGTGGTCAGAAAAGATGCTTTATACGATTTCAGTTTTCTTAAATTTACCAAGACTAGATTTGAGACCCAAGATATGGTCTGTCCTGGAGAATGTTCCATAAGCACTTGAGAAGAAAGTGTATTCTGTTGTTTTTGGATGGAATGTCCTCTAAATATCAATAAGTCCATCTTGTTTAATGTGTCATTTAAAGTTTGTGTTTCCTTATTTATTTTCATTTTGGATGATCTGTCCATTGGTGAAAGTGGGGTGATAAAGTCCCCTACTATGATTGTGTTAACTGTCAATTTCCCCTTTTATGGCTGTTAGCATTTGCCTTATGTATTGAGGTGCTCCTATGTTGGGTCCATAAATATTTATAATTGTTATATCTTCTTCTTGGATTGATCCCTTGATCATTATGTAGTGTCCTATTTTGTCTCTCATAATAGTCTTTATTTTAAAGTCTGTTTTTTCTGATATGAGAATTGCTACTCCAGCTTTCTTTTGATTTCCATTTGCATGGAATATCTATTTCCATCCCCTTACTTTCAGTCTGTATGTGTCTCTAGGTCTGAAGTGAGTCTCTTGTAGACATCATATATACGACTCTTGTTTTTTATCCATTCAGCCAATCTGTGTCTTTTGGTGGGAGCATTTAATCCATTTACATTTAAGGTAATTATCGATATGTATGTTCCTATTTCTATTTTCTTAATTGTTTTGAGTTTGTTATTGTATGTCTTTTCCTTCTCTTGTGTTTCTTGCCTTTAGCATTTGTTGTAAAGCTGGTTTGGTGGTGCTGAATTCTCTTATCTTTTGCTTATCTGTAAAGGTTTTAATTTCTCCATCAAATCTTAATGAGATCCCTGCTGGGTAGAATAATCTTGGTTGTAGGTTTTTCCCTTTCATCACTTTAAATATGTTCTGCTACTCTCTTCTGGGGCTCAGACTTTCTGCTGAAAGATCAGCTGTTAACTTTATGGGGATTTTTAACATAAAATAACTTTTTATTTTAACATAAAATAACTTTAACATAAAATAACTTTTATGTTATTTGTTGCTTTTCCCTTGCTGCTTTTAATATTTTTTCTTTGTTATAATTTTTGATAGTTTGATTAATATGTGTCTCGGCATGTTTCTCTTTGTGTTTATCCTTTATGGTGCTCTCTGCACTTCCTGGACTTGATTGACTATTTCCTTTCCCATGTTAGAAAAGTTTTTGACTATAATCTCTTCAAATATTTTCTCAGACCCTTTATTTTTCTCTTCTTCTTCTGGGATTCCTATATTTCGAATGTTGGTGCATTTAATGTTGTCCCAGATGTCTCTGAGACTGTCCTCATTTCTTTTCATTCTTTTTTCTTTATTCTGCTCCCTGTCAGTTATTTCCACCGTTTTATCTTCCATCTCAGTTATCCATTCTTCTGCCTCAGTTATTCTGCTATTGATTCCTTCTAGAGTATTTTTCATTTCAGTAATTGTGTTGTTGCTCACTGTTCATTTGCTCTTTAGTTTCTCTAGATCCTTGTTAAATGTTTCTTGCATTTTCTCCATTCTGTTTCCAAGATTTTAGATCATCTTTACTATCATTTCTCTGAATTCTTTTTCAGGTAGGTTGCCTATTTTGTTTCCATTTCTTTGGTCTTGTAGGTTTTTTCCTTGCTCCTTCAACTGTAACATATTTTTGTCATTTTTTTTTTTGATGGGTGGGGCTGTACTCCTGTCTTACTGGTTGTTTGGCCTGAGACATCCAGCACTGGAATTTGCAGGGAGTTGGATAGAGCCGGGTCAGTGCTAAGATGAGGACCTCCAGAAGGCCTTACTCTGATTAATATTCCCTGGGATCTGAGGTTCTCTGTTAGTCCAGCAGTTTGGACTTGGAGCTCCCATCACAGGAGCTTGGGCCCGACCTTTGGCCTAGGAGCCAAGATCCTGCATGCTTCATGGCGTGGTAAAAAAAAAAGAAAGAAAGAAAGAAAGGAAAAAAATAAGGACTAGTACATTATCAAAGAATAAAAAAGAAAATAAAATTAGAAAGATAAAAAATATATTAGGAAAAATAAAACTATTATTGAAACAACTGCAACAAGGTAAAATATAAGCAGAACAGAAAAAAGAAAAAAAAGGAGCAGGAACAAGCCAAAAAGAGAGAACAATAACAACGTATAAAGAATAAAATAAAATTAGAAAAATGAAAGGTTTATTAGGAAAAGTAAAAATATAAAAGAATAACAATGAACCAACAAGGTAAAACAGAACGCCAATCTAAAAGAGAAAAAAAATAAAGCCTTGGCTATGGGAGCGGAGTTTAGGCAGGGGTGGAACTTAGGCAGGGGCGGGGTTTTGAGTGGGGCAGGACCTAGTTGGGTAGGAGAGTGACGTTTGAGAATGGGGTGGGGCCTAGGTGGGGCGACGTTCAAGTTGGGGTGGGGGCTGTGCTTAGGACCTGCGTGGAAGGGGAGAGGCAGCACCTCGAAAGGAGGGTCTCTGGGGTGTGCAGTTCCAGAGTTTGGAGGCAGGGCCCTGGATGAGGGTGTGTGGGTGGGGTTAGGCCCAGCACGTTGGAGGGGGTCTCAGGGGGGGTCTCCGAGTGTAGAGGTGGGGCCCTGGGTAGAGGTGTAGGGGTGGGGCTTGGGCTCTGAGCCACAGGAGGGAGGCTCAGGGGGGGCAAAGGATTAGGCCTGGGAGCCCAGCAAGCTTCCTGGTGCCTAAGTGGACAGGGAAAGCTCTGGCTGTGTTTCCTTCTGTTCCTTCATGCCACTCCCCCACCATGTCCCCCAGGGTCTCCCCCATTGCTGCTGGACCCCTAACAGTGGGTGGGTCCCTTGGGTATAGGAACTCCTTCCCTCCTCCAGCCACCCTTCACAGGTGCCGGTTCCGGAGGTCCAGCCTTTACTTTTGATCCCCCTTCCCTCCCTCCCTCTCCCTCAGGACCCGCATGGCTGGAGGGGGCCTTGTTGGGCAGAGGATCAGGCCTGGGATCTCAGCAGGCTCCCAGGGGCCCAATTTGGCAGGCAAAACCTGGCCATGCTCCCTTTTGATCCTCTGCCCCCCAGTGGTTCCCCAATTTCCCCCTTTGGGCGTGGGATCCCTTCCCCTCCCCCAGCTGCCCCTTGGGAGGGCCAGTTCAGTCCTGCTGCCACTTTTCCTCCACCTTCACTCCCCCCATGTCCCACATCCTACCCAGTCGCTTGGGTTTTCTCCCATCCCCTTAGGTGTCGGTGGTCCCCCACCGTTGCAGGGTAGATGCCCTAGTTGTGAGGAGACACGAATTCTGCGTCCTTTTAGTACGCCATCTTGACTCCGCCCCCCAATAAGCAAGTATTGACAGAATAAGAAGGAAAACAGAAAACTTCACAGGCATAATAGAATATTTTAATTCAGCAATCTTAGCTATTATTGAATCAAGCAGAGAGAAATTCAGTATGCATCCAGGTGATTTATTTAACATATATAACAAACTTATTTAATAAACTTATATACAGTATTTCATTGTATACAAATGTGCATTGTATAGTTAGTCAAACTCTTCCAGAAAACTAAAAAAGAGGAAATACTAATTCATTTTATGAAACCAGTATTGCTTTCTTACCAAAACAAAATAAGGATGTTATAAGACAGAAAATTTTATTAATACTTACAAATCATTAATGTAGATACAAAATAATAAAATTGGTGAAGCCAGTATGGAAAACAGTATGACAATTCTTCAAAAAATTAAACATAGGATTACCATGTGATCCAGCAATTCACTTCTGGGTATAAACCCAAAACAATCGAAAGCAGTAACTAAAACCGTTATTTGTTGATCTGTGTTCATTGCAGCTTTATTCTCAGTAGCCAAAAGATGGAAGCAACTCAAATGTCCGTTAATGGGTGGATGAATGAATAAACAAAATGAGGCGCATATACACATACACACACACACACACACACACACCACAATGAAATATTATTTAGCCTTAAAAAGGCAAGACATTAAGATACATGCTACATCATGGATAAACCCTGAAGACGTTATACTGGATAAAATGAATCAGTCACAAAAGGGCAAATGTTGTATTATTCCATTTATAAGAAACATGTAGAACAGTCAAATTCATAGAGACAGAAAGTGAATGGAGATTGCTAGAAGCTGGAGGGAAGGAGAGTGAGAAGTTAGTGTTTAATTGGTAAGATTCCTCCAGCTGTTTTTCTTTCTCAAGATTGTGTTGGCTGTTTGTGGTTTTTTGTATTTCCATACAAATTGTGAAACTTTTTGTTCTAATTCTGTGAAAAATGCCCTTGGTAATTTGATAGGGATTGCATTGAATCTATAGATTGCTTTGGGTAGTATAGGCGTTTTCACAATATTAATTCTTCCAATCCAAGGCCATGGTATATCTCTCCTCCATCTCTTTCTGTCATCTTTGATTTCTTTTATCAGTATCTTATAGTTTTCTGAGTACAGGTCTTTTGCCTCCTTAGGTAGGTTCATTCCTAGGCATTTTATTCTTTTTGATGCAATTGTAAATAGGATTGTTTCCTTGATTTCTCTTTCTGATCTTTCATTGTTACTGTATAGGAATGCAAGAGATTTCTGTGTATTAATTTTGTACCCCGCAACTTTACCAAATTCATTGATGAGCTCTAGCAGTGTTCTGGTAGCATCTTTAGGATTTTCTATATATAGTATCATGTCATCTGCAAACAGTGACAGTTTAGGAGTTTCACTGTGGGAAGATGAAAATATTCTGGAGGTGGCTGGTGGTGATGGTTGTACACAATGTGAATGTACTTAACACTACTGAACTGTACACTTAAAAATAGTTAAAATGGTAAATTTCATGTTACGTATATTTTACTAAAATAAAAAATCATAATAAAGTATTTTCTAATTGAATTTGACATTTTATAAAAAATAATATGCCATGGTAAACTTAAATTTATCTTAGGTATACAAAGATAACTTAATATTTAGGAATATATGCACTTAATAGATCAAAAGAAAAATTTTATCAAGAGGAGTAGAAAGTATTTTCAAAATTAAACACTCCTTATGATTAGAAAAAAAGTCATGAATAAAAATGAGAAAGAGAAGGGAACTTCATTAGTCTAATAAATCATATCTAGAGATGATTACAGGACAAAGTACATCATTCTAAATGGAGATTTCTGTAAAGAGAAGCAATCTCTTTAAAATCAGGTGTAAAAGATGATCACTATCATTGCTTATGCCCATCAGTATACTAGAGATACTGGCCAGGGTATTGAGGAAAACAAACAAACAAAGTAAACTGGAGGATTAGAATAGGAAAAAAAGAACATAATATAATCACTGCATTAGAAAACCCTAAAGAATTGTCAGGCAAATTCTAAGAATTAATAAGAAGAGATTAGTTAGATGGCTGGATATAAGGCTGATGATCATAAGTCTTTTTACACTCCCCTAGCCAATAACCCAAATATAAAAGAAAACACAGCTTATAACCATAGAGGCAAATGTTAAGTATCTAGAAATAAATTTAGTGAAAGGGGCACAAGGCTTCTACAGAAAAACAATTTCACACATTTATGAAAGAGATAAAGAGAGATTTGCAATGTGTATGGATAGAAAGAATGAATGTTTCACAGATTTTAATTCTTCCATGTCAATCTATAGATTCAGTACAATTACATTAAAAATCCCAACACATATTTTCATAAAATGTGATAATATTCTAAAAAAATTAATTGGTCAAGTGAAGGAAGAATAGCTAGAAAACTTTCGAAAATAAAGAGCAAAGTGAGGGGACTTGCCCTACAAGATGTCCAGATTTATTCCAAAATTGTCATCAAGAAGATAGTGTGGTATTGTCATACAAAAATTGATAAATGGGTTAGAATGGAGGACACAGAAACAGACTTACAAATGTAGAAAACTGCAGTAAATGCTGCAGATGTCATATCCGATTAGTGAGAAAAGGAGCAACTTTAATGAATCTAGAAAAGAACAATTATTAATATGGGAAATGTTGGATTGGGTGAATATCACCCACCATATTATAAAATAACTCTAAATATAGCAAAGACAACTATTCAAAGAAAAATTTTAAAAGGAGAAAATAAAATGTGACAATCTTATTAAAACGAGTTAAAGATAAATCTAAGACTCAAAGAACATTGTTCAGGAGAAAACAGATCAATGTAACTTATTAAAATTAAATGTGTTTTTCTTCAAAAGACAACAATGAGAAAACACGATAGAGACTGAGAGAAGATATTCTCAGTACACACAATTGATAAATGATTTGTATCAAGAACGTGTAAAAAAATCTATAAATCAATAAGAAAAACACAAACATTTCTATAGAAAAATGGTTTAATACTTGTCAGTGAAATGGAATTACATATTACCAATAAATCTAGGGAGAGTTGTTCACGTCATTATCAGTTTTGAAATGCAAAACATAACCATAAAGAGTGATAATTTTACACCTAAATAGCAAATTAGTAAATTTGAAGATTGTAACACTACCTAGGATTGGAGAGAGTAATTACCCTTAGAACTCCTGTTATATTGACTGTGATAGTGAACTAGTACTACTGTTTTACAGATGCCGTGTCAAATTATTTTGTAAAGTTGAATTTTTTTTTAAAGGAAAAATAATTTTATTTTTTATTTTTTGGCTGTGTTGGGTCTTTGTTTCTGCGCGAGGGCTTTCTCTGGTTGTGGCGAGCGGGGGCCACTCTTCATCGTGGTGCGTGGGCCTCTCACTGTCGCGGCCTCTCTTGTTGCAGAGCACAAGCTCCAGACGTGCAGGCTCAGTAGTTGTGGCTCAAGGGCCTAGTTGCTCCGCGGCATGTGAGATCTTCCCAGACCAGGGCTCGAACCTGTGTCCCCTGCATTGGCAGGCAGATTCTCAACCACTGCACCACCAGGGAAGCCCTAAAGTTGAATTTTTGTTTACCTTATGATCCAGTTCTTTATGACCTAAAAGAAAGGTGACAATAGCAAATGTGACAGTTGCAAATACCTGAGGATGATCCAACTGCCCATCAATGAGAGAATGGATGAAAAAACTGTTATAATCACACAATAAATATGATGTTGCAGTTAAAATGGATGAGAGTAACATGTAACATCGTGGATGAATCTGCAGACAAGTTCCAAAATATTATATACAATAAATACCTTGTTCCTACATTTGAAAAGTATGTAAAACTAAAATTTATGTGTGCATATGTAAACATATGCAAATGCTTTTTAGCAATACCTATCTATATAAGTAAAAAATAAGTTGAAAGCAAGGAAAAAATGAACACAGCATTCACAATTAAGTTAGCTCAAATGTAGTGGAGGTGGAGTGAGGAGATAACTTGGTTAGATGAAAGGCATTGTTCAGGTCCTAGCTTTTGTTATGGGTGTTGATTTCACACATAATAATATGATTAACAGTGATATATAATAATATAAATATATTATAAATGAGAAACTAGATAAGAAACTAAAGTGGTTATGAGAGTGTGTCATGACATTAATGCTAAACGTTTGTTTATATTTATGGGTTACCAGAATGGCACTGACTAACGAAGCATTTGGTTACTGTGCCTATCATAAAATTAAAATATTTTGCTCATCAAAGGTCACCTTAGAAAAGGTAGAAAAGATAAATTACAAATGAAGACAATATATATGTCCCCAGTTCTCCTTTTCCCATATATTTGGGAAACCATAAGTTAAAGCAAAAGAATGATTACCCCAATTCAGGTTAGCAGTTAACTCTGGGTGTGGGGGGAGGAGGCTGCAATGAGGAAAGACACAATGGAAACTACTAACAAAATTTGGGCCTGGAGGGGTGGGATAGGGAGAGTGGGAGGGAGGGAGACGCAAGAGGGAAGACATATGGGAACATATGTATATGTATAACTGATTCACTTTGTTATAAAGCAGAAACTAACACACCACTGTAAAGCAATTATACCCCAATAAAGATGTTTAAAAAAAAAAAAATTTGGTGTATTAAGCTTAGAGATGGTTATATGGCTGCTCTTAATTATTACAACCTTGTTATCACAATAATTTGCATGTGTATTGTGTTAATACATATACTACCTGGCATTATCAATTTCCACTAAAATACCTTCTAGTTGGGTGAAGTGTATCCTTCAAACTGATGTTAGAGTTAAATAATTTATTACATATAGATAAATCAGAACAGTGTCTAGTGATAAGTCCTTATTTTAGTAAGTCCTCAATAAAGGTCAGCTGTTCTCATTATTAAAACTGCTGTAAAAGCCATTTGCAGACTTATCTCATTTAGTCAGCAGAACAGTCTTCTGGAATCAATATGTCTGATAACATTTTATAGATAAAGGGTTTTATGTTTCCCAATGAAATGCCTTTGTCTTGGTCATATTTCTAATGTGAAATAGAATCAGAAGTCAGATTATTAGATTCTAAATAATAATCAGTTTACTGTAAAATACCTAAAAAAACTCAGTGTTAAAAAATTGGCAGGCAGTATGCCATCACCAAAATGCAACATGGCCTGGGATTCAGCTCCATTCTGCTGCTGACTAGCCTGTGACCATGGCCACTTAACCTCTGTGTAACTCAGAAAGTGACCTGGGCTGAATAAGGTTATATCTTAAGCACATTTTTAGCTCTAAGATTGTGTCACATATTTGATTTTTTTCCCATATTACCACTGATATTTTTGTAAGGCTTGACAAGAGTAGGTGGAAAGGAGGATACATCTATGTTAATTTTCCAAGATAAATGTGGCTGCCTGTTAGTCTACTTTTTAATCCTTTATTTGCATCACTCTTGCTTTGTTTTCTTGTCTCTTTCTGTGTATGTCAACATAAAATGATTTTTTCTCAGAATTTTTTATTAGGAAAAATAAAACCCATGTCTTTGGTATAGCACTGGAGCTTTCTAAAACTGTGCACCAACCACAGCCGTAGTCTTTTGTAGAGAATATAACACACTTTCGACCAGCTCTATATCCCAGTGGTTCAGAAGTGATATTAGGTTTTACATCTTCAAATCATTGAAAATATTTTACTAATTTTCAATTCATGAAATTTAATCTGGAGAAAGACAGAAAAAGAATAGAAGGTGCTCACATTTCTATTACTTGAAAAGTACTTAGATTGCCTGGCGTATAGGAAGGAAGAAATAAAAATCAGTTATTATCATTGCTAATACTAAGTAAGTGGAATTAGGCTTAAGAAGTGACACAGTTTAGGCTGTCAGTCAGTTACCTGGTAGGATAAATACAATTTTTGGTACAGTTTGGAGGTAGTTTTCTTGTAATATGTAGTAGACAGGCACTGGGCTCCTGGAAATGAGACAGAAGGTAGAAAACTAGTTGCTGAGGGCACTGAAAACATACTTCACTGATCTGCATTTGCTTAGGAATGGTCTTTGAAAAAAGGAAACATAATTACGTAAAAATGTTAAAGCAAATTCCATATTGATAAACAAGTATTAAAGCAATGAGCTCCCACTTTGGAAATAATAATTATTTATATAAATACTATTTTAATGTACTTCGCATACCTTAGTCCAAAAATTATACTGTAGATGGAATAACCAGGAGAATTCAAATACAAAAGGCATTGTTACTGGAAGTGTTAGATGTTATTTTTAAGAAATGACTACAAGAAATTGTGTGGATAATGAGAAAATAAACATTGGGATTTATGGAGAACTCAACATCCATGCAAATAACATCATTCTCTATCTACTATGAGTAAGGACTCTGATTGATATTGGACTTCATGGTCTCCAAGATAAAAGTAAAAATGTCAAATTAATTTTATAGGAAAAAAGATTTTTAGAACCACAGAAAAAGTCATGTAGGTGTTGCTTCTTCTGCTACTAAAACATTTGAATAGCAATCATTTGATGTTAGAGTATCAAAGATTGTAAAAGACAGCAACTACCTCTAAAGGAAGCAATATCCATGTTTTCTGAACTTTACAAAGATTGCCTCTAAAGAACTATCCTATTCTTTATCAACGGGGGATATGTTCCAAGACTCCCAGTGGATGCTTGGAGAGTACCAAACCATATCTATACTATGTTTCTTCCTATACGAACATACCTATGATAAAGTTTAATTTGTAAATTAGGCACAGTAAGAGATTAACAACAATAACTAGTAATAAAATAGAACAGTTATGACATAAAAGTTATGCGAATGCAGTCCATATCTTTCTCAAAATATCTTGTACAAATGCAGTGCCTTTCCATCTTAACTAAGCACTTACCATGCACTGTGGCCGTAAGTTTTGCAGTTTGAGGTGACAGCAAACCTAGCATGAATTTCTTTTCATTCTTCACAATTTCAAAGATAGAAAATTCATTCTTACCATACATTTTAGCAATCTCACTATAATGATTTTTTTCTTTCCTTATTAAGTGGAGAACTTTCAACTTTTCACTTACAGGAAGCATTTTGCAGCTTCTTTTTGGCATATCTGAATAGCCAGCATCCCTGCTCTTGTGCTTTGGGGACATTTAGTAAAATAAGGGTTACTTGAACACAAGCACTGTGATACCTCAACAGACTATCTGGTAACCCAGCTGCTACTAACTGACTAACGGGTGGGATGTGCTAGACAAAGGGATGATTCATGTCCCAGGTGGAATGGAGCAGAATGGCGTAAGATTTCATCTCACTACTCAGAATGGCGTGGAATTTAAAACTTATGAATTATTTATTTCTGGAATTTTCCATTTAATATTTTCTGACCACATTTGACCATGGGTAACTGAAACCTTGGAAAGCAAAACTGTGGATAAGGGAGGACTATTGTATACTTTCTGAATATTTCTTTCAGTAGTATAAGTTGATGAACTGTGTTAAGAAGCTCATCAGTTGCCAATCATCTTTAAGAGAATATTAACTTTATCAGGCCAGATACATAGGATATACATTTAACATTCTGCCCCAAATAATTTGAGACAGTAGTATATACACATTGGTTACAATGAAAAATAATAAAATAATGGTTCCCTGTTTTTTCTCTGTTCCTTCACCCATTCTTCCCTTTATGAAAATAAGCATATTAAATAAATTACTCTAGACAATATTAATTGAATGGCAGCCAGGCATTTTCTTAGGAAGCATTTAGAGGATGGAAGTACTTAGAAAATTGAGGATTATAAAAGTACAATATTTCAAACGTATCATTTTCTAACATATTTTAATTTTTTAAATTTATTTATTTTTGGCTGCGTTGGGTCTTAGTTGCTGTGCGTGAGCTTTCTCTAGTTACGGTGAGTGGGGGCTACTCTTTGTTGCGGTGCGCGGGCTTCTCATTGAGGTGGCTTCTCTTGTTGTGGAGCATGGGCTCTAGGTGCACGGGCTTCAGTAGTTGTGGCTCACAGGCTCGGTAGTTGTGGCTCATGGGCTCTAGGGCACAGGCTTAGTAGTTGTGGCGCACGGGCTTAGGTGCTCCATGGCATGTGGCATCTTCCCGGAACAGGGCTCAAACCCGTGTCCCCTGCATTGGCAGGCGGATTCTTATCCTCTGTGCCACCAGGGAAGTCCTTTATTTTAATTTTTAAATTTATTTTACTTTTGAAAGAAGAACGAGGAAAAATTGCAAGGCAAAAAAACCTTACAGAAAAAAAGCACAACGGTTTGAATTGGTTCTTTCCAAGAAACTAATGAATCAGTTCAATAATGAGTCAACATAAGGTTCTAAAAAGTCTATATTTTAACTCGTTAATTGGTTGCATACTAATTTGAAAAAATATCATTAGGAAATTGGAGGATTCTGGGAAAATTACATACTAGGTACAATAATGTGTTTTTTTTTCCCAAAAGTTGACCTTGTATGTATGTGTGTGTGAGCCCATGTGCACATGTATGTGAATTGGAGGTAAGAGAGGGAGATGATTAATCCCCAAAGTTATGATGGGGCTCTCTAATCTGTTTCCAATGTGCCATGATGATGTGGATAGGTATGGATATAAGAATAAGAGGACCTAGTGTTTGGCGAGGAAAGTTGCCTACCCAAGTAAGCCAAGAGCAAATAAGCACCTTGATATGCTGGCTAACAGAGGGTACCCAAATAATTTACATATTGTATCTTCCTAGCCATCTGTTCATTTATCCATCTATTTAATTTGTGCTCACTTATTTTACATGTATTTATTATCTACTATTTGTTGGAACTAACTTGGTATTGGGGATACAGTGGCAACAAAACAGACATGGTCCTTACCCTCATGGAATTATCAGTCTGATTGGGATTGGGGTGGTAGATCTGTGATGGGTAGGAAATAAATACAAAAACATAAAATCCTCTTTTAGAAAAACATACAGAAAGTGGAGACTGAACAAGCATAATCTTGCCAGAGGAGGTCGAGAAAATCTTCCTGAAGGCAGTGACATTTGAACTAAGACTAGAAAGATGAGTAGGAGTTAATTAGCTCAGTAGACAAAGACTTGGAAAGGGCAAAAGTCCCTGAGGCAGAAGGGAGTCTGGATCATTTAAGGAAGTGAAAGTTGGACAATTTGACTGGAATAAAGAGAAAGAAGAAGAATTGTACATCATGAAGTCAGAGGGCTGGACGGTGACCAGATTTTGTCCTTAAAACTAAGGGAAGTTATTGATTGAAATACTTAATCAGAAGAGTGCATGGTTAGATTTGTAGTATGTAAAAGGCTTCTATGACTTCAGCCTGGAAAATGGTCTAGTGGTTCCCAAGAGTAGCTGTGCAGAGACTATTAATACCATAGCCAGAAAAAGTTGATAGTACCTAGGACTAGAGATGGTGAAAAGAGGATAGATTTGTGAGATATTCGGGGGAAAAAATATCGGGTGCTAGAATGTAATAGTAAAATTTGAAGAGCCTTCAGTTATTTGCCATGGGGTATTTTATGTTGGGTATATTGAATTTGAAGAGCATTTGAATTGTGTGAGTAGAGATTCAAAATAGTATTTGGGTGTGTGTAACTGGAAATGGAGCAATATGTATTGAGCAAGAGGTGTAGATTTAGGAGTGAACATCATATATGTGATATCTGAAACTAAGTGGAAGTGTTATCAGAATCATGTAGAAATTTGAAGGAAAAGAAAATTACAATATTATTTTGGGAATAAGAAGGAGAATGCCTAAAAACAACCAGAAGGAAGAAGCAGAAAGGTAGGAGGAATTGGCAGAAAAGAAGAGTAGTACATTTTTTAAAAAGCTGCAATGATATGAAAAGCTGCTGAGATAAAGTCTAAAAATGTTCATTATTAAGAACATGGAGGGTCATGGAAGTTAATGGAGTCTTTGACAAGAACAATTTTAGTGGCTGCTTGGTAGGAATGGAAGTAGGATTGCCTTGGGTTCAGAAGCGCAACGTGAGGAATTGGAGAGAGTTAGTGAAGGTAGTGTTGGAGTGGGAAAGAGGAGTGGAAGATAAGAAAAGCTCCCCAGCCCCTGTGTACCCCATCAGGATGGAAAATAGTTGAGTATGTTGGAATGCTGATGGAGAAGGAGCCATTTGAAATGGAAATATTGAATATAGGAAATAGAAAAATATAGAAAAAATAGAAAATGTTGAACATGGAAAAGTAGTAGGAGTCATTGGGATCACCTTAATCCAATCAGGCATTTAACTCAAAACTTGTGGTATGGTTTTTTCTACCTCTGCTTTGCCCCGTATTGTAAGATGTAAATTTCCAGGGACGCCAAATGTTTTATAAGACTCTTTCTATTTAGTATAATCTCATTTTCATCTCTAAATCAGCTTGAGGCTACTGATAACTCTGCTCTGCTTTTTTGGTGGCTTTCTGCTTAGTTTTTAGCACCTTGCTCTTTTCCTGGTTAAAATTTCAGCAAATATATCAAGGAAGGAACCCCTTGAGTTTGACATTACTTCCCTACACCTCCCTTCTCAAGATTTTGGCTTATTGAATCATGGATGACTGGCCAGCGGCAAAGTTTATCTCACCTTGCCCTTGTGAGGTTGGCAAAAGTTTGCCTTGCTCTGCTGATTCTTTGCTGCATTCCTGACGATTTTATCAGCCTCTAGTTCTTCGCTATTATTAGCAAATACCCTGCATAGAAAAACAACTTACATGATACTAGCTCACATTTCTGGGATTCCCTTTCCTTCAAGATCTTGTCCTCTCAAATACTAGTTTCTTCAACAACTCTGCAATGGATTCCACCTGATTTTGTATTTTATCCAACTCCTCTGGTTGTTCCCAGTGGGAGCACGGCTTTGCAGCAAGCTACTCCATCATATTCTAAAGCGGCAGAGTTGTGCTTCATCTAACTCTAAATACCATGATTGATTCAATAAAAATCTCAAAAGTTATGCTCAAGATGTTATCTTGTTTTATACAGTTAAATCATTATAGTGGCAATTCATTCAGGGTTCTGATTTTGCATAGAAACCTTTAAAATGGTATGCTGTTAGCATCCAATACCCAGTGTAAAAACAAAGTTCTTTTAATTAAAACCTGCTTTTCCATTAGGGACAGTGCACAGTCTTCAAAAAACTGGTAAGCAAAACCAACAATTTGGATTTGAGTCACAATCCACAAGCCATGGATTTTAGAATGTCCTCTGAAGAGGAAAGGCATGTTTTCTCATTCCAATCATTTCGGGAACAGAGAGGTGCCTGATGAAGCTTTGAGAACTAACAATGCTCCCCTTAATCTTGATTTTTTTAACAGGGAATCATTTATATTGCAAAATTTATAGAATTAAACAATGAAAATAATTTTTACATGCTTCTGTTTATTCTATAAGAATTTCCCTGTAATAGGAGACAAACAGCATCATTCCTCAAGTATAAAGTTTAAATTATAATTCACTTGATGAAAGAGACGAACTCTATATGTAGTATGTTGTCCAGTTATAGCCCTATTAAATTCTCCTTCCATTGTCCTTTGCTTTGTTTTATTAGTGATTGGACATAGCCCAGCGCTGTTGCACTGTTTATATGAACTACATATTGATTCAGGGCCTTCTTTTCTAAAATCCTGTATTTGCATTCCAAGTTTCCACAAGAAATCAAGAATAAAATTATATTGTCATTGGGAGATAACTACAATATCCTTGGAACTTATTTTTAGGATATCAGACAGAATATCATTTTTTATCTGCTAAATAACCTGAAAAGATCTTTCTTTAACAAGTCAGGTTGGTTATATCTCTCACAAAGTTTGAATAATTTGGCTTTTACCTTCTTGTTCTCTACTGCTTTAGTGATTAAGGAAGGTAAATTGAGTATAGGAGTGATAATATATGTCTATTTTGAATATTGAACTGTAGCTTTCAAAGAATCTAAACAGCAGCTTTGGGCCTTTGTGTTGATGTGTCTGTAAGTCAGTGTGAGGAGTTAGGCAAGGTGACATCTCAATCAGAAGGACTTGAGAGTACCAAGAGTCTGATACTGACTAGCTATATCCTTGGGCAAGTTGCTTAATTACTCAGCTCTATAAATGGAGAAGAATAGAACAATAACAATACTGTCCTCAAAGATATTCCCTCAAATGCAAATCAAAGAGTGTGTGAAAGCACTTTATAACCACATAATACTAGGTAAATGTTAGATTGGACAACAGTTAATAACTAATAATCGAAAACATCAAGGGTAGTCAAAAGGTACAAACTTCTAGCTATAAAATAAATAAGTCAAGGGGATATAACATACATTATGGTGACTGTAGTAATAATACTCTATTGTATATTTGGAAATTGCCAAGAGAGTTAGATATTAAAAGTTCTCAACACAAGAAAACAGATTTGTAACTGTGCGTGATTATGGATGTTAACTAGATGTTGTGGTGATCATTTCACAATATGTACATGTATTGAATCATTATGAAACTAATATAATGTTATTTGCCAATTATATCTCAAACAAACAAACGAAAGCTGAAATCTATACTTAAGGATCATGGTAAATCCTAAACCACAATCTAACACTTCATTGAGAAAACAATGAGGTTTGGTTTTAAGAAAATACTATTTTTTTTAACACCAGAGTGGTATATAAAACATTGAGGATTTTGTTCTTATCATCATGATTTTCAAATACAAAATTAGGTGTGTCATACCGTGTAAGTGCTTCGAATATTTTCATGTGCAAATGACTGATCATCCAATTTTGTTTAACATGAATGAAAACTTTTGGCTTCCAAATAATTGCTAATTCTATAGAGATGGCCACATGGATAATCTGAAGAAAGATATTAGCGTTGTATCGTGTTTTCATTTTGGTTAAATCCTCATTCCAACCTGATTTAACATTGATAAAGCAATTACTCTGCTTTTATAAAGCAATTATAAAGTCCTGGCCTAGGCTTGGTTCATAGTTTGTTCCTCCTTGGTCTTCATTTTCTAAACAATCACATTATAAAATATTTGATAGATATTGTGGGGCATCACATTTTTTCCAAAACACATCTATTGGGATACTGTATAAATATAGTGTAAGAAAAGTATGACTCCCTGCAAATAGTTGTCTAAATACTTCTAATAGTCCATATCTATTTTGTTGAAAGTATAATTTTAAGGATGTATAAAAGACAGTAAAAAGAAAGCTCAATTGAGAAATCATATGCTTTGGGGAAAACGGAATAATAAAATAGTGATATGTAGCAAAAAAGCACAAAATTTGATTGTGTAGATGCTTCCTACCTATAGAATGAAAGGGTTTCTATTCATTTTAAGATAAAACGGGTAATAATTTAGGAACAAGAATGAAGAAGTTGACCTCCTGTTAATAAGGCACTAACTTGAGAACAGTTTGTTTACTTCCCTGAAAAAACTGAGTCATGCGTACGTAGTCTGAGGTGGTTGCTGGGATCTGAATCCCAACCCCATGGCCTCAGAAAACATTGTGCAAAGGAGGGCCATGTACCCCAGCAGGCGGAGACAGGGGAAGTGGGTTTTGCTTTCCTTTACTACTTGTCTTGTGAAAACCCAGTTGGGATTTTTCCCCCTTTCCTCCTTTCTTTTTTCTGTGTCCAGTTCTAGTGGTGGGTGGATGGTGGAAGTAACCAAAAGCAGGCAGGAGAAATCTGTAGAATACATGTTAATGTTGTGTGCACACAACCAGTACAGTACAGATTACCAGGATTTAACAGACACATGGTAACTGGAAGAGCTTTCCCTTAGCTGTCAACCCAACAAAAACACAACAATGGCCCGTTCTTTCTGAGTATCGGTCTGTGATTGTCCTTCAGTGTCTACAGGTTTTCCTTTCATCTCCTGTGCTTTTGAATGCCTTGGCACAAAGATTTCCCAATCTCCTACTATTGTCTCCGGGGTAACACAGCCAATGTGACAGGCGAAGTCTCATGCTTTAACGTTCTGCTTCAATTTTTTTTTTTCTTGTCGTCCTGCTTCCACATTCTGTGGGCTTATGCTCTGGCACAGATCCAGCCTGGGACTGAGCATCAATATTAAAAGATTGGATTTGTCTAAGGAAGTTGTTAATCCTATTGTGCTAGTTGAAATATTTATGAAAAAATACTGCAAAACACTTGGAAAAAGCCCTCAGTATTTTGTCACGAAAGAATACTATAACTTAAAAAAAGTCATACAATAAAAATGTATGGTGCACATATTGATATGAGCCCAAATCAAAGGTTATTTATTATGTAGTATACAAAGTAATAATGTTTTTAGGAGAAAAAGGCCAGAGTAAAAGGCACAGCCCCTGTTTTTATGGAAATAGAGTGTAATTACAGACACAAGTAAATAACTAGTTACATAGAGATTGAGCATACTATTTTTGTTATGATAGAGTAATAATCATACAGAGGATAAAGAAATTATCTTGATTGGCAACATAAGAGAAAACTTTATGGAAGAGGTAACATTGAGTAGAGATTTACAGAATTTCAGCATATCAAGTTGAGATTAGTAGGGTAGGTTGTCCAACATAAAAGAAAAAATGTGAAAAAAATTAAGAAACCAAATGATCAGAGAATTGGAAATTATCATGTGTTTCATTTTTTCATGAAGAAATAGTTACTGAACATTTGCAAACAGTGTTTAATAAAATAGGATGAGCCTTACTGCTTAGTGTTGAATACAAACTTTAAATAAATGAATAATTATAATTGTGATGAATGTTATGAAAACCATAGCCACTATGTTTTCATAGTTCCTTACTTGGTCAACTCAGGGTGGAGGAGCAGAGAAATCCGTCTGATAGAGATTTTTAATTAAGTTAGATATAAAAATTGTTTATATTTTGCCATACTAATTGCATCCTTTTTGCTAAGTTTTGTGGGGGTTTTTTGTTTTGGGTTTTTTTTTTTTTGGCCACACCCCTCAGCATGCAGAACTTCCCCGACCAGGGATCAAACCCGTGTCCCCTGCATTGGAAGCATGGAGTCTTAACCACTGGACCACCAAGGAAGTCTCTTTTTGCTAAATTTTGAAAGTAAATTATAGACATTGGCATTTCACACCTAAACATTTTAGTAGGAATCTCTAAAGTATAAGAACATTTTCTACGTAATCTTAAAATCATCATTAAAGCTAAGAAGGTACCAATATTTCCCTAATATCATATACTTTCCAGCCATATTTAATCTTCTCAAATTGCTCCCTTAAAAAATGTTATTCTTTTAATAACCAGACTGTAGTCAAGGCCACGCATTGCATTTCTCTCTCTTAATCTATAACATTGCCACTGCCCAACCCAAATGTGTGTGTGTGTGCGCACACACATGGAACATTGGCAATATTCTACCTTCTGGATTTGTCTCAATCATTTCTTTTTGGTGTGTTTTAGGTTGTTTTTCTATACCCTGTATGTTCTGTAAACTTAAGATTAAATCTAGGGACTGGATAAGATTCACTCCATAGATGATGTTGTGTACTTCCTTTTGCATCATTTCAAAAGGCATATAATGCATGGTGTAGGTTTTCTCATTATCAGTTATTTTAAATTTGATCTCTGGGTTAATGTAAAACCAGCAAGCTCTCTCCATTGTGAGGTTATATTTTACTCCCCAAACCAGCAATTAAGCTGAGACAATACCTCAGCTCCTTGCAAATTCCAGTTATCCATTGATCTTTGACCTAATAGTTTTAGTGTCTAATGATTATGCTTGGTTACCAGTTCTACCACTACAGTTGCAAAATTGTGGTTTTCTAATTCTACCATTCAATATATTTTTATTAGCTTATAATTTTTAAAGAAGTTCTTTGCAATATCACTATTTGGGCATATTTGGTAACCTTGAAACACAATTGTTACTAAAAAGGTACCACAAAGGCTATTTCTTTTCCTGTAATTACCAATGCTTCAAACAAGTAAATAGTTTACTAATTCATTTGATGAAACATTTTTAAGCTAGGAACAACAACAAAAAAAAGAACAAGATGTGGAAAAGAATTTTTTAGACAAACAGGACAGCATTTCAGAGTGTATGCTTTAAAAAAAAAGATGTAGTTCATTAAAGGAAACAAAAGAATGGAGTGAGGTTTGGATGGGGAGAGTGAAATAATGCTAGAAGAAATGAGGCCATAATTGTGGGCCTTGTAACTGATGGTAAGGATTTTGGTCTTCATTTCTATGTAATTACAAAATCACTTAAAGGTTTTAAGCAACAGAACCAAATGTTCAGATACACATATTTTTACAGAGTTCCATTTTTTTCTTTCTTTACATCTATTTTTTAAATTGAGGCATTTCATACATAGGATAAAGTGCACAAATCCTGAATGTACAGCATCATGAATTTTCTGATATCAGTACGTTCATGGAACTACCCAGATCTACATATAGAATATTTCCAACCTCCCAGGATGTTCCCTGATGCACTTTCCGAGTCAGTACCCTGTGGTTCCATCCTCAAGATGAATCACAATGACCCCTGTGTCGTGGTATCCATATCCTTGTATAGTCCCCTTGCACAATAAATAAGGCTGGGTTTTCTTGTCTTCTTGTTTTGTTTTGTTATAACAGATAAGATGATGTATGTTGCTGATAGAGGTTGCATTGAATATGTAGATCTCACATTTTAATAATATTAATTATTCCAACCCAAGAACACAGAATACCTTTTCATTTATCTGTGTCGTCTTCAGTTTATTTCATCAATGTCTTATAGTTTTAAGTGTATAAGTCTTTCACTTCCTTGGTTAAATTTATTCCTAGAGTTTATTATTTTAGATGATATTGTAAATGGAATTGTTACCTTAATTTCCCTTTTAGATGGTTCATTGTTAGTGTACAGAAATGTAATGTATGTTGATTTTGGATCCTGCAACTGCACTGAACTCATTTATTAGTTCTCACAGTTTTGGATGGAGTTTTTAGGGTTTTCTTATAAGATCATGTAATCTTCAAACAGAGATAATTTTACTTCTTTTTTTCCAATTTGGATGCCTTTTATTTATTTTTCTTGCCTAATGCTGTGGCTAGGACTTCCAGCACTGTGTAAAATAAAAGTAGTGACAGTGGGGCATCCTTGATCTTAGAGGAAAATCTTTCATCTTTTCACTATTGAATGTGATGTTTGTTGTGGGCCTGTCATAGATGACCTTTTAATTAATTAATTTATTTATTAACATCTTTATTGGAGTATAATTGCTCTACAATGATGTGTTAGTTTCTGCTTTATAACAAAGCGAATCAGCCATACATATACATATATCACCACATATCTCCTCCCTCTTGCGTCTCCCTCCCACCCTCCCTATCCCACCCCTCTAGGTGGTCACAGAGCACCAAGCTGATCTCCCTCTGCTATGCGGCTGCTTCCCACTAGCTATCTATTTTACATTTGGTAGTGTATATGTCAGTGTTACTCTCTCACTTCATCCCAGCTTACCCTCCCCCTTCCCTTTGTCCTCAAATCCATTCTCTACGTCTGTGTCTTTATTTCTGTCCTGCCCCTAGGTTCATCAGAACCGTTTTTGTTTTTTTTTTTAGATTCCATATATATGTATTAGCATATGGTATTTGTTTTTCTCTTTCTGACTTACTTCACTCTGTATGACAGACTCTAGGTCCATCCACCTCACTACAAATAACTCAATTTCTTTTCTTTTTATGGCTGAGTAATATTCCATTGTATATATGGGCCACATCTTCTTTATCCATTCATCTGTCAATGGACACTTAGGCTGCTTCCATGTCCCAGCTACTGTAAATAGTGCTGCAGTGAACATTGTGGTGCATGACTCATTTTGAATTTTGGTTTTCTCAGGGTCTATGGCCAGTAGTGGGATTGCTGGGTCATATGGTAGTTCTATTTTTCGTTTTTTAAGGAACCTCCATACTGTTCTCCATACTGGCTGTATCAGTTTACATTCCCACCAACAGTGCAAGAGGTTTCACTTTTCTCCACTCCCTCTCCAGCATTTATTGTTTGTAGATTTTTTGATGATGGCCATTCTGACCGGTGTGAGGTGATACCTCATTGTAATTTTGATTTGCATTTCTCTAATGATTAGTGATGTTGAGCATCCTTTCATGTGTTTGTTGGAGATTTGTAGATCTTCTTTGGAGAAATGTCCATATATGACCTTTATTTTGTTCAAATCCATTCCCTATATTCCCACTTTGTTGAGAGTTCTCATCATGAAAAGATGTTGAATTTTGTTAACTGCTTTGTCTGCATCTATTAAAATTATCATAATATTTTATTTTTATTTTTTTATTTTTATTTTTTGCTGTATGCGGGCCTCTCACTGTTGTGGCCTCTCCCGTTGCGGAACACAGGCTCCGGATGCACAGGCTCAGCGGCCATGGCTCACGGGCCCAGCTGCTCTGCAGCATGTGGGATCTTCCCGGACCAGGGCACGAACCCGCATCCCCCACATTGGCAGGCGGACTCTCAACCACTGCGCCACCAGGGAAGCCCTATCATAGTATTTAAAAAATTTATTCTGTTAATGTGATGTATCACATTTATTAATTTGAAATATCCTGACATCCCAGGGATAAATCCCACTTGATCATGGTGTATGATCCTTTTAATGTGCTATTGAATTTTGTTTGCTAGTAGTTTGTTGAAGATTTTTGCATCTGTGTTTGTTAAGGGATATTTGCCTATAGTTTTCTTTTCTTGTAGTGTCCTTATCTGGCTTTATT
The DNA here is from genome assembly GCF_059928025.1 of Delphinapterus leucas. Lineage (NCBI taxonomy): Eukaryota > Metazoa > Chordata > Mammalia > Artiodactyla > Monodontidae > Delphinapterus > Delphinapterus leucas. The sequence goes on from NC_143144.1 coordinate 12,331,739, forward strand.
CTGTATCAGGGTAATGCTGGCCTTCTAAAATGAGTTTGGAAGTGTTCGTTCCTCTTCAGTTTTTTTGAAAAAGCTTGAGAGAAATTGGTATTAATTTTTCTTTAAATGTTTGGTAGAATTCACTAGTGAAGCCATCTGGTCCCTTAGCTTTTTTCAGTGGAAGGTTTCTGATTATTGATTCAATCTCTTTCTCATTATTTATCTGTTCAATTTTTCTATGACTTCATGACTCAGTCTTGATAAATTGTATGTTTCTACAAATTTGTCTGTTTCTTCTAAACTATCTAATTTGTGTGCATATAATTGTTCATAGTAGTCTCTTATCCTTTTTATTTCTGTGGTATCAGTTTTAATATTCCTCTTTCCTATCATTTTATTAATTTGAATCATCTCTCTTTTTGTCTTAGTCTAGCTAAAGGTTTATCAGTTTAGTTTCTCTTTTTAAAAAAATAACTCTTAGTTTAGCCTATCTTTTCTATTGTTTTTCTAGTCTATTTCACTTATCTCTGCTCTAATTTTTATTATTAAATTAACTTCAGTTAACTTTGGGATTAATTAGCTCTTCTTTTTCTAGTTCCTTAAAGTGTAAGCTTAGGTTGTTTGAGATCTCTTTTTCTTTTTTTCCTTAGTGTAGGCTTTTATCCCTCTAAACTTCCCCATAAGAACTGCTTTTTCAGCATCCCAAAAGTTTTAGAAGGTTGCGTTTTCATTTTCATTTATCTCAAGATATTTTCAAATTTCCCTTTTGATTTCTTCTTTGACCCATTGATTATTTAGAAGTTTGTTGTTAAATTTCCATGTATTTGTGAATTTTCTAGCTTTCCTCTTGTTAATTGGTTTCCAGTTTTATACCATTGTGATCAAAAATGACACTTGATATGATTTCAGTCTTACATTTGTTAAGACTATTCTTGTTACTTAACATATGATCTATCCTGGAGAATGTTCCATGTGCTCCTGAGACGATTGTACATTCTACTGCTGTTGGATGGAATGTTCTACATATGTCTGTTACGTCCATTTTGTCTAAAGTATAGTTCAAGTCCATTATTTCCTTATTGATTTTCTGTCTGGCTAATCTATCCTTTGTTGAAAGCAGTGTATCAACCTCAGCTACTTTGATTGCTTCTTTCTACCTTCAGATCTGTTAAAAATTGTTTAATATATTGCAGCGCTCTGATACGGGATGCATATATATTTACAATTGTTATATCCTCTTGATAAAATTACTCCATCATTATATAATAACATTATTTGTGTCTTGTTATAGCTTCAACTTAAAGTCTATTTTGTCTGATATAAGTAGAGCTACCCCTCCTCTCTTTTGGTCTCCAACTGCACAGAATATCTTTTTCTGTCTCTCCTGTGAGTGTTGTTAAAGCTTAAGTGAGTCCTTGTAGGCAGCATATATTTGGGTCTTGTTTTTATCCATTCAGCCACTCTATGTCTTTTAATTAGAGATTTTTAAACCATTTACCCTTAGAGTATTTACTGATAGCTAAGGACTTACTATGGCCACTTTGTTCATTGCTTTATGATTATTTTGTGGTTGCCTTCTTACTCTCTTGCTAGCTTTTGATAATTTTTTATAATGGTATTCTTTGATTTTTTTTTCTCTTTATCACTTGTGTATCTATTGTAGGTTTTTGCTTTGTGATTCCCATCAGCCTTTCATAATACATCTTATAGTGGTCTATTTTAAGCTGATAAGAACTTAATTTCTACCTACTTACTTGTCCTCCCCCCACATTTTACATTGTTGATGTAACAATCTACATATTTTTATATTGTGTATCCATTAACAAAATATTGAAGCTATATAGTTATTTTTATAACTTTTGTCTTTTAACCTAACTAGAGTTCAAAGTGATTTATGCACCAGCATTTCAGTACTAGAGTATTTTGAATTTTACTATATATTCACCTTTACCAGAGAATTCTATTTTGAATTCTTTGTCAGGTAACTCATTGATCTTCATTTCTTTGGGGTCAGTTACTGGAAAATCATTGTTCCTTTGATGGTGTCATGTATGATTGCTTTTTCACATTTCTGATGGCTTTGCATTGATGTCTGAGCATTTGAGGGAGCAGTCATTTCTTCCAGCCTTTTTGGAGAAAGACTTTCATCTGTGGTTGGCTGTGAGGGCACTGGCTGGGTGGGGTGTAGTGTCTCCGGTTCCTGGAAGGGCAAGGTGGCAGTAGTCTCCACGCAGCTCTGCCAGCTGAAAGCCGCATCCACAGAGACTGTGGGGGGTCTTCTGTGGTCAAGGGTACAATAGTCCCATGAGTGGCAGGGTACTCAGAGGCAACGGCTGCTAGACTTCTGTTTTTCCCCTTTGTGCCTATGGGAAGAAGTTTTAGCTGAGGGGATTCCTCTTGGTGCCAGTTATGGGGTGCTGATGCTCAGAGCAGCAGCTGATCTGGGGTCCTGGGATCAGGTACAATTAGAACTACTGTAGCACCTGGGTTCTGGGTATGCTTGTTGTGATGGTGGTGCAGGTATCTGAGATGTGGGCATGTGCAGATCTCTTGTGGAACCTTGGTCTGGGTCTCTGGGGATTGCCACAATGACTCAGGCTGAGGGTGAGGGGGGAACAGTGGAATGGTCCCTGGGTTGAGAGGGTGTAGTGGTGGCTTCGGCTCAGAAGGCAGGGTGCAGCAGTAGCCTGCCTTGGGGATGGTGAGTACAAGTGTCAACTCTGGCCCCTGGGGGCGGTCACAGAACAGCAGTAGCTCAAGTTTGGCAAGTCAGAGCCCCAGCTTGGAGCCCAGCAGGTGGGATGCAGAGCAGCAACAGTGGAGCCCTCGTAATAGTGGGTAGAACCATGACATACAACCTTGGGGATGGGGCAGAGCTGCAGCAGAGCAGCCTGGTGATGGCAGGTCAAAGCCCCAACTTAGGACCAGGGAATGGGTTGTAAAGCAGCTGCAGCTTGGCCTCAGTAACGGCAGGTCAATGACGTAACTTGGGGCCTGGGGAAACGGGGGTGGGGTGCAAAGCAGCAACAGCTTTGGTCCTGTAGATGGTGAGGTGCTTTGGTGACATGATCTAGGAGAGCCAGGCACAGCAGTCAGTGTGATCTCACCGCAGAGACAGCCCCAGCCCCAGAAAGGAGACACAAGGGCAGGGCCTTTAGGCAGCTCCATCATCTGGGTTCAATATTGGTGAAGAATTGGGAGATCCTGAGCAGCAAAGTCTGCATAAGTCATTGGTAGTAAGGATTGGTGAAGTTCTCCTGCTCTCCTTTTCCCGGCATGAACAACCCCCAAGGGAGGGTGTCTCTATTGGCCCCAAGCTCCTCTACACTGGGGGATGGGGTGGTGCAGGTGAAATGCTTCCTACACTTTTCTCTGTAGCCATCCCTGGATTTTGAGCTTCATAGTTTTTTGCTACTTCTTTGCTGTAGTCCAGAGCTTTCCCAGAGATATTTTCTTCAGTTCGTGGTTATTTATTTACTACTTTTGTTGTTTTTGTGGGGAGAACAAGTGTTGAGACCTCCTAGCCCTCTCTTTGCTGACATCACCCTCGTGCAAATTTACTTTTGTTCTGAAGTCTTTCGCTCAGCGTAATGTTTTTGAGATAGATTCATGTTCTTGGGTATGAGTAATTTGTTCCTTTTTACTGTTAAATACATTTCATTATGGAGATATACCATATTTTAAAAAAATTCATTCTACCACTGAAGGGTATTTGTTTTAATTTTTTCAATTTGGGGATATTATGAATCAAACTCTTTTTTCTATTACACATATTGTATATTCCTTTTCATGGAGTTATGCACTTCATTTGTCTTACGAATATGCATAAAAGTAGAATTGGTGAGTCATAGGAAGAAGTTCATTTAGTTTTTAGTAGATTCTGCCAAATAAATGTTCAAAGTTTTTCTATCATTTTACAGTCCTACCAGCAATATATGACCATTCTAAGTTGTGTCACTGCTAGATATTGTCCCTGTCTAGTTTAAGTCGTTTGTTTAGATGTGTAGTGGTGTCTTGTAGCTTTAATTTGCATTGCCATGGTGAGTATTGATGTTTCATGGTTTGTGACCACTTAGATAACTTGTGATATATCTTTTTCCCATTTTACTTTTTATTTTGATCTATAGCTTATTGATTTGAAGAATTTTTAGGACTTCTTTATATAATCAGGGTATGACTCATTTATTGTATATATGTATTGAGAGAGATTTGCATTTTCAATCTTTTAAAACTGTCTGCTATTTAGCAGAAGTGATTAAGTTTAATAAAATTCAACTTATCTATCTTGATTTTATGTCTAGTGACTTCTGTGCCCTAAACATTTAAGAAATGTTTGCTTATTCCAGGTTATGAAGATATTATCTCATGTTTTCTTCTAAAAGCTTTATAATTTAACATGTCACACTTAAAGCTACGATCCATTTCAAATTAGATTTTGTATAAATCATGGGGGGAGGTCAAGGTTCATGTTTCTCTACAGTATCCAGCTGGCTCAATATCATGTTTGGAAAGGCTATCCTATGCCCTATGAATTGCAGTGGTGTTTTTGTCATAATCATATAACTATATAGAAGTGGGTCTTTACATGCAATGAATGGATCCTATAACAGAAAACAGGCATGAGTGGAAAAACTGGTGATTCTTCAGTAAAGTCTGGAGCTTAGTTAACAGTAATGTTTCAATTTTGGCTTCTTGGTTTTGCCAAATATATCATGGTGATGTAAGATGTTAACATTAGGGAACACTGGGTGAGGGTATATGGACACTTTCTGTATTATCTTTGCAAATGTTCTCTATATTTGAAAGTATTCCAAAATAAGTAGCTTGTTTTTCAGAAGTCAAGTCAGCATGGACTCTATTTTGCTTATTTGGTGTATTTTTCTACCATTTGCATTGATAGCACAGTGCCTTAATTGCTGTGGCTATATAGCAATCCTTGTATGTCTGATGGCTTTAACCAATTCAAGGTGGTGGAAGTAAACTTAGCCAGTCCTGGGATTAAGCTGGCCTGTCAGATTCTGCTTTTTCACTTTTAGGAGTCATGAGTCTCCAAGTAAGTAGTTCCAGTTAGAGAGAGTATACATAGCTATGACACAGAGAGGTGACATGGAAAGGAAGAGAAAGAGACTCAGCTAACCCAGAATCTCTGCTGAGCCCTGCCTTCAATATTATCCCCTACGTCAGCTGACTTAGGAGTGAGCCATCTTGGAACTCCAGGTTACTGAGGCTACTGCTGGTATCATTGGGAACAGAACGCTCCAGCTGAGCCCAGTGAACATATGGAATTGTAAAAGCCACTTTTAAGCCACTGAACTTTGGGTTTGTTTATTATGCCACAAGAGCTAAACAAGATTAAAGCTCTAACAAAGGCCTAGGCAAAAGGTAAGGTAGTTTATCATTGAAGTTAAGAAGGAAGGTTCAAGTGACCAGGGAGGAGAGAAGTGTAAATGTGTAGAATAAAAGGAAAGCACATGACCTTCTATAATGCTCTGAGGGACACAGTATATGGCTCTTTCAGGAGGTGAAAGGAAGAAAAAAGAAGAATGAGTAACCACCTCTACTTCTCTACATGCTGGAATTCAGGGAGCAGACTTATTCTCCTACCTTAAACAATAAAGTATGACAAAACATAACAAAAATTGTTCTCAAATATGGGACAATAAATAGTGCAGGACTGATTATTTTTTTCCTTTTTTAAAATATTTATTTATTTATTTGGCTGCACTGGGTCTTAGTTGCGGCATGCGGGATCTAGTTCCCTGACCAGGGATGGAACACAGGCCCCCTGCATTGGGAGTGCAGAGTCTTAACCGCTGGACCACCAGGGAAGTCCCAGGACTGATTCTTAGGCAAAGGGAAACAAACATGGTGAACCCTGTGACTGTACCAGATATCTATCCAGAAGCAATTTCTGAATCATGGTGCAGGGAAGAGGAGCCGAAGCAGAGCCAATAGTCTTGCTTAGCTGAGGAAACAGATCAAAGTTCTGAAAACCGCTGCACGCAGAATTTGGAGGGCAGAGCACTGAAAATGAGGGCACCATGAGAAGAGAGCTCCATAAATCAAAATAGGGGTCCCATTGACCCTTTAGCTGCAAACCTATCCACACTTACATGGGGTAAAAACTCATGAAAAAGGTCGGAGGCCAGGAATCTTAAAAGTCCATAGTTCCTGGTTTTCAACAGGACTGGGAAATGTTTGAATTCCAGCCACTGTGGAGACCACTTTGGACAACATTGAAATTTTAATCAGTAAAGCCCCAAGACAAGTCAGTTCTTACCAGTAAGGCTAATTTAGTCCTGAATAAAGGCTGCTGTAAATCTTCCCTGCAAAAACTTAACAGTAAGCCTCCAAAAGATCAACCTGATTTGCAATTAACTTATTGCCTACCAAAACAAACTTCAAAGCTCTGAAAGAAAGAAAACAAAATCCAAACAACCAAAATTCTATAAACGAAGAAAACAAGTTCTAACACTCAAAAATATAAGAGTCAAAATATCATACATTCAATTAAAAACAGTAAGCATATATGGACATAGAAAAAAGTGATCCATTACTGCATTTAGTCAATAAAATCAGCCAGAAATAATAGAGATGATAGAATTTGTAGACTAGGATGCTAAGGTATATGTTTTAAATGTGCTCAGTATGTTTAAGGATTAAAGGAAATTAGGACAAGAGTAGAGGGAGAAAAGAAACACATGGAAAAAAAGAACTGAAGGAAATTTCTGGAGATGAAAAATGTAATATTTAAAATGAAAAATTCAGTTGATAGAATTATAAGTAGATTAGTCATTGAAGAAGAAAATATTCAGTGAAGTTGAATACACAGTAAAATAAATGAGCTAATAGTGGAGATAAAACGGACTGTAAGAAAATATAAAATTAATAAGGAAAAAAAGAAGGGCATAAAAAAGATGAAAAGAACAGAAGGGAGAAATGGAACATAATTGGAATAGGGTTGATTTACCCTAATCATGTTAAAATTTTTATTAAACAAATAATCTAACTATTCTAACAAAGCAGTGGTTTTAAATACAAAGATACCAATATTTTTTACAGAAAGTAATAATTTTAAAGTGATATCATCTAAAATAACAGTAATAAAGCAGCAGTGGCTGTGTTAATTTCAGAACAGGTAGACTTTATGACAAAGGACATTACCAAGGATGAAGAAAACATTTCAAAATTATAAAGAATTCAACTTATCCATGGGACTTCCCTGGTGGCGGAGTGGTTAAGAATCCACCTGCCAATGCAGGAGACACAGGTTCGATCCCTGGTCTGGGAAGATCCCACATGCCGTGGAGCAACTAAGCCCATGAGCCACAACTACTGAGCCCATGCACCACAACTGCTGAGCCCGGGTGCTGCAACTACTAAAGCCCACGCACCTAGAGCCCGTGCTCTGCAACAAGAGAAGCCTCCACACAGAAATGAAGAGTAGGCCCCGCTCACCACAGCTAGAGAGAAAAGAGCTTCAAAATACATGAAGTAAAACTGACAGAACTGAAAGCCAAAAATAGACAAGTCTATAATAAGAGTAAGAGTTTTCAACACTCAGAGCTTAGTAATTAATAAAACAAGTAGGTAGAAATCTCTAAGGATGGGGGAATTTATACAAAGATTATCAACCAATCTGGTCTAGTAAATTTGGTAGAGTACTCCATACAACAGCTTAAAAAATAGACATTCTGTAATGCACATAGAAATTTACCAAGATAGGCCTTATGCTCATCCATGAAACAAGTCTCAATACATTCATAAGAATAGAGGTAATTCAGAATGTGTTTTCTGACCACATTGGGATTAAACTGGCAATTAATAACAGAAAGAATGAGACACTGCCAAATATTGGTGAAATTATAATGTACATTTTAATGCAACTTATAGATAATAGAAGAAATCACAAGAAAAAGTAGAAAATATTTTCACCTAAATGGGGATGGCAACAAAACATAAGAAAACTTGTGTGGTACTAATGAAGTGAAATTTGAGGGAAATTTATGGCTTTAAACATTGTTATTAAAAAAGAGGATTTATCTAAAATTAAATAATCTAAGAGAAAGAGGAGAGAAAAAGGACAAGGAGCAGGAGGAGGAAAAGAAAAGTGAGTTAAATCCAAAGTAATTAGAAGGGAAGCAATGGTAAACATAATAAAGATTAAAATCAGAAAATGGCAAAATAAAATATGAAAAACAGTAAAAAAAACAATGAAACTAAATGCATATTATATGGAAAGGTTTAAAAAATGGGGGGAAAAGTCTAGTTATCAAGGAATAACAAAAAGACAAAGACGTAAATTCCTAATACCAGGAAGGAAAGGGCCAATTACTACAGATTTTACAGACATTAAAATGATACCGAGGGACAGTTATAAGCAACTTTATGCCAGGTTATTGAATATCTTAGCTGGAATAGACAAACTTGTTGATGAACACAGCTTACCAAAATTGACTCAAAAAGCAGTAGAGTACCTGTCTCTCAATAAAATCAAGTAATTTTTAATTTATAATAATTTGCCACAGCAATGATTTTAGGTCCGGATGAATTCATTGCTAGTTTTGACCAAGCATTTAATGAAAACTAATATCAGTTCTACAAAACTCATGCAGAAAATACAGGAAGAGGAAACACAAATCATTTTATAAAGCCCGCATTACTCTAGTATCACAACCAGACAATGACATCAACAAGAAAGAGATACAGAGTCCAATATCTTTTATGATCATAAATGCAAAAATCTTTTTCATTAATATTAGCAAATCAAATTTAGTAATATATTGGAATAACCTACCTGACCAAGTGGGATCTGTCCTACTTGATTTCAACATTTGAAAACCATTCAATGAACTTTATTAACAGAATAAAACAAAGGAGATGTATGATTGTCTCAATAAATGCAGAAGAAAACACTTGATGAAATTCAACCTCCATTAACAATAGTCTCAGCAAATCAAAAAAATTCAACTTTTCATGTTGAAAATAGACATCTTTAAATTTCAAAGCTAAAATTATACTTAAGAATAAAAGCATGGTCTTCCCTGGTGGCTCAGTGGTTAAGAATCCACCTGCCAATGCAGGAGACACGGGTTCGAGCCCTGGTCCGGAAGATCCCACATACCGCGGAGCAACTAAGTCCATGCGCCACAACTACTGAGCCTGCGCTCTAGAGCCTACAAGCCACAGCTACTGAGCCTGCTCACCTAGAACACGTGCTCCGCAACAAGAGAAGCCATCGCAACAAGAAGCCTGCGCACCGCAACGAAGAGTAGCCCACGCTCGCTGCAACTAGAGAAAAGCCCGTGTACAGCAATGAAGACCCAATGTAGCCCTAAATAAATAAATAAATAAATAAATTTATTTTAAAAAAAAAAGAAGAAAAGCATGAACACTCCACCCATGAGACTGGGAAAAATCAAAGATGTTCCTCTCACCACTTACACCAAACATTGTACTGGAGGTCTTGAAAAGTGCACTAAGGAAAGAAAAAAAGGAAAGCATACACTTTAGAAAAAAACTAAATTTTTAAATTAATAGACAATATGATCATGTATGCAGAAAATTCGTGGAAATCTACAAATAACTACAAGAATGACACAAGTTATTTGACACAGGTCAATATGTAAAATTAATTGTATTTCTACGCACTAGCAATGAAAATTGGTACTCAGTATTTTTACAAAATTATTTAGAACAATGTAAAACATGAAACAATTAGGGATACTTTTAAAAAATATGTGCAAGAATGGAAATAAAACAGTGCAAAATGAAGCAGAGAGAAAATAAAAGAGATCTACATAAACGGAGAAGTAAGTATACCATGTGGATAGATCAGAAGATTCAGTATTATTAAGATTTCAATTATCCCACACACTGTTGGTGGAAATGTAAATTGATACAATGACTTTGGAAATGCATTTGGCAGTTTTTTAAAAAGTTAAACAACACTTATAAATATTTATAGCCTTAGACATGTTTGTCAAAGAGAAATGAAAACTTGACCACACCGATACTGGTATACACATGTTTATAGAAGTGTCATTCAGAATGGTCAAAAATAGGAGTCAGTTTATCCATTGAAAGGTAAATGGATAAATACACTCCAGAGTATATATAGTCATACATAGAATACTACTCAGCAATAAGAATGAACCAACAACTGATATATGAAGCATGAATAAACCTCAGAAATAGCAAGATGAGTACATACTGTGTACTACAATTTAAATTAAATATTGGGAAAGATAGATTGCAGAGCAGTTGGTGGTGGTATCTGGTTTGGTAACTGGTATACCGGCAATAAGCACAAGGGAACATATTGTGGTGATGGGCATATTCTGTATCTTTCTAATGGTGATAACTACATGGATGTACACACACAGGTATTTGTGAAAACTCATCAAAATGTGCACATAAAGTGGATGCATTTCATAGTATGTAAATTATATTTCAAAAATTTAATGAAAAATAAAGTGTATAAAAAATAGCCAGGAATACAGGATTTGGGTGAGGAAAGTAGTGGAACAAATATTTGGAATTACATGTAAGTTTGGATAATGGAGGGAGTTGAATTCCATTTTAAAATTTGGGGATTTTATTCTGCCTTTCAGGCTGTTGTAATATCAAATTCTCACAGTTTACTGTCAGACACTCAACTTTTTGAATTGTTTTACTATTGTGTCTCATAACTTGACATGTAAGAGCCCGATTTAAAAATACAGATATGGACTAACAGATTTTACAAGGATGGATAAACTTGGCCTGATAATTGAGGCTGGTTGGCTGAGGAATTGGCCCCTGTTTGGAAGTCTACTCATGAAACTATTAGGACAAACTTGGTGAGCATAGCATAAATAAAATAGACCTCAGTATTCTGAATGGGGTATTTCCATGGTGAAGTGATAAATCCTCTTCTACATTTAGAAATATACACTTGTACTATGCCCTTTATTTTAGGCTATAAGGGACAAGCAAGGAACTCTCCTTTTTCATGTATGATGATCATCCTCCATCTTAATAAATTCTAAAGAATGACTTGATTTTACAGTTTGCAAAGCATTTTCGTGTAAAAAATTTATATTAGTTTTATTAGTTGCATTGGTAATAGACAGTATACTAGCTTTATTTATATTAGCTTTATTATTGCTTCTATTTTAGAGGTAAGGAAACTATGATTCCAAAAGTGAAGGAGAAGAAGACACAAATAGAACTGACATTTATTGAACATTTATTATGTGTCAGCATTATGATGTAGAACCTAACCTCTGTGTGCTGTCTGCACTAATCCATACAACACTCTTGAGAGATCAGAAGTATATCACTGTTAATACATACAGAAACTCAGAACCAAATGTCCAGGCTAGTAAAAAAAAAAAATAGTAAAGAACAGAAACAATGTTTTAATCCAGATGTCTGGCTTCAAATATCTGTATGTTTCACTAATCAAAACTGCCTTACGTGAGTTCCTAAAGAAAATATAAGTTGAATCCTGCACTTTCTATTCCAAGTTTAGTTTTCTTCACTGTGCATCTGCTGGTCACAGTACATATTCCCCTACTTACAACTCATTTCAAATTAACTTTATAATATAACAAGTTTTAATTAATTCTTGTGTGTAGAATAATTTTATCCATTTTATATAACTGAAACTATTCAAATTAATATATAATTTTATCAGGAATATGATCCAAACCAAACTCCAATAATGGTCATTTAAAAAATGTTTAATTTAGCATCTGTTCTTTCCTGTAATTTGCAGATTTTTGTAGACTGCATTTGCAGAAACATTTTCTGACACAATTATCCCAGGGAAGCCCGGTTTGCTTGTTTGTTTGTTTTTTGATATTGAGCTGCATGAGCTGTTTGTATATTTTGGAGATTAATCCCTTGTCAGTTGCTTCGTTTGCAAATATTTTCTCCCATTCTGAGCATTGTCTTTTCATCTCATTTATGGTTCTCTTGATGTGCAAAAGCTTTTAAGTTTAATTAGGTCCCATTTGTTTATTTTTGTTTTTATTTTCATAACTCAAGGAGGTGAAATCTAGAAAAATGGTACTGAGGCACCAGTTTTCAGGGCAAGAATAGAGACACAGACATAGAAAACGGACGTGTGGACATGGGGTGGGGAAGGGGGGTGGGATGAGTTGGGAGATTAGAATTGACATATATACACTACCATGTGTAAAACAGGTAGCTAGTGGGATCCTGCTGTACAGCACAGGGAGCTCAGCTCAGTGCTCTGTGGTGACCTAGATGGGTAGAATGGGGGGGAGGGAGGTCGAAGAGAGGGGATATATGTATACATACAGTTGATTCATTTCGTTGTACAGCTGAAACTAACACAACATTGTAAAGCAACTATATCCCAATTTAAAAAAAAAAAAAGAATAAAGTTGCAGAGTGGGACTTCAACCACTAAAGCATTTCCTCTAAATAGAGTTGAAAACACAGGATCTTTCACCAGACTTTGAACTTCTTGGTTTTTAAAACAATGGTCTAGGCTAATTAAGTAATGTTTAGGAATGTAGTTACCTAAGATTTTATTTGCTCTCATTTCAGTAACAGCTGACAGCACCTTGCTGTCTATAAAGAGTAGAAAACAGTTTTGGACACTGTAGACCTAATACTTTTGAAATAATTTCTAATGAGTTGATGAATTGCGTAAGTTTTAAAATACTGTTTTCTTTCTCTTTGGTTTTATAATTCATGAGATTTCAGAGAGAAAAAAAATCACACATTTGGGGCTTCCCTGGTGGCGCAGTGGTTGGGAGTCCGCCTGCTGATGCGGGGGACACGGGTTCGTGCCCTGGTCCGGGAGGATCCCACATGCCCCGGAGCTGCTGGGCCCGTGGGCCATGGCCGCTGGACCTGCGCGTCCGGAGCCTGTGCCCCGCAGCGGGAGAGGCCACAGCGGTGAGAGGCCCGCGTACCGCCAACAAACAAACAAACAAACAAAAAACCACACATCTTCAGCCTTTTAAACAACTGAAAAACGTCAGTAATTTATCTAAAAGTTACCCAGATGTAGGGAAAACTTGTAATATTTCCTAGAGTTTTGTTTGTGTATGCTTGACCTGGAGTTTGTGATCTTACAAATTAAATTCATGCTGATGTTAATGGACCCAAATATATTTGTCTAGTGAGTATTACTACTTTAGGCAATTTTGCCTGAAGAGGACCGTGCTTCACCAATGGAAGAAATCTCTAAGGGTAACCTTTTGGAGACTGCAGTGATTCTGGTGGAAAAAAAAAAAAGCCCACGGTCTATGTTTTGGTTGCTCAGGTGGCGACATTGTTTCTTTTTTGTTGTCTTACTTAATAGTTGAGATTACTAAATAAATAGGAAGAGATCCAATTTGAAAAGACCTTGGAATGATCCAATGGCACATAAGAAAAAAGAAAAAAATGCCAGGTATAAAAGGCTGGGGAGGAAGAAGTCTTGGAAAATGAAAATAGTAACAAAGGTTTCCATAAATAGAAAATAACTATCAATAGTGATATGTATACTCGTATAATATTTACTTCAGATCAGAAATTTTTTTGGAGACACATGAATGCAATGTAAAGAAATACGAATATTATTCTGTATCTCAGCTAATATATACAGAATTATTTAATGGGTGTTGAGAAATGTACTCTTCTGAAAATCACACTTTTTTGTTATTGTTATTGCTGAAGGATTTCACTGCCAAAATGAACATTAAAGGGGAGTAAATTCAGTAAAAGTGAGCAGAACAACACATTAACTTGTCTTAAAAATAGTTCTGCGTGTGGGAGAGAAGATGGTTGCTCTAAACTTCATTAAGCCAATTGTTAAGACATCTGGAAGCTGATATACTAGGGGAGGCCAGGCAATAAACGTGCATTGCTATTTTATGTTAAAATGCAGCCGTTTAAGTTGGATTTGCTTGAACAAAATGCATTTTTTTAGTACTTGCCAATTGCGTTGCCTCCCTGGGTCCTTGCTGGTGTGGCAGGAGGACAAGAGATAATTTTTTTTTTTTTTTGGATTCCATATATTATGCTCTAGACCCAAACCAACATTGTGGTGGGTCTTTGGCAATATCATTAAAGCAAAAATGAAAGTTCATAAAATGTCTTTGGATATATACTTTTACATCAACTTTATCATTGAATATAAGACTTCATTTTTCCATGCATAAGTAATGAATTGATGTTAAAGAATTATTAGATATGAAGTTCCAAGAAAAAAACGTTAGTATACTCATAACTTGGCTCCAGTGGCTTTTAAATTTTTTGAAGGCAGCTGCTGTGTCTTACTCACCTTTAAATTAATAGGGCCTAATCCTGCATTGACTGAAAAAATTGCATAAAATGGTTCAGGAGCCTTTTGATATTTTACAGAAACAATTCTTTAAATCCACCACTATCTCCCTCTTTCCATACCATTTGCACAACCATTTAATATCTGTTCTATATATTTCTGCACAAGTATAGCCTGTGCATAATGGTCACTTCCCTGCAATAAGCATCATTTATTTGTCTTCCCAAGGATTCTGAATATGCATGGATCCTCAAAGCCACCACCAGTTCTTGCCTAACTCTGGTTAACAGTCTGTTTTTATTAGTTTGTCATCTTTCCATGTGTCTTCCCTTGCCTTCATCAAAGCACATTTTTAAAAGGGCTGAGATTTTTTTTCTATTTCAAAGCAGCTGTTTCAAAATATATACAAATGAGTTTCTTTAAAAATGTATTACCAAGGATTATGCTCAGCATAAATCTCTCTGACCCTGACTCCTGAGTTCCACTTCGATTACTGAGAACTTTCACTTTCTATTTTATACATCCCTCTACTGTTTGAAGTTTCACAAGCGTGTATTGCTTTTTCTATTCAGGGAAAACAATAAAGATATTAAAATTTTGAGTAGGCTTCTAAGGGGATATATCAAGCAAGTATATCCTCAAAAGAGTTTTCCAAATATTAAATTTAATTTATGTGAGCTATTGAGAGAACTGTAAGAAATTTAATTAAGTTTTTCTAATGCAGAATAGAGATGATATAAGAAGAAATATTTTCCCAACCCCATCTCCTATATAATTAGGAATACCATGAAAGACAGAGGTGTTTATCCTCTAGAATAAATGTAACACTAAACAATTCTTATTCTTCAGCATGGAAATGTATTAATTCAAATAAATTACAGCAATCAAAGACTTCAGGTATAAAAGAGAAAATACTTGAAGGATGTCATTTAAAATATAGTTTATAGACCTTAGAATTTGATTGTAATTTTCAAAGGCCCTGAGTCAGATAAACAAATAGGACCAAAACATGACTCCTGATTTTATGTCATATTTCTATTCCAATCCTCATCTGTGTCATCACCCTGTTTTTGAGACATTTCTCACCCCTACCACATTAAGTTCCCCAGTTCAGAAGATAAGGGTGGAAATGAGAGGAAAATCATGGATATAGTCAATCATGTATGGCACCATTACTTTGACTACCCTTTTCATTTCTTTATACTCACTGAGCCCTCCAGAAATGCTTGCATATCTCTTTTATAATTTTCTTCCACTGTTGTACATTTCTGCTGTTTCCAAGTAGCTCTATACCACTTGTATATGAGATCTTTAAGAATATTTTTGTAACTTCCTTCCTAGAGGAGTGAGTGTCACCTGATAGAGGATAAATGTATTTGTTTTAAGTAGTATTTTTTTTAATTTATTTATTTTTAATTTATTTAATTTTGGCTGTGTTAGGTCTTCATTGCTGTGTGTGGTCTTTCTCTAGTTGTGGTGAGTGGGGACTAATCTTCATTGTGGTGCATGGGCTTCTCATTGTGGTGGCTTCTCTTGTTGCAGAGCACATGCTCTAGGTGCTCGGGCTTCAGTAATTGTGGCACGTGGGCTCAGTAGTTGCGGCTCATGGGCTCTAGAGCGCAGGCTCAGTAGTTGTGGTGCATGGGCTTAGTTGCTCTGCAGCATGTGGGATCTTCCCGGATCAGGGATTGAACCCGTGTCTCCTGCATTGGCAGGTGGATTCTTAACCACTGTGCCACCAGGGAAGTTCCCAGTATTATTTTAATGAGTCTTCAACATGGAAATTTAGGCAACAGTAAGGCTGTCAGAAAAACAAAATGCCATTTAAGAAATGTTAATCTAGGACATAATGCTATAAATGGAATGAATGAAGTCTAAGAGCATGTTTCCAATGCTTTTCTATTTATTATTCTGTTTATTTGGGAGTACTCAAAAAAGCTTTTTGATGGTTATCAAGTAAAGACATACAGTTGTAGTAGCCAGCTTTGATGATGGCCCCAGTGATGCTCACCCCCAGATGTGTATCCCTGTTGTCTTCCCCTCCTGCATTGAATAGGGATGACTTGTGAAACACGTAGCAGATTGGGGAAATTATTGCAGCTTCTGCTTTTCTCTCTTGGATCATTTTCTCTGGGTGAAACCAGCTGCCATGTCCTGAGAATACTCAAACAGCCTTTTGGAGAGATCTCTGTGGCTAGGAATAGATTCCTCCTGCCAGCAGCCAGCACCAACTGGCCAGGCATGTGAGCACTCCCCTGAGAAATGATCCTCCAGCCACAATTAAACCTGCAGATGACAGCAGCCCTGGCCAACATCTTGACAACAACTTTATGAGAGGTCCTAAGCCAGAACCACCCAGATAAGCCACTGCCAAATCCTTATCCACAGATGTGATAAAATAAATATTTATTGGGTTTCCCTGGTGGCGTAGTGGTTGGGAGTCCGCCTGCCGATGCAGGGCGCGCGGGTTCGTGCCCCGGTCTGGGAGGATCCCACGTGCCGCGGAGTGGCTGGGCCCATGAGCCATGGCCGCTGAGCCTGCGCGTCCGGAGCCTGTGCTCCGCAATGGGAGAGGCCCGCGTACCGCAAAAAAAAAAAAAAAAAAAATTATTGCTTTAGGCTGCTAAGCCTGGGGGTAATTTGTTATGCAGCAAAAGCTAGCTAATATAAGCCTATTTACTAAAGAAATTACTATAACTTTAATTTTTTTTCTTTTATTCCATCACATTATAGATAGAAAATATATTTAAAATCAGAAAAAAAATTCTGACAGAATCTAACTACTTTATATGAGGTTATAACCATGAGAACATTCTACGACAGACATATTTAAATATATCTTGCTCTTGATCTTTTTTATTTTTAACAATGCCAGCAGTCAACATAATAAGTCTTGTTAGTGCAGAGTTACAGAAACTTCATCTTAGAAATAGTTTTACAGCTTTTGATTTAAAAGACCATGAATATTTAATCCAAATGGTGTTAAATTAAAATGTATCTTAATTCAACTATTCCCAACTTAACATAATTTAACTTTAATAAGATGTCCTCAAAATTAAAAAAATATGAACCATGAATAAATGCATATAATTTATCGGAAAGCAAAGTGATTCCTATTGCTAGCTTTTGACCTGCTATGCTTAATCTATTTTTTAAATCCTTTTGTAAATGATGATTAAGATGCACAGCATTCAAAGGTAAGAATCTCAATTAAATTGTTCTAAAAAAAAGTCTAAATTGTTCCAGATTAGAATGATAGACTGACATTGGAGTTCATTTCTCCCTCAGACTTTATATTGGAAAAGAGAGATAACAATTACTCATCCATCCTCCTAGTAATTGTACTCTATAGTCCTTCTTACTGATTTATTCAAATAAGCTGCTGTAGTTTTTCCTTCCAATATACACCTCACAGGCAGTATCTATTCCATACTCTTCCCCCTAAATTTAATATATCTCTCATAAGAGAAGTATATTTTATGCATTTTTTGAATAAGTGTATTTTTAAGAATTTTGAGGCCCAGTATTTATGAGGTAGATAGAGGTGGTAAGTGGAGTGAAATGTTGATCTCATCAAAAAGAAACAAGCAATGAAAACCGACCCAGGTATCAAATCTATTTCTCTTGGTCAGGATTATCAGGTCTCAAATGGAAGCTAATCTCTCATCCATACTAATATTAACTGCTTTTGTTTCTTAGGTTGTTAGGGAAAGGCTAAATATATTTCATGGGAATTCATGGTTTTTAAGTCTCCCTGATTACTTGCCAGTAGAGGGAAGGGAAGATAATAGCATTGTTTTCCTCATCTAACTCCCTTAATATTGAAAAACAATCTGAGCCTTCTCGGTGAAAAGCTTTACTGAATATATTCAATTCTCCTGCAGTAAAACTGAAAGCATTTTTTGTATTCAATTATTTCTAGTTATTTTCCCTGTATTTTCAATGCTGTTTTTTTAACCACACTAAGGAGTAAATCAAATAGACTTGGTTTTGCTACTTACCAGCTATCTTGAATATATTTCTCAATCATTTATGTTATTTTTCCTATGGTGGTTGTTTTTCTTAATCACCCTGAGCCTTAGTGTCCTCATCTACAAAATGGGAATGATAATACCTAACATTATGTCTAAGAAATGTGAACTGTGATTATTTTACCTTGAGAAAAGGGAAAGTGAAACCACACAGGAAATATTTTGGTTTAGGATGTATTACTCTGAGTAAATGAAGTGTAGATAATTTTGAGCTGGACAATATCATCAGGAATTGGTAACAGCAATTTCTTCTTTGTAGAAACATTTATTCTCCCTGAATAAAATAGAGCAGTTTAGCATTGGTAATCATATCCCTAATTCTCTGAGCAAGTCTTAGGAGACATTGGCTGCTCCCTTGGGGAGATGCAGACAGCTGGTCTTTGATGGGCAGGCATTCGGTTGGTGGTACAGGATACACTTGGGAGGCGGAGGCCTGGTAACCAGGCATGCCTATAATGCAGATTTGACTTGTTCACAAAACACTGAAGTTCTGGGGACGCTCCCTTTAAAATAACAGTGGAAGAGAGGTCCTAGTACCAACAAACCATAGTTTAACACAGGTCCCTGAAATCTGCTACGATCTCAGATTTTGCAAGGGAAAATATCCATAGTCTATGAGCATTCTCCCTTGCATCCCAGGACAGGACAATGGCAGAGATGGGGGAGGTTGGTTCTTTTATTGTCCGTTGATCCTTATCAGTTCTTTTTCCCTTGCCTGATCCTGAGTGCTCAATGCCAGGACCCACATATGCAGTTTCCCTACCTAGCTCAGAAGCACACAGAGCACCAAAATGCACAAGGCTGTGGTGATGATTAAGTAAAATATGAATGAACATTTACAAAATACCCAGCCCCATACCTGGTCCAAGGTCATCATCCAGCAAATCATATATATTCCCTTGCTCAATCCTTTGCATTCATTTATTCAACAAAACTTACTGTCAATGAGATTTCTTAATTAAACATTTTCTCTTTTTGTCTTAAAATGTTAATTTAGGAAGAATTTTCATCTAAGCATGTTGAAGTTGTAGATGATGAGAATTGAGTTCAGATTTGAGATCATTGCAATTTTTAACACTAAAAAGGTATCTGCTTCTCAGTTTTAGGCAAAATGACTCTTTGGTTTGTTTACTTTCCCTTTCTTTGGTATTTCTTGCTACATGTCAGTAGCCCTTGAGTGTGATATGTGGTCACTGAGCAGCAAAGAGCCAAAAGGAGGAAGAAGCCAGATGTGAGGGAGAGGTACTGACTGGGTAGTGGGAAGGGGGCAATCCTGGTAGAGTATCCAAGGCACTTTCAGTGCTATTTCCAGAGTAGTTTTTCCCAGGACATCTAATCAAGTGGAAAGTTATGACATCTTTTTTAAATTGAAGTATAGTTGGTTTACAATGGTGTGTTAGTTTCTGTTATACAGCAAAGTGATTTATATATATATATATATATATATATATATATTCTTTTTCAGATTCTTTTCTGTTATAGGTTATTACTAATATTGAATATAGTTCCCTGTGTTATACAGTAGGATCTTGTTGTTTATCTATTTTATATAAAGTAGTGTGTATCTGTTAGTCCCAGGCTCCTAATTTATCCCGCCCCTTCTGCTTTCCCCTTTGGTAACCGTAAGTTTTTCTTTGTCTGTGGGTCTATTTCTATTTTGTAAATAAGTTCATTTGTATGATTCTTTTTTAGGGTCCACATATAAGTGATATCATATGATATTTTCTTTCTCTGTCTGACTTCACTTAGTATGATCATCTCTAGGTCCATCCATGTTGCTGTAAATGGCATTACTTTATTCTTTTTTATGGCTGAGTAATATTCCATTGTGTATATGTACCACATCTTCTTTATCCATTCTTCTGTCAATGGACCCTTAGGTTGCTTCCATGTCTTGGCTATTGTAAATAGTGCTGCTATGAACATTGGGTGCATGTATCTTTTCAAATTAGAGTTTTCTCTGGATATATGCCCAGGAGTGGGATTGCTGGATCATATGTTAACTCTACTTTTACTTTTTAAAGAAACCTCCATACTGTTCTTCATAGTGTCTGCAATTTACATTCCCACCACCAGGGTAGCAGGGTTCCCTTTTCTCCACACCCTCTCCAGCATTTATTATTTGTAGACATTTTGATGCTGGCCATTCTGACTGGTGTGAGGTGATACCTCATTGTAGTTTTGATTTGCGTTTCTCTAATAATTAGTGATGTTGAGCATCTTTTCATGTGCCTGTTGCCCATCTGTATGTTTTCTTTAGAGAAATGTCTATTTAGACCCTCTGCCCATTGTTTGATTGGGTTATTTACTTTTTGTTTGTTTGTTTATTTTTATTGAGCTGTATGAGCAGTTTGTATATATTGGAAATTAAGCCCTTGTCAGTCACATCATTTGCAAATATTTTCTCCCATTCCATAGGTTGTCTTTTCATTTTGTTTATGGTTTTCTTTGCTGTTCAAAAGCTTTGAAGTTTAATTAGGTCCAGTTTGTTTATTTTTGCTTTTATTTCCATTACTCTAGGAGATGGATCCAAAAAAGTATTGTTGCAGTCTATGTCAAAGAATATTCTGCCTATGTTTTCCTCTCGGAGTCTTATAGTATCTGGTCTTACATTTAGGTCTTTAATCCATTTTGAGTTTATTTTTATATATGGTGTTAGAGAATGTTCTAATTTCATTCTTTCACATGCAGCTATCCAGTTTTCCCAGTACCACTTATTGAAGAGACACTCTTTTCTCCATTGTATATTCTTGCCTCCTTCATCTAAGATTAATTGACTGTAGGTGTGTGGGTTTATTTCTTGGCTCTCTATTCTTTTCCACTGATCCATAGGTCTGTTTTTGTGCCAATACCACACTATTTTGATTCCTGTAGCTTTGTAGCATTGTCTAAAGTCTGGGAAGATTATACCTCCAGCTTTGTTTTTTTCCTCAGGGTTGATTTGGCAATTCTGGGTCTTCTGTGGTTCCATGTAAATTTTGGGATTATTTGTTCTAGTTCTTTGAAACATGTATGGGTAATTTTAGAGGGATCACATTAAATCCATAGATAGCCTTGGGTAGAGTTATGACATCTTATGGTAATCCAGCTGGGAATTAAAACTTTGGGAGCAGAGGCATGAAGAACATCATGACCACAGATACATATTTAGGTACTGAAGTGTTTATGATCAGGGTTAGGTGTAAGGCCTAGAAGCAGGGGATAAAAGCTGTATATAGAGAGTGATGTAGGGTTCATATGGATAAGTTATACATTTGTTCACCTTCTGTGGATAAGTGTATGAGACTGACCCACACATTCACTATCACCTTCCTAGCACAACTGCATTAATTGCATTATTACATAATATTATTCCCTTTGCTTTGGGCAGAATTAATATTAAAACCAGTTGTGTGAATAATACTTTGGTGTGTTTTGGAGCTGATATTCACTAGGGTCCTTGAGTTACTTTTATTTTTTTAATTAATTAATTTTTTATTTATTTATTTTTGGCTGCATTGGGTCTTCGTTGCTGTGCGTGGGCTTTCTCTAGTTGCGGCGAGTGGGGACTACTCTTCATTGTGGTGCGCAGGCTTCTCATTGCGGTGGCTTCTCTTGTTGCAGAGCATGGGCTCTAGGTGCTCAGGCTTCAGTAGTTGTAGTACACGGGCTCAGTAGTTGTGACTCGCAGGCTCTAGAGCACAGGCTCAGTAGTTGTGGTGCATGGGCTTAGTTGCTCCGTGGCATGTGGGATCCTCCCGCATCAGGGCACGAACCCGTGTCCCCTGCACTGGTGGGCAGATTCTTAACCAGTGCATCACCAGGGAAATCCTTCGAGTTACTTTTTAAAATGTCTTTGTGAGAAATTTGTGAATTCTTACTTTCAGGAGAAAATACCTCAGAGATTAAGTTCCCTTTTAAGAAACAGATAATGAAATATAGCTAAACAAATGTTTTTGTTTTTACTAAAATATTTCTTCTCAACTGTAGTAAGGGATTAAAATCAAATGGAATTCCAATAGCTTCTATTTTGTTTTACCTTAAATACCCTAAGGGGTGAGTTGGACATAAGAACAACTAAATATAGTATCATAAAGGCTTAAATAGAAAAATGTTCATTTGAACAAAATCTTCATTTTCTATAGATTTTCTCATGGAAGCACCCTAGAAAGTCTTGTTCAGAGATTCAGACAGTTGAGGTTAACTCTACAACCTACTGTACTCACTTTTGCATTTATCAAAGAACATAGTATGATCTAAATTTATTTTGATATTTTTGATATTTGAAAGCCTATTAATAATATTTATCAAGACAATGGAATGTGCATTTATATGTTCTCTTGAATCTGCAGTGGAAAAAATCCAACACAGTATTCGGCAAGAATATTGAATTATGAATACTAATAGATTCTGGGTTTTTATAAGACTCTACATCCATTTATTTGATAAATAAAAATAATGGGTGAGACTCTGTGCTAGGTCAGAAAGATTCAGTGTATTCCAGGCTTCATGAATCATGGAATCTAAGAAGCAGGACAGACTTTAAACAAATTAACTATGTAGGGACAAATGAAAGCATTTATCAGAAAAATATTGAAATATAATCCGAAGGGCCAGAGAAATATCTTTGAGGAAGTGATTTTAGATGAGTCCTAAGGGATGAGAAGAAAGTTATACTTGTGAGAGTGTGAAAGGAAAGATCAAGGTCTAAAAAAGTCACCATCTTTCAATGTTTAGTGGAGAGAGGAGCATGATGAGGGAACTGAAGGTTAGGCGAGGCCATAGAGATAAGAAAGAGGGGAAAAAAAGAAAGGAATTAAAGAAACAAAACTGGAATTACAAGTGATAAAAAAGTCAAAGGAGTGTAAGATGAAGGAGGCCTTGGTCAAAACTGCAGACTTGTACAGAGAGAGAAAAACTAAGATGAATACTGATAGAAGACCACTCCATTTAGTGGGCTAGACATCATTTGAAATATTACCAGTGAGTGAAAGGTAAGGGGAAAATAAAGGGATGAAGACAAACATATACCACTCTTAAAAAGTTTAGCTATGAGAAGATTAAAAAATCAGAAATTGAAAGAAAATAAGGGTAGTTGGAGTTTTTTGTTTTGTTTCACTTTGTATTATCTGAGAATGCAGTGCTATTGTGATCATTGCTTATAACACAATGGGAGCTGCAATAAAGAAAATAATTTGAACATGTTTGTAAAAGTGAAAATGTGTTAAAAGGGAGTCTTCTTTCTAATTAATGATTTAACTATATACAAAAATACTTACAATATGAAACCTGTGCAGAATTATGAGATGAGTGTGATTACATCTCAACATTTTAATGTCACGTAAAATCGAGAATATTTCAATAGCACTTAAATCTTCAAAGCTAAATCCATCTTTCAAATTGATTTTAATGGCTCATAACACAATGCCTGATTATTTTCTCTGCTTTCACCCAGTATATGTAAGGATATTAAATAAAATCAAGTAGAAACTATCTTTAAGAAAGAAAGCTTTGTCTGGCCTATAATTGTGTCAGATTAGATGGGTTAACAACCACTGTTTTAGCTTAAATATAAACTCTGGATTTGGGTATTGAAAAAGGATAACTTTTTGGACTAGTCTAACAGACTAGAACTTTTTACACTGCTGGCTTAACAAATGGGTCAACTAAAAAACAAGTACAGTTTGAAAACATACTCAGTCTTTTAGATGAAAAGTATGCCAAGATTGTTCATGTCAATAACTGATACCATTAAATTAAGACTTGTCGGGGCTTCCCCGGTGGCGTAGTGGTTGGGAGTCCGCCTGCCGATGCAGGGGACACGGGTTCGTGCCCTGATGCAGGAGGATCCCACATGCCACGGAGCGGCTGGGCCCGTGAGCCGTGCGCTGGGCCTGCGCGTCCGGAGCCTGTGCTCCGCGACGGGAGAGGCCACAGCAGTGAGAGGCTCGCGTACCGCGAAAAAAAAAATTAAGACTTGTCTGAAGTTAATCAGGGAATGTATTTTATCACTGTGAGCTACAATTGCCAAATTTCTCAAAGTTCAATATTATTTGTGTTAGATTAAATGATTATCTTAATGATATTAATTATTAAGTACTTACCATTTAATTAAGCATTTAGTAACCACTGTCTTATCAATTGAGATGATATTCATGGTGGCACTGGATTAGTTCACTAGATATGTTATTTTCCATGATCATGATTCTATTACAACTCTGTTTTCAAAATCAGATATTGTAGCAATAAAAAAAACTGGTAGGGCTTCCCTGGTGGCACAGTGGTTGAGAGTCCGCCTGCCGGTGCAGGGGACGCGGGTTTGTGCCCCGGTCTGGGAAGATCCCACATGCCACGGAGCGACTGGGCCCATGAGCCGTGGCCGCTGAGCCTGCGCATCCGGAGCCTGTGCTCCGCCATGGGAGAGGCCACAACAATGAGAGGCCCGCGTACCGCAAAAACAAGCAAACAAAAAAACTGGTAGAGCTTATGATTTCTAATAGTATTAAAAATGTTTGAGTCAATCCAAATAGGAATTCTAAGAATAATAAAGGTGAAAATTAAAAGCTGATAATAAAAGTGAATAATTTAATCAATGATATTAGAAAGAGTAAGGCACCAAGGTTAATAAAAATAAAATAAAATTTCTACTTAATTTTTTAAATTTCAAAATAAATTCCCATTGGATGAAAACTTTTAAGATAAAAATAAGAATGACTTTAGCCCCAGTATGTAAAGAGCTGAAAAGCTGCTATTTTCATCCTTACAACAAGAACGTTGGACAAAACGAAAACTGACAACTTTCTACTCATCAGATGACTGAAGTCACAGGGCAGACTGACACCCCAGGCACATCCACAGAAAGAAACCCAGATCTGACTACCTGGAGCAGAATCCTTTGAAGTCATAACCTGAGAGGAGCAAATAAAGGGTAATTTTGATTAATTGCAGAGATTCAGTGTGGACTTGAGTGTGAGTTAGAAACTCCTTGGTCTCTTAGGGGAGCCCTCACACAGTTTTCACTTTGAAGATCTGAGAACATCCCCTTCTAGCCTTGACAAGGGGATGGGGAGGGAAATCAATGTGAAAGAAGCCCAGCGCACTCTCTACCCAACTCCCAAGAGTATGGGCTGTGGTAGAGGAAGGAGTAAAAGCACTTTACCTGAGCTCAATTCTGAAACCATATCTCAGCTGGGAGAAGGAAATTCCTCTTTCCTCCAGCCCCTTGAGCTTTCCTGTCTTACCTGATTGGGGGGGAAGAGGAAACACATTTCAACAGGGGGTAGGGCTTCAAGAAAATAGACTGGAAGTGTTGTAGCCAGGAAAGTCAGCAAGAAGAAAAAGCTGTATGAATGGAAGAGGGGGAAAAAATCACTTTTGAAGTCTACAGTGCAGAGACGCAGGCCCACTAAATGGCTGAGACTTTTTCAGAAGACTATGTAGAATGTTCCTCCTCCTCCCCTAATTGAGCACCACACCAACTGGGATCCAGGATAATAATAATGAATTACAGTTGAAAAAACAGCAAGCTATAGGCTCTCTCTGAGGAAGAATACTTAGATAAGCCCAAAATCAAGAGGAGAGACAATAACAAAAGCTCTAGAGAGATCTGAAGCCTCAGACACTCATAGCTACAGCAAACATTAAACATAGGCTAACTCCTAGTAATATTAACATAATACTCAGACTAAAGGAATTTCTGTTACCTAATACAACATGTCTGGCTTTCAAAAAGCAAAATTACAAGCTTTGAGAAAAGGCAGTAAAATACACACCATGAGGAGATAAAGCAAGTGTCAGATTCAGACTCAGATATGACACATTTTGGAATTATCAAACAGGAAATTTAAAATAACCATGAATAACATGTTAATAGATCTATTGAAAAGAAAGACAACATATAAGGACAAATGGGTAATGTGAGGAGACACAGCAATTCTAAGAAAGAATCAAAAGGATACATTAGAAATAAAAATAAAGACAGTAACAGAAATGAATACCTTTGACTGGCTCATTAGTAGACTCAACATGGCCAAAGAAAGAATCAGTAAACTTGAACACAGATCAATAGAAACTTCTCAAGCTGAAATGTAAGACGATAAAAATAAAAACAGTAACAACAACAGCAAAAACCGAAAACATAATAGTACATTGAACAACTGTGGGATAATGTTAAATGATATATCTGTAATTGGAATATCAAAGTAGAAGAAATAATGAACAGAACAGAAAACATATTGGAAGTCACAATGGCAGAGAACTTTCTAAAATTAATTACAGACACCAAATCACAGATCCAAGAACCTCAGAGAACACCACGCAGGATAAATACCGACAAAGAAACACCAAATCATATCACATTCAAACTACGGTAAACCAAAGAAAAAGACAAAATCTTAAAAGACATTAAGGGATGGGGGAGTGTCTTACATATAGAGGAACAAATATAATAAGTAGGCTTCTTATTGAAAACAATGCAAGACAGAAGACAGAGAAGCAGAACCATAAAAAGAATGAAAAACATTTAAAAATAATATACTGTCAAATTAGGATTCTTTTTTATTGGAGTATAGTTGATTAACAATGTTGTGTTCATTTCAGGTGTACAGAAAAGTGATTCAGTTATACAAATACAAGTATCTATTCTTTTTCAAATTCTTTTCCCACTTAGGTTATTACAGAATATTGAGCAGGGTTCCCTATGTTATACAGTAGGTTCTTGTTAGCAGCCTAAATGTTCATCAACAGATGAATGGACAAATTAGGATTCTATACCAACAAGTATATTTAAAAATGAAAGTGAAATAATGACATATTAAGACATACAAATCTGACATAAATTATCACAAGAAGACCCACATTTTAAATATTAAACAAGCCCATCAGACAGAAAGAAAATGATAACACTTGAAAATCTGTATCTGGGTAAAGAAAGGAAGAAGACTGGAAATGACTTACATTTGGGGAAATTGTTATTCGTTTGCATTATAAAAACTACAAAGCAAATTACGAAGATTATGAGTTATCTTATATGGGTTATGTCACATTTTTTAATTAATAACTTCCAGATAGAGCCCACATTATAACGATTTCTGTTGCCTATTTTTTCTGGTATATCAAACATTCTTTTCTGGGTTTTGTTGTTATTGTTTTTCATTTGTCATAATTCTTTGTGTAAACTGCATTTTAGCTAAAAAAAATGTTGTAGCAACTCTGTCCTCCCACACCCAAAATTTGTTGTAGTTTTTCATTATCTTTTGTTTATTTTTTTAGTGACTAACTAGATTATTTAATTTAAATCTCTTCTGCCCTCTACAGAGTTAAGTCTCTAATGTTCTTTAAGAGGCATAGCCTCGGTTATGCCCAAAGTTGACTGGGAGTGACAGTAGTTTTGGCTTGTTTCTCTTTGACTTTCTTTCCTTAACCACATCCAGCTCTTACATTCCATTAATTGCTAATCTCTGTAGTTATGAACAATGTCCTGAAGCATAAATAACTCAAAACACTATACCCATCAAGAGCAGACTCCTTTGAAAGGATCTTTCCTTAGGTTAATGTTTGAGATGTGTTTCGACCCCAATCAAGCTCTTCCGTGCTGTCTTTTTAGCAGGTTCTCACAGGCAAACTAACCAGCCTATAGTTTAGCTTATATGCACAATGACTCTACTAATCTTCTGCTTTTTGCCTTTTACTACAAGCTCCACTGCTTTTAAGAGGAATCGGAAGCTTTAAGTTCTCCATACTCTATTGCAAATAAAGACAGTCTGTTGGGGTACAGAAACTATCTATTTTACGCCCTGCTTTTGCTCCCCCCCAAAATTTCTGAGCCTTGAATCTGGAGTTGGGCTTGGGGATATTGTGCACTTCTCACTGGATGGCATCATTGCTTTGGTAGTGCAGTGCCTCAGTGGACAGGAAGCAGTGTCTCAGATCTTCTACGCTTGTCTCTCCTGAAATGGAACCATTGCTAAAGGAAGGGCTCCAGGATTCTCAGCTCCATGCCCAAGGTAGACTTTCTGACCCACAGGCGAGGGCTGGGTGAAAGAAGAGAGTTCACACTAACCAGCTACACTCACCCAAAACTTAGCCTCAGCAACACACCCTGAAGGCAGGATGAGAAATGCTGACATCCTGCCCATCCCAGTAAGATAGCCCTCCATCTGGGCATTGGCTGGATGGGGAGCCTTGTGGGGAGCCTTGTGTCCTTGGCTATACCAGTATGAACTGGGATTTTCATCTAGCTGAACTGGAAAGGGAAGGGAGGAAGCAGGTCTCAGTTCAAATACCACAAACTCTCATTATTCTTGCCAAATGTTAGTGAAATCTCTTGAGTAAACAGTTTCCTCATTTGCCAAATAGGCAGACCTCAGAGATGTGGCAGGTTTGGTTCCAGACCACCGCAATGAAGAGAATATGGCAATAAAGTGAGTCACACAAAGTTTTTGGTTTCCTAGTGCATGATATATGTTATGCTTACACTATACTGCAGCCTAATAAGTATGTAATAGCATTATGTCTAAAAAAACAGTATACTTGTATAACTGATTCACTTTGTTATAAAGCAGAAACTAACACACCATTGTAAAGCAATTATAGTCCAATAAAGATGTAAAAGAAAACAGTATACATACCTTAATTTAAAAATACTTTATTACTAAAAAATGCTAACAATCATATGAGTCTTTAGCAAGTCGTAGTAGTAGCATCAAAGATCACTGATCACAGATCACCATGACAAATAAAATAATTATGAAAACGTTTGGAATATTGCAAGAATTACCAAAATGTGGCATAGAGACAAGAAGTAAGCAACGCCTTTGGAAAAATGGCACTGATAGACTTACTGGATGCAGGGTTTCCATAAACCTTCAATTTGTAAAAATTGCAGTATATGTGAAGCACAATAAAACACGGTATGCCAGTATACCCATGGGACCATTTCCGGAGACTACTGATTTTTTATATATACATATATATGTGTAAAATTTTCCCCAGTATCACTGAGGAATGGATCCACAGAACATCTCACACTGTCATGCTAGAAAATACTGCAAGGAAATTATTAAAGCATCTAGTGTCCAATTCAAATAGAAAATACAAAATCAAGTGCTTGGGTTTTAATTTGATCCAAAGAATTATAATATAGAATTAACTAGGAAGAAGATAAAATGAGGAGGCAGAGTGATTACTTTTGTATATTAAAATTTTTTTAATTTGGAACTCATCCAGTACCTTCATTTATTTTAAAGGCAGCAAACAGGCAGATAACGAATTAAAAAAGGTCTATGACCACCTGCAATAGATGTTACAAAATCCATTCACATACTTAGAATAAAGTCATTCAGGTCTTCATTCAGAATCAATTTACTTTAATACATACAGAATTCTAACAATCTTAGTTATGTGGTTTTGAAACCCAAAGCTGACTAAAAGCAGCTACTACAAAGATGAATAAATTCTACTGCTGCAAAATTTAAAGTAATGGTCATTTTTTAAAATTAATTTATTTATTTTTGGCTGCATTGGGTCTTTGTTGCTGTGCGCAGGCTTTCTCTAGCTGCGGCGAGCAGGTGGACCGTTGCGGTGCGCGGGCTTCTCATTGCAGTGGCTTCTCTTTTTGCGGAGCACGGGCTCTAGGTGCGTGGGCTTCAGTAGTTGTGGCTCGTGGGTGCTAGATCACAGGCTCAGTAGTTGTGGCACACAGGCTTAGTTGCTCCGTGGCATGTGTGATCTTCCCAGACCGGGGCTCGAACCCATGTCCCCTGCATTGGCAGGTGGTTTCTTTACCACTGTGCCACCAGGGAAGTCCTCTCTTTGCTCTTCTTAGAACACACTCTGACATGTTCCTACCTCAGAGGTTTTGCATCCCTCTTCCTTCTGCTTCAACCTCTCTTCCCCAGATATCTCCAGAACTCCTTTCTTTACCTCTGCAGCATCTTTGCCTGACTGTGAACTTCACAATTAATCTTCCCCGATCTCTGTATTAACTTGTACACCTCCTCACCATTTCCTATTCACTGTCCCTGCATACTCTCCACAGCCCCTGTTGCCATCAGACATATTTATTATCTAACCCTCTTGTGTACGATATAACGTCTATGACAGCAGGAGTCTTTTTTTTGTTTTGTTCATTGCTAAGCCTCAGTTGGTAGAAAAGTGTTTGACACAGTATACCCTCTTAGTAAGTATTTTTGAATCAGTAGCTATGACTGGAACACCGGTGTGCTCAAGCTCTTAAATTTAGCTGGAAAAGGAATCAGTAAAATCATTAAGAGCAAAGAGAGAGGAGAAAGCAAGTCATATAAGTCATGGGTAGGAAGAGTCTCATGAAGGTTTGGGTAGGTGAAGATTTTAAAATGTGAAAAGTAGTCAAGATTTTGAGGTCAGGTCATGCACTTTGAAATTAGGAGCTTGATGATGAGACAGACTCTTTCCACAGAAGCATGGGTCTGTAAGTGACATTGCACTGATGTTTTGTTTTGTTTTTTAAATATTTATTATTTATTTATTCTGCTGCGTCAGGTCTTCATTGCCGCACGCAGGCTCTTCATTGTGGTGCACGGGCTTCTCTCTAGTTGTGGCATGCGGGTTTTTCTCTTCTCTAGTTGTGGAGAGGGCTCCAGAGCACGTGGGCTCTGTAGTTTGCGGCATGCAAGCTCTCTAGTTGAGGTGTGTGAGCTCAGTAGTTGTGACGCGTGGGCTTAGCTGCCCCACAGCATATGGGATCTTAGTTCTCCGACCAGGGATCGAACCCGCGTACCCTGCATTAGAAGGTGAATTCTTTACCACTGGACCACAGGGGAAGTCCCTGCACCCATGTTAAATGTGATTTGGAGTAGATGAAGTCAAGCAGCAGCATTTGACCATCGTGTTACAAAGCCTGATAAAGCAAGAAGAGATGGAGATTGAAAATGACTCTATGTGGATTTAGGCATGAAAATAGTTTATTTTAAGATGTGGGAGACTTGAAAAGAAGTCTGAAAAGAAGGAAGGCAGTAGAGATGGACCATGGCTGAGGATAATAAGATAAAGTGTTCTGCTTCATGGATCCACCATTCTAACTGGAGAGGAAAACCCAGAAATTTCCATAAAGAACATAGTATAATCAATACTATCAGAGGAGTAAAGGAGTTCAGCCAGAACAGATAAAGTTAAAAAGGTTTCAGCAAGGTTCTGACATATGAGACATCGCTTGGAAAATACAACAATCCCTTCATAGTATGTATACATTTATACAGTTATAGTTTTCATCTAAGAATAAAGTTTGGGGGAAAAAAACCCCTTATGCTTCTGAGTTTTGTAGACCCAACACAAGAAGCAGAACTAAGCTGCTGTAAAAAATTATTAAGGTGCAAGGAAAAGCAAACTTTATAGAAGCAAACTGTAAACCTGTGATCCTGATGGTTTTAACAAGTTCCAGAGTAGACATGCTATACAGAAGGAACTTCCACAGCAACACAAAACAAAACAAACTGAGCCAGGGAAAGGGTATTTTGATGCAGTGTTACAATAAAATATTTTACCTAAAATTAATTCACTGTGTCATAGTAGGGAAATAAATTTGCCTGCAGAAATGACAGATTTTGGAGTTAGAGTCCTAATTCAACTATTTAGATTGATTTCATTTTTTTGGAGAGTGGTATTGGGTCTTGAAATTTCTTAGTATTTGTTTGTTTATAAAATTATCTACTTTATTTGAAGGATATTATAAAAATGATAAATTAAACTTGAATAACACTTGCTCTGCAAATAATAGGCAAAAAGATATTGCTTCTTCAGTTTTAGAGACATCAGTGCATTGACATTTGAAGGCTTTCAAAGAGTGACAGAGCAGTGGCCCTTGTCAAAATCAATCTAATCCTTAAGGAAGTATCTATATGGCTCCCACATTTTGTTGTCCTTAACATGTCACATTGAGAAATTTAATGGTTAAGAATTATGTTTGATAATATATAATTTTAGAAGGCTTTCGAGTGAGTATAATACTGTATTTTTATGGATAAAGACAACACAGGTGAAGGAGTAGTTATTTGGAGTGCTCTTATGGGAATGATATTCAACTTGTCAAATCAGTATTGTCAACATGAGAGTACTTAATAAAAACAAGGAAGGGGAAATACAGGGAAAATGATCTCTGTCAAGAGGAAAAAATGTTATTTTGCAATGTTCTAATACATTAATCAAGTAGATTTCATGTTTGCTCTTCATTTCCCAGTGGTATGCTAGTTTAAGATAATCAGTGCTATGTAAAATATATTATTTAAGTAATTGAAGGTTGGTTGTGGGAAAATTTTTTATCTATTTCTATTACATTCTGGATTTTATATTAACACAGTGAAACATGGTTTCCAAGAATATAAAATTGTAATAAGGATTTTTTATGGTGATGTCAGGTATAAAGTAAAGATTAGTTGTTTTTTTTTTTAGTTACACTTCCTTGGCAATATATTTTTTTCATTGTTTAACTGAATGAAAATTATCTAATACAAATTATCCTCTCTTCTAATGCTTAAGAGAAATGGAATGGGTTTATAGTAACAATCATTAAAAATGAGAATCATTTCGAATGTAAAATTTATTATTTTAAAAGAAATGATTTCAGAAAAATTTACACTCATTTTAGCAATAAACATGTACTTTAGGAACAGATTTCCTGCTATTTTATTTCAAGCAGAAATAATTCAATAGCAACCTCTTTTTACAATGTTAAATTATTCAATATGTTCTTTGATTTGAGACTGGGAATTGAGCAAATCATTTAACACAAAAATATTGCATAAACTCAGAGCTCAGACATTGGAATCTCTTTGTTATTTTGAAACTTTTAATTGTCAGTGAATAAAAACACTTAGTCCCAATATTAACCTCTGAGTCATTGAATCGGTCAATTCTATCAATAATCACCTATTGCTCTATGGTAAGCACAGTGTTAGGCCCTATGGGTATACAAGACTAACTTCTTGACCTCAGGAAGCTCACAGCCCAATGGCAAAGAGAGTAAAAAAGAAATTCACTTGGCACCGTAACTATATGCAGCTTGAAACTAAATCTGTTTACCTTTAACAGAAGTAGTGTTTATGAGAACAGCACTGGAGAACCCAGAGATTAGGAGGGATGCCTGAGGACCTTAACTTGTAAAACCCAAAGGAACCAAGGCATGGTGGCCCTGCTGATGGGGTTTTGGACGCTGTCGCGGGCACGGTCACCACTTGATAACTGCTTCACCACTGCTAGATTCTTGTTGAGTACACTGCTGGTGTTGGGAATTTCTCATCTTCCCCTGCAACTCTGTGTCACTCGCTCAAGATTCAAACTCGAAGTGGAATGCAGGTTTGACTGAACTTAAGTAATGTATCCCACACCCTGTGTGTCAGAGAAGGGAGAAAATATTTTCCCCATGTGGTCCTGAGGTTGGATCCACAGCTGAAGTTCTCATCATAAGTGTCAAGAGGAGGGAGCATGGGCTGATGAAGCAGCTTGAAGGAAGCAAGGTGGCTAGTGCCATACTGAGCTAAGCCCAGCTCTCATTCATATAAATTTGACAATAAGAGGAGAAAAATGTAGTTTTTCAGTATCTGCTTCAGCCCTGTTCCCACCTGCTCATCCTTTATAACTGCTATTCTTGATTTCTTCTGTATCTGTCTAGAATTTCTATCTTTATAATCAAGTAAATATGAATATAGAGTCTTATTTCCTTCCCCCTTTACACATAAGAACATATTAAACCACTGTTCTACATCCTGCTTTTTTATTTAATTTATCGTGGAGCTCTTTCTCCATCAGTACATATTTTCCTCCCCTTTTTTTAAAGTTCCATGCATCATTTTGGATTAGCATAAGTTATTTATCTTTAAATTACATAGAATTTAAAATAAACTGGCTTAAATTATTTTAATTTAAATTACTGTAATTTAAGATAAATCAATACATTATTGATGTCTAAGTTTGTCCTTCAACCTTTTGCCATCACAGTTTTTGCAATGAATATTCAGAAGTCATTTTGCAAGTGTGTGTATACATCTGTATAGATATAGATATGATAAATTCCCATATGTGAAGTTTCCCGATTGAAAAATACATGTATTTGTTATTTTGAAAAAAATTTACAAACTTTCTTCCATTAGGATTGAAGTTTTGCTCCCACCAGCAGTATATAAGAGTGCCCATTTTACCCCAGCAACTTAACAAAAAAAATGACTTTGAACTTTTGTATTTTTGCCCATCTAATGCAGTTTCAAATTTTTTCTTGCCACTTTTATTTGCATTTGTTTATCAAATTTTGCCAATTTTAAGTTTGGTGTTTTAGATTTTTGTGGTTACTGTTTATTAATGTAGTCAAATGTATCCTCTCACTGTTTCTAAATGATGAGTAAGAAAGGCATTTTCAACCACACAATTATAATGGGATCTCCCACATTGTCTTCCGAGGCTTTTACACTATTATTTTTACATATAAATCTTCAATCCACTTGGTTATAATTTAGTGTAATGCATACATATGATGGAACTCCAAATCCATCCTTTTCATATTGGATATTCAGTTACCCGTTTATTCAAGTCTATAATTTGCTAACTGTCTTGGGTCTCGCTTTTAATCTACACTAAATTACCATATCATTTTGATTTATTTACAGGTTTTTAATCATATTACATTGGTTCGTTTGCCTATCTTTCTAAAAAATGAATTTCTTACCTACCAGGGTTATGATTTACTTCTTAAAATGTAAAGGGAGAACCTGATGCAAATTGTTGCACTGGGTTTAACTTTAACTACTGAAAAATAACTGGTGCTACGAAAGTGTGTGAAGGCTTGGGAAAAAGGTAGTCACAGTGAAAGTTGCTTTTTTTGCCAAAAATCTCTCGCCTTCCAGCCTTTCCATACTTCTTGAGATTATCACACAATGTATTCTGTAGGTTTACAGTGTGAATAGCTGCTTTTTCAAATGCAAATATTAAACTGCTTAATATGGTTTTTTTTTAACAAAATAATACGTAGCTACAGGTAAATCTTAGACACAGCAGTCAAAATCCAGGGTAAATTACATTATATCAGAGGCACTGGAAAATCTTCAAGGATGTCTTCCATTTAAAAGATTTTATACCTTTCTGTTCCCTGTCCATTTATTTCCATAAAGGCATATTAGATTAGTCCTGTAGGTAGCAATCTGCTGAGTACTGTGTCAGGAGCGCAGTAAAACTTCAAAATACGGTTCTAAAATGAGGAATATTTTATCCAGAGTAATGATTGATGTTTACTGCTATCAGGGAGAGTTTGAGGATTGTTATGTTAGTAACTTCCTTTTCTCATCCTTACATGTTAACAGATGCAACCTGAACTTCATTGCCAAAACTCGAAAAACATTCCCTAGAGCAGGGGCACAAACATAGGTCCATTTGATGGCAAAACATGAACTTCTTGATTGCAGCTCTTACAGGGACTTCTAAATGTGCTGGAATACAGGAGAAGCCTGCTTTATTTCACCCTGTGTCTCAAGCCCAACAGATCTGAAAGACAAAGCCATCTGCTCATTGGTCATTTATTATGCTATGAACAGTATCTAAATCCTTAGAAGAACAACAAAGGGCATCCTTACTTAAAATAGATTTTTTTCTCTTTTTCCTCCCTACCATTTATTATATTTTGCCATAGTTTTCTGCACGCTTTTTATTGAGTTAAAATTTATAAAACAAAACACAACTACATTTTACTTTTGAATAAAATATGTAATGTTATGAAATAAAATACATTCATTTTAAGAGCACTTTTTAGTGAGTTTTGACAAATATGTACACCATGTAATACACCTCCCCCAACACATGCATATTCAAAACCAAGAAATATTTCTACTCCCAGTGTACTTGCATGCTCCTCTTTTCCCTTTGTAGTAGATTGTGCACTGCCCCTCCAGGTACCTGAACCCAGGCAACCAGTAATCTGTTTGCCAGCAGAGATCAGCTTTGCTTTTCTAGAATCACATATTAATGAAAATCATGGTGTATGTACTCTTTTGTGTCTTGTTTTTTTCCTCTCAAAAAAATGTTTTTGAGATTCATCCATGTGGCTCAATGTCAGTTTTTAAATCTTCTCTGAGGTTGCCCGTTTGAATACAGCTGCTGTCTTATTAAATTGTAGACATTACATATTTGGATACCAGTCCTTTGTCAGATATATGTATTGGAATATTTTCTCTAGTCTATAACATGCCTTTCACCAGAAATCAGAAGTTTTTATTTTTGATGAAGTCCAATTTATCCTTTCTTTGCCTTATATGCCCCAAATAAGATAGCTCTGCCTATCTTATTTTATTTTATTATTTTTTTTTTGCGGTACGCGGGCCTCTCACTGTTGTGGCCGCTCCCGTTGCGGAGCACAGGCTCCAGACGCGCAGGCTCAGCAGCCATGGCTCACGGGCCCAGCCACTCCGCGGCATGCGGGATCTTCCCGGACCGGGGCACGAACCCGTGTCCCCTGCATTGGCAGGCGGACTCTCAACCACTGCGCCACCAGGGAAGCCCAGCTCTGCCTATTCTAAATTAAAAAACAAACTGTTTCTTGTTTTACAGGCATAGATTTTAGGTTTAATGATCCATTTTTAGTTCATTTTTCCGTATGGTATGAGGAAAAGAAAGTAGTTTGTTTTTTCCCTCCCAAATGATATCCACTTGTTCTGGCACCCTTTAATTTCCCCATGAAATTACCTTGGCACTTTTGTTAATTTTTTTCTCAGCAGTGTTTCATAGTATTTAGGTCTTGCATACCTTTTGTTAAATTTACCCAAAGGTACGTGATGGGTTATATTTAAGTATTTTAAAATTCAATTAATTTTAAATTTGATTTCAAATTGTTTATGATTACTATAGAGAAATAAGTTAATTTTGTATTGACCTTGCTAAATTAATTTATTAATAATGATAGGTTTTTATAAATTTTAT
Source organism: Delphinapterus leucas (assembly GCF_059928025.1). Classification (NCBI taxonomy): domain Eukaryota; kingdom Metazoa; phylum Chordata; class Mammalia; order Artiodactyla; family Monodontidae; genus Delphinapterus; species Delphinapterus leucas. Next base: position 12,368,945 of record NC_143144.1, read on the forward strand.
AATGTGCCCTACATACAATCACATTAGCTAAAAATAATGACAGTTTTTTACTTATTCCTTTATATACTTAATGTCACTTTTTTCTTGCTAGTATCTTCATGAACCACTACATTAGGCCCTCCAGATATTATTTTTTTAACTTTGTTTTTTTTTTTTTTTTTTGCGGTACGTGGGCCTCTCACTGCTGTGGCCTCTCCCGTTGTGGAGCACAGGCTCCGGACGCGCAGGCTCAGTAGCCATGGCTCACGGGCCTAGCCGCTCTGCTGCATGTGGGACCTTCCTGGACCGGGGCACGAACCCGTGTCCCCTGCATCGGCAGGTGGACTCTCAACCACTGCGCCGCCATGGAAGCCCTTAACTTTGTTTTGATTGAAACAGTTTTCTCTTTTTTTTAACAGTTTTCATAAAATATAATTGACTAAAACAAACTGTACATATTTAAATTGTACAATTTGATAAGTTTTGACATATGTATATCTGTAAAATCATTGCCAGAGTGAAGAAAATTAACAAACCAATTATTGCCAGAAATTTTCTCTTGCCCCTGTAATCTCCCATATTGTTCCTTCCCATATCCATTTCCAGTCCCTCACTGCTACTGGGCTGCTTTCTGTCACTGTAGATTAGCTAACATTTTCTAGAATGATATATAAGTGGAACCATACATTACTCACTATTCTTTGACTTATTTTGCTCAGCATAATTATTTTGAGATTCATCCATACTGTTGTCTGTATAAATAATTTATTTTTATTGCTGAGGACTATTCCATTGTAAAGATATACTACAGTTTGTTTACCATTCACCTTTTGATGGGCATTTGGGTTGTTTTCAGTTTTTGGCTAATAGCAATAATGTTGCTATAAACTTTTGTGTACAGGTTTTTGTAAAAACGTAGTCTTTCTCCTGAGCAAATACTCAGTAGTAGAATGTCTAGATCATATGGAAGATGTAAATTCCCAAGCCATTTTCCAAAATCTTACCTTTTTATATTCTAGCAGTGTTGGAGAAATCAACTTGCCCCAAATATTTGTTAATATTTAGTGTGGTTAGTTTTGTTGACCTAAAACAAATAGACTGCCAGATATTTCTCCAGCAAAGATGGATTTATTTAGGATTAGCAGAGAATTGCACGTTGGGGTCTACAGCCATGGCAAGTCATGTGCAAGTCCTCTCACAGCAAAGGAAGGTGAATACATTTAGAGAGGCAAAAAGAAAGTTGGGAAGGCTCTAGTAAACAAAGAGTCCGTGGCTCTTCATTGGCTGAGTCCTTGCCAGGAAAGAAAAGGAGTCTTCCTTCTTCCTGTTAGGCTCTGCTATCCTGCTAGGGTGTGAGATGCTCCGCCTCTGGTTTCCAGACTCTATTTAACAGCGGAGCGGCTGTTTATTAATTATTATACTCTTTTAAAAATATTATATATTCTAATACGTGTATAGTGGTTACTCATTCTAGTTTGAATTTGCATTTCCCTAATGGCTCATAATGTTGACATCTGTTTATATGCTTATTTATGTCATGAAATTAAAATAAACTACGTAGTTAAAAATGACACATTTGCAAGAAAAAAACAACATGGCAAGAAAACACAGATTTATTTATGCTTTAATAAGTTATGAGCAGAATAATTAGTATGTATGAATTACAGTTGCAGTATCTTGGCACTGGTAAATTTATCTGATTGTTACACTATCCCAAGCTTAAAATATATTTGAATATTAAAAAACAAAAATGATTGTGTATTTCAAATATTAGTATTTCTTTTCACTAGAATATTTCTTTCTGAATATTCCTCTAGTTTTACAGTACACACACATGCACACACATACTTTAAAAAATAAAATTGTTACTATTAAAAGAAAACAGTATACTGAGACTTATAAATTCTTAACTGTACTCTTCTTCTGATACTGCATCTGATATAGCTCCCAGGTGATGTAATATGCTTAATACATTTCTCATTAGTAGTGAATAATTTGTGTTATTTCATAGGATCCATCCTGTGACAAATGTCAACTTAAATTTAGTAGTACTGTCAACAACTGTGCTGCAAATTGTTGATGAGAAGGCTTTACAGGAATTAAATCCACAACCTTAACTATGTTGTCAATCTTTTCTAACAAATGAGTTAACTTATATAGGACTGGTTTCTGTACATGGTCAGAAATGTAAAATAATGCTGAATATTTGTGAATTTTGGACTGAGATGACCTGGGTTTGATTTTGAGGTCTGAAATGTATTAAGTATATATTGATAATTTTGGACAGAGAATTTAATCTCACTGCACAACAGTTTCATATTTTATATGATTGCATTAAAATCTTTTATATGTCACAAATAGTAAGTATAAGTTTACAGGAATAAAACTAACAAGAAATATTTCCATCAGTACATGTTTTTGATTGCCTATAATGTGCCAGTCCTAGTGTTAAATCAGAGATTTTTTTTTTTTTTTGGCCGTGCTGCGTGGCATGAGGGATCTTAGTTCCCCAACCAGGGATTGAACGTGCGCCCCCCTGCAGTGGACCACCAGAGAAGTCCCTAAGCCAGAGATTTAGATATGAGTAGGTCACATGTGATTCCTGCCTTCAAGGGAGTTATTTTTTAGTAGAGAAGATAAAGCTAAGGAAGTGAGAATTCAGTAAAAATATCTAAGACTAAAGGAGTTAAATAGGCAAATGAGGAAAAGAGATAATATGCCAGGCAGAACAACTTCCGTAGGCAAAAGCCAGTAACTGAGAGAATATAACATTAAAATTTTGTGTCATGGCTAAGGTTTAGCAAATAACAGGAGAGAATGGCACAAGATGAGCCAGGAGGGTTGAGCTGGAGACATCTCAGAGACCATGTAAACATATTACTAACATTGCAATTAATCCTTAAGACAACTGAACAGCTAGGTTGAACTGTACTAAATTGCTGTCCTTATAGATGAAAACAACTCTTTGGTTCAAGCTTAATAAATAATAATAAATCATAAAATAAGATGAATAATAATACCTCACATATAAGAGTAGAGGTTTACATGATCCAATATATTTAAGGTGCTTAGAACAATGTTATACTGTGTTAGCTATATTTAAAAAAGGCAATGGCAACAATGGTGAGGAAAAGATGACCAATAAGAGGTTATATTTAGAAAATGTGAGATTATTTGGAAATTTATTGGTTATAAAGGAGATGGAATAAATCTGGGGTTTTAAGGATGATCTTCATGTTTCTGGCTTAATGCAAATGATTTGTACCATTTCTTGTCAGCATGAACAGTGTTCAGATATCACATCTCGGGGAGCTCAGTTTTGGACATGAGGAGTTGGGGATGGCAGTGGAATGTGAACGTAGAGGTGTTTGGTATAAAGCTTTGGGGTAAATGCTGTTAGGAAATATCAATATAAGAGTTGCTAGCATGTGGATGATAATTGAAGGCATAGGAAGGATGAGTTATGGGTGTCCCAGGGAGAGTGTGGGCAGTGGACAAAGTGAAGGTATTATGCTGTAGCTCTGAAATATACCCACTTTTAAAGGGTAGATGGGAGGATGGAAAAATAGAGTAAGAGACTAAACAAAAGTAATTTGAAAGCAGGAGATCTGTTGTCTTAAAAGTCAAAGGAGGAAAGTATTTTGAGGAGAAATCATTTCATGTGGAAAGCAGTCAAATTTAGTGGGGTCAGTTGGTGCATCACCATGAGTGAGTACTCTGTACTGCTGCTTTTCCTCCATGCACGTTTCATTTTCTTATTTTTCTCTGCCAAGAAATATACTTCATGTGTCACTCACAGGGAGCACAGTGTACAAAAATCAGTGAAAGAAGACGGTTATTCATAATAACCTTCTTGATAAAAGCCAAGAATGATAGTTTCAGTATATTACAAAATAGGCACATGCTTTTTTCCTTTGCTAAATGACTACAGTAGTGACTGAGATAAATGCATAAGAAAAGTCAGAAAGGGGAATTCCCTGTCCATCCAGTGGTTATGACTCAGCACTTATATGGCTATGGCTAGGGTTCAATCCCTGGTTGGGGAGCAAAGATCCCGCAAGCTGCGTGGCGCCCCCCCTCTCCCCGACAAAAACAGAAAAGGCAGGAAGTTTGAAAATGAAAAATTAATAATTTAAATTATTACTATTTAAAGTCATTAACATTCATTGTGAACAAAGAGGGAAAGAATGTCAATCTTTTTTTTAATATTTATTTTTATTTATTTATTTGGCTGCGTCCAGAGTGCATGGGCTCCGTAGTTTGTGGCACGCGGGCTCTCTAGTTGAGGCACGTGAGTCACTAGTTGTGGCGTGCAGGCTTAGCTGCCCCGCAGCATGTGGGAACCTAGTTCCGCGACCAGGGATCGAACCCGCGTCCCCTGCGTTGGAAGGTGGATTCTTTACCACTGGACCACCAAGGGAAGTCCCAAGAATGTCAGTCTTTTAATTCACAAATAAACTAAACAAATAAATGTCACAGTTAAAAAAAATTTTTTAATAAATCTATTTATTTTATTTTTGGCCGCGTTGGGTCTTCATTGCTGTGCACAGGCTTTCTCTAGTTGTGGTGAGCGGGGGCTACTCTTCATTTTGGTGGGTGGGCTTCTCATTGCGGTGGCTTCTCTTGTTGTGGAGCACGGGCTCTAGGCACATGGGCTTCAGTAGTTGTGGCACACGGGCTCAGTAGTTGTGGCTCGTGGGCTCTAGAGCATAGGCTTAGTAGTTGTGGCGCACGGGCTTAGTTGCTCTGCGGCATGTGGGATCTTCCTGGATCAGGGATCAAACCCGTGTACCCTGCATTGGCAGGGATATTCTTAACCACTGTGCCACCAAGGAAGTCCCTAAAATTTTTTAAAGAAAGTTTTATAAGGAGTTGGAACACTCCAGGTTACCAATGGACTATAAGGACCATGCAATGGAGGCCTATTGCCTTACTTAACCTGTGGTGCCTTTTGAGGAGAATACTGATCTGAACGCAGTGTTGGCCTGTATGATGTGTTTATCACAATTCAACAGAATATTTTGGAGATTGTGTTATCCCTAATCATTTTCATTAAAGAATAATTTCTGAAATATTTTCATTTTCATATGTGATGCCTATCATGGAAGATATTTATAATCTAGTTTTACAAACTTTCTTAGGATGTGAAATAATAAATTATATATATTTGTCCCAATAATTCTGATAAAATGAAGTGTAAGGGTAACAGAAAATTTACACCGATGGGAACTTATATTACAAATTAATTTGCATAACAACCTGAACACTAATGATTAAATATTACTTATGTTTGTGGCATGAGAGGGTTGAAGGGGTCATTGATCATATAATAATGAAATCACTACTTATTGTTTAGATTATATAACATTTAATTCTGTCACCTAAAAATGGAGCATCAGTGTTACTATACTCCTCTCCAAGAAAATGGTATGAAATAATGTGTTATCATCAATAAATGTAGATGAGCTGGGCAGTGGTTAGCAGGGCACTTCCTTACAGTTTCTTTGCAGAGTCAGCCTGTTTCATTATTGACCGTTAAAAAATTGATGTCCTGGTTTAACATGCTGACCAAGCACTTTATGTCTCCTGGATTACTTTAGAGAGGTTGGTGAAGCATAGGAGAAGGTTAGGGCCATCAGTTGTTGGCAAAAAGCAGAGTATATAGCAGCAAGCTAAGTGGAGTGGCTGTAAGATCAAAACTCTTAGAGGCTTAATCAGGAGGTTAATTGGGGAAAGAAGAAAATAAAACACTAGCACAGAAGAGGAGATTAGAGGAAGAAATGTAACAAAATAAGTAAAGTGCAAACAAAGTACAAAACAGAAGAAATAGGGAAAATGTTATCCTACTTACCTGGAGATAGAGAATTAAGAATTTAGAGAAACCCACCAGAATAGATGAAATTACCATTTCTGAATATGAACTCTTATGATTTGTTTGAGTGTCTCATAGAAGCAGAAGTGAAATAATTCTGAGTGTTTGAAAGATCTACAGCTTTAATGAAATGAAAATGATTTGGGGGTGGGGATTTTTAAACATGCTATCAATTTATAGTTTTGCCTTATCATGCACAGCAATGTGAATTATTACTAACATTAGTTATTTTTTCCTGTTTCATATTATTTCTGATGTTTGTTTTAGGAATAGTTCCAGAAAATATACAGAAATTTGAAATAATAATCCAACTTGAAAGAAAAAGAATGAAATTGGCACACTGGACTGGACAGCATAGGAAAGTAGTCAAGAACAGGGACTAATCTTGGCTGTGTGATTTACTGGCTGTGTGATTCCAGACAACTCTCTACTTCAGTTTCCTCTTGTGAAAATCAAATATACTAGTACCTAATTCATAGAGTTGTGGGGATTTGATAAGGTGATATATATAAATTACATAGAATAGCACTCTCTCTATATAAATGCATATGTGTGTGTGTGTGTGTATAAAATTATTGCCTAAGGTAAGCCAGGGATTGCTGACCAAATTATATCTATAAATGACAAAACAAATAAAACTAGGTTATCATTTGGAGATCCATGATTGGTTATTAACAAAATTTAACATTGTTTTCAAATTTATGAAGACAATTGTCTAATTCTATTCAGGCTGCTATAACAAAAATACAATAGACTACGTGGCTTATAAACAACAGAAATGTATTTCTTACAGTTCTTGAGGCTGGGAAGTCCAGGATCCAGGCACTGGCAGATTTGGTGTCTGGTAAAAGCCCAATTCCTGGTTCATAGATGTCTATCTTCTGTGTCCTCACATGGCATAAAGGGCTGGAGGATTCTTTAAGGTCCCTTTTATAAGGGCATTTCCCACCCTCGCGATGTAACCACCTTCCAAAGGCACCACCTTTAAATATACTCATATAAGGAATTAGGTTTCAACATATGAATTTTGGGTGGGGATGAATGCAGTCTATAGCAACAATCCAGAAAATATGTCTGTGTGAATGCAAAGACTGTCTCCTACAATCATGGTCTAGAGATCGTTTGCTCAATAGAACATCCTGTGATGACTAGCATGTTCTATAATCTTTATTGTCCAGTATGGCAGCTACTAGCTTCATGTGGCTCTTGAGCCCTTGAAATGTGGCTAGTTTAAATGCTGAACTAAATTTTCAATTTTAATTAATTTAAATTTAAGTAGTCACGTGTGTCTCATGGCTACTGTATTGAATATCACAGGTGGAGAAGATATGATAGAGGACCTAGAAATATATTTTTAATTATATTTTATTTTGTTTACAGGTTATAAAAGACTGCATAGTCTTTTCAACAAATTTGCATGCTATATAAACAATAATAAAGGGAAAACTGCCTATAATTTCAAAATGTGTAAGAAATAACCTCTCATAAAACCTAAGTAGATTTTCTCCCAGATTTAATCATGAATGTGTATAAAAATTCTATGTGCTTTAGTTTTTTGAATAGTTGGTATCATAATGTGTAAAAAGTAGGGAATTTCGAAAAATGGACTTATGTACAATGTTTTTGGGGTCATTGGGTGCCTCTGGAAATGGAGGCAAATTCGTTTGTGTTTCAAGAAAAGGTATTACCAATATCAGACAAATGCAAATGGACAGACGTTCCAAAAAATAACTGATCAGTACTCATCAAAATTGTTTTATGATGAACTGGAGGGATGTGGAATGCAATGTGGAGCACTAGATTGGGTTCCGGATGAGAAAAAAAGAAAAAGTACATTAAGAGTTGGGTTTCCCTGGTGGCGCAGTGGTTGAGAGTCCGCCTGCCAATGCAGGGGACACGGGTTCATGCTTGGGTCCGGGAAGATCCCACATGCCGCGGAGCAGCTGGGCCCGTGAGCCATGGCCGCTGAGCCTGCGCGTCCGGAGCCTGTGCTCCGCAACGGGAGAGGTCACAACAGTGAGAGGCCCACGTACCGCAAAAAAAAAAAAAAAAAAAAAAAAAGTACATTAAGAGAGGGGACAATGGTAAAACTCAAATAGGTTTGTAGCTTAGTTAAATAGTGTTTTGGATGATAATTGTTCGATAGTTACATAAATTGCTAACAGGGGAAGCTGAGTGAAGGAAATACGTGAAATCTATAATTAACAAATTCTTCGTCAGTCTAAAATTATTTGAAAATTAAAAAAAACCACCAAATTATGTAGCTTTAAACATAGGCATTCAGTAAATTTTCTTGAACTGAATCAGACTTCAGTTAGCAGCATGTACCTTTCTGTATTCCTCCTGCCCATTTTCCTTCAGCTTAAGCACAATGGCAACACACATCGTACAGGTTGTGTGTACGCAGGAAAATGGCTTAATCTCTCTGAAGTTTAGTTTCTTCACTTAAAAAATCAAATAAAACCTGTTGCCTGCCTGACTCATAGGATGGTTGCCAGATTCAGATAAGGTTTGGGAAAGGAAACTTTAGCTCAAAGCTTTTCCCTCCTTATTGAGCCTGAAACTCTAAACTTCATTGATTTATTGTATAAATATTGAATGGGTATATAGTACAGCATATAAAATCATGGCTCTCAAAGTGTGCTAACCTAATGGAAAACACAACAAAGTCAACAGATAAGCAAATCCTTTAGGATTTCATGTTAGGAGAATCTTATTCCAGATTTTGGATATCAAAAAGTTTTCTCTAAGGTGAATGTGATTTTGAGATTTAAATAATTAATATGTATTATCAGATGAAATATGACTTTTGATCCAAAGACACACACATAACCTGTTTAGGAAATAAACTTCAGCATGACTAGACAGTAGTGAAGTGAACAACGGGAGCTTTAATTGTTTAACTCCAGACAGAAATTATATCATGATGCCTCTTGAACATCATGCTAAAAATTGTTATCTTTAAGGTTTGGGGGAGGAAATATGGATTTTAAGAAGAGGCTTTGGAGGCCTGTCATCATGATTACATTTTGGAAAAATCATTCTGTTGAAATGCAGAAAAAGATTGATAAATCTTTTCATGAATCTGTATGATTTATCCAGGAATCCTAAAAATAAGCTTTGGTAGGAAATGGTAAAAATAATTACAGGTGCTACTGCTCTTGCAATAGCAGTGGGAGCAGGAAAGAAGAGATTCCTTAGGTTTAAGGAAAGGTAGTTGGTATGCATTTTGAAACAGCTAGATGTTGGGAATGAGAGTAGTAATCGGTGGCATCCTTGATCTTGGGTGGTCAGTTAATTATGCAATATTATGTTCATCAGGAATTTGTGTATGGAGATGGGGATTTAGAAGTTGTCAATAAATATACTGTAGTTGAAAGGAAACATCACGAGAAAAGATTATTAGTGAAAAGTATACACCGCAAGATAAGATACACCGCAAGACAAGAGGAGGGCTGGAGGATGAAAGAAAGAAAGAGTACAGAGGAGTGTTGAGTAGGAGTAGCGAGAGAGATTGAAGAAACATCAAACATGGAAAGGGTTTGAAATTCATTAATGATGCCAAATACTGAAGAGTGGCCGAGATGCTGACTTGGCGCTTAGTTGTTCACTGGTGACCTGGAAAACAGACTTGGTAGAATGGCAGGAATCCAGAAAGCAGCATGGATAAAGAGTAAATGGGAAATTGTAAAATTGGAAAGGCAACTATGGCTAGTTCTCTCAAGAAGCCACTCTGAATCTATATCTCTAGCTAAACAAAATTGTTGAACTCAGTTATCTTGAGGGACTCTTAGCAACTCTAAAGTTCCATGTAAATAGTACTGAATGGAGCATTGCATCACTTCTCTATAAGTTATGTATTTGGACTGAGTGATCAGAATTCTTAGTTGGTATGCTTTTATAAGAACCATATTCTTTGTGAATTCCCTATTCAGCATACACATTAATGATGTTAAATGATCAAGGAGGCTATTAACATTCCATTGTTTTAAATTTTGTCAGTGGATTTGATAAAAATAAAAAATACAGCAGTTTCTCTTTTCTCTACCCAAGTAATAATTATCATACTTGTTTGCTTCTGCTTATTTCTATGTTGAAATATAAATGAAATGTAGTCTAAGTGCTAGTTCCCTTTATTTATATACTTTATTTTATCTTTAAAATAAAGTATTAAAGATTATTTTGATTGCCTCAAATTTCGGCTAAAAGTTTTATCATAAAATAGTGTAAAATGTGCAAATCACATGTCAGAAAAGATTATTCCAGCCCAACTGAAAATTCTTCCCTGTATGTTCCTTGGCATGTTAATCAATCATGAGCATGAAGGAACAGCTGGTGCCAACTAGTCTCATTGACAAGGAAGTGCCAGCTTCTGGAAATAGATGGTCCAAGATTTCCTTATGTTGATTTCTTTAACCCTCTCTCTCTCTCCTTTTTTCTAGTTTCCTCCCTACCCTCTTTTCACACATACACACACACATGCTCACACATGCATGCACACGTGATTCATGGCCAAACAGGCATTTTGATCAACTTATTCATGATATCATGATTAGACACTATAAGGAACCATACAATTAAAAAACATAGCTTGGGGCTTCCCTGGTGGCACAGTGGTTAAGAATCCGCCTGCCAATGCAGGGGACATGGGTTGGAGCCCTGGTCCGGGAAGATCCCACGTGCGATGGAGCAGCTAAGCCCGTGCGCCACAACTACTGAGCCCGTGCGCCACAGCTACTGAGCCGGTGCACCTAGAGACCGTGCTCCACAAGAGAAGCCACCGCATTGAGAAGCCCGCACACTGCAACAAAGAGTAGCTCGCCGCAACTAGAGAAAGTCTGTACACAGCAATGAAGACCCAACACAGACAAAAATAAATAAATAAAATAAATTTATTAAAAAATAATAAAAAATTAAAAAGTAACTTTAAAAAAAACATAGCTTGGGAAACATTGGGATTTATTTTTATTTATTACTAACCATGTGTTCATTTCCCTTGATTATGAATAAATTTCTTTTTAGAGACTAAATTATCATATTCAAACATTTATGAATACTAGCCCCTAATACATTGAACAAATATGGTTATCAGTCTTGATTTTAATGTATATATTATTTCTTCTTGAATTCCTGATGCCATTTTTATTGTATTCCTTATTATGCATACCACAGATGAAAATCCTCAAAGTATTTCAATATACATTTAGAAAAACTTGTACTAATTCTGGATTTGCAGATTGCTGTATCACTCTTTTCAAATGTGTGCTCCCAGTCATTTGTTTGAATACTATAATTGTATATTTCTGTAAATTTGTTTTAGGTGTTGTTTTAGAATAAAGTCAAAAGAAGATATTTATTATAGTTCGTAAAAGGTAGCTAAAATAATGTAAAATTCCTAGAACTGAATAAAAAGGGTCTTACAGAGACAGAAAACAATACAATTTCATAGTGAATTGGAAACAGTATGTGTCACCTTGGCAAAACCACCTTTGTTTGTAAACATTACAAAACAGTGTTACCTAAGCAGGAGGAAGAAAATGGAGTGCTAAATTACATGAAAGGTTCTCCATTATAAGAAACATACAGGAGGAAAAAAATTGTGTTTAAAGGAGAAAGGAACAGATTCTGTTCAGCTTAGAAATTTTGCCAGTGAGGAAAATGAAGGTAAGGGAGATTAAATTGTTTGCTCTAAACCACAAAGCTATTTACTTAATGAAACAGGTGGGAAAATAGTATTTTCTTTAATTCAGAATTATAACTAGTTTTTCATTAAAATGCATTTAGCTTGCATTATTATGCTTCCAAATTACGATTATATGGTTGGCAATAATTCATCTTCTCTAAATAAATAAACTTAGTTTAATCTGAATATTTACAGACGAAATAGGATTGGGATACCTTCATTAGTTAGTGATTTAAATGTACTTTGTGCCTAATAAGCAAGAAAACTAAATTGTAAGAAAACCAAGTAGGCTATTACTGCAAATAATGAATACATTTAGTAGATTCTAATTCTAGAGTACATACATTACACTTAACTCTACATTGTTTGTACTGCATAACTCTACAATATATCAAATAGATGATCCATGAAAACATTCACTAATATTTCAGAGTTTAAGCTTAATTTTCCTTTCTATAAAATGGAGGCCTTAGACTATTTGTCCTTTAAGATTTCATCTGTTTTAAAACTTTTCTAACTTTTACATCTGATATTAAGTAATATCAATTTTATTACAAAGCATTAAGTAATGGAACAGTATATCTTTACAGTAGAATTGTAGAAGAGCTCATTTCTTTTAGCTCTTGTCTCCTTGCCATTGGTCTCTACTTCTAGGACTACCCTTCACACTGTCAGAGTTATAATATTTCAATCAGAGAACAAGAAACACAATAGAAAACTCTCAACCAACCTTTCTTTAAAGAAAAATACACAACAACATAAAATGAAATGGTTTCAACACCTGAAAACTCACCCCCTGAGGTCCCCAGGCATCTCAGAAGGCAGGGGTTAGGCTTAAGTCTAAAAATAGAGGGATTGTTCAAACCTCCCCAGAGGGAGCAGGCTGTGTACCCTCTGAAACCTCTTAGCATCAGCTAGGTTGTGACCCTTCTACCTGCACCACTACGGGAGACTGGATTTCTTCTCTGAAGATTTAAAATCTAAGAAATTGCGGACTAAGGACTACCAGGTGCAGAAAAGTTTAGTGTTGAGGTTCAGGAATACAAACATTACATGAAAGTCAAAAGGCTGAAAGAAACTGCTCCAAGCCCTCTTGCTGCACCTTATCTAAGAATACAGGCAGCCAGGAGAATCCTCTCCAGAGAGAGCATTCCTCTAGATACTAACATTTGGGAAATTCTCAGTGAAAAATTCGCTCACTATCTGTTCATTCTACAGGGAAGCCTACACGTTAATAAGTCCTGGCCATGCACACATAACTTCCAATCAACATGATTAGTTTTTAAAGAGCAAAAGGAATTCTACTTCAGGAAATAAGGTGAATTGGTCTCCTTCCAGTGTAAACGTATAGACATTCTTGATTAAATATATTTTGTATTAAACTACACTGTTCTTGTTAATACATTTGTATTTTATTAGAAAATCAATCAAAGTATCCAGATTCCAATGACAAAGAAAGGAAACAAATTGGTAGCATTAAGTTGGAGCTGATGTCAAATAACCCAGATGGATTGGGTCCTACTTCCAACTTTTTGTGACCATATAGGCATAAATGTGACTTTATTAATAGATAGCATCACATACACAGTAGTCCAGAGTAAAAATGTCTTCATAATCAAAAGTATGTAACAGTGAACTTTGTTGACATAATGACATAATATAATAATACTATGTTATAATTAACATGATTTCTTTTTTTTTTTTTTTTTTTTTTTTGCGGTACGTGGGCCTCTCACTCTTGTGGCCTCTCCCGTTGCGGAGCACAGGCTCCGGACGCGCAGGGTCAGCGGCCATGGCTCACGGGTCCAGCCGCTCCGCGACATGTGGGATCTTCCCAGACCGGGTCACGAACCCATGTCCCCTGCATCGGCAGGAGGACTCTCAACCACTGCGCCACCAGGGAAGCCCAATTAACATGATTTCTAACCTAAGGATGTACCTAGGGAGTTACTTTCAGCAAATAGTCATGCCTCATAACACTATTTTTCTTCCATGTCAAGAAAAAAAGTGAGAAATATCATCTATGTATAGACTGTTGTACTAACTTCTAGCCACTTTGTTTTTTAACTTTTAGCCTATCTGTCCAATTGTTTTGACGATTCTCCTTGCACAAGGTCTAGAAAGAATTAATCAAAGCAATACCAAATAATGGCAACTAAGATGTAGAGAAAATAATTTTGTTTTTTACCTAGAAAATGTTATTAGCATAAATAAATCTTTTCAAGCCATTAAAAGGGTGAGTTTAGAAATATCAAATTACTGATTTCAAGAAAATGTAAGATTTAGTACTCTGAATCATCTATTATTTTTCTTGATGTAAGCAGCTTAGTAAATGGGTTGAAATCACTATGTGTGTAAATGCCTTAATTTATCTCCAACTGCTGGTATCTGGAGATCAGAGATGTGACGTCTCTCACACCCTCGCACTCTGATGACATCTCCAGCACACACCTTATTTTTTCAGAAGTTGAAGGAAGTGAAGGAGGCAAGAGAGGAAAGGGACAGGTTATTTGTTTGTTTGTTCATGTTGTTGTTTATTCACATTTAACTGTCCTGCTATGGCAGGTCTTTCTTTGTTAATGCTCATAACCATAAATGCTCAAGATGTGGCAGTTGCTCCAAAGCTTACTTGGAGATACATGCATGTGCTGTTTGGAGGCCCCATGGGAGAAACGCTAGTATGTTTCATGATATGGACAAGGCACATTCTGGTTGCAGTCTTGCCACATGTCCTTATTTTTGCCCCTTTGCAAGAAATAAAATCTATACCCTTTCAACAGTTGAGGTCTGCTAATCTTGGCAGTATGCCTACTTTGGAAGAATACTTGCAAGATGACTCTGTTCAGCTATCATCCAAAACATCCATGTGCCAGTCAATTCCCACATCTTTGAATGTCAATCCAGGATGCTCCCCAGCTGCCCCCTCTACTCACCCTGTCATAAGGGGCTCCTCCAGGTCATTTCATGTCTTCATCATCCTTAAGGCAGAGATGTCGGCGCCAGTTTCAGCGTTTGCAAATGTCCTCAGACTCCAATAGATGTATCACCTTCTAGCTACAGTCCATTTTCGTGGTGCCCCTGGGGTACGCTTAAGAGTTTCTAAAACTCAGTCTCCTCTCCTTTCAGACATCCCCAGCTCTACAAAGTTGGGGAAGCCCTCTTTACCTGACATAACTATAACATTATGTGAAGCTTGATATTTTATGAGATAAATCATCTACATTAATCAACTTCGAAATTACTTTGCTATTTTCAATAACTTGTTCTTCCATATGAATATTATGAAAAATACCTCAGTGTCATTGTAAAACATCTCTGAGATTATTAGAATTACATGTAATTTATACGTTATTATGAAGAAAATTGGCATAGTGAATCCTTTTATTTATGAACATGGTTTCATTCTACAATTAGATTCTCATTAGTTTATTTCAGTAGAAATTTATAATTTTTTGAAAAACTCTTGTACATTTTTATTTAATTATTCAGTATTTTCAGTTATTGATACCATAGCTTAAAAACTACTTTTTATTGTGGTAAACTATACATAACATAAAACTGACCATTTTATCAATTTTTAAGTGTACATTTTAGTGGAATTAAATACATTCACTTTGTTGTGCAACCATCACCACTATCCATTTCCAGGACTTTTCATAATCCCAAACTAAGCTCTATCCTTTTAAGTTAGATTGCCTAATTAATTCTTTTGCTACTATAAAGGATAACTACTAATTTTGTATAGTTACTTCATGTCAGGAAAACTCTCGAGTCTATTATTCATTCTAATAGTTTATCTCTAGATTCTTTTATATTTGCTGTATAAAAATTCATGTTGTCCTAAAACACCAACTATGCCATTTCCTGATAGTTTCGTGTAACTTAATCTCATATTTTATGACAATTTTTTTCTCTATTCTAAATCTTGGGCATTTTCCTTGTGTCTTTCCTAAATTTCTGCTAATTTCCCTTTTAGCTGGGTGTAATTAGCTATTTAACTCAGTTGCTGAGGTTTTAAGTTCCCAATTTTAATTTTTCTCAGATCTACCTGTTCTCTCTTTTTTTTTAAGATTTATTTACTATTTATTTATTTGTTTCATTTATTTTTGGCTGCGTCAGGTCTTAGTTGCGGCACACAGGCTCTTCTCTGCAGCACAAGGGCTTCTCTCTAGTTGTGGCATGTGGGTTTTCTCTTCTCTAGTTGTGGTACTGGTTCCAAAGCGCTTGGGCTCTGTAGTTTGCAGCACTCAGGCTCTAGTTGAGGTGCACAAACTCAGTAGTTGTGGCGTGCAGGCTTAGTTGCCCCGAGACATGTGGGATATTAGTTCCCCGACCAGGGATAGAACCTGCACCCCCTGCATTGTAAGGCGTATTCTTTACCACTGGACCACCAGGGATGTCCCTCTACCTGTTCTTTTGTTCATAGCACCGACTCTTTTCATTATAACTTCTCCTCTTTGTAGTTTGCTTCTAAATGATTTTTTTAACATCTTTATTGGGTTATAATTGCTTTACAATGTAGTGTTAGTTTCTGCTGTATAACAGAGTGAATCAGCTATATATATATATATATAATCTCCTCATATCGCCTCCATCTTGTGCCTCCCTCCCACCCTCCCTATCCCAACCCTCTAGGTGGACACAAAGCACCGAACTGATCTCCCTGTGGGATGCGGCTGCTTCCTACTAGCTATCTGTTTTACGTTTGGTAATGTATATATGTCAATGCTACTCTCTCACTTCGTCCCAGCTTACCCTTCCCCCTCCCCGTGTCCTCAAGTCCATTCTCTATGTCTGCATCTTTAAGTGATTTTTACATCACTTTAAAATTGTTCTGGGGCTTCCCTGGTGGCGCAGTGGTTGAGGGTCCGCCTGCCGATGCAGGGGACACGGGTTCGTGCCCTGGTCCAGGAGGGTCCCACATGCCGCGGAGCGGCTGGGGCCGTGGGCCGTGGCCGCTGAGACTGCGCGTCCGGAGCCTGTGCACCGCAACAGGAGGGGCCGCAGCGGTGAGAGGCCCGCGTACCGCAAAAAAAAAAAAAAAAAAAAAATTGTTCTGTTTTAGTTTCTCTGGGTGCTAATCTTCACATGTGTTGTTCTGGTGTTCTCTTCTTTATGGTAGAATGTTTAACATTGAATTTTTTTTTTCTGTTAGCTCATCTTCTGTTGCTTCTTCCAGTCCTGTAGTCATCCACAAACTTTAATACCACTTGTTCCTCTAGAGTTATTTCATGTTTGTCCCAGCAGGTGCTCAGTGGATTTCAAAAGTCACCTATTTGTCCCTCTATATTAATTACTGGCTTGTAGATATCTAAACAAAGGGAATGCGGGCAATTTGAGCTCAGTGCTTGCACCAGGTAGAGGCTATAGCTTTTTCCACATACTAAGTTCAAGTTAAAGCCAATTTTCCTATTCCATCTTGACCTGCAGGTGGTTTCTATTTCATCCACTATCCTAGAGGGTGATGCCTGCCAGGCTTCCTATATCATGCAGATATCTCAGTTCTAGAGTCTGATTTGCTTGGGCCCAAGGAAAAGTCCTTATGCCCCTTACCATGGGATAACCCAGACACCCAGTCATTATGTCCTATTTCTGGACCTAGTTCTTTCAGGCTGCATATCACTGTTGTGTCAAGTTCACTCTTGTTTTGCACAATGACAATTTTTTTTCATTATTTTTTTTCTCCTCTATTTAAAAATTCTTCATGTTATTATTATTTTTTTTTTTTTTGCGGTACGCAGGCCTCTCACTGTTGTGGCCTCTCCCGTTGCGGAGCACAGACTCCGGATGCGCAGGCTCAGCGGCCATGGCTCACAGGCCCAGCCGCTCCGCGGCATGTGGGATCCTTCCGGACTGGGGCACGAACCCGCATCCCCTGCATTGGCAGGCGGACTCTCAACCACTGCGCCACCAGGGAAGCCCCCTTCATGTTATTTTTAATCCAGGATTTCTATGGGTAGAAGGAAGACTACTAGGTTTAATACATTTTATTTCATGCTGCTAACTCAGAAAAATATTGAATAGTAAATATTATATGGCAGTATGAGCTCAGGGAGGAAAACATGGTTTTGCAGCAACATGGGAACCAAGACCAGGTGGCTTTGGGAAGTTAGAAACATCAATTTGATAATTACTGTGCAAGGTAAAACAATAGGATTTAAAAAACAAGGATCAGAGTCAGACAAGCTATTGGAGGTTGCCTATGTGCAAACATATTGTCTAAATCTGAAGATAGAGGGGCTTGTATTCCCATGAGCCAATCAGGTCTCAGAAGACTCCTATTTCTGGCTCTTCTCTTTTAGGGAGAATATTTTCCTGCATATCCACATATGGAATTTTAACTGCACAACCAAAATCCAAATATGTCTGAACTTGCAGAAATTAACTTTTGAACTCCACATTTTATCAAATTTCTTGGCAGAACTTGCTTTACAAGAGACAGTGTTGTAAACTCTTTTGCCTTTCATGAATTGTAACATTTTGAACCATATAAATAGTATCATTTCACTTAGAATTTCTCACAACTGTACTAGGAGTTACTTACGTTTTTTTATTAAGAATACTGAGTACAATTTTTAAAGGTGTTCTTCCCTTAATTCAAATCCCGAGGACAGTTGCTAAAAGTCCTGAATCTTGGAGTTTGATTATAACTACATTTTATTATTTATTTATTATTATTATTTTTTGCGGTACGCGGGCCTCTCACTGTTGTGGCCTCTCCCATTGCGGAGCACAGGCTCCAGACGCGCAGGCTTAGCGGCCATGGCTCATAGGCCCAGCCGCTCCGCGGCATGTGGGATCTTCCCGGACCGGGGCATGAACCTGCGTCCCCTGCATCGGCAGGCGGACTCTCAACCACTGCACCACCAGGGAAGCCCTATAACCACATTTTAATAAAAAACATAGATGCTGGAAGAAACTGAGAGATCTTTTAAGTCTAACTACTTCATTTGAGAGTGAATCTTCTTATTTATGCAGATTTGGCTCTTGGCCAAATTGAATGCCTCTTATCCCCCTGCTTTTAAACGGTAGAGGTCTCAAAGTAATCTGACTAAAGTACAATAATTTAATCTACTTCTATTCTATTTCAGTACTAAACATTGCAGAATATATTTTTTATTTTTGAGTACAGTTGCTTTATTAAGAAATGGCAGAGAAACAAAAAGAAATATAAGGCAAGGAAGAATGGGAAATAAAGAGATGGTGCATTACACAGAGGTCCTTTCTTCATGCAGAAACACAAACCCCCCCTCTTTTACTTGCAAGATCGGCAGACAGGCTATAGAGAAAACAACATGCTCCAAAATGGACATAGAAGGAGAAATGGAGAGGGAATCTGTCTGCTTCCACCATCTTCCATTGGTCCATGTTTGCCCATGGGGAGTTCCAGTTTTCGTCTGACAGATCAGATAATGGAACTGCCCAGATGTGCGTGGGGAGTAGGTCTCCTCAGCAGCAGCTTCAGCTGAGCAAAGGGTCAAGGACTCCAGAGACAGGTAAACTGAGAATCTAAAACAGTGCCTAAGAGGTATCATAGTACATCCATAGTCCCCATCCTCTTTTCTTCATCAGATTTGCTTGCGTATCATGTGGCACCAAGTTCCCTTTCTGAAACCCCTTACACTCTTATTGTTGGATTTTAAGCAGACATAGATGAGAGGGGTCCCTTCATCACCAGAAATATCGATGCAGAGGTGCTGTAGTACAATCTGAAGCGTACAGTGCCAGAGGATGTTGAGCATCGAAATTGTATATCGACCTTCCAGTCCTGTTGTCTAGTCTTGAGCCATGCAGAGTGTCACAGCTCTGGGCAGTAGATTCCAGCGCTGCATCCCTGCTAACACGGAGTTGTAGGCTCACCCTGAACTTTCCAAAGAGGTTTATGGTCAGTGGAAATTGGAATTTTTTGCCCTAGAGGCACTCTTTTTCACCCCACAAGCATTCTTTTTAGGTATAAAAATATCTTCTTAAAGCACGTAGAACCTGGGGAGATAAATATTATAGACAGGTTAAGAAGTGGTTTTAATTACACAGTAAATTATTGGGCTAGTCATTATTTTTTTTAAGAAGATGTTGGGGGTAGGAGTTTATTAATTAATTTATTTTTGCTGTGTTGGGTCTTCGTTTCTGTGGGAGGGCTCTCTCTAGTTGTGGCAAGCGGGGGCCACTCTTCATCACGGTGCACGGGCCTCTCACTATCGCGGCCTCTCTTGTTGCAGAGCACAGGCTCCAGATGCGCAGGCTCAGTATTTGTGGCTCACGGGCCTAGTTGCTCCGCGTCATGTGGGATCTTCCCAGACCAGGGCTCGAACCCGTGTCCCCTGCATTAGCAGGCAGATTCTCAACCACTGCGCCACCAGGGAAGCCTGGGCTAGTCATTATTGAAGGTAGATACAGAATTCCTTTATATTCTCTCTGTGAGTTGTCCTAAATGAAGGATGTTCTCTGAACTGTAACTTAGTTATTTTAATACACTTTAAATGAATAAATTTCAGAAATCACCTGAAAACATATTAAGTCAGTTTGAGTCTCTCCTTTGATTTCTTTTAGGTTTTATCTATGGGTTACAAAAATAAATTTGGTTAAGTTTTAATTGTCCTTCCATTGTATTTCAGAAGAGGAATCACAAATAGTCCCTCACGCTAGCTGCTGACTTGAAGAAATTAAAAGTCATAAACCAGTTGGAGCTCTTTGAGTAAAAGATAGTGTATATAGTCTAGTAAATAGACTATATACTAGCCTATTATATACCATAGTGTACCTATAATATACAATATATACTATAGTATAGTATGTCTTTTGGGAAGGAGGATGGGAGTTGGTATCAGTGAAAAAAAAAAAGAAAAGAAGCAAGGGAAAAGTAAAATGGTAAGCCAGCATCTTTATACAGACTAATGAGATGGCGTACTCTGAATTGAGAGCATGTAAACTCAAATATATGAACTCAGCGAACGCCAAAGTTTTAAAGTAAAAGTGAAGTAGGAAGAAATGTAATTTCAAACTGTATTCTGTTTTCCTTCCTCCTTTACACAGTGGTTTTCCACAGACCTTTAGAGGTACATTGTATTAGACACCTTCTTTTGAAATTCAGCGTCATGCTCTAAATGTAAATTTGAATCAAGCACGGTGATGCGTAGTTTTACATGTCAGTGGCTAAACTATAGTACCCAGTAATTCAAGCACTAATCTAGATGTTGCTGTGGAGGTGTTTTGTAGAAGAGGTTGACATCTACCATCAGTAGTCTTAAAGTCAAGGAGATTATCTGCAATAATGTGGGTGAGCCTCATCCAGTCATGTGAAAGACCTTAAGAGCATAACTGACGTTTCCTTAGAAAGAAGAAATTTTGCTTCTCAACTGCGTTTTTTGTTCCTGCTTGTAAGTTTCCAGCCTGTCGTCCTGCCTATGGAATTCAGACTTGCCCAGCCAGACCCCACAACCACATAAGCCAATTCCTTGAAAAACAATCAGTGTGTGTCTGTGTGTCTGTGTAGTTCTGTTTCTCTGGTGGAACTCTGACTGATATAAAGCTTGAAACCTTGACTGTCAAATACAAAAATCAGAATTATGAACAAAATAATCAGCACTTTCAATATCAACAGTGAATTTGGCTTAAAGGGACACAAATTCTCAAAAACAAATAGGCTCTTTGGATTGTTTTCCTCGATTATGAATCAACCATGTTCTGAATTTCTGACACTGCTGTAGAAAGGCAGTTTTATATATGAGTCTATATTTGGAGATTTACCTCATTTTCTGCAGTCTCTCAGTTTATATTCTTAGGAGTTTGTTTATTAGCACATACCTTCACAGGTGCAAGCATGCAGATAGTAGATGATAATTTTAGGTAGACAATTGCAAGAACAATAATTTGTCATCAACAACAAAAATTTTCTCAATTTTTATTCAATTGTGAACTGCTTACTTTCACATGAAACGTTTTGTAGACTTTTAGTTACAATAACTCATTAATTTTATCATGCTCTATTTTCAAGTATACTGCAAACTTTTGTTTTTCTTTAATTTTTTACATATTAATTAATTATTTATTTATTTATCTTTGGCTGCACTGGGTCTTCATTGCTGCGTGTGGGCTTTCTCTAGTTGTGGCAAGCGGGGGCTACTCTTCCTTGTGGTGCACAGACTTCTCATTGCAGTGGCTTCTCATTGCGGAGCATGGGCTCTAGAGCACAGGCTCAGTAGTTGTGGCGCACAGGCTTACTTGCTCCGTGGCATATGGGATCTTCCCGGACCAGGGCTCGAACCCCTGTCTGCTGCATTGGCAGGCGGATTCTTAACCACGGTACCACCAGGGAAGTCCTGTTTTTCTTTATTTCAAAACATTCAGTCAATTCTCTCAGCAAAACAATTCCTTCTCTACTGCCCCTAGGGGAGTTTGCACCAACCTGTTAGTAGTTTATTTTTCTGAAATATCAGTTTTGCTGTTTGAATATTTAAGCCAAAGAGAAGGGGGTCAGAATTTTAAAAAGCATTGCCTACCTTGTAAAAAAGCAAGTAAATGATTTTAGAATTCTGTCAAGGCAGGATGTGCAGTTTTGCAAAGGAATTTCCCTTCATAATTCTGCCTTTCCTTCTCTCTCACCTGTGGAATGGCTTGTGTGTCTGAATACTTCTGTAAGGCTGGGCTTGGCTGGACTTCCTTACACTGACTCTACTGGCCTGGTCCCTCATTGTCATTTGCATCACCTTTGATCCTGGCCATGGAAGTTGGAGTTCTTTGTTTCTCCCAGTGCTTTCATCTCTTCATGAGCCTTACCAACTCCACTGTTCCAAGTGAAAAGGCAGTCTAACCGATTTTCCTTGAAGGCCCCCCCACTGGACCTCTTTCTACTTTAGACACTTGAACCTTCAATTATTCTCTTTGACCGAGAAGCAGATGTGTTTGCCCTAAATATTACACACTCTGAAACAAAATATGTTGAATGCACATTCATTTCTGTATATACATGTTTAGCATAACTTCTTGAAGTGTGGGTAAGGGGAAAGCTAAAACTTAGACAGCAATTACAACAGTTACACAAATAACACTTCTTCTTCCCCAGATCAGATAGTCTCTGAGAAGGAAAATTAAAGGCCCTTATTAGTTTTGCAGTCTTGGACAAATTATTTAACTCTGAGTTACATCAATGAAATGCAAATGATATCTATCTTGCAGAGTAAGGTAATGATTATGTACATAAAGTTCCTGATACGTTGTAGGTGTTCAGTGAAAGATAGCTGTTACTGTCATTAACTTTCTCTCCAGAAAAGGACATAATCACACTTGATTATATCTTCCCTGTGATCCACACCCCAGGGTGTGAGGATGGGCAGAGAAGCCTCAGCTCCATCCAACCTCAAATTAATACCCTGCCTGTGAAGGGCATTGCCCTTAATATTAGGGTAGCTTTGGTTCCTGCTAGTTCTTCAAGTGTCTTGACCCTAGAATATCAGGGCAAGCACATCGTCACTGTCTTCCCCATGAGCCTCATTCAATACAAACTTTGATATCAAGAAATTGTCCATGCATGCACGCAAATTGGGCAATCCACTTTGCCCTATAGTTGTTTATTCTACTCCAATATTTTGAAGCTGATATAGCTGGAGAGGTCAATTTGAGATCAGCTGGATTCCACATAGTCAACAGCATATATTTGGAAACACTTATTTTAAGGTTTTGGTTTTTAATTTTTCTCGAGTTGGAAGATACATATGTATTTGAGCTTAAACTGACTTTTCAAAATCCAATTAAGAGTGCTACCCACTTGACATGGAGATCCAAGCACCAATAAAATTCAGGAGTTGGAGCTGAAATAAGGTGGAAACAGAGAGTCAGAGCCAGATCCCACACCATTGCCATTCGGGCACCTACTACAAGGTGTGTCCGTGTTAACTGGAAGAACAAAGACAACCAACAAGCCGTGGACTCGGCCTCACTCATTATGTAGAGACATCTGCCCTTCAAAACCATCTTTGATGACTCCCAAGACTGAAGGACTGTAACCTGAGAAGGGAGAGGACTTGCTTAGAAGCTGCCACTTTGCTCATTTTTCCTTCCACGCTCTTGAAATGTTTCCCCTCCTGCTGGGAGTGCCACCGTCCTTCTCTTTCTCCAGTGAGATTTCTGCATTCTTATTGAGTACTGAGCTCATCCAGGAACAGAACAGGAGACTGTTCTGAGTCTCAATGGATTACGTGCTCTTTCTTTGTGCTCCCACATCCTCATTAAAATTATTACAGAACTGTAATTTGTATCTATGTGCTCCACTGGACCACGATCAGTTTAACAGCAGAGACAATGCTACACTCATCTTTGATCTCCAGTGTTTAGAATATTGACTGGTAAATGATACAATTTTGGCTTTTAGAAAGAGTTACATCAATAAATAACATTTGTAAGATACATTTATTCAAACTACTCTGCATTTACTTAAGAATACTGTTATTTAGCTCAAATCTTTATTCATTTTTCAAAAAACATATCACAATAAACTTGATTAAATGATCTGTTAAACACAAAGGAAAATACTGATTTTAACATAAGCTTCATGTGCCACACTAGAAATGTCATTAAGGGAGGAAATGATTTGTCTGTTATGATCCCTTAGGTGGCCTGAGTTTGGTCCCACTTATAAGTTCTTTCTACATCCTAAGACATGATTTGTTGATATGAAGCCAAGGTAAATCATCTTTTGTCATCCTTTCTTACCTTTGGGGCAGTCCATTTCTGAGATGGTTGGTTCTCTTCCCTTCTCATGGCGGTGCCTTTGTCACAATAGAGATTTACTGCTGGGGGCTTTTCCTCATCATATGGAAATCTGTACCAACCATCCCAGATAGTAATCCTGTCTTTTGTGTCTTTGGTCCTTATTGTTTCTTCTTTCTATACCCAAACACATTTAAATAGTTACTAAAGTTTGTAAATCCACAAATTCTTCCTTAGTAATCACTGTCAGGTCTTATTGCTTTCCTCCATGATTTCCTGTAACATTTTTTCCTATACCATTCACTTTGCCATTTAATTCTTTCTCCAACTGATGACAAATGCTGTGCAGTCTATTTCCAAATATAATATAAGCTGGCATGTTAACAAATGGATAACATCTCAGTGTGAGTTTTCCCAAGCCTGAGACAAGGGATTGTACTCCAGTACCTTATTTTGGGAGGTAATTCCAAGGGACAAAAGTGGGGGACTGGGAAACATGAAACCAGGAAAGATTGCCAATTCAAGGCTAAATGGTTACTGCTGTGGACAATGGGGTCCCAGTTCTACTGGGGACTCTCTGAAGAGCCATGTAAAGTAGTCCTTAGAATCATTCACCTTAGTCAGTGAATCAGGGTGTACTTATCCATGGACCTCCCCCTTCGCTTTGACCAAGGGCTTGCCCATACTTCTTGGTTTAACTTACCTCAGAATGGTGAGTGGATCCCTGCAGACACCCATGTGGGGGCCATAGAGAATTCTCACGGCAAGAAGTAAGAAATGTGTGATGCTGCTAAAGCATAGTATTTCAGGTTGCACTGCATAGTGGTGGCCACACAGAGCCTAGAGTAAAAAGGTGGGCGAGGGAAGGTGAGGGGAGCATAAAAATGGCTCATATAAGCTGTAAAAGCGGCATCTCTGGCTTTTGGTGGGTAAACACAGGAGCTAACTGGCCAGCTGCTCCATAGGGCAAGAGGAGAGGCAAGGAAAGCATTGTCGATGGGGTGATCATTGAGTTGCACAAAATATTGACTTCAGCCTCAGTGAATTACTGTAGTACAGCATGAAATGCTTTGGCAAATTCAATGAATATAAAGGAGAGATTTTTCTATTTCCCTTCTTCGGCATCTTACTTACAGGAATAATTTCATTCTGGCTCTGCTTAATGAGTTTTATGACCCCAGGCAAGTGAACACCTTGGCTGGACTCCAGTTTCTTCATTTATGAAATGAGGTGATCACTGAACTCCACTGAGGCTCTAACATTATGATTCCGTGAATCCGTATCCTCATAGTACACTAGAGCCTAAAACCCCACTGTCTTTCCAGAAATATGCACATCTGTATTACTGTGCTTTGCTTTCCTGCTAAATTCTCTGCTAGAATTTTTCCAGGGCTGGGAGACTCCACTAAGCTTCATTTTGCTTTCTTATGTTCTGTATGCTGATATTAATGATTCATGAATTGCTTTGGAATTTCCTAAGTATTTATACAAGAAAAAAGTCTGTAAAGAATGCAACCCTGAAAAAAATAGTTAATGCTGACTTCATGAAAATTTTAGCACATGTGCCCTTGGAAATAGTAACTTATAACTGCATGCTAAATGGTAAAATTCCCAGAGTGTTTCCACTAAGATGAAAAAAAAACCAAAACACCCTGAACTCTTTCCCATGACCTCCAGATTATATATCATCTGACAAACGAACTCTGCTTCCTCATGCCCTTCCATCTCCCTTCCCTCTCCTAGTTCGAGCAACAGTGGCTTGCTTTCTACTTCTTGACCATGCTTACCTCATCTTTGACTCAGGGTCTTAACCATTCATGTTCTTCCTGCCTGGACTGCTCTGCTCATCTGTGTCTTCTCCTTGTCATTCATCTCTCCAAGCCAATATTACATCCTCAGAGAAGCCTGTCCTGCCCATCCAGCCTAAATTTGCTACGGTCAGTCTGTATTACTTTATTTTTCTTCCCCAAATTATCACCATCATATTTTTTGGTTATCTAGTTTATATTTAGTTATGTATTTATTTATTTTCTGTCTCTAATAAAAGATAACCTTCCTTCTTCAATTGCATCCCCAGTTCCTATTAGAATATCTGGAACATAATCGATTCAGGATTGCTGAGTGGCCCATGGTCAACATTCAAACAAAAGAAAACAAACATGGAACTTGAAACTAGAATTCTTGAGTTGTTTCTGATATGAGATTATATAATCTGAGAATAATACCATCTATCCTGTCTATTGCACAGGTTGTTGCTTTATGTTTCGACTTTAATTATCTGAGACTTTCCCTTCAAGAATATTCTAGAAGAATGCATTCATTCATTCTTTAACACTTTATGCTTATGGTTTGAATCCCAACTTCATCATATATTAACTGTGGCAACTTGTCCAAGTTACTTAGCTGCCTTATGCCTCAGTTTCCTCCTCTACAAAACAATGATGACAACAGTACCTACTTCATATATTATATCCAGAGTGCTTAGGAAGTACCTAACACATGGTAACCACTATGTAAGTGTTAACTACTATTTTGTTTTCATTCTGTATAAGCTTCTTTCTCTGTTAATAACTCTGATTAATCCTAACCATCCTCCTAGGCAACACTCAAATGCTTGGTCTTCCATAAAACCCTTCCTTATATCCCCATTTGCCTTTACCTTCCCCAACCAAAATCTACGTAACATTTATAATTTCTTACATTCTATTCACTTAATAAACACTTCAATACTTTCTTGTTTGTTTATTATTTGGTTTTGTAACACACAGTAAAGAATCATCAGGTATTTTCTTAGTGCCACTTTATGAATAAATTTTTCTCCCAATAAATGGAATTAATTCTGTCTCAACTTACTTAAAATGCATATTTAAAACATTTGATTCAAACGGTTCCCTTTGTAATGATCACTGGTCTTCCTGAATAGAGGGGAAAATATCACATCTACTTTTTCAAGTCAGTTGTCTTTTCATTTCAACATACTTCAGAAAAAGTTCATTTTTATTTTACTACAATTTATTTGTTATAATTCAATATAAATTTTGAGAAAAATAGTTACTGAATTTAATGAAAAAGATCTGTACACGAACCCCAAATGATGTGTATCTGCTGTTTGTCCAGAAGATTTGTAACTTTAAAAGTACAATACAATATTTTTCAGGATAGTTCTTATAATTTAAAATAGTTTATACCCAAAATGAAGTGTGAAGCAAAATATTATGCACAAATTATAGTTTACATCTATTTCCCGGTTATAGTCAGAAGTGTTAATTTCTTAGTAAGAACTTCATTTGCTTCATTTTCTAGTGATAGAAATATAGACGAAACTCCAAAGATGTTCTCCTAAATATATTTAGAAATTGAACAAACATAATTCCTTTATTTATCTCCAGTCAGTCATCTCTTCTATTTCCTGAAAAGATGGGTCTAAATCTTTATCGCTAGCTCCAGTTCCCCAGGTATACACCTGCAGGGACATTCATCTGCAGATAAAATAGGACCATCGGATATGAACCTTTTGATTTCCCTCTACTTCCGGTCATAAAGATCTCTGTATTCACTTATATTTACTTCCTGTTCTTCTGTGGAAGGTCAAAGAAAAGTACCCCATTTTCAAGCTCAACACCTTTGTCCCCTTGGCTTGCTGGAATAGAGTATTAGATATACCTGATTTAGGTGTACCTGAATATGAATCCCAGTTCTGTTACTTAATAACCATGGGACAATGGTTATTAAAATTTTCTGAGTATCTTTTGTTTCTCTGTTGTAAAGTGGAGATAATAAGTGCTACCTTGTCGAGTGATGATTATAAACATTATAAATTACATAATGTGTTAAGTAACCAGCAGTGTACACGTACAGGACCTAAAAAAGTTGATTTCTCCCTCTGCTTCTTTTTCCTCTCTTAAACTCACAACTCGCCAGACCTCAATTGTCTTTGTCTCAATGAGGGGAGATTCCTTTTCCTTTCATCCCTCTCTAACATCTCATTTTCTTATTTTTATCTTGTCCTTATCCAAATCACTCCATTACCTCCTGGATTCTACACTTAAAGACCCTTTCCTTACTGTCTCTCTTCTCCTTCTTATAGCCAAATTTCTCTAAAAGTTTCTCCTGTCTTCATTTCCTTGGTTTCCCATTCATCCTTCTAGCTAACTCAGACGACTGTCATGTTATTAAAACTTCTGTTTGCAAGATTAACAAGAATCAGTTGTCAATTTTACCATTTTCTTTATGATCATTCTACTTCTTCCACGTCCTTGAAAGTTGTACCTTTCGTGGCTTTGATGACGTGGTGCTATTTTTCCTTCTCTCTAGGTAAGTCTCCTTGTTCTAGCTCCCTCTTACATACACGTAAGTTCCAGCAGCCCCTTCTTTGTCTCATGTGCACTCTGTCTATTCTAACAGAGCATTATTACAAGTTCTCACAACGTGAGTAGTTTCCTCTCTGCTGCTGTCTCCCAAATCAAACTCCCCAGCCAAGCATATCAGTTGGTTAATATGCATTTCAACCTGAATATCCTACATGACACTCAAACATCTAGAATCATCATCTCTTACACCCTCAAATCTATTGCTAATGGTTTTCTATATGTTGCTTACTGGACAAAGAGCTTTCAAATGTCCAAACTACAGGCAAATGAAACTTTCCAGATTTCTCTCTGGATTCCTCATCAACCCTATCCAAATGTCTGTACAGTGAATTCTACCTCATAAATGTCATTCCATCTGTTCTGTTTTTTCCCACTGCTTAAATTTAATGCCTTAGAATTTTTCACCTACACTATTTTCATATTTCCCAATTGATCTCAATAATTTCTCCTTTTTTATTGATCATTGTGCAAAATACTACCAAAATTGTTAACATTCTAAAACATAAAACTTAAAAAAATTTATAAACTTTAATAATTTTAAGTTCATCAGCAGCCTAATTATGTATTCAATTACAGTCCCTAGAGGATGGGAGAGGACAGAAAAAATATTTGAT
The DNA here is from genome assembly GCF_059928025.1 of Delphinapterus leucas. Lineage (NCBI taxonomy): Eukaryota > Metazoa > Chordata > Mammalia > Artiodactyla > Monodontidae > Delphinapterus > Delphinapterus leucas. The sequence goes on from NC_143144.1 coordinate 12,398,168, forward strand.
GATGTCTGTAACTCCTTCATGAGAAGCTCAAAGTTATGAATACTTCCAAAAATCCTAACATCCTCCTAACTTCCCCCCCCAAAAAAATGAAGGAATCTGTAGTTGCTTAAGAAAATTACTTAAAAGAAGTGATGAAGATAAAATTTTAAAATTAGCCAGAGAAAAAGTTTGAATTACACACAATGGAACAAAGATATGGATGACAGCAGATTTCTTACTGGAAACAAGGTAAGCCAAAAGAAAAAAAACGCTGAAAGAAAAAAATTTCCACCAAGCTAATATTCTAAATTCAACAAAAATTAAAATTCAAAAACAAAGGCAAAATACTTTTTTAGACCAAGAAAAGCTGAAAGAATTCATCATCCATCAGCAGACCTTCATCATACTATATACTGAAGAAAGTCCCTCAATAAAAAGGAAAATGACAGAAACTGAAAATCTGAATATACACCAAGAAATGAAGAGCACAGGAAATGGTAACTGCTTAAGTAAATACAAAAGATGTTTCTCTTGCACATTAAATCATTTTAAATGGTAATTGATAGCTTAAGGCAAAAATAATAATGCACTGTAGTATTTGTAACATTTGTCAGAAGTAAAATAAATGACCAAAAAAGCACAAAGAACAGGAAGGAAGAAAGAGAAATATGGATTTGAACAAATACTTTATCATAAAAGATATATGAAAGGCAACTAAATACATGATAAGTTTAACAGCATTCGTCGTTAGGGAAATGAAAATTAAAACCATGATGAGATACCACTAAATACTTACGTGAATGACTCAAATTAAATGACAATACCAAGTGTAGACAAGGATGAAGAGCAACTTGAACTGCTGATGGAAATGTAAAATGGTACAATCACTTTGGGCCCTAAGTTAACAGTTTTCTAACATTGTGAATAAACACTTCCCAAGTGACGCAGCCATCTTTATCGGAGGTATTTGCCCAAGAGAAATGAAAGCATATACCAGTATTCCTCTACATGCATGTTCCTAACAGCTTTGTAATAGCTCAGAACTGGGGACAACCCATATATCCATCCATAGTCTAATCAATAAACAAATTACAATATATGCTTACAATAAAATGCTACTCAGCAATAAAAAGAATGAGCTATGGATATATTTTAAAATATAGATGAATCCTAACCTGTTTATGCTTAGTGAAAGAAGCCGCTTCAAAAAAGTACAACTTATGATTCCGTCTAAAAATTACATGTAAATCTCTAGTGACAGAAATGAATCAGTAGCTTCCTGGAAGGGGATGCAGGCATTGCAGGAAGGAAGAAATACAAAAGGGGCTTGAGGAAATTTTTGCTGATGATGGATATGTTCATTATCTTTATTGCTTTGACTGTCTCATCAATGTCTACCTGTGTCAAAATGTATCAAATTGTACACTCTAAATATGTATACAATACAGTTTATTGTATATTGATTATACCCCCAATAAATCTGTTAAGTTTTTTAAAAATTCAATATCCATGTTCTTCAGCATATTATGAAAGGTGCTGTTTTATGTGCATAGCCTTAATTCCTACTTCCCACGTGCATGCATCCTGTCCTTCAGTCATGCTGCATCACTACCTACTATGCTCTAAGAACCATTCTCATGCCACCATGACTCAATATCCAGGCCTTCTTTTTAGAGCAGACTTTATCCCTTAACTGGAAAATACATAATTTTTCTTCAAGGTACAATTCAAATGCCCTTGACACAAAGTACAACCAAAACAGCAAAAAGAAGGAAACACTATTTGTTGGGTATGTCTTATTGAGTTGACCCATAGTGAGTGAAAAATCTTAATGTCAATAACCAGTAGAAGTCCATACAATCAATAAACAAATTTCAAGGATTCTTTACTCTGGAATTTTTAAAGGCAAGAAAGATACTAGTTGAGAATGATTAATCCAACACTAGGAGTGTATGATTAATAGAGAGTTTAGTAAAGAATTATATTAGGCACACAGATACTAATAATGTTACCTAAATTTTATTGAGTGATTATTATACTGTGGTTACTACAAATGTATTATCTCATTTAATGCAGAAATTATATTAGTGACACATTTTTATTATCTTCATTATAAAAATAAACTGAGATTTTATAGTTAAATTAGCTTTCCCAAAGTCTCAAAGGTCATGAGTTGGGAAGCAGAGGTTTGAATAGTAGTAGTCCAAATTCAGAGATCTCTCTTACTGTCAGCACCCTGCCATTCATTCTTATGAGAATTTCTAAAACCACTTCACTGAGGAATTAGCTAAACATTTATCCAGGTATAGTTAAGTAAAATGTCTGTTTTGTTTTTTTATAGATCCTGTTAATTTCCCATTCATACTCTACATTGTCCTAAACTTTTATCTTCTCCCTTACAAATAAGTGACAGAATGAACTCTTTTTAGTATTTGGGCTGCTAAACTAATTTCACAGAATTTTATATCTCTGTCTGCTCAAAATCCAGATCCTAAAACCTATCTTTCATCAACAGCATTCACATTGTTTCAAATACCCCTGACTCTGGTTGTTACTGCATTGAGTCTATATAATGCAAAGCTTCCCAATGCTTCTCCTGCCATATGTCTAGTGTCAGTTGCTTTCGAGATGGTGTTTGTCTCTGTTTATCTGTAATGTCTTCAGCAGTACTAATAAGGGTGGGAGGTATTGTGTGGGCAACCCTAGCTATTACCGAAAAGAAACATCTTCCAGACTAAGTTTCACTAGATTAAGTCTCCTCCACTGAAGAGAAATAATTTATTCTTCGTCACTTACTGCATAATATTTTCAAATATTTGCCTTATGATTTTTTTCATATCAGGGCTTATGTGGTTATATCACATTTTCCCTGCACTCTTTCGTGTCACCCTCAGTTAGAATTGCCACCCCCCCCTGTACTGCCCTGGCACTTTGCCTATAGCAGAGTTATAAAACTTTGCCTCTTGGAGTCTGCTAGACTATAAATTACTCCCAGGGCATGACCATGTCCTATTTCTTTCATATGAAAAAGCCATCAGGGACTTCTCAGTCCTCATCTTGTTAGAACTCTTAGCAGCACTGGACACAGTTGCCTCTCCTTCTTCCTTGAATCCTTTCCTTCGTTTGGCTGCCAGGTCACCACCCTCTATTAGCTTACCTATGCTTGTGGTGGGCCCTGCTTCTCTGTCTCTTTCTGAAGGTGAATGGTCCCCAAAGGGGTCATGCAGAGCATGGCTGTGCCATTGGGTGTGGCAGCCCTGTCCCCAGGGCCAATCCTTTGAGCATTTATATTCTATCTACTTTAATTCTTTTTTTCTATCTCATCCATTTCTGTGGCTTTAAAAACCATCTCTAAGCTGACAAACCCCACATTTATATCTCCAGCACAGACCTCTCCATGAACCCCATCCTCTTACATCTGTCTGCCTATTTGACATGTCTGCTTGCACGTCTAATAGACATACAAGTCCTAGCTTGTCCTAAATTGAACCCTGAGTCTTCCCTGCTCCCGAATCTCCTAATACGGGCTTTCACCTTTTGGTAAAAACAATTCCATCCCTCCTGTGGCTCAGGGTAAAACCCCTGGACTCACTTCTGATTCTGCTCATTTGTCTCCTATAATATAAATGATCCATTAACAAATCCTCTCATCTCTCTTTTCAGTATATATTCAAAAACCACACACTTCATACCTCCTTCACTGCTACCACCCTGACCCAAACCACCATCATCCTCTACATGGATTATTGCAGCAGCTTCCAAATTGTCTCCTCACTCTCTTCAGCCTGTCCTCAATACGGCAGCTAAAGAAATTCTGTTGCTCAAACCTGCCTAAGGCTTCGCATCTCAGAGTAAAAGACAAGCTTATTGCAGTGGCCTACAGGGCCTTTCAGGATTTGTCATCTCGCCTTCAGCACATTGTATCTATTCCTCCTTTCCCTACTCACTCTGATGATCCACGCTGGCTTCTTTGCTGTTGTTCAAATATCCCAAGCAAAATCCTCTGTACTTGCTATTCCCTTTGCCTAGAACAGTCTTCTCCCAAATGTCCACACAGCTCATCCTCCCTCTTCTCCCAGGTTTTGACTCAAATGTTATCTTCTAGGGAAACTCTCCTTGATCCTCTCTAGACAATAAAAAGTTTCTGACCACTTCTATCTCCCTTCCTACTTTGTTTATTTTCATAAAATTTACCTTGGTGTAGTCTATTATATATTTTAGTTATTTAGTTAATTTCTTGTCTTTCTCTCCCCTCATTAGAATGGAAAACCCAGAGTGCAGGGATTCTGTTTTTCTCACCATTGTTTTCCCAGCACTTAGAACAGTGCCTGATACATAGAAGGCACACAAAAAGCATTTGTGGAAACTGTAAAATATGAATGAAACAAGTGCATGTGTGAATGAGAGAGTGAATGAATGAATATTTCCCATGACCTAACCTCATTTCTGTGATAGATAAATAACAGTAAATATTTATTGAAATGAAAAGGAAAGCTCAGGCAAATAGGACAAAGTTAAAATGAGAAAAAGGTGAAGATTAATGGAGAAGGACAAAAATAATAACTATATTACTCTCTCTTCTCTCATCTTCACATCTGATGTGGGAAAAGGAGAATTGTTCTGGACAACTTACACTATTGTTTACTTTAGCACAAGCACTGAATTTTTCTTTTCATTTGTTAAGTTCCCTGCCACCTGCTTTCTTTATGTTTGTAAATACAGATGATCCACCTACTCAGTTGGCTTCTGTCAGCTATCCTGACTTTTGTCCCAATCTTATTTTGCTGTTTGACCTACTCTACCATGCTGTAAAGACATTTAGATGTAAAACTGCTAAATAAATCAAAAAGATTATGCCAGGTCCTTTTAGAAGAGACTGTACTTTGGTTCTCGAGGAATAAACATGAAAAATTGTTTACATATTAGTGGAGACATAACTTGTCTCTATATGTATTTTTTAATATATATAATCCCACTTTCGCCAAGTTATGTCAGGAAAATTCCCCAGTATTTTTCCTCACTTCACAAAAGTCAGTTTATCAGGGTTCTTATAAAATAGAACTGAAGAGGAACTCATTTGTGCCTAATCATGGTGGTTGATTCAGACACTCATACTCTCAGTACTATTGTCACTCCATTTTGAGAGGCATGTTGTATGCAAACCTCTTGCTTTTTCTGTAACTAGATGGACATTGTAATTTCTGTAGTGTGCTGTTCCCACTTGGTTACGTTTTGGAGACACTGTCAAAGCACTAATGAAAATTACTAGTCAATGAGCAATCATTTATTGCGCAAAGCCCATGCCTTCAAGGAGCTAATGATCCAGCAGAATTATCAGACATACATATGGGATTATAATATTCAGATTAATAGTACACAGCTATTAAAAAGGCATGCTACTCTAACCCACATACAAGTGGGCGTGAGCCAGAGGTTGCCTTTCAACTTTCATTGAGACAGCGTGTTGCTTCTCTCTGCCCAGCCTGTAGTCCGAGACAAAACTGATCATGTTAGAAAACAACCGAAAGAGAAACAGCTAATCCAATGTGTTTTCTGCTCACACAGGGAACAGAAGACAATTTATGCTCTTCTAAAGCAGAGAGGAGTGTGTAAACCACCCCTTACTCCCACCTATGCATAAAACCATTCACAAGCAATGCAGCCTAAAATGCAAATTTTAAACAAGGTTTAGCAGAGCCAGAGAAAGCAGAGCCTCTTTCCAGCTTCCTTTGGCTCTCACTAAGAGGGATATGAAGACAGTCTGTAGTGTCAAAACAACCAGGCTGCAGAGAGGATCCTGCTGTTGATATTGAGGAGGGGGATTCACCTGAGGGATCAATCTGGGGGATTCTGCCTCGTGACAGTCCCTAGTTATTGCCTCTGTGGCTGGGAAGAGTCAAGAGTCAGAGGATTCTGCAGGGCATGGAACTCTGCCTAGATTCTTCTTCCAGCTCCCTTTTCTCTTAATGGCTTTGAGGAGAGCAGCCGGATGACCTCGATGTGACTGCCCCAGAAATAAGCACCTGGCACTAGCACCCATGTGGCTTCCCGTCTTTCTAGTCATTCTGAGCCCTGCATCTCTGAATTGCAGGATATGCCCTGTTTGCTCTCAAATCATTTCCTGACAGTCTCCTGCCTGCTCTGCGTCTCAGGAAACTATTTTCCATGCTCCCTGTCCTCCGGCTTCTGGGTATTTTGAGTCCATGGGAAGCGGGGCCAAAGGAAGGGAGAAGCCCTTATACTGGGTATCGCTCCCCCTCAGCCTCCTGGCAGCTCCTCAGTAGCTTCATTTCGTGCTGCATGGGACCTGCCTATGTCACAGCTCCTGCCAGGGAGCCAGCCTCATGGCGTCTGAGCTCTGTTAACACGACCTCTTCTTATTCCTCCACTCCTGGGCTAATAGGGGCTTCCTGGTACAGCTAAGCTCTAGGTTGCCTTCCTGTCTCTCTCTGTCTTGTCGGGCTACCCTTCACCTGTGTTACCAATTTCTTGCACTAAATTTTATTTTGAAGGAGCCAGTGCCATTTCTGTTTTGCTGCTGGACACTGATTCACAGGTTGTCAATCAAGTTGGATCTTTCAACCTCCTTCTTGGCTGGGGTTGCTAAGGTGTAGAAAAGGACAATGTTCAATAGACCACCAGTTGTCTTCCCAGTCCAGCAAATGGTAGCCCTGACGTGCATATTAACTATATATATGTTTTATTTAGTATATTCTTGACGCTCTGACATCTGGGCCCTCAGTGACTGGTAGGAGACTGCCCCTTGAAGGGCTAGCTAATTCTTAGAGGTGGCAGACAACTCCTCTGTGCGCATGACTGTCATAAGCAAACCAGCCAATCCAGAGCCCACAGGGCTCAATCACCTCCTTTATCACAGTCTAACACTTCCAGCTCTTATCCACCTGCCGTAATGACCCTGGGCAGTGCTTGTACTCCAGAGCCCACTGAAAGTATTCAAACTCGCCAACCCTACGCCTGCTTCCCCTCCTGCCTCACCCATTCTTGCCATGGAAACCATGGTAAGGGCTTCGCTCATATTTTCCTCTTACTTCTTCTGCCTCCCAACTGGTTCCCCGTGTGGCCCTGCATGGTGTGTCATGTGTCCTATTTCTAGGGATCTAGCGCATATGAGTATAAAAATTTCTTCCTTCCTAACAGTCAGTTCTGTGTCTGTTTGTCTTACCACACATGTTTAAACAAATCTTGGTGTGTTTTTAAACAATGAGATACAGTCTTTGGTTTCTGTAGATTTTTTTCCTCTAATATTTTATTCTTAAATATCATCATTCTATTAAGATAGTCGGTTGGGAGATCAGATGAAAGGGAATGTTAGCCTGAAGCTACATTTATCTAAACACCACAGAGTGTTTACTTGCCACTGGTCAGCCTTAAGCCATCTTCCTTAATGGTCATTTTTAATTGTACAGTCTTATTAGGTCTTCTGCCCTAAAAGAACCAACCTCCTGGTTCACCTTTCTTTCCCTCCTGTTTCACAAAGAGAATCGAATGCACCGTAGGTGAATTACTTCAGTTACCTATCCCCCACACACAGAATGTTCTGTTCCTGCAACCTCAGAGAATGTAGCTTCACTCCTCCTGGAAGCTAATCCCCTCCCCTGTGCTCTATATCCCACCTGTTCCAAACTGCTGTATGCTCAACCCAGCTCTCTTCCTTGGATTCTCTACTTTTTAAATTCTTCCCCTCAGCTTAAGAAAAGTCCAAGTCTTTTCATATTTTTTAAAATTTATTTTATTCAAGTATAGTCAATTCACAATGTTGTATTAATTTCTGCTGTACAGCAATGTGACTCATATATATATATATATATATATATATATTCTTTTTCATATTCGTTTCCATTATGGTTTATCATAGGATATTGAATATAGTTCCCTGTGCTATACAGTAGGACCTTGTTGTTTATCCATTTTATATATAATAGCTTGCTCTGCTAATCCCAAACTCCCAATCCATCCCTCTTCCCCTTCCCCTCCCCCTTGGCAACCACAAGTCTGCTCTCTATGTCTGTGAGTCTGTTTCTATTTTGTAGATAAGTTCATTTGTGCCATATTTTAGATTCCACATATAAGTGATATCGTATGGCATTTGTCTTTCTCTCTCTGACTTACTTCACTTAGTATGATAATCTTTAGGTCCATCCATGTTGCTGCAAATGGCATTATTTCATTGTTTTATACGGCTGAGCAATATTCCATTGTATATATGTACCACATCTTTATCCATTCACCTGTCGATGAACATTTAGGTTGTTTCCATGTCTTGGCTATTGTGAATAGTGCTGCTATGAACATAGGGGTGCATGTATCTTTTTGAATTAGAGTTTTGTCTGGATATAAGCCCAGAAGTGGGATTGCTGGATCATATGACAATTTTATCTTTAGTTTTTTGAGGAACCTCCGTACTGTTTTCCATAGTGGTTGCTCCAATTTACATTCCCACCAAAGGTGTAGGAAGGTTCCCTTTTCTCCACACCTTTTCCAGCATTTGTTATTTGTAGACCTTTTAATGATGGCCATTCTGACCAGTGTGAGGTGATACTCCATTGTAGTTTTGATTTGCATTTCTCTAATTAGTGATGCTGAGCATCTTTTCATGTGCCTGTTGGCCATCTGTATGTCTTCTTTGGAGAAATGTCTATTTAGGTCTTCTGCTCATTTTTCAATTGGGTCGTTTGTTTTTATGCTGTTGAGTTGTGTGAGCAATTTGTGTATTTTGGAAATTAAGCCTAGTCGGTCACATCATTTGCAAATATTTCAAGTCTTTCATCTTTAAACAAAATATTTACCTTTTCTGTGTGTCCCCCCTCCCTCCCGCTTTCCTTTCATACCTGAACTTATGGAAGATTAATACTTAAAAGTAATTTATCTTCTCTTCCTCAATTATAATCTGGTTTATGCCCCTTCTTTCCACCGAAACTGATGTTTCTGCGGTCTCCAGTCACCTCCCAATGAACTACTTTGTAAATCTGATTTGGCCTGTGCAGTATTTATCACCTTAGGCTCCTCTTTCTTCCTTTGATTGACGTGACACCACCCTCTCTTGATTCTCAGGCTGCACCTTCTCACTTCCCTTCCTTGTCTCTTCTTCTTCCTGTTTGCCTTTTGAATATTGCAGTTCCTGGGTTTCTTCCTTTGTCATTCTCAAAGATCCATTCACCTACTTTCCTGGCCAAAATGGTGTCACTCCAAGTTATACCATTGGGTTAAGCCAGCATTTCCTGGTGGGTATTACAAAGAAAATGTATGTAGATATATACAAATATTGACAGATATTGGTAGAAATGCTATAAAGGAATGTTTTCCCTAGTCAGATAAGATTGGGTAACAGTTAACTAGAGAAAATTAAACAGAGAGAGCATACCTGCGATGCACCATTTCTAAAACATTTAAATTTTTTTAAAATAAGGCATATATTAACACCTTTTGGCAGTATTGTCATGCAGAAGCTAGTTTATAAAATGTCAGATGGTAACACTGTTTCAGAAGGACCTTGCATAAATTTGCACTAAGATACATTAATTTATTAGGACCCTGTAATAGTCTAGTGTGGGCAGGAATAACACAGTGTATCTCATATTAAAATGTAAGTTAAGCAAGTTTTGGTAAAAAGGAAGAGACAGGCCTGAGGCAAGTCAGGACCATGAGAAAGCATGGCACTGGGCTAACTTAGACATTCCCAGAACTTGAAGAAATTTCACGAAACTGCAGTAAGACAGTAGACATACCAAAGGAATGAAAGATTTGTACAAGACTATTGTTCTGCACCAGTGAAAGTAAAAAATTACATGTTTTTTTAAGTTGTATAGGTTAATGAAACTCTTCAAAATATATATAACTTCTCCCCATCAGTTTCATCAAAATGTAATACTCAGATAAAACCTTTGAAAAACTAAAAAAAAAAAAACCCTTTTCCTTATAAACAATTTTATTTCCTTTCACAAATGATAAGGCTGTAACTAATCCAATTTACAAAGAGAGAAACCTAGTTTTAGAAGATAATTGAATTTGTGTTATTACGTCCACAGAACTAGTCTTTGTTTTTCTTGTAGGTATAATTAGAAATAGGAAAATGAAGAAACAAAATTGAATTTTACCTAAAGCACATATGAAAGTTTAGTTACAAACATGGTGTATATTGTTCAGCTTCGAGCTGTGATGAATACTTTTCAAAGTCATGGAAAGCTGTTTTAGAATGGTGTCCACAGCAACCTAGCAAAATCTAAGCAGAGGTACAATTTTTTAAAATTAGTCTTTAATTGTCCCTTTTCAAAGCTGGAACGATCATATCAAAACTTTCAATAGATTTCATTTATATTGACACAAAAATACAATACTTTTAAATAGTACCCTTTAGCATCTACACTACAGATAGACACAAAATTAGAATACAGCTGTAAATAGGAAATTACTCATTTCAAATTATGCTGTTAAAATAGAATGTGACATTACATGATGCATCTCTTCTTATGAAAAAAGCATATCACAGATATTTCAAGACAATCCCATATTACATAGAATTTATTTCTTTTTGCTTACACATGTGATTTTTTAATATTAACCACTGACTATGGTATTCAAAATTACATACTTGGCCACATTAAAGCTTTACAACATTTTAAATGCATACATTGAAAGTTTAGATTACATTGTAATCTAAACAAACAGTATTCACCCAGCCAGCAATACTCAAGAGAAGGGAACACTAAAAACTGGACATTTTAATTTTAAAATTTTGTATGAAAGAGAATTTGCTATCCTCTCAAAACTTGATGGAACTATTACCAAACTGCAGATTATGTCTCTTCAATCCCTCTGGGAACATCTATCTACCCAGCATCTGTCCTTGTTCCCAGCTTCACTCCTCAGCGTCACAGCTTGTGTTGAAGTATAACATCTTTTCTGTCACTTAGCAAACTACTTTTGCTCACAAGCACAGAACTTGGGATTTCCAAGGCATTACTCTAAACTTGAGAAGAACATCTTTGAGGATGTAGCACTTCTCTGCTAATCCTTCCTCGTTTTCCGTCTTCAGCACACACAGAGGCAGCAAGGAAATAAACAGAACCATACAGTTGTTTGGAGGACTCTGTGACGAGGAAGTGTCTGGGTCTCAGTGGATTGTGTAAGACACTGATGTCAGCCTATGCAGTATTCATTCTTCCTTTCCTCCAACCTGAAAGGCTCCCATCTGTTCAGGATTACAGCATGCTCGGATAAAAATTTACAACTTATAGGTCCTTTGTTATTAGACATAACTGAATGCTGGCAAATAATGCACATAATGGCATTGAGTGGGGCTCTGGGAAAGTTTCTTTTAAAGGGGGAAGATTTAGCTGACATGTGCCCTTTGCCTTTTTTTTTTTTTCCTTCTTCCGGCTTGAAACTCAGTACAACACTGGAGGCAAACCAGAGGTGCCAAGTATAACATGTGAAGGATGACTGAATGAAAGGCTGAATCCCACACAGAGTCTTGGGACCACCATACCTGTCCCAGGCAGCCTATCTCTGGACCACTTGATATGTTGAACAAACAAACAGAAAAACCAAATCCCTCTCATGTACAACTGATTTTTCATTTGGTTTTCTGTTACTTGTAGCTGAACACAATCCTAGCTACTACAGTAAGAATAGTCTACCCTAGTTAATTTTTATAATGCTGAGCCATGTCCGTAGTATTTGTGCCAGATAAGCATGACTTTTTCTGTATTATAACAGAATGAAAATATTAGACTTTATCCCTATTTAAATCCTTGTTTTTGTGGATAAACTTAAAAGAAGCATAATTATCAGCACTATAGCCATTAGAAGTCAGAAATAAAACCAGATAAAATCTGAAAACATGTTTGTATTGGGTGTTGTTTAGAGCTTTAAATTTAATTGTTAATAAATTGTATATGTAGTACATTAATTAAAATGGATAACTCCACAATAATGAAATATATGACATTTGAACTATTAAACATAAACAGACTTAAATAAAAGAAAGTTAAATTTCAATAAAAGAATGTTGTAACTTAAAACCACCAGAAAGCTGGTAACTGAAAGGACATCATTTGAATTTAAAATTTAAGGATGGAATGAGCAGCTGTGTTGTTGAAGAGCAGTATAGTTTTGTAAAACAAAGTGCTTGTGTAAAATCTGTGAAACCAAAATCTTAACGCTATCCACTCTTATCACGCTAAATAGATAAATTGATGAGAGAGAGAGAGAGATGATAGATGATGGGTAGATGGATAGGCAGATGGGTGGATAGATAGATGAAAGATAGAGAGATAGACAGATAGATGATGGGTGGATGGATAGAGAGGTGATACATACATGCATACATACACAGATAGAAAAAATATGGCAGTTACCATGGTACAAACTCTTTATGTGGCATTCATGACTCTCAGCGAAGTATCCCCAGTCTCTTTCTCCAGTTCCTATCTTCCCACCTCGCCACCCTCAAACTCAATAATCAGTTCAACACAGTTTGCATAAATGGCCACAGATAGAAGGAGAGTTACCACAGCCTTCCCCCACTCCCTTAGGAAGAGCAGACAGGGGCTGATAACTGTGTTCCCACTTTGCACACTGAGTAAAAAATGTCTCTGAAAGAAAATTAAAAATGGGAAATTCAGTGCTTGTGAACATGCAAGAATCAGGACAGATTCATTTTTTAGATTGTGTAACATGTGAGACTACGGCTTTACTTTGATAAGCATGTATTTGAAGGTGGCTGAGTTTACTAATACTGTAGAAGCATTTTAAATTATTTGCTGATGATTGACCCTTAGAATTACCTGGTATTCTCCATTTTCCTTGTAAAAATATCAGTATGGACCTACTCACCTGATGCTGGAGCCCTTCTGATCTCATTTGTTTTTACTTTCTTTTGTTATGTTCATTATGCATTTTAATTAGACATCAGGAAACCAAATAAAATATAGGTGTATAAAGAAAAGTAATTAAATAGCCTTGAAACTTGTAAAAGCAAGCTGTTGCTGCTCTCCTCTACCTCCCAAACCATCTTGGAATTAGGTGTGAGATAACTAAAATATGAGTAAAAATGTAAAAATATTGACTAATCCTTCATTTGCTTCGTAAGTGTTTATAAGCTACCACTTGATATTAAAAATAAAAATTGAAACTTTAGACAATGCATTATGAATATAGTTTATGCAAGAAAGACTAAGAGATATCCATCATGGGCATCTATTCAAACGAAAGGCTTTGGTCTTACATCAACAGATGGGAGATTGCAGGTATACTGATCAGCTTCAAGTTACAAAAATGGCGTTAAGCTATTGGATCAGATGATTACTTTGTTGCCTCTGAACTCTGAACTCAGTATAATTTATGCCTCTCTTATAGAAGAGGAAAGACTAAGAAAGGGAAGCAACATGGCCAAGATCACCTGGTAGAGTTCATACTTGAACAAAATCTGCTCAATTCCCAAACCGCTGTAAGCAGATACTGAATTCCTTCCTTAGATGACCACTATGATATAGTAACATCATCGACAGTGGCTAAATTGGAAACAAGTATACATACATAGAAAACATACGTATCCCTCAAGCAAACTGTATTGATTTTCAGTTTTGCTTTCTATGAATCAAATAGAAAAAAAAAGATAGTATTTTAGTATTAATGTCTGTTACCAACGAATTATGATTTCCATTCAACTGGAATGCATTTACTTGGATCCTGGATATTAAGATATTTACTAAATTTATATTGTTGCTAAGTAACAGATTAAATGCAACCCACCTCAGTGATTTTAAACACTGGATAAATGCCACCAGTTTTTAAATAGAAAATGTTAAGTACTATAGGATACTCAGTTTTGGGTTCTTGAGTTGCATTATGATTGGGAACAAATTTTCAACTAATTATTCTTCCCTCAGCCTTCTTATATCACGTCATTCCCTTTGCCTTCATGTCCTCCTCATGTAGAAAAACTTATTTTTGTACACAGAAAAAATATGAAGGCTCTTTATTTAGCTCACAGAAATTATACCTTAAACCTGGAAAGATTTTAAGTAAATGGTAAAAGATCATTTAATAATCTTATGGCCATTAAACCTAATAATCTTTTTTTTAACATCTTTATTGGAGTATAATTGCTTTACAATGGTGTGTTAGTTTCTGCTTTAAAACGAAGTGAATCAGTTATACATATACATATATCCCCATATCTCTTCCCTCTTGCATCTCCTTCCCTCCCACCCTCCCTATCCCACCCCTCTAGGTGGTCACAAAGCACCGAGCTAATCTCCCTGTGCTATACAGCTGCTTCCCACTTGCTATCTATTTTACATTTGGTAGTGTATATATGTCCATACCACTCTCTCACTTTGTCCCAGCTTACCCTTCCCCCTCCCCATATCCTCAAGTACATTCGCTAGTAGGTCTGCGTCTTTATTCCCGTCTTGCCCCTAGGTTCTTCATGACCATTTTATTTTAGATTCCGTATATATGTGGTAGCATACAGTATTTCTTATTCTCTTCCTGACTTACTTCACTCCGTATGACAGACTCTAGGTCCATCCACCTCGCTACAAATAACTCAATTTAGTTTCTTTTTATGGCTGAGTAGTATTCCAGTGTGTATATGTGCCACATCTTCTTTATCCATTCATCTGTCGATGGACACTTAGGTTGTTTCCATGTCCTGGCTATTGTAAATAGAGCTGCAATGAACATTGTGGTACATGACTCTTGAATTATGGTTTTCTCATGGTCTATGCCCAGTAGTGGGATTGCTGGGTCATATAGTAGTTCTATTTTTAGTTTTTTAAGGAAACTCCATATTGTTCTTCATAGTGGCTGTATCAATTTACATTCCCACCAACAGCGCCAGAGGGTTCCCTTTTCTCCAAACCCTGTCCAGATTTTTTGATGATGGCCATTCTGACTAGTGTGAGGTGATAACCTCATTGTAGTTTAGGTTTGCACTTCTCTAATGATTAACGAAGTTGAGCATTCTTTCATGTGTTTGTTGGCAATTGGTATGTCTCCTTTGTAGAAATGTCTGTTTAGGTCTTCTGCCCATTTTTGGATTGGGTTGTTTGTTTTTTTGATATTGAGCTGCATGAGCTGCTTGTAAATTTTGGAGATTAATCCTGTGTCAGTTGCTTCATTTGCACATATTTTCTCCCATTCTGAGGGTTGTCTTTTCATCTTGTTTATGGTTTCCTTTGCTGTGCAAAAGCTTTTTAATTTCATTAGGTCCATTTTTAAATTTCTGTTTTTATTTCCATTTCTCTAGGAGGTGGGTCAAAAGGATCTTGCTGTGATTTATTTCATGGAGTGTTCTGCCTATGTTTTCCTCTAAGAGTTTAATAGTGTCTGACCTTACATTTAGGTCTTTAATCCATTTTGATTTTATTTTTGAGTATGGTATTAAAGAGTGTTCTAATTTCATTCTTTTACATGTAGCTGTCCACTTTTCCCAGCACCACTTACTGAAGAGGCTGTCTTTTTTCCATTGTATATTCTTGCCACCTTTATCAAGGTGACCATATGTGCGTGGGTTTATCTCTGGGCTTTCTATGCTGTTCCAGTGATCTATATTTCTTTTTCTGTGCCAGTACCATACTGTCTTGATGACTGTAGCTTTGTAGTATAGTCTGAAGTCAGGGAGCCTGATTCCTCCAGCTGCGTTTTTCTTTCTCAAGATTGCTTTGGGTTTTCAGGGTCTTTTGTGTTTCCATACAAATGGTGAGATTTTTTGTTCTAGTACTGTGAAAAATGCCAGTGGTATATTGATAGGGATTGCACTGAATCTGTAGATTGCATTGGGTAGTAGAGTCATTTTCAAAACGTTGATTCTTCCAATCCAAGAACATGGTATATCTCTCCATCTATTTGTATCACCTTTAATTTCTTTCATCAGTGTCTTATAGTTTTCTGCATACAGGTCTTTTGTCTCCTTAGGGAGGTTTATTCCTATGTATTTTATTCTTTTTGTTGCAATGGTAAATGGGAGTGTTTTCTTAATTTCACTTTCAGATTTTTCATCATTAGTGTATAGGAATGCCAGAGATTTCTGTTCATTAATTTTGTATCCTGCTACTTTACCAAATTTATTGATTAGCTCTAGTAGTTTTCTGGTAGCTTCTTTAGGATTCTCTATGTGTACTATCATGTCATCTGCAAACAATAACAGCTTTAGTTCTTCTTTTCCAATTTGGATTCCTTTTATTTCTTTTTCTTTGATTTCTGTGGCTAAAATTTCCACAACTATGTTGAATAATAGTGGTGAGAGTGGGCAACCTTGTCTTCTTCCTGATCTTAGTGGAAACGTTTTCAGTTTTTCACCATTGAGGACAATGTTGGCTGTTGGTTTCTCATATATGACCTTTATTATGTTGAGGTAAGTTCCCTCTGTGCCTACTTTCTGGAGGGTTTTTATCATAAATGGGTGTTAAATTTTGTCAAAAGCTTTCTCTGCATCTCTTGAGATGATTATATGGTTTTTCTCCTTATTTGTTAATATGGTGTATCACATTGATTCATTTGCATATATTGAAGAATCCTTGCATTCCTGGGCTAAACCCCACTTGATCATGGTGTATGATCCTTTTAATGTGCTGTTAGATTCTGTTTGCTACTATTTTGTTGAGGATTTTTACATCTATGTTCATCAGTGATATTGGCCTGTAGTTTTCTTTCTTTGTGACATCTTTGGTTTTGGTATCAGGGTGATGGTGGCCTCATAGAATGAGTT
This sequence comes from Delphinapterus leucas, assembly GCF_059928025.1. Classification (NCBI taxonomy): domain Eukaryota; kingdom Metazoa; phylum Chordata; class Mammalia; order Artiodactyla; family Monodontidae; genus Delphinapterus; species Delphinapterus leucas. The sequence goes on from NC_143144.1 coordinate 12,414,882, forward strand.
TGGGAGTGTTCCTCCCTCTGCTATATTTTGGAAGAGTTTGAGAAGGATAGGTGTTAGCTCTTCTCTAAATGTTTGATAGAATTCGCCTGGAAGCCATCTGGCCCTGGGCTTTTGTTTGTCAGAAGATTTTACATCACAGTTTAAATTTCAGTGCTTGTGATTGGTCTGTTCATATTTTCTATTTCTTCCTGATTCAGTCTCAGAAGGTTGTGCATTTCTAAGAATTTGTCCATTTCTTCCAGGTTGTCCATTTTATTGGCATATAGTTGCTTGTATTAATCTCTCTTGATCCTTTGTATTTCTGCAATGTCACTTGTTACCTCTCCTTTTACTTTTCTAATTCTATTGATTTGACTCTTCTCCCTATTTTCCTTGATGCGTCTGGCTAATGGTTTATCAATTTTCTTTACTTCTCAAAGAACCAGGTTTTAGTTTTATTGATCTTTGCTGTAGTTTCCTTCATTTCTTTTTCATTTATTTCTGACCTGATCTTTATGATTTCTTTTCTTCTGCTAACTTTGGGGGTTTTTGTTCTTCTTTCTCTAATTGTTTTACGTGAAAGGTTTGGTTGTTTATCTGAGATGTTTCTTGTTTCTTAAGGTAGGATTGTATTGCTATAAACTTCCCTCCTTAACTGCTTTTGCTGCATCACATAGGTTTGGGTAGTTGTCATGTTTTCATTGTCATTTGTTTCTAGGTGTTTTTTGATTTCCTCTTTGATTTCTTCAGTGATCTCTTGGTATCACTAAGTAGTGTATTGTTTAGCCTCCATGTGTTTGTATTTTTTACAGATATTTTTTCCTGTAATTGATATCTATTCTCACAGCATTGTGATTGGAAAAGATACTTGATACAATTTCAGTTTTCTTAAATTTACCAAGGCTTGATTTGTGACCCAAGATATGCTCTATCCTGTAGAATGTGCCATGATCACTTGACAAGAAAGTGCATTCTGTTGTTTTTGGATGGAATGTCCTATAAATAGCAATTAAGTCCATCTTATATAAAGTATCATTTAAAGCTTGTGTTTCCTCCTTTACTTTCATTTTGGATGATCTGTCCATTGGTGAAAGTGGGGTGTTAAAGTCCCCTACTATGATTGTGTTACTGTCGATTTCCCCTTTTATGGCTGTTAGTATTTGCCTTATGTATTGAGGTGCTCCTATGTTGGGCGCATAAATATTTACAATTGTTACATCTTCTTCTTGGGTTGATCCCTTGATCATTATGTAGTGTCCTTCTTTGTCTCTCATAATAGTCTTTATTTTAAAGTCTATTTTCTCTGATACGAGAATTGCTACTCCAGCTTTCTTTTGATTTCTATTTGCATGGAATATCTTTTTCCATCCCCTCACTTTCAGTCTGTATGTGTCCCTAGGTCTGAAGTGGGTCTCTTGTAGACGGCATATATACGGGTCTTATTTTTGTATCCATTCAGCCAGTCTATGTCTTTTGGTTGGAGCACTGAATCCATTTACATTTAAGGTAGTTATCAATATGTATGTTTCTATTACCATTTTCTTAACTGTTTGGGGTTTGTAATTGTAGGTCTTTTTCTTCTCTTGTGTTTCCTGCCTAGAGAAATTCCTTTAGCATTTGTTGTAAAGCTGGTTTGGTGGTGCTGAATTCTCTTAGCTTTTGCTTGTCTGTTAAGGTTTTAATTTCTCCATCAAATCTGAATGAGATCCTTGCTGGGTAGAGTAATCTTGGTTGTAGGTTTTTCCCTTTCACTTTAAATCTGTCCTGCCACTCCGTTCTGGCTTGCAGAGTTTCTGCTGAAAGATCAGCTTTTAACCTTATGGGGATTCCCTTGTATGTTATTTGCTGTTATTCCCTTGCTGTTTTTAATATTTTTTCTTTGTATTTAATTTTTGATAGTTTGATTAATATGTGTCTTGGTGTGTTTCTCCTTGGATTTATCCTGTATGGGACTCTCTGTGCTTCCTGGACTTGATTAACTATTTCCTTTCCCATATTGGGGAAGTTTTCAACTATAATCTTTTCAAATATTTTCTCAGTCCCTTTCTTTTTCTCTTCTTCTAGGACCCCTATAATTCGAATGTTGGTGCATTTAATGTTGTCCCAGAGGTCTCTGAGACTGTCCTCAATTCTTTTCATTCTTTTTTCTTTATTCTGACCTGCAGTAGTTATTTGCACTATTTTATCTTCCAGGTCACTTATCCGTTCTTCTGCCTCAGTTATTTTGTTATTGATTCCTTCTAGAGAAATTTTAATTTCATTTATTGTGTTGTTCATCACTGCTTGTTTGCTCTTCAGTTCCTCTAGGTTCTTGTTAAATGTTTCTTGTATTTTCTCTATTCTATTTCCAAGACTTTGGATCATCTTTACTGTCATTATTCTGAATTATTTTTCAGGTAGACTGCCTATTTTCTCTTCATTTGTTTGTTCTGGTGGGTTTTTACCTTGCTCCTTATCTGCGGTGTGTTCTTCTGTCTTCTCATTTTGCTTAACTTACTGTGTTTGGGGGCTCCTTTTCACAGGCTGCAGGTTCGTAGTTCCTGTTGTTTTTGGTGTCTGCCCCAAGTGGCTAAGGTTGGTTTAGTGGGTTGTGTAGGCTTCCTGGTGGAGGGGACTAGTGCTGTGTTCTGGTGGATGAGGCTGGATCTTGTCTTTTTGGTGGGCAGGTCCACTCCTGGTGGTGTGTTTTGGGGTGTCTGTGGCGTTATTATGATTTTAGCAGCCTCTCTGCTACTGGGTGGGGTTGTGTTCCTGTCCTGCTAGTTGTTTGGTATAGGGTGTCCAGCTCTGGAGCTTGCTGGTATTTGAGTGGAGTTGGGTCTTGGTGTTGAGATGGAGATCTCTGGGAGATTTTTGCCATTTGATATTACGTGGAGCTGGGAGGTCTCTTGTGAACCAATGTCCTGAACTTGGCTCTCCCACCTCAGAGGCACAGCCCTGACGCCTGGCTGGAGCACCAAGAGCCTGTGATCCACGTGGCTCAGAACCAAAGGGAGAAAAGAAAGAAAGAAAGAAAGAAGAAGATAAAATAAAGTTATTAAAATAAAAAAATTATTTAAAAAAAATTTTAAGTAATAAAAAGGAAAGAAAAAGACAGAAAAGAGCAACCAAACCAAAAAAAAAAATCCACCAATGATAACAAGTGCTAAAAACTATACTAAAAAAAAATAATGGACAGACAGAACCCTAGGACAAATGGTAAAAGCAAAGCTATACAGATAAAATCACACACAGAAGCATACAAATACACACTCACAAAAAGAGAAAAAGGTATAAATATATATATATATATCGTTGTTCCCAAAGTCTACCTCCTCAATTTGGGATGATTCGTTGTCTATTCAGGTATTCCACAGATGCAGGGTACATCACGTTGATTGTGGAGATTTAATCCGCTGATCCAGAGGCTGCTGGGAGAGATTTCCCTTTCTCTTCTTTGTTTGCACAGCTCCCGGGGTTCAGCTTTGGATTTGGACCTGCCTCTGAGTGTAGGTCGCCTGAGGGCGTCTGTTCTTCGCTCAGACAGGACGGGGTTAAAGGAGCCGCTGATTCGGGGGCTCCGGCTCACTCAGGCCGGGGTGGGGGAGGGGCATGGAGTGCGGGGCGGGCCTGCGGCGGCAGAGGCCGGCATGATGTTGCACCAGCCTGAGACGCGCCATGCATTCTCCCAGGGAAGCTGTCCCTCGATCCCGGGACCCTGGCAGTGGCGGGCTGCACAGGCTCCGGGGAGGGGAGGTGTGGAGAGTGACCTGTGCTCGCACACAGGCTTCTTGGTGGCGGCAGCAGCAGCCTTAGCGTCTCATGCCTGTCTCTGGGGTCCGCGCTGATAGCCGTGGCTCGCGCCCGTCTCTGGAGCTCCTTTAAGCAGCGCTCTTAATCCCCACTCCTCGCGCACCAGGAAACAAAGAGGCAAGAAAAAGTCTCTTCCGTGTTCAGCAGCTCCAGACTTTTTCCCGGACTCCTGGCTAGCCGTGGCCCACTAACCCCTTCAGGCTGTGTTCACACCGCCAACCCCAGTCCTCTCCCTGCGCTCCGACCGAAGCCCGAGCCTTAGCTCCCAACCCCCGTCCGCCCCGACGGGTGAGCAGACAAGCCTCTCGGGCTGGTGAGTGCCGGTTGGCACCGATCCTCTGTGCGGGAATCTCTCCGTTTTGCCCTCTGCACCCCTGTTGCTGTGCTCTCCTCTGTGGCTCCGAAGCTTCCCCCCTCTGCCACTCGCTGTCTCCACCCGCGAAGGGGCTTCCTAGTGTGTGGAAACCTTTCCTCCTTCACGGCTCCCTACCACTGGTGCAGGTCCCGTCCCTATTCTTTTGTCTGTTTTTTCTTTTTTCTTTTGCCCTACCCAGGTACGTGGGGAGTTTCTTGCCTTTTGGGAGGTCTGAGGTCTTCTGCCAGCGTTCAGCAGGTGTTCTGTAGGAGTTGTTCCACATGTAGATGTATTTCTGATGTATCTGTGGGGAGGAAGGTGATCTCCACGTCTTACTCTTCCGCCATCTTGAAGCTCCTCCCAAACCTAAAAACCTTTTATGTAAATACTTTTGTTTGTAGCATTCAAAAATATAAGGAATAATTATTTTAGATTAGAAAAGAATGCTTTCTTCAAACTGAACATTTTAACTTATTTCTGTTAGAAACTTAAGGTTGAAAAGACCCACACCACTAAATTCCTATAAAGCTTCCTTTAACTTTAGAAGTGTTTCAACACTGAGATCAGAACAGTGTCTCTTTAATTAAATAGTTCTTTACCAAATTCTATGGCTGTTTAAGGAGGTATAGTCATACTGCTTCCTCGGAAAGTCATAAATCTCACAAGGATGTGCCTCACTTTAGAAAAATTCATCTTGAAAAGCCACCACTTATGGAAAAAGATAACATGTACATATATTTTTGCATAAGTCCAAGCAGCGTCTTAATTATGTATGAATCCATAGCTCATAACTAAATCAATAGCGGCAAACACCTTTATTGTGCTTACAGCCCAGCAGATCTTAGTTAAATAGGTGAACAATTAGTGTATTTACAGTAAAGAACAAGGAATCAACATGAGCAGAAAAGCCAGCTGCTTTTAACTTGTACATTGGCTTTTAAAGAATGCTTATCTCAGATAAGATGTCTCCAAGAATGTGTACCTTTGTTTGCATTAGGTTTCTGACTTAAAAAAAAACACAAAACACTATTCAGTTTTCCTTGTATTTAGATCTTTGGCTTCATCCTTGGTTAGGTTTTTATTTTTATCTAGAGTACAGTGTATTTGTTTTCTAGGAACATACTTAATTTTTATAATGAAACTTGGAAAGAACTTAAAGTTTCAGTTGTTTTAAGAAGTTGATTGAACATGTATCTTTGTGGAATATGTCTCTCTGCCTAGTGATGGATGGCTTAGCCTAGTAATTTAGAATTTGGTTTCGTTACAAAACCTGAAGAGTTGAAGTTTACTGTCAGTATCAGTATCTTGACTTTGGTTGTGCAGATTATTGGGGGGTGCTTAATTACAGACATGAAGAAGAGGATTTTTCACCATGCCTAGATTATGCACTGGTAAATTATTCTACAGTAGTAAATTATGCACTTTTTATAAAATGCTTTATCTCTTTCAGAAATAACTGCTGCATTTAAAATGGATACATAGTGAGTGTTTCTGCCTGACTGTCAACTGAATTGTTAGCTCAAATATCATCAGTAACTTATTTATTTATTTATCGCTGTGTTGGGTCTTTGTTGCTGCGTGTGGGCTTTTCTCTAGTTGCGGCAAGCGAGGGCTACTCTTCATTGCGGTGCACAGGCTCTGAAGTTGTGACTCCCGGGCTCTAGAGTGCAGGCTCAGTAGTCGTGGCACATGGGCTTCATTGCTCCTTGGCATGTGGGATCTTCCTGGATCAGGGCTCGAAGCTGTGTCCCCTGCATTGGCAGATGGATTCTTAACCACTGCACCACCAGGGAGGCCCTCATCAGTAACTTCTTAATCTCCAAAGCCCATGGCCTTTTTGGTCTACATCTTCATCAGTCTTTTGCATCATTTGCCCCTATTGGTTATCCTTTCCTTGACATGTTCTCATAGGGGCTCTATAACCCTGCTTTTCTGTCCTGCCAATCATTCTTATTCCTCCTTACATCCCCTGAGCAGCAGTGTCCTGAGTTCATTCCACTACCTTTTATCTTCTTGATTTCTTTCTCTCTGAAGTCATGCCCTCCTTGTAGCTCCAAGCATCTCCTCTTTGAAGATGACTTCAGAATCTGCAGGCCCAGCCTAGTCATTTCCCCACTCTCTGGGTCCACACTTCCAGCTGCCAGCAGTTGTGTCTTCCTGGATGTCTCATCAACAGCTTAGACTCTGATTTCCTCACCATCAGGTGCAAACTCCTGACACCACTTGGTCCCTATCTTCTTACATGCATCAGACAAAATGAGTTTTTGGTCATTTCCTAAGCACAGCTTATTCACTTATTTGACTCTTTTGTCCATTCTGTTCTCTTTGGGTAATATGTTTTATAATTTTTCTCCAGAAAAGAGTTTACACAAAATGCTTCAATTCAGTGCTTTGTAATTCTGTAGAATTTCATTTTAAATGCCCTTAGGCTCTCATAGGTCATCACTTTCATCATGGATATTTATGTCAAGATGTGTTTTCTGACCAAGATCCTAAGTTCCTTGTGGGCAGGAAACCTCATGCCATCCACAGTGCCTATGTGAGGTGTTCAGAAGGTGGTGTTCAAAGAATATACAATGGCCCATAAACAGAGTGCAATGAACTCATGGCTCTTGAAGCAGAAGGATGCTGTTATTGGTTTGGAAAACTGAGTTCTACAACAAACTGTCTGAAAGGGAGAGTGCTAATGGTAACCTTAAGAAGTAAATTTGCTTCCAAAAACCTCTGATAAATTCCCAAGGAGGGATATACTCACCAAAATAACCTGTCTCTATATTTGAACTTGAAAGGTATGATTTTTGCATTTAAAATAATTTACTTAAATCATTGTGGAGCTGCACTTTTTCCTTATATAAATGGTTTTAGGAAAAGCAAACCTGAGTATACGTAAGAATGTGGTTCTCTTACATATAATTTTGTTTCAAGCAACATAACTTTGTATCGGCAATGTAATGCCAAAATCCAAATACCTGAGCAACTGGTTTAATTTTTAATATTGTAGAAATGTACAGAGCTCTAATTACCCTTATCACTTTCAATAGATATCTGAAAGTATCTTTTTCAGTCAAACTATTCAGAGAATTGGAGAAATATTTACGTCAGTTGAATATATCATACAAAGTTCATATACCTTGGCAATATCTTAATTTATCATTTTTCATACCAGAGACCTGTTTTCAGTCAAAAAAATAAATTTGTATGAAAAATTAAAATACTGGTGTACATTTTTTTAAAAAAGGGACTCTCATAAATGTTGTTTCATATAATGTACTCTTGTTTTTTGCCAGATCCTGATAATAAATTAGATAATACACTATTAATCAGAGTTCTGGTTTGTGAGTCAGTTTTATTTTGATATTTCAGGTGCCCTAATTTTTTTCCTATAAACTAATCTGTTCCAAAAAGCCTCCATGATTTATTTTCATGTTTTGTTTTGTTTTTCCCATGAACAGCAGCAGGCTCAAAGTCCATGTGGGAGAAAAACAGAGGAATCTGTGACTTTCTTCCCTTTGTTAACTGTTGATGTATAGCAAAAAAAGTAACTTTATCTTAAGAAAAGGTAAAACAAAGAATTTTCACTGTAGCCCAGGAATTACGGCTCTCGAATCGGTCTACCTGCCCCTGGCAAGGAAAAGCTGTTGTGGGTTAGAAGCATGCTCCCAGCTCTAGGGGGTGATCAAGATTCTCCATCTTCCTTTACATCTTCACTTTTCTGAGCAGGACACTGGCTGTTGGCTTGGACCAATGCCAAAGACACCATTGGTGCTTTTTTTTCTGAGGCACATAATTTTGGGTTGGGTTGGGGTATGATAAGGGTTCTAAAAGCAATTACTCCTAGTTGGAAATCTTCTTTTAGGATGTTCCTTTTAGGATCACCACTTTGGGAACCAATCTCTTTCAGCTCTATCACTTTTGAAATCCTTCTTTCCTATTTTGGATTGGTTCTTTTGGATTGCTTCTGTTTATTCTCCTGTTGGGTCTGATACAGTACCTCTTCTTGCTTGATGTGATGAACCACAGTCATCTCCTTAGAGTACCACATGGGAACCAGGGTGAGGGCCAAGGAAAGAAAAGATGAGGCAGAAAGCATAGGTTTGTCTCAAGTCCTGGTGGTGGAAATTCCTGACTCATACATAGTCTGTTCCATCCCCATAAAGTAGGCTTCATGAACACTGGAGGCCAGAGCTCCAGATAGTAATACAAGGTTAATTTTATCCTAGAGTTTCTCCTCTGCCCAACTCACTCAAAAACTTGAGAGAAATCAGCCAGCTGATTGGGGCTAGACATTCAGGCTCCTAGCCATCTCTCTTCAGAGACTCCATGTAAGAGAAAGATTAAAACCAAAGATTTGGGTCATTTATATATAGGAGATTAGGGCAAAGAGAGAAAGGGCCTCTGAGGATTACAGACATGTAAAGACCTCAAACCTAGTCTAGACACCTTCAGGTAAAGCCCTAATGTCAGTTCCACCCAGGGTCTGATACAGAGAGGGCTTCACACAGTACAAAGATAGCTGAGATACCATCTGATTCCATCTAAGCAAAAACAGGCAGAGATTGCTAACAGTCACTTTTATTAGCGTTAAAATAGATGATCTGAGTCCTAAATGACAATTTTTCCAGGTAACGGCTATGTGATATTCACTGATGAGATAGCACGCATCAGTCAACCCTTATCCATGCCATTCATAGGCAGTACCACTCTTAGATCTGGCTAGGCAGGGTCCTTATTTGTACTTTGGAGTGTCTTCCTGAAAATATCCTAAGACCCCTCTGCTGTGTGGGCCTGCAGTGTCATCAGGCAAGAGGTCCCAGGCCTGGACTGCTTGGTCCTAGTCTCCATTTCTCTGTTTTAGGGCACTCTCTAACCATATCCCATCAACCCCCTCTCCTATGCCCACTCCACATGAGGCCAATGAGATGCCCGCAAGGAGGAGAGAAAGGACTCAAGCCTTTAGGGTTATCCCAAGACCTTGTATCCCCAGTCCCTGCTTCTAGAAGGAAGATCTCTGGTAAGCAGATCAATCCACCTAGCTAGAACAATATTTCTTTCACATGCCAGTATTATGCCAACACTCTGATTTTAACTCATGGAGGAAACAGAAGACATTTACAGCTATGGGTACCAAAGGACCACCACTAATCCATGGGCTTGAGCCATGTGTTGAGGCCTGTTTATTGGCTCTCACCCATCCATCTCACCCATCCATCACTGCCTCTGCTCTAGACCTGAGAGTGGTGAAGTAGCACCAGAATTCCCTTACTCCATGTTCCCCATGTCAATAGCCCCAAGAGAAGCCAACTCACCTCCTCTACAGTCTTCACCACACATGAAGCGGTTCTCAGGGGTGGCTGTACCTATTTCTTTTAAAGGATTTTGAGACCCTTAAAATCCACAAGAGAAACCTGCCATGCCAATCAATGTCCTCTTTTGCCTCCAATAAATATGGTGATGTTTTGTTCTCCTTCGTCATTATTAAGCCATACCAGATGAGAGATGGACATTGCTTATTCAGAGGGAATCACTCTTCTTGCTTGGCTCATGGGCCCCTTAACTATCCTCCCGACTTGTGTTAGTATCTAGAAGGCAGGGACACCATTGTAGGAGACCACATTCTAGGAATATAGTCATCGTGACCTAAAAAGTTCAAGAGATATGGTTGCTTCTTGTCCTGTGTTTACACCATAAATATTGGCAATTTAATGTACCAAGAAAATGAATTATCTTTCACGTTATTCTGAATATTCTGAGTAAGATTTGCATTGGCATCATTCTTAACGAAGCACAGTAACAAATGTTGATAGTCATTAGAATGCAATATTCATGGATGGCTCAGTGGATGATATGATGTCATGAGTATCAATGTAATCAGCATTAAATAAAGGATATCAGGAAACTGAAATAGCAAGAATATCTGTATTGTTTTAAATGCAGATCATTTGAATAATAACATTTTAAATATTAACATTGTTGCTACCTTTTCATTGTGGTGGACATATGAAATTATCCAAGAAGTATGCGTTTGATAATAAAGTCCATGAAGAGAGAGTTTCCTAGATCTGAACAGCAAATGATAGTGCCTGAACACCCCAGAGAATCCTCATGCATTGATTGGACGATAAACAAAAAAGAATAAGTACCTCTTCTCTACTCATTATTCTAAGTCTAAATCTAAATCTATGGGTCACTATACCTCACATGGTTCCTTGAATTTTGCTTATAAATACAAAAGCCCCACACAAAAATATTGCACAAGTTCCCACATACTAAGAGCAGCCCTGCCCACATGCTGGGGTTTGGCAGCCTATTTGGCCCTGGCAGTGTCAGCACAACCATACTTTAGTGTCTGTCCCAAAGCAGAACTGATCTCAACAAGAACCAGCAGGTTTGTGATCATTCCAAAGGCAGTCATTTCTTAATAGGTGCCAGCTACAATACCAGTAGCTGAGGTGTGGCTTGGGTTGGGGAAGGGGTATGCAGAGGAAGAGCTTAAGGAAAGTGGAAGAATGTTTTAACTTTCTGCTTAATCTCTATCACAACCTCCACTACCATCAGCTTCCAAAATAAACCAATAGACCAGTATGCTAAGGAGTGCAAGCAACCTCAACCCAAGCCCCAAGCACTTCTCATTTTAAACTAGATTGTAACTAGTAAGCCTTCCTTTTCTAGAAATTATAGAACTACCACTCTTAGTAGGATTAATATCAACAGACTATGCAATAGGATGATAAATTAACCCTTTCCTGATGTTCAGGAATTCTTAATGAGCCACAAAATGAGTCTAAAGAAGTGTTAAGTACTCCCATAATCTAAAGAGATCTCTTCATAGTGGAATGTGCTGTAGAAAGAACTTACTTCGAGGAGAAAGAATGAACTATGTTAAACTCGGTTCATCCCACCCCAGAAAATTTAAATACATTTGAGACATTGAGAGAAAGGGAGAACTTCTCAGGTCTTCTCAGACAAGGCACACAGTCTTACCCTCCAAATGGGAGAGGAAAGAAGGAAGTGCTCACCCTGCCTTCGCAAGCCAGGTGAAGGTGGCTGCAAGAGATTTTCCCATAAAGCTTAAAGATGTCTTCCAGAAGGGGATCCTGGTAACAGTTTGTGGGCCTATCTTATATTTATTCTTTGTACAGCAATGCCAGTAACATTAAGATGAATCCGTCTAGGCCTAGCCTAAATATAATGAATAAAAGATAATTTTCAGAATGTTGTATTAGAGCAGCTCCTGAATGCCAATAGGGATCACCATAAAATTGTTACAGTGATGGGGTCCAAGCCAAAGTGGAGTTGAGGTTTGTAATGACTCCTACTGATCTTTTCTGATTCAGTTTATAAGTTGATTCTAAGAAAGTCTTATTCACAGATAACCCAAAAAGTAGGCAAGTACAGAAGAAACGTAAATAATTTCCATGATAATTTGTCACTTCCTTCATTTGTCCTTACTCCACTCTCTGTGCCAATTTTCCATGAATTACATAGACAAACTTTCGATAATGTTAGAGCTCTTAGGATAAGCCCTCAATTTTCCTTTACTTTTTGTGATATAACTATTATCTCTTGTTGAATTTTTGAAAAATACCTACATTGCTTTTAATTTCTTAGGTATACTTCCTGAGTCAGAGTTCAGTGTTCATTCACTGTAAAAATTCAGTAATCGCTTATTGATTGATGATCTCAAAAGAGGAAGCGTCCAAAGTAGTGTAGTTGGATTTGAACCTGATTAAACGCCAGCTGACACTTAAGTGTGCTGTGGGATCTTCACCATGTCACATGAACTTTCAGGGCCCAAGGTTTTTCAACTGTAAAATGAAGGGAATGGACTCAAATATACATCCTGAGGTGTCTCATCCTCCATTATCTTGAATGTTTTGCTTAGTTTAATTGAGAGATTCAGCTGTTTTCCAGCCCGAGCAATGTTGCATCTGAATATCTGGGTTTATTAGCTAAATGTCAGAGCCCCTTCTTATGCCGATGGAATGTACATAATTTAGACTGTAGCAGAAAAGGTCTACTTTACTATGACACTGGAACAGACTTTTCCCTATGCATCCCACTCACACCATCTCTGGTTGACTGAGACCAAGATGCTTCCTGAGCAGGAAATGAAACCCTTACCTTGAGAATAGATCACAGTGGAATGGACACTTATGCCTGTGGGTTATGACTATAGAAAAATATACTGGGAGTCTAAGGAGAGTGAATTAGAAATGCCAGAAGCCTCTTATACATTACCTGTTGAAATATTCGTACTCTTACTTTACTGAAGTGTGTTTTCTAACCTCCAAAGAAATGTCTGGCCATTTAGTGAAAACTATTATTTTTTTCGTTAAAAAAACACTCCCACAATTTTATTTTCCCACAGAAAATTCTACCTTGGTACCATCATTACTTTATACCAGGAAGAAAAACAAACCATATTCTTCAGAGCATTTTAAAATGTGTGAGAACCTAGCATATTTCCTAAACAAAATTCATTCTTTTGGCATATATTTGGGGAGGGGAAAAATTATAATACAAAACTGTCATGGAGTTTTTGCTTCACAGCTACAATATATTTGACTTCTTTCCCTTTTGTTGTTAATTTATTCCTTTGGCCAAATTGACTTTTCTTTTTTTTTAACATCCTTATTGGACTATAATTGCTTTACAAGGGTGCGTTAGTTTCTGCTTTATAACAAAGTGAATCAGCTATACATATACATATATCCCCATATCTCTTCCCTCTTGCATCTCCCTCCCACCCTCCCTATCCCACCCTTCTAGGTAGTCACAAAGCACCGAGCTGATATCCCTGTGCTATGCGGCTGCTTCCCACTAGCTACCTATTTTACAACTGGTAGTATATATAAGTTCATGCCACTCTCTCATTTCGTCCCAGCTTACCCTTCCCCCTCCTCGTGTCCTCAAGTCCATTCTCTAGTAGATCTGCGTCTTTATTCCTTTCCTGCGCCTAGGTTCTTCATAACCGTTTTTTTTTTTAGACTCCATATATATGTGTTACCTTATGGTATTTGTTTTTCTCTATCTGACTTACTTCATTCCGTATGACAGACTCTAGGTCCATCCACCTGACTACAAATAACTCAGTTTCATTTCTTTTTATGGCTGAGTAATATTCCATTGTATATATGTGCCACATCTTTATCCATTCATCTGTTGATGGACACTTAGATTGCTTCCATGTCCTGGCTATTGTGAATTGAGCTGCAATAACATTGTGGTACATGACTCCTTATGAATTATGGTTTTCTCAGGGTATATGCCCAGTAGTGGGATTGCTGGGTGGAATGGTAGTTCTATTTTTAGTTTTTTTAAGGATCCTCCATACTGTTCTCCATAGTGACTGTATCAATTTACATTCCCACCAACAGTGCCAGAGGGTTCCCTTTTCTCCAGACCCTCTCCAGTATTTACTGTTTGTAGATTTTTTGATGATGGCCATTCTGACTGGTGTGAGGTGATACCTCATTGTAGTATAGGTTTGCACTTCTCTAACGATTAATGATGTTGAGCATTCTTTCATGTGTTTCTTGGCAATCGGTATGTCGTCTTTGGAGAAATGTCTATTTAGGTCTTCTGTCCATTTTTGGATTGGGTTGTTTGTTTTTTTGATATTGAGCTGCATGAGCTGCTTGTAAATTTTGGAAATTAATCCTTTGTCAGTTGTTTCATTTGCAAATAATTTCTCTAATTCTGAGGGTTTTCTTTTCATCTTGTTCATGGTTTCCTTTGCTGTGCAAAAGCTTTGAAGTTTCATTAGGTCCCATTTGTTTTTCTTTTTGTATTCCATTTCTCTAGGAGGTGGGTCTAAAAGGATGTTGCTGTGATTTATATCATAGAGTGTTCTGCTTATGTTTTCGTCTAAGGTCTTTAATCCATTTTGAGTTTATTTTTGTGTATGGTGTTAGGGAGTGTTCTAATTTCATTCTTTTACATGTACCTGTCCTGTTTTCCCAGCACCACTTATTGAAGAGGCTGTCTTTTCTCCATTGTATATTCTTGCCACCTTTATCAAAGATAAGGTGACCATATGTGCATGGGTATATCTCTGGGCTTTCTATCCTATTCCATTGATCTATATTTCTGTTTCTGTGCCAGTACCATACTATCTTGATGACTGTAACTTTGTAGTATAGTCTGAACTCAGGGAGCCTGATTCCTCCAGCTCTGTTTTTCTTTCTAAAGATTGCTTTGTCTATTCAGGGTCTGTTGTCTTTCCATACAAATTGTGAGAATTTTTTCTTCTAGTTCTGTGAAAAATGCCAGTGGTATATTGATAGGGATTGCATTGAATCTGTAGATTGCTTCGGGTAGTATAGTCATTTTCACAATGTTGATTCTTCCAATCCAAGAACATGGTTTATCTCTCCATCTGTTGGTATCATCTTTAATTTCTTTCATCAGTGTCTTATAGTTTTCTGCATACAGGTCTTTTGTCCCCTTAGGTAGGTTTATTCCTACATATATTTATTCTGTTTGTTGCAATGGTAAATGGGAGTGTTTCCTTAATTTCTCTTTCACATTATTCATCATTATTGTATATGAATGCAACAGATTTGTGCATTAATTTTGTATCCTGCTACTTTACCAAATTCATTGATTAGCTCTAGTAGTCTTCTGGTAGCACCCTTAGGATTCTCTATGTATAGTATCATGTCATCTGCAATCAGTGACAGCTTTACTTTTTCTTTTCCTATTTGGATTCCTTTTATTTCTTTTTCTTCTGTGACTACTGTGGCTAAAACTTCCACATCTATGTTGAATAATAGCGGTGAGAGTGGTCAACCTTCTCTTGTTCCTGATCTTAGTGGAAATGGTTTCAGTTTTTCACCATGAAGCACGATGTTGGCTCTGGGTTTGTCATATATGGCCTTGATTATGTTGAGGTAAGTTCCCTCTATGCCTACTTTCTGGAGGGTTTTTTATCATAAATGGGTGTTGAATTTTGTTGTAAGATTTCTCTGCATCTATTGTGATGACCATATGGTTTTTCTCCTTCAATTTGTTAATATGGTGCATCACGCTGATTGATTTGCGTATACTGAGGAATCCTTGCATTCCTGGGATAAACCCCACTTGATCATGGTGTATGATCTTTTTAATGTGCTGTTGGATTCTGTTTGCTACTATTTTTTGAGGATTTTGGCACACATGATCATCAGTGATATTGGCCTGTAGTTTGCTTTCTTTGTGGCATCTTTGTCTGGTTTTGGTATAAGGGTGATGGTGGCCTCGAAGAATGAGTTTGGGAGTGTTCCTCCCTCTGCTATATTTGGAAGAGTTTGAGAAGGATAGGTGTTAGCTCTTCTCTAAATGTTTGATAGAATTCGCCTGTGAAGCCATCTGGTCTTGGGCTTTTGTTTGTTGGAAGATTTTTCATCATAGTTTCAATTTCAGTGCTTGTGATTGGTCTGTTCATATTTTCTATTTCTTCCTGGTTCAGTATCGGAAGATTGTGCATTTCTAAGAATTTGTCCATTTCTTCCAGGTTGTCCATTTTATTGGCATAGAGTTGCTTGTAGTAATCTCTCATGATTCTTTTTATTTCTGCAGTGTCAGTTGTTACTTCTCCTTTTTCATATCTAATTCTATTGATACCAGTCTTCTCCCTTTTTTTCTTGATGAGTCTGGGTAATGGTTTATCAATTTTTTTTATCTTCTCAAAGAACCACCTTTTAGTTTTATTGATCTTTGCTATCGTTTCCTTCATTTCTTTTTCATTTATTTCTGATCTAATCTTTATGACTTCTTGCTTTCTGCTAACTTTGGGGTTTTTTTGTCTTCTTTCTCTAATTGCTTTAGGTGTAAGGTTAGGTTGTTTATTTGAGATGTTTCTTGTTTCTTAAGGTAGGGTTGTATTGTTATGAACTTCCCTCTTAGAACTGCTTTTGCTGCATCACATAGGTTTGGGTAGTTGTCATGTTTTCATTGTCATTTGTTTCTAGGTATTTTTTGATTTCCACTTTGATTTCTTCAGTGATCTCTTGGTATCACTAAGTAGTATATTGTTTAGCCTCCATGTGTTTGTATTTTTTACAGATTTTTTTCCTGTAATTGATATCTAGTCTCACAGTGTTGAGGTCAGAAAAGATACTTGATACACTTTCAGTTTAGTTAAATTTATCAAGCCTTGATTTGTGACCCAAGATATGATCTATCCTGGAGAATGTTCCATGAGCACTTGAGAAGAAAATGTATTCTGTTGTTTTTGGATGGAATGTCCTATAAATATCAATTAAGTCCATCTTATATAAAGTATCATTTAAAGCTTGTGTTTCCTTCTTTACTTTCATTTTGGATGATCTGTCCATTGGTGAAAGTGGGGTGTTAAAGTCCCCTACTATGATTGTGTTACTGTCGATTTCCCCTTTTATGGCTGTTAGTATTTGCCTTATGTATTGAGGTGCTCCTATGTTGGGCGCATAAATATTTACAATTGTTACATCTTCTTCTTGGGTTGATCCCTTGATCGTTATGTAGTGTCCTTCTTTGTCTCTCATAATAGTCTTTATTTTAAGGTCTATTTTCTCTGATACGAGAATTGCTACTCCAGCTTTCTTTTGATTTCCATTTGCATGGAATATCTTTTTCCATCTCCTCACTTTCAGTCTGTATGTGTCCCTAGGTCTGAAGTGGGTCTCTTGTAGACAGCATATATATGGGTCTTGTTTTTGTATCCATTCAGCCAGTCTGTGTCTTTTGGTTGGAGCATTTAATCCATTTACATTTAAGGTAATTGTCAATATGTATGTTCCTATTCCCATTTTCTTAACTGTTTTGGGTTTGTTATTGTAGGTCTTTTCCTTCTCTTGTGTTTCCTGCCTAGAGAAGTTCCTTTAGCATGTGTTGTAAAGCTGGTTTGGTGGTGCTGAATTCTCTTAGCTTTTGCTTGTCTGTAAATATTTTAATTTGTCCGTCGAATCTGAATGAGATCCTTGCTGGATAGAGTAATGTTGTTTGTAGGTTTTTCCCTTTCATCACTTTAAATATGTCCTGCCACTCCGTTCTGGCTTGCAGAGTTTCTGCTGAAAGCTCAGCTGTTAACCTTATGGAGATTCCCTTGTATGTTATTTGTTGTTTTCCCTTGCTGCTTTTAATATTTTTCTTCGTATTTAATTTTTGATAGTTTGATTAATATGTGTCTTGGCATGTTTCTCTTTGGATTTATCTTGTATGGGACTCTCTGCACTTGCTGGACTTGATTTCCTTTCCCATATTGGGGAAGTTTTCAACTATAATCTCTTCAAATATATTCTCAGTCCCTTTCTTGTTCTGTTCTTCTTGTGGGACCCCTATAATTCAAATGTTGGTGCGTTTGGTGTTGTCCTAGAAGTCTCTGTGACTGTCCTCAATACTTTTCATTCTTTTTTCTTTATTCTGCTTTGCAGTAGTTATTTGCACTGTTTTATCTTCCAGGTCACTTATCTGTTCTTCTGCCTCAGTTATTCTGCTATTGATTACTTCTAGGGAATTTTTAATTTTATTTATTGTGTTGTTCATTATTGTTTGTTTGCTCTTTAGTTCTTCTAGGTCCTTGTTAAACATTTCTAGTATTTTCTCCATTCTATTTCCAAGTTTTTAGACCACGTTTACTATCATTACTCTGAATTATTTTCCAGGTAGACTGCCTATTTCCTCTTCGTCTGTTTGGTCTGGTGGATTTTTACCTTGCTTCTTCATCAGCTGTGTGTTTCTCTGTCTTCTCATTTTGCTTAACTCTTGTGTTTGGGGTCTCCTTTTCTCAGGCTGCACGTTCGTAATTCCCTTTGTTTTTGGTGTCTGCCCCCGGTGGGTAAGGTTGGTTCAATGGGTTGTGTAGGCTTCCTGGGGGAGGGGACTGGTGCCTGTGTTCTGGTGTATGATGCTGGATCTTGTCTTTCTGGTGTGCAGGACCGCGTCTGATGGTGTGTTTTTGGGTGTCTGTGACCTTATTATGATTTTAGGCTGCCTCTCTGCTACTGGGTGGGGTTGTGCTCCTGTCTTGCTGATTGTTTGGCATAGGGTGTCCATCACTGTAGATGCTGCTCATTGCATGGAGATGGTCTTGGCATTGAGATGGAGATCTCTGGGAGAGCTTTTGCAGTTTGCTATTACGTGGATCTGGGAGGTCTCTGGTGGACCAACGTCCTGAACTCAGCTCTCCCACCTCAGAGGCACAGGCCTGACACCCAGCCAGAGTACCAAGACCCTGTCAGCCACATAGCTCAGAAGAAAAGGGAGAAAAAAAAGAAAGAAAGAAAGACAAAATTAAAATAAATGAAGTTATAAAAATAATTATTAAAGATTTAAAAAACTTAAAAAGTAATTTAAAAAAGAAAGGAAGAAGAGAGCAACCAAACCAAAAAACAAATCCACCAATGATAACAAGCACTAAGAACTATACTAAAACTAAAACAAAAACAAACAAAAAACAGACCGACAGAACCCTAGGTCAAATGCTAAAAGCAAAGCTATACAGACAAAATCACACACAGAAGCATACACATACACTCTCACAAAAAGAAAAAAAGGGAAAAAATATATATATATAGTTTCTCCCAAAGTCCACCGCCTCAATTTTGGGATATTTGTTGTCTATTCAGGTATTCCACAGATGCAGGGTACATCAAGTTGATGGTGGAGATTTAACCCGCTGCTCCTGAGGCTTCTGGGAGAGATTTCCCTTTCTCTTCACTGTTTGCACAACTCCTGGGGTTCAGCTTTGGATTTGGATCCGCCTCTACGTGTAGGTCGCCTCAGGGCATCTGTTCTTCGCTCAGACAGGACGGGGTTAAAGGAGCAGCTTATTTGGGGGCTCTGGCTCATTCAGGCCGGGGGAGGGAGGGGTATGGATGCGGGGCAAGCCTGCGGCGGCAGAGGCCAGCAGGATGTTGCACCAGCCTGAGGCGCCGTGCGTTCTCCCGGGGAAGTTGTCCCTGGATCATGGGACCCTGGCAGTGGTGGGCTGCACAGGCTCCCGGGAGGGGAGGTGTGGATAGTGACCTGTGCTTGCACACAGGCTTCTTGGTGGCGGCAGCAGCAGCCTCAGCGTCTCATGCTTGTCTCTGGGGTCCGCACTGTTAGCCGCGGCTCGCGCCCGTCTCTGGAGCTCCTTTAACCGGCGCTCTTTATCCCCTCTCCTCGTGCACCCCGAAACAATGGTCTCTTGCCTCTTAGGCCGGTCCAGACCTTTTCCTGGACTCCCTCCCGGCTAGCCGTGGCACACTAACCCCTTCAGGCTGTGTTCACACCACCAACCCCAGTCCTCTCCCTGGGATCCGACCTCCGAAGCCGGAACCTCAGCTCCCAGCCCCGCCCGTCCTGGCGGGTGAGCAGACAAGCCTCTCAGGCTGGTGAGTGCCAGTCGGCACTGATCCTCTGTGCGGGAATCTCTCCGCTTTGCCCCCCGCACCCCTGTTGCTGTGCTCTTCTCCGCGGCTCTGAAGCTCCCCCACTCCGCCACCTGCAGTCTCCGCCCCCGAAGGGGTTTCTAGTGTGTGGAAACCTTTCCTCCTTCACAGCTCCCTCCCACTGGTGCAGGTCCCGTCCCTATTCTTTTGTCTCGTTTATTCTTTTTTCTTTTGCCCTACCCAGTTACGTAGGGAGTTTCTTGCCTTTTGGGAAGTCTGAGGTCTTCTGCCAGCGTTCAGCAGGTGTTCTGTAGGAGTTGTTCCACATGTAGATGTATTTCTGATATATTTGTGGGGAGGAAGGTGATCTCCACATCTTACTCTTCTGCCATCTTGAAGGTCTCTCCAAATTGACTTTTAATGCTAAACTTGCTTTGGGATTTGTTGGGTTAAGATTGACAGTGTTCAACTTACTTGTCTTATTAAAGACACTTTTGCTCATTAACTGGTATAGACATCTTGCTTGTTTTTCTAAATCTTTCTCCCTCTAGAAAACTTACTCTTTGGAAAGATTAAATAAGTAAGGAAACTGTAACAGAGAACAAACTTTCCTCTTTAAAATAGTATCTTAGAGTTAAAACCAAAATTTTAACCATAGAATGCAATGGAGAGTTTCCACTGTAAGTAATGTTTGAAGATCCAATCCTGTTTTCTGAGACCACTAGTATTATTTTCATAAGGAATAAGATATTCTCTTGACACTTAAATTTATGCATTTGACCTTCTCCCACAAAAGATTATTTGTTTAATACTTAGACAAAGGTAGTAAGGAATTAGTTTCACTTCAAATTACTGTCCCGCACAGCACTGACCTGATAACTTGGTTACTGAAAGCCACAGGTCTGGGCTATTAACAATTAACTAAGGTAAGCTGCAATTGTGAGGGGCGATAAGAATGACCTTGTTTAATAATACAGTTCACAGGTGAGCAACGAAGTTTATGTAGCTCTAGGCTTAGAATAAGTTCTAAATAAGCCCTAACATGTACATGCACACAAAAATGGCAGTGTTCACCAACTTTATTCTAATATTTTATCGGAAATTTTATTATTCTATATGGGATCAGTCATAAGGAAGTTTATTTTGCATGCTCGGATTTGATAAAATAATATCATCCAACTTACTTCCTTATATGTACTGAAGTAAGTCATTGTGAAATGATTTCAGGAACACTGTCTTTTAAATTTCATATCACATCTGAAATGTTTAGTTTTCAGAAGATATTATATCCCAACCATCAGTTGTTTTGCATTCCACAGTAAGCATTCAAGTAAGCATTTCAAACCATCCTAAGCATCTGTTCTTACTGCTACTGAAAATGGAGAAGTCATAAATACTTCATTTGTTCAGTGAGCAAATAAAATTGTCTAATCTGTTGTTTCCTTTTTTTCTTTTCTTTTGTTGAGCAATTAGATAGTTTAAACTATAGTAATGATTTTTCACTGCAGAAAATATAAATGAAAAAAATTATTTGCAGTTTGAGAAATAAAAATGTGAGCATTTAGTCTTCCAATGACTCACATGAACAAATATGCAAGGGCCCTCAGCTCGATGACTGACCCAAGCACCAGGAGCTCCATGTTCTGTGCTGGCTGGGGATTTGCAGGGTTCAAGAGAAGATAGGTAAATTAAGACATCTGCTGGTACCCTACACAAGTCTTAAAACATTGACTTAAGCAGGTTTCTGCACCCCCACTTACTATGCTTTGGGTGCTCTGTTTACCTCCAAGTAGGGGATCGAGTAAAGCAGGATCCTAAACATTATTTCCAATGGAACTATTTTTCGGTTGAATTGCTGTCACCAACATAAGGAACACTCGTGCCCCACAAGTACAGTTTGGGGAATGCTGGGCTGTAGATCTGTGTTTAGGTGGAAGTAAGCAATATTCTTGTGGTAGTTAAATCCATGAGACTACACGAGGTGGCTCACAGGCAAAAGATAGAACAAGAACTTTGCAAAAGAACACCACAAGTTCCAGGACAGGCAGAATATTATATTGAGTTTATTATGCATGCCACAGACTCACAGAATTGTTAAATTAGAAGTAAGAACAGAGATCATTTAGTTCAACTTCCTCACTTCAGAGCTAGGGCAATTAAGAACTGAGGAATTAGGTGACTTATTTAAAGTTACACAGCTTGTTTCCTGTTTGCTAGTCAAAATCAAGGGAGAAAATATATTCGCCTAAGGAAACTTACTCTAAACAAAAGTAGCAACTTCGGGTCACAAGTCATTAAAGTACGTTAAAATTAATTTCTTAATATAGAAGATGAAGGAATCCACTGGGCTTCTTCCTTTCTTCCTTCCTTCATGTAATTTTTTTTAAATTTATCTATTTTTGGCTGTGTTGGGTCTTCGTTCTGCAGCAGGCTTTCTCTAGTTGCATTGGGCGGGGGCTACTCTTTGTTGCGGTGCACAGGCTTCTCACTGCGGTGGCTTCTCTTGTTGCAGAGCATGGCCTCTAGGCGCGTGGGCTTCAGTAGTTGTGGCATGCAGGCTCAGTAGTTGCGTCTCACGGGCCCTAGAGCAGAGGCTCAGTAGTTGCGGCGCACGGGCTTAGTTGCTTCGTTGCATGTAGGATCTTCCCAGACAGGGCTTGAACCCGTGTCCCCTGCATTGGCAGGCGGATTCTTAACCACTGTGCCACCTGGGAATCCCCCCTCCATGTAATTTTTGCTAATGAGGAAGGAATGTTTTGAGTGGACAAAGTAGACCAAACCCTGGTTGGAAGCAACCACACAATGATCGCTCTCATGACAGTGATAAGAAGAGAAAGGAAAAGAGGAAATTCCTGTGGTTTGTAGTTTTATGTGGCCTTTTGTTGTTTCATTTGAGAGTGATGAATACAGAAAAAAATCGGGTAAGTTCTTTTTATTCCTCTTGACTCCTCAACAGCTCAAGTTATCTAATATAAGTGGAGTGTTTTTACTCTTTAGTAAAAGACTTTGTGTATGTTGGCCTAGAATAATTCAAAATGATATAATACACCTTCTAGCAGCATTTCACACTCATTTTTAAAAATTTTATTTATTTATTTTTGGCTGTGTTGGGTCTTCGTTTCTGTGCGAGGGCTTTCTCTAGTTGCGGCGAGCGGGGGCCACTCTTCATTGTGGTGCGCAGGCCTCTCACTGTCGCAGCCTCTCTTGTTGCGGAGCAGAGGCTCCAGACGCGCAGGCCCAGTAGTTGTGGCTCATGGGCCCAGTTGCTCCGCGGCATGTGGGATCCTCCCAGACCGGGGCTCGAACCCGTGTCCCCTGCATTGACAGGCAGATTCTCAACCACTGCGCCACCAGGGAAGCCCCCACACTCATTTTTTATGCTAAAAAATAACAACAACAAAAAATGGCAACTTTTTTAACACACTCTTAAAAGAACTATATTTTTGGAGCTGCAGGAAATCTAGTTTCTTGTCCTCATGGTTAACAGTGTTTGCTCATATGAAACAGGCCACTGAACCTCTAATTGCTTAACAACTGTACCTTTGATCTGTTCTCATTTTCTATCCAATTAAATGAAAATATTATTTCAGATTATAAGCCAATGAAACGAGGTGTCATTTTTCTACCCTTCTCCACATCTTCCCTTTTAACTAGAGCAGGTGCCATAATAGATATTCAATATAAATGCCTATAAAGTAGAGATAACAATAATATCTCCCTCAATCTTATTGACAGGCTTCATTGAGATAATATATGTGACCATTCTTTGTAAAGAGTACAGCACTATTTATATGTCATGGATGATGGTTATTATTATTACTAGTGTTAACATTGCAATTTACAAGACAGTGCTCCAAACATGGAATGGGCAATATTAAAAAAGAATCCGGATATTTATAAAGCTAGGTTCACAACTCTTAGCACACAATAATCCTTCAAAAATATTTGCTGAATTAAATATAAAATCAATAGAGAACAAATGGAACACAGTGGAATGTGGGTACAGAATAAAGGATGAGTAAGAGCCTCATGAAATTAATGTGGAAAGTGAGTAGTAAGATAATTTTTTAAAAAGTGAGAGACCTTGATTCATAATTTGATGGAGAAGATGACATAAGAAAAGTAGCCTTGGTGAAATCAAAAATGGCAGGAGTGATTCTGAGCAGGGAACTATGATTATAATGTGATCAAGGAATTAGGCAATAATTAAAGTATCATAATCAGGGCGGGTATTTATTTGTGAGGGTGATGAAGTTGGAAACTTTTCTGTATATAGAGAGAAGAAAAAAGAGGTGAGATAATCCAGGATTTAAGAAAGAGGCAGTTCTGTTCGACACAACTCTCTCAGTGAAGCAATCTTTGCTTCACTTTAAAGATATCTTTTGGACTTCTGGCAGTCCAGTGGTTAAGACTCCGAGCTTCCAGTGCAGGGGATGTGGGTTCGATCCCTGGTCGGGGAACTAAGATCCCGCATGCTGTGCAGTCCCCCCCCAAAAATATCAGCTTAATGTATCTGTATTAAAAATATTATCCAGTCTAATCTCTCCCTTCAACTCCAGAATTAGACATCTAGTTATTTAGCACCCATGCTTGCATGACTAATATAAGCCTCAAAATTAACAGGTCTGGGAATGAACTGTTGCTTCCCTGCACCCAAAACCTTGGCTCCCCGGGTCTTCCCCATCTCAGCCAATAGCAACACCTTTCATTTAAGCTAACATGCTTGGATTGTCTTTAACTCCTTTGTTTTGCTCATACCTCAAATCCAAACCATCAGCAAATTCTCTCAGCTTTCCTATCAAAATATATCCTAAAACCGTGAATTCACCATTTCTCACAATTCCTACAGATCTGTGCTAGTAAAACCCACAAAATGCAACAGATTCTTAAATGGCCTCTGTGCTTTCTCCTTTGCCCTACGACAGTCTATAATCCGATTGGCAGTTATTTTTGTTTGTTTGTTTTTTATTGAAGTATAGTTGCTATACAATATTATATGTTACAAGTGTACAATATAGTGATTCACAACTTTTAAAGCTTATAATCCATTTATAGTTGTTATAAAATGTTGGCTGTATTCCGCATGTTGCACAATATATCCTTGTAGCTTATTTTATACCTAATAGTTTGTACCTCTTACTCCCCTACCCCTGTGTTTCCCCTCCCCACTTCTCTCTCCCCACTGGTAATCAAATTTTGCCAGTTGCAGCAACATGGATGGACTTGGAGGGCATTATGCTAAGTGAAATAACATCAGACAGAGAAGGGCAAACACTGTATGATATCACTTACATTTGGAATGTAAAAAATACCGCAAACTAGTGAATATAATCAAAAAGAATGACTCACCTGGGAATTTTCGTGCTTGCTTTTCCTTCTGTCTGGCACACCCTTGCCCCAGATGGTCACAGGCTTCCTTCCAATCTCTGCTCAAATGTCACTCCTTCAGAAAAGTCTTCTCTGACATCTCATTTAAATATTACCCTTAAGCATTCTCTGTCCTTTTACTAAGCTTTATTTCTCTTCATTGCAATTATCACTACAGACCTCACCCTATTTAGACATTGTGTATTTGCATGTAGCGTGTCTCCTCCACTATAAATTAAGTGCATGAGGCATGTCATCTGTCTTACTACTGAGTCCCAAGAACCAGTGCCTGGAACATAATGGACACTCCATAGATGTTTGCATATAACGTTTATTAGTCCCTAGAACCCTGTTTTTTTTCTTCGAGCCAATATGTATTTGACATTTGTGATTTTTACCTATGATCATCACCTGAAGAAGAAAAAGACTAACTGAATTTTGCAACTTTTCAACAATACTCTTGAGGCACACTTTCAGCTCCTCAGGAGGGCTCTGTATTATAGAAGTGAGTCATTACCTGCCCCCAGCACACACACTTCTAAGAGAAGCCAGTCTCTATACCACTGCAGATGGGCATTTAGAGCAAGGTTCTGTGCCATGTGAACCTAAGGGCCTGCCCCAGCTTATTGGCTTAGCTGTGGTCAACAGGTTCCTGATCATCCCACACACACCACCTGGCTTGCAAAAATGAGCAGAATCAATCATATTCATCCCTTGAGAGTTTAGAAATAGGAAACTGTGAGATTGAAATAATTAGCTTAGCTGAACAATCTTAGGAGACGGGGAGCCTAAGCAGCCGTTTTAGGTCTTCTGCAGGTAAAAGACAGAGCAGGGTAATGAGCAAGTGTGCTCAGAGGTGCCAAGATTCCCTGTGTGAGCTGCCAGGGAGGTCCTAAGAGGGAGACAGAGAAGAGGACACCTTCACAATTCAGCTCCAGACTGTGTGTATCTTGAAAATAAATAAACCCCCTCTTTCTTGAAGTATTTGGGTAGACCACTTTTCTCTGAACCCGATAGAACCATGACATAATCTGTCTAATTACAGACTAAGGACTGCAAAAGATACAATATCATACATAGCATTCTTTTGCTCTCAGCCAAGGGCAATTACAGGTTAAGTGGCAGTGTCTTTTTTTTTATTAATTTTTAATGGCGTATAGTTACATTACAACGTTGTGTGAGTTTCTGCAGTACAGTAAAGTGAATCAGCTATACGTATACGTATATCCCCTCTTTTTTGCATTTCCTTCCCATTTAGATCACCACAGAGCATTGAGTAGAGTTTCCTGTGCTATACAGTAGGTTCTCATTAGTTATCTGTTTTATACATAGTAGTGTATATGTCAACCCCAATCTCCCAATTCATCCCACCCCTCTTCCGCCCTTGGTATCCATGTTTGTTCTCTGTGTCTGTAGGTAGCAGTGTTTTGATGATGGTCTGTGAAGCTCATGCAGCTTCATCTTTATCTGTAGTCACACAGGCACTTTACCTACCTTCTCCTTGCATGTGAAGTTAGATGTTTTATTCACCTTATAAAAATATAATGAAATCAACTGCCAATAAAAGTTCTAGGGATGAAGGTCTGAATTGGAATCTCTCGGCTACTTGCCGCCTTAAGCCATTTTCCCCTAGGTTAGCTTTCAATTAGCAAAGCAAAATATAGGTTTAAAGCAATTATCTGGATAATTCAAGCAAAAACATTGCTTTGACTTAAATTGCCGGAATAATTGTAAGTTAATCATCTCTTCTCTATTGACTTCCTCTCAAGTGAATTGTCCAGGTAGTAGAGACAAAGCATGGTGGTAGCTTAAGTTACCCAGATAATTACATGCTTGCTTTACTCCACCTTGTCAACAAGACCTGGCTATGATGTAAAGAACACCAGTGGAGAAATGACATGAAGTGACAGCTAAGGCCAGACCTATCAATGGGAGGTGAATCAGGCATTGGACAAAAACCAAGAAGGCTTTATTAGGGAACACAAGGTGTGTGGGGCACCAGGGACAGCCCAGGTGGGCAGACCTGCCTCCCTGCAAGGCCACTTGATGAGTAAGGGAGTGGAGGTGGGGAAGGACAAAGCCTGATGATGACAAATCCTCATACATGGGAGATGCTTGGGGAATAAAATGGCCTTCCAAACCCCCAAACAGTCACTATGTAATATGTTCAGCTGTTGATTAAAGAGAAGAAGTTTTTAAATTTTAGGAACTTAAAGTCCAACATAATATCACTCCAGTGCCTTATACATCAGATAATTTGAAATGTAGTTAGTAAAATTACATCCAACAAACTAAAAGCTCAAAGAAATACTCTCCACCATTATCTTATTTGTATTGGCTTATTTTTAAAGTGTGATTTCCTCAATTAAACTCTCTCTAATTCTAATGCTAGCTACAGGGGGGAAAAATAAAGAGGTGACCTTTTAAATAAGAACCTAGAGGCAAGACGGGAATAAAGATGCAGACCTACTAGAGAATGGACTTGAGGATAGGGGGAGGGGAAGGGTAAGCTGGGACAAAGTGAGAGAGTGGCATGGACATATATACACTACCAAACGTAAAATAGATAGCTAGTGGGAAGCAGCTGCATAGCACAGGGAGATCAGCTCAGTGCTTTGTGACCACCTAAAGGGGTGGGATAGGGAGGGTGGGAGGGAGGGAGACGCAAGAGGGAAGAGATATGGGGACATATGTATATGTATAACTGATTCACTTTGTTATAAAGCAGAAACTGACACACCATTGTAAAGCAATTATACTCTAATAGAGATGTTAAAAAATTAAAAAAATAAAATAAAAATTGAATAAATAATCTGAGCTGTGCTAAATCAACAATGACTCCATTTCCAGAACTGAGGGAATTCATGAAGTAATGACTCTCTATCTCTATTGCTTTAAATCCATCTGCCAGTAAAATAATTTCTGCTGAAAGGCTGCCCTGTGAGCTATTGGACATCTACGTTGCGAAGGTTATAATCAAATTATCGTTTAAGGTTTATGGATGTATCATATTCATTCAACAAACTTTTATTGTACACCTATAATGTGAGAGGTAATGTGCTTTCACACATATTATCTCATGCTTTTATTTGCACCACAGAGCAAGTGATATATTATCCTTGTATTTCACCGTAGGCTACTTTACTTTCAATTCCCAAAGCTGTAGCTTCTATATTAAAATAAAAAAAGAAATCAAAACAGGATAGGATATAAAGGGAATCAGTATTCAGATATAGTCTACACTGTCAAAAAACGGTTTTCTCTTCTATACTATTAGTATGTTGGTATAAAATGTCAAGCTTTCCCTTTTACTAAAAATTCTGACTCTATCTCATTATTATCATTAAATAAATAATACAATTTGTATATTATCAGTGGTGGTAATTATTATTTATAATGTTACCTAAGTCTTTTTTCTTACCTTTCATGTGTCAAATGAATCTTCCTGACTATGTTGGCAGCAGATCTGCTTTTGTGAAAGAAAATCTGAAATACGTGGTTAAGAGAGTGGTTTGGAATTACTTGAGTTTCAGTTTTGATTTGTAAGAATCATTTCTGCCTTAATTTTTAGGTATATTGTAGATTATAGAATACATGGAACTATGACAAATTGCTCCATATAATGTAGACCTGTTTCCTCCTCTTTAATTGATTGGTCTAAATTACCAATATTACTTAACTTGTATTTTAGAACACATATATTCATATTTGAAGACTCAAATTTGTAATTTCTGTTCCTGGTTAATGCACACCAGGTCAGATACGGATACTATGTGAATTGCCCAAGGTCATGCAAACTGCTTCTATAGGCTGGCAGTGAGGGCTTATCAGAGCAAATCAGCAAGGCACAGCGCAGCTTTGAGTTTACGTAAGAGGAGACAGAAGGATACAAATAATTGATGTGCCTAATCAGGTAAGGGATCAGCTCTAGAAACCACACTGCTCTGTGTAAACAGCATGTTTTTGCTCAGATGTCTGCCTTGATCATTTCCCCCCCACCCTTTTTTTTTTTTTTTTTGCAGTATACGGGCCTCTCACTGTTATGGCCTCTCCCGTTGTGGAGCACAGGCTCCGGACGCGCAGGCTCAGTGGCCATGGCTCACGGGCCCAGCCGCTCCGCGGCATGTGGGATCTTCCCGGACCGGGGCACGAACCCGTGTCCCCTGCATCGGCAGGCGGACTCTCAACCACTGCGCCACCAGGGAAGCCCTTCCCCCTTTTTTGTTCAAGGAGTTTAAAACCTTCAGGCCAATGGATCCCAGGAAAGAAGTCAAATGGGCTGTAGGAACTACTTGGTGGTTCGGTTACTAATACCACAACAGTAGTTACACTCAATTAGATGCCACTGAATTGGCAGTTTTTAGTGGCTCTCTTAAAAAGTGTGTGTGTGTGTGTGTGTGTCTATATTTCCTCTCTCTCTCTCTGTCTCATTTCTTATGTGGTCACACTCTGCAGTTGACACTTATACTGGCCCCTAGAATTTTTGATACATCGTATGATAATGTCAACCTTTTTACTTGGAGGCCATTCTGAGAAGTTTATTAGAAGGCCTTCCCATGTGCATTTGGTTGAATTTGGCTCTGCTTAGATACCTGTTTGTTCTTAGATTTTTTTTAAACTGCTATGTATGTTGGAAGGGAAGTTGGATGACATTTTATTTATTTTAAGTTGTCTTTTTGTTTCCCCTAGAGCAGCAAAAGGAAGGATGTTTTTGAGAATAATCTTTTTTTAGTTACTGATTTCTACAAGGAAAAGCTTTTTCATATATTTGAATAATTCCTTTTGTAAAACAGACTAACTTTGAAATACAGCTGCTATATGCACTTAATTGACTACTCGACACAGCAATTTTCTACTCTATAGGGTGTCCCAGTGCTACAGACTACCATATAAAATGATTTTCAAAGTGAATTGAAAACCTATGGAATTCTTGGAATGATTTGAAAATTACCTTTCCCTTTTTTAACTTTTACATTGAAAAATATTGTGTGACAATCTGACAAAAGTAAACTTGAAGCTGAATTTTATATCTTAGATATGTGATGGATGGTACCTTTGTGTTATTGTTGTTGTAGTCTATATACAACAACATAGACTTTCTTTTCCTTCGTTCGCCATCTTTAGATATTTACTGAGTACCTGCTATGTGCAAGGCACTGACCTGGTACACGGAAGTATACAAAGGACATAACATGTAGTTCCAAATTGCAGTGAATATATCATCTGTTATGTAATATAAACTATGGATACAAACACTTTGCCTTCCAAACCCCAAAATAATGTACAATCTGAGTACAGAGGAGGAAAGATAACTTCTTTCTTTATTGAAGTTTAGTTGATTTGCAACACTGTGTTAGTTTTAGGTGTACAGCAAAGTGATTCAGTTATGTATGTATGTGTTTTTATCAAATTGTTTTCCATTATAGGTCCTTACAAGATATTGAATATAGTTCCCTGTGCTATACAGTAGGACCTTGTTGTTTATCTGTTTTATAAATAGTAGTGTGTATCTGTTAATCCGCTACCCCTAATTTATCCCTTGCCCCTTGCCCCTTTGGTAACCATAAGTTTGTTTTCTATGTCTGTGAGTCTGTTTCTGTTCTGTAAATAAAGTCATTTGTATTGGGCTTCCCTGGTGGTGCAGTGGTTGAGAGTCTGCCTGCCGATGCAGGGGACACAGGTTCGTGCCCCTGTCCGGGAAGATCCCACATGCCGCGGAGCGGCTGGGCCCGTGAGCCATGGCCGCTGGGCCTGCGCGTCCGGAGCCTGTGCTCCGCAACGGCAGAGGCCACAACAGTGAGAGGCCCACGTACCGCAAAAAAAAAAAAAAAAAAAAAAAAATTCATTTGTATTATTTTTGATTCCACATATAAGTGATATCATATAATATTTGTCTTTATCTGATTTACTTCGCTTAGTATAATATTCTGTAAGTCCATCCATGTTGCTGCAAATGACATTATTTCATTCTTTTTTATGGCTGAGTAATGTTCTGTTGTGTATACATACCACATCTTTATCCATTCATCTGTTGGTGGACACTTAGTTTGCTTCCATATCTCGGCTATTGTAAATAGTACTGCTGTGAACATTGGGGAGCATGTATGAAAGATAACTTCTAAATAAGGGATCTGAAGAACACTTCCAGAGTGGAAGAGTGGATGATATTTGAGGGAGAGGATGTTTAGGACTTCCACATGTGAGATTAAAGGTTGGAAATCTGAAACAAAGAACGTGACCAAAGTGAAGAAAACACAGGATGCAAAACTCACCAGGAAGTCTCCCACTTTGATGAAACCATAGAATAACGATGTAATAGTAGAAGGATCGAAGATGAACCAAGATTCAATTGTAGTAGGTCTTGACTGTCAATCAAAAGAGGCAGTTTGTTATTCGGTGGGTAATGGGATTTAAGTAAAAAATAATAATAACACAAACAAATATCTTTGCTCAAGAAAAATCAGATGATGAGAATTGGATAAATCAAAATGTAGGGCTTCCCGGGTGGCGCAGTGGTTGAGAATCTGCCTGTCGATGCAGGGGACACAGGTTCGAGCCCTGGTCTGGGAAGATCCCACATGCCGCGGAGCAACTGGGTCCGTGAGCCACAACTACTGAGCCTGCGCGTCTGGAGCCTGTGCTCCGCAACAAGAGAGGCCACGATAGTGAGAGGCCCGCGCACAGCGATGAAGAGTGGCCCCCGCTTGCTGCAACTGGAGAAAGCCCTTGCACAGACACGAAGTCCCAACACAGCCAAAAATAAATAAATAATAATTAAAAATGAATATCTGCTTATAAAAAATAATGTAAAAATAATAATGTGTAATAATGTATTACTGTTGCTATAATTGTTATTGTTAGAGAGGAACATTGTCCCATACCTTCTCTTTCTGGGGAGAAAGAGCGAAGTGTGGAAGAAAAGCAAGGTAGATTGAATTCAGAACAGAATTAAACCAAGAGCAGAATGAAATGAGAAAAAGATATTGAATTTTAAAATAGCAATGAAGATATGTTAGGGGATAGAAATCCCAATCCGAATCAACTTAGAGAAAAGTGTATTAGATCACGTAACTGAAAGTTCTGGAACAAAGCAAGTGTCATCAGGCCCTGGTCTGCCTTTCAGCTTTGTTCTTGTCTATATATTGGTTTTATTCTCAAGCACAGTGTGATTCCAGCATAGCTGCTTGTAGCTACAGACCCACATCTTCCCATGGCCAAAGCTGGTTGAAAGGAATATCTTCTCTTCCCCAACACCTGATGAAAGTATCAGGCCCTGATTCACACTGACCTGAGTCGGGTCAGTGTACATCTCAGAAACATTAACTAAAGCCAAACAAGCAAAGAGACAACCAAACACCTTTGGATCTGACAGCCCAGAATTGCCCTGTTTCTCAGAGACCTGTACTACTTCTTTGGAATGAGCACCTGGTACCCTGCTGACAATGGGTACCTGCTCCTTAGCCATAGCTGAGTAGATAAAGATATTCTTCTGACCCAGGCTGGGCTGATCAGAATCTGTCTCCAGGAATTTGGATTCAAAATGTCTCTGCATGTGCCTAAAAGTAAGGATTTATAGAATCTGTAGCAGAGGGAGTCCATGTACTTTTAGAAGCAGACATAGTCCATAAAACAGGAAGAGTAAAATTAATGTGCAGAGAGAAAAAAAGATAAAGAGACCAAGTACCTCAAAAAAAAAAAGAAGATCTTGAGAAAGTCTTGTCCCACAGAGCAGAGCCTAGTTCCTGCCCCTTCTAAAAGCCCAGCTACATAGCCTGCAGCTGCATAGGTCTCAGACATCCTTGTGTGCTTTTCGATGAATGCACACGGGCTCCAATATCATAATCCTCCCCTTCCTTTTATTTTCTTAAGATATTTGTAGTTTTTTTTTTAATTTGCAAACAAAAAACATGCACAAAACCAGAAACGAAATAGGGCTTAAGTCAGCCACTCATTCATATATCTGAATAAACTGCAGTGGTTCCTAGAAGCAGTAAATGAAGAAAGTACAATGAAATTTCTTGCCAGATATAGAATGGCTTAAAGGTCTGAAGCTAAAGAGGAAAGGAGGCTAAGAATAACAAAGAGGAAAGGCTAATTATCTCACTAGTAGAGGAAAAGTCATTTGCACATTCTGCTTTACAAAGACTTCTGTCTGCAGGGATCAAAGTTGTCAGCTATGGCATTTTAGAATATGAATGATTTAATCACAACGTCTTACAGTTGAGATTTGGGATTTTTTTTTTAATGTGCTTGTTTTTGAGGTAAAAGGAAAGGGTTTCTGAATGCATCCTTAATTACAAAGTTCAAAACAGAATTTGGTACCTTTCCAGCCCTATTCACGACTAAACCCCAAGGCCATTTCAAGATGATACCTCAGTCAAAGAAGTAATGCTGTTGGTCTGTTGTCATTCTTAGATTTTGGGAGCATTAAATAATCTGGGCAGCCTGGTTAGGATACCATTAACTCCTGTGTAGTTTGATTCAGTAGGTCAGATATGTGGCCAAAAATCTACATTTTTAACAAATATTCCAACTGATTCTGACTCAGGGGTCCCTGAGCCAAGCCCTGAGAATTCTCATTCTGGGAGTAATTATCACTGATCTTGAGTAGGCAGTTTGGGACACCAGATTAAACACTGACCTGTACGTCAGAAGTCACGACTTTTCTGAGGCTGTTTCTTCAGACTAAGAAATATTAATTCTATCCTTACCCATTTCAGTTATTGTCAAGTTAAAATAATATAATAAAGTATGATTACAATATTCTTTGTTCACCATTTATGTTGCAGATCCCGAGGGTGAAAGCATTCTTATTCCATGGGAAAGTGCCCTGAATATCAAAGTACTCCTTAGCTGCAATTGTTAACAGGTATGAACTAGACAGCAAAACTAAATGTTTTCAGGGTGATTACAAAAACTCTCTTTGTTTTGATATGAATTGTGTTTCCTTTCTCAAGACCTCATTCTTTCTCAGTGGCCAAGGGTTAACAAAATCATGACATTTCCAGTTATTCTTTTCTCTTTTAGTTCAAAGCTTCACTTCCTTTGGGTAAATATTCAGTCAAATTCAAGTATTATTATTTCCATCACTATCCACAGCGTGTTACTTCCCCCTGTCTTAAGGTCTTCACCCCCTGTTCTCACTTCTTTTTATAGGCCCTTTGTGTCCCTTTCCACCACAGCTACAGGTAGGAAAAGAGGAGTGGTCTTATGTAATTGACCTCCCTCAAGGAGAGGCATTGCATATCTGGTCTGTGCAGTTCTTTTGTCTTCTGCTGTTACTGTTGAACTTTAGTCAGTGTCTGGGACGAGCAGTATCCCAGCTCGCTTTCAGCCTGAACAGCATCCGAAGGTGGTCTCAGCAAATGAAGCATTCTCTGTCTGCAGATCCCCAGTTGGACCCCAGTGCAGGGAAGCATGGCTGCCTCCCTCAAAATCCAGATGGAGTTCCAGGCTGTCTCTAGTGAGAGAGCTCTCTTTCTGCATGGTATCCCCATGTAGTGGCGGAGAAATGACTCACTCTTCCAGAGTCTTTCACAGGCTATCTTAGGCCTATTGGAAACCTCTGAATCTCTGCCAGGCCAAACTCAGTTCTAAGGGAAACTGGGGATTGTCCTTGCTGTCTCCCACCATGTTACAGCTCTCCCCAAGTTCTGCGCTATCCACATTCCCAAATTGCTACACTTATCTGTAGACAGGTTTCACTGCCAAGCCAACATCACCAAACTTGATTCCGCTATAAGCAGAATAGCCTCCCTAATGTTCAGCAATGTCCTTAGTGGCCCCCATGTTAAGAGGAGACGTGTCGAGTATACCCCTCATACCAGGACCAAGTTCCATTCTTCAACTTTCTTCTTTGTTGCTTCTCTCTTTTTCCTTAGCTAAGTTGTCTTTTTATTTCTTGCTGTAATCAAATAAAATGAACTAATTTTGCCTCATCCACTTGGTTTCAATCATAGGCTTTCAACACCAGTGACACCAGTGTGGGGTATTCGTAACATTTGGCGTTTTGGAATTCAGTCTCTTTTATTCTCAGCTGCGTACTATCTCATGGGAATCCACGCATTTTTACTTTGGTCACCAGATGAGACAAACAGCATGCTTATTTCTTAAAAACAACAACAACAAATAATAACAAATGATAAAACCTATAGACACTGCCTATGTTTTTAAAGCATTTACAATTTTTTAAGATCTTTATTGGAGTATAGCTGCTTTACAGTGGTGTGTTAATTTCTGCTTTATAACAAAGTGAATCAGCTGTACGTATACATATATCCCCATATCCGCTCCCTCTTGTGTCTCCCTCCCACCCTCCCTATCCCACCCCTCCAGGCAGTCACAAAGCACCGAGCTGATCTCCCTGTGCTATGCGGCTGCTTCCCACTAGCTGTCTGTTTTACATTTGGTAGTGTATATATGTATGTCAATGCCACTCTCTCACTTCATCCCAGCTTACCCTTCCCCCTCCCCATGTCCTCAAGTCCATTCTCTACATCTGTGTCTTTATTCCTGTCCTGCCCCTAGGTTCATTAGAACCTTTTTTTTTTTTTTCTTAGTTTCCATATATATGTGTTAGCATATGGTATTTGTTTTTCTCTTTCTGACTTACTTCACTCTGTATCGCAATATATTTTAGTTTGTCTTTTACCATCATTTTTGTATCAGCAGTGCTTACCACAATAACTCGAACTTTGTAGAGGCTCCTAAGACTTTTTTAAATAATTAATTTACCAACATGTTAATTGCATTAAGACAAGTGCAATTATTAATAAAATATCACATCAAAGATTTATCATGGGGTTGGCAATCAGAGAAGAAAAAGAAATGAATCCAGATTGGAAAAGAAGAAGTAAAACTGTCACTGTTTGCAGGTGACATGATACTATATATAGAAAATCCTAAAGATACAACCAGAAAACTACTAGAGCTCGTCAATGAATTCGGTAAAGTTGCAGGATACAAAATTAATACACAGTAATCTCTTGCATTTCTATACACTAAAAACCAAAGATCAGAAAGAGAAATCAAGGAAACAATCCCACTTACCATCGCATCAAAAAGAATAAAATACCTAGGAATAAACCTACCTAAGGAGACAAAAAACCTGTACTCTGAAAACTATAAGATGCTGATGAAGGAAATCAAAGATGACACAAACAAATGGGAAGATATACCATGTTCTTGGATTACAAGAATCAATATTGTCAAAATGACTATGCTACCCATGGTAATCTACAGATTCAATGCAATCCCTATCAAATTACCAATGGCATTTTTTGCAGATCTAGAACAAAAAATTCTTAAAATTTGTATAGAAACACAAAAGACCCCAAATAGCCAAAGCAATCACTGATCCTGGTCAGTGAGTAGCCTCCTTCTCTGGTGGCAAAGGCACAAACAA
The DNA here is from genome assembly GCF_059928025.1 of Delphinapterus leucas. Lineage (NCBI taxonomy): Eukaryota > Metazoa > Chordata > Mammalia > Artiodactyla > Monodontidae > Delphinapterus > Delphinapterus leucas. The sequence continues at coordinate 12,451,114 of NC_143144.1, forward strand.
TTATAATCAATGTGATAAGTGTTATATGGGACCTACAAAGTGCTATGGGGAGAAAGAGAGGTAAGTCCTACTTAAGAAAGCCAAAATAACATGTACACAAAGAGTGGATTTAAAGATGAGTAAGAGTTTGCAAGACAGTGACAGTTACAGCATGTACCAACCTAAGGAGTAGATTAAAAACCTAAGCTGCCTAAGGACCTGTGGGGTCTGGTGTGACTGGAGCATGTTTTATGTCAATTGTGGTAGGAGATAAGGGTAATGCTAAAACTACTAAGCTTTTAGAAGACACTGAAAAACATCTTCATAAATTTGAGTTTTGGGAAGACATTCTTAGTATGAATAAACTATTAGCCATAATTTTTTAATGAAAATTGGATTGCAGTAAAATTAAGACTTCTACTTATCAAAATACACTGTTAAAAAGTGAAATGGCAAGCAATAAGCTGGAAGAAGAATTTTTTAGTCAATACATATGACAAGGGACAAGTATCCAGAATATATAAATAATCCATAAAAAGGAATAATAAAAGAAAAGTTGTATCTAGAACATGTAAAGAATTCCTACAAAACAATAATAAATAAATAAAACCCTATATTAAGTGGGCAAAAGATACTTCACAAAAGAAGATACATGAATGGCCAGTAAGTGCATTAAATTATGTCCAATATTATTATTGGACATAATTATGTCCAATTGGACATATTATGTTGGGCATATTATGTTGGACATATTATGTTGGACATATTATGTTGGACATATTATGTCCAATATTATTATCAGGGAAATAAAAATTAAAACTAAATGAGATGCCATTTGCTTCCCACTCAAATGGCTAAAAGTTTAAAACGAGGTCAGTGCCAAATATTGGCAAGATTTGGAGCAATGGGAACACATTTACCATCTTGGAAACCTTTTTGTTTTATGTGTTTTTCTTTTGTTTTGTTTTTTTAATTACACATACCTTTACCAGATATGCCTGCAATTTCGCTCCTAGTATCTGCACAAGAGAAATGAAAACACATGTCCATGAAAACAATTCCACTAGAATGTTCACGTCAGTTTTGTTCATAATAGCACAAACGTGGAAACAACTCCATTCCCACCAACAGACACATGGATTAACAAATTGTGGTGTAATCATTCAAGGGAAGATCACTCAGCAGTTTTTTAGAAATGAAGTAAATTAGCTCTCTTCAAAATACTTACTGATAACAAAGTGAAAGCTAATAATTTTGCCGAAGAAAACACTAACAGACACCAACTTAACCAGGTATCCAATGTAAGCATCACAAGTCATGGGGCAAAGTGACAGCGTGAGCCTCCCCGTAGGATGTACTGAGAAGGATACATCATCATCCCCATGACATTCCTGCCAAAAACCGCGTAGCCTGAATTTAATAATGAGGAAATATCAGACAACCCAAACTCGAGGACATTATACAATGCCTTTGCTCTTCAAAAATGTCAAGGCTATGAAAGACAAAGTCAGACTGAGAAACTGTTCCTAATTAAATGATCCTGAAGAGACCTGAAAAGTAAATGTAACACTTGATCCTAGATTGGATCCTGAACCAAAAATCATGTTTTTTCTATGAAGGAAAATATTGGGGAATTTGGTGACATTTTAATAAGGTATCTAGATTAGATGCTGGTATTATATTAATGTTGATTTTCTGACTTTGATAAGCGCACTGATATTCTGCTGTTTTGAGGCGTTATACATGGAAGAATTTAGGGGTAAAGGGGCATAATGTCTGCAACTTAACCTCAAAAAGCTCAGAAAGAGAAAGAGAAAGCAAATATGGTAAAATACTGACAATTGGTAACTTGGGTGAGTGGTTACACAGAAATTCTTTAGACTGTCCTTAAAACTTTTATGTACATTTGAAATAAAGTCTTCTTTAAAAAAATCTGATACACACAGTAACAGGGATGAAATTCATAACTAGTATGCTGAGTGAAAGTAGCCAAACAACGCTTAACATATAACATACTTAGATAAAGTTCAGAACAAGCAAAACCAACCTACGATGATAGAAATCAGAGAATGTTTTTTTTTTCCTATGACCAGTAGGGATTGATTGGAAAGGGGCACTGGGAAGCTAAGAAAAAACCAAAAACAGGAACTGAGGACATTTCAGATTATATTTTGCAATGAAGCAGGAAGTATTAAATCAAGCTCCTATCTGGCCCTACCTTAACGGATCAACTGTTTTATAATAGTTGATTAGGTAGGACAGCTTTCTTCCAGAGACATCATATCAGTTAAATGACATGGAGGAATTGTTATGTTGTTTCTTATGGAAGCTGTTTCCGACTCTTTTGAGTGAATACTTTTAAAAAGAGCTTTAGTAAGTGTAAAGACTACTACTGATAAATATTATTGATAGTTCACAATTACTGACTACTTAGAACATCCCCAGCACCATGCAAAGTATGTACCGTCTCCTAAATATGGGTATTCCCATTTTACACATAAAGAAACGAAGAGTCAGAGAGTTTAAGCATCTATAGAAATTTACAAAGAGGCAGAGCTAGGTCTGGAATCTAGATCCAAACCTGGATCCGTGTTGACCCAGAGGCCCCTATTCAACATATATTAGTATATCCATTATTCATTGTATAGTACCTGTTGGTACTGCCTCCCTTATGTGACAGAGTCTTTATAAACAAGAAACACACATCTAGTTACTTATCTTTGTAGAAAATTAATAACATTCGATCTCTCACATGGACTGTGGTGGTACGATAACATGTTGAGTCATACCATATGTCATTTCAAAGTAGTGTAAAAAAGCTAGGTATTTGTTTGTTTCTTTGTTTAGGAATTTAAATAAAGTATGGGGTATGTTGAGGTTCATTTTTGGTTTTATAATCTCTGACAAAATTCACCAGTATCGGGTTAAATGATGCCAGGATACCACTTTTCCTACTAGAGAATCTGAGGATCTAAGATCATTTTTAGAGTATAGAAACACAAATGATTTTTGTATACTGATTTTGTATCCAGCAAATTTACTGAATTTGTGTAATAGTTCTAATAGTTTTTTGGTATAATCTTCAGGGTTTATTATATATAATATCATGTCATCTGCAAATAGAAACAGTTTTGCTTCTTTCTTTCCAATTTAGATGGCTTTCTTTTCTTGACTAATTACTCTGGCTATGACTTCCAGTACTTTTTTTTTTTTTTTTGTGTTACGCGGGCCTCTCACTGTTGTGGCCTCTTCCGTTGCGGAGCACAGGCTCCGGACGCGCAGGCTCAGCGGCTGTGGCTCACGGGCCCAGCCGCTCCGCGGCATGTGGGATCTCCCCGGACCGGGGCACGAACCTGTGTCCCCTGCATCAGCAGGCAGACTCTCAACCACTGCGCCACCAGGGAAGCCCTCCAGTACTATCTTGATAAAAGTGGTGAGAGTATCCTTTTCTCTTTTCTCATTTTAGAGGAAAAACTTCCAGTTTCTCACCACTGAGTATGATGTTAACTATGGGCTTGTCATGAATGGCCTTTATTCTATTGAAGTTTATTCCCTCTATTCCCACTATGTTGAGAGTTTTTATTGTGAAATGATATTGAAGTTTGTCAAATTATTTTTTGCATCCATTGAGATGATCATCTGATTTTTATCCTTCATTTTGTTAATGCAGTGTATTACATTGATTTTTTGTGTGTGTGCATGTTCAACCATCCTTGCATCTCTGGAATAAATTCCACTATATCATGGTGTATGATCCTTTTAATGTATTTGAATTCTGTTTGCTAATATGTTATTGATAATTTTTGTATCCATGTTCATCAGGGATATTTGCCTGTAATTTTATTTTCTTATAGAGTCCTTGGCTGGCTTTGATATCATGGTAAAGCTGGCCTCATAATATGAGTTTGGAAATGTTCCCTACTCTTCTATTTTTTGGAAGAATTTGAGGGTTGATGTTAATTCTTCTTTAACTGTTTGGTAGAATCCACCAGCGAAGTCATCTTGTCCTAGGCTTTTTTTGTTGTTCAGAGGCTTTTGATTACTGATTCAATCTCCTTACTAGTAAATGGTCTATTCAGATCTTCTGTTTCTTCATAATTCAGTCTTGGTAGGTTGTATGTTTCTAGGAATTTCTTCATGTCTTTCAGTTTGTCCAATTAGTTGGCCTATAATTGTTTATAACAGTCTCTTATGATGCTTTCTATTTCTGTAGTATCAGTTGTAATGTTTTATCTATTTTGTTTATCTTGTCAAAAAACAAGCTCTTAGTTTAATGTTTCTTTTTTATTGTCTTTTTTGCGTCTCATTCATTTATTTCTGCTCTGATCTTTGTTATTTCCTTCCTTCCTTCTACTAATTTGGGGCTTCATTTTTCTTCTTCTTTTTCTAGTTTCTTGAAGCGCAAGTTAGGTGGTTTATTTGAGCTCTTTTTTTTTCTTAATTTAGGCATTTATTGTTATAAACTTCCTTCTTAGAACTGTTTTTGCTGCACACTATAAGTATTGATACGTCTTATTTCTGATTTCATTTGTCTCAATATATTTTTATTTATTTTTGACCCAATTTTTTCAGTAGCATGTTGTTTATCTCCATATATTTGTGAATTTTTTCAGTTTTCTACTTGTAATTGATTTCTAGTTTCATACCACTGGAATCAGAAAAATGTGTGATATTTCAGTCTTCTTAAACTTATTGTGACTTGTTTTGTGGCCTAACATTTGAAAATGCTATATTTTTTATCAGTTAGTTAGTTATTCATACATTTTACTCAATATGAAAGAAGCTACATTAGAGACTGGTATTATGAACTTTTTAGTCCTTCCCATATGTTTTGTTTTAACAAGTCATGCTATAGCAGTTGGACTGATACAGCTCACAGTATTTGGCCATTAGATTAGTGGATGGAATACTACAGTCCCACAGTTTGATAAGATACAAAGTCTTTTTAAATAAAATACTTTTTGGCATGATATTAATGTGTTCCTTCTTGGTACTTGACATTAAGAGTACTCAAAGTAATGATGAGGCCACCCTGATCAAGCAAGGTTATTTGCACCTTGCTTCAGATATTATCAATAGGTCTTTGTAATTAAAATCAGTACCGTCACTAAAAAATAAATGTAATCATCACATCTAATTTACACCACTTAAGGGAGTGAGAGAGATCAAACTTTGTTAACCAGTTCTTTTCTACTGGATTCTTTCACAAGATGTAGATAAAATTAGTTTCATTAGAATAAGGTCAAAACTTTGTTTCCTATTAAAAGAGAAAAAAGTGCATGAGGAGATTTTCTATTTTCACTGTCTCTTCCTTTCACCTTATGTGTCCTCCTATGAAGATATGATAACTGGACCATGGGGGAAAAGCCAAGAGAAATCTACAGAAACTGACCCAATACTCTGATATTACTGAGTTGCTAAAATAATTTTGGAACTACCTACCTCTACACTTCTTGTAATGGGAGGTATTTAAATGTCTTAAGTCACTGCTAGCTATTTTGTTGTTTGTATCCCCAAATATTTCTACCTAATGCAACATCTTTATTAACCTCCTTAATTCTACTCCCCATATGCCAAGTTCTGCAGGAATTCTAACCTTTCTGGAATAACAATTCATTCACACCTCATGACCTTGTCATTTATGTATAAGTGAGTTTGACTTTTACTCTACTCCCAACAGACCAACCAATAAAGATATAAATTTGATATGTACCCACTTTTATCTTTATTTCTACCTTAACGGCTGTGTTTTTACAACTGAAATATCCTTTTATCTCTCCCTTTAGTCTTGAAATAAATTCCCCCCTTTACATGGCTAAAGCTAACCTGTGTACAGTAAGTCTCCTACATACGAACGAGTTCCATTCCAAGAGCATGTTCGTAAGTCCAATTTGTTTGTAAGTCCAACAAAGATAGCCTAGGTACCCAACTAACACAATCGGCTATAGAGTACTGTACTGTAATAGGTTTATAATACTTTTCACACAAATAATACATAAAAAACAAACACAAAAGATTAAAAACACATTTTTAATCTTACGGTAAGTACAGTACCTTGAAAAGTACAGTAGTGCGGTACAACAGCTGGCATACAAGGGCTGGCATATAGGGGTTGGCATCGAGTGAACAGGCAAGAAGAGTTACTGACTGGAGGAGGGAGAGGAGGTGGGAGATGGCAGAGCTGAAGGATTGTCAGCAATAGGAGACGGAAGGCAAGCTGCAATTTCACTCACGCCTGACGTTTATGGCACATGTTCTGGTTCCTTGCTGGATTCAATTCTATCTACCCTCTTGAAAAAATAATCCAGTGATGTTTGGGTAGTAGCTCTTTTTTTCTCGTCATAGATGACACAGTAGCATTGGATTGCATTCTGAACAGCTGCTGCAACCATCGTGTACTGTTCGACTTTTGGGTCCTGTGCCTCAAAAACTAACAGTGCCTCCTCAACTAAGGAAAATCCCCTTGCCATTTCCTTCGTCATGAATCTCTTTGGTTCTCAGTTATTTCTTCTTCCTCTTGTCTCTCTTCATCCTCTCTCTGGGCCTCCAATTCCATCAGGTCTTCATTAGTAAGATCCTCGTGTTGCACAGCAAGGAGTTCAATGAAGTCGTCCTCTTGCAGATCTAGCTTGAAATAAAGATACTGTACCACTGTACTCTATACAGTACTGTACAGTAAAGTACACAAAAGCACAACCACTTGTAGAGGATGCACACACGTGACAATGTACACCAGACACATGAGCTAGCTTACGTGATTGGACATGCGAACACATGTTCGCACGTTTGAAAGTTCGCAGCTTGAAGGTTCACGTGTAAGGGACTTACTGTATTTTAAGGTTCTTTGTTCCCATCCTTGAGTGCATCTATTCCCATAGCTCTTCACATCTGGCTAATGTGAACTATCTCACTCATTTAGATCCTTTTGCTCTGTCTTCAAATTTGTCTATGCTTATTTTATTATGAAATAAATAAACTGATGTCTTTCTACTCTCCTTTTTCCAAGCCTCTTGAAAATTTCCCACTAATTTATTTCCCCCTTCTTCACTTATAACCTCATTTACTCAGGTGTCTGCTCACCTTAAAGCTTCCGATTTATTTTCTATTGCCAAATATAATAGCTTCCATTTGTTGTCCTTTTCCTTAAATTCTGAATCGGTTGAACACCATCTTATCCACAGATGTTTTCCTCCCTCAATTCAAATGAACCAGGATATAATGATTCCCCTTCTATCTCTCTGACCATCCCTGTGATTTTCCTTACTGACTTCTCTACCTGTTCTCTCCCTTTCTACATTTGCATTCCACATATTTAAGCTTCCTGAGTTTTTCTCTCGACAAATTTCTCTCTCCTTTGGGGACTTCTTCCATGCTCGCTGCTAAGATGTCATTTTGATGGAAATGGTACTAGACCAGAAGCTGGATCAGATCCCTGAATTTAATTCACAAGCTAATTTCTCAACTTCTCTGTGTCTCAATCTTTCATTTGGCAATGATGATTAGTTATCTTTAAGATAACTATTAATTCTAAGACATTAAGTTGCCACTTAAATTTGTATCTCTGATCCTTCCTCCTGACCATTTTCACTTAGAGGTTCCACTGCTTTTTCAAATCAGTAGGAATAAAATCAAGCCTTCCCTGTTCCCCCTCCTAACTTTTTTCCCTCCAGTCAGCTCCATCATTACTTCTTCCATTCCTGAGTCTCCTCCATGACTATATTCTCCCCTTCTGTCTTAATTTTCATTAAATATAATCTTTATCATGGCACTTCATCCTTTAAAAATATGATTAACTTGATTTTATTTAAGATGTTAAAATTACCTCTGTTTTTCTCACATTCATTACCCTTTGTAATCTGGCCCTAGCATACCTGTCAAAATATTTTCTGCTATCTCCTTTGATTCTCTGCACTTCTTTTTTTTTTTTTTTAAATAATTCTTTCTTTCTTTATTTTTTTATTTTTGGCTGTGTTGGGTCTTCGTTTCTGTGCGAGGGCTTTCTCCAGTTACGGCAAGCGGGGGCCACTCGTCATCACGGTGCACGGGCCTCTCACTATCGCAGCCTCTCCCGTTGCGTAGCACAGGCTCCAGACGCGCAGGCTCAGTAGTCGTGGCTCACGGGCCCAGTTGCTCCGCGGCATGTGGGATCCTCCCAGACCAGGGCTCGAACCCGCGTCCCCTGCATTGGCAGGCAGATTCTCAACCACTGTGCCACCAGGGAAGCCCTCTCTGCACTTCTAAAGCTAATTCCCTAAATGCTTGGGGAAAAGTCCTGCTTGTCCCTTTTGTTGGTAGCTTTGCTTATACAGTTCTTCTGTTGAAATTTTCTCTACTTTCTCCAAATAATGCTTTTCTCTAAATAATGCTTATTTTCAAAACCCTTTTCTCCATGAAATCTTCTCAGAAGGATCCCTGTCTTCAATCATTTCACTCTTCTGAAATCTTATTCAACTAACATCAGCATATCACAGATAATTGTTATTGTTCAGAGGTCAGAGTTCACACCTTAGGATTCATCTGTGTAATATCTTGTATGGTTTGCTAATTGTTTTCATGTAGGTGATGTACACAACCCAGTTTTCCTAAAGGCCTTCTGGGAGAAATTTCATGCCTTTTTTTCCTATCATTTGTAGGTCACTTGTTGAATGGGTCACATATATTGGCACCAACCCTTTCAAAAATGAAGTAAAGTGTTATTATTATTCAAAATTTATGGTTGAAAACAATGTGGTTCTGAAGAAGTCAGTCGTTAACCCAGATTTACACAATGATTAAGTTGAAAGCCAAGACTTAACTCTAAATCGGCCTTATTCCAAAGCTTGTTATTGAGCATAGTTCAAAAAAACAAAAAGGTAAAAAGCCTCAGAAAATACACCCTTAACCCTAGTGGCACAATCCAATTAGTAGTAGGAAGCTCCCCAATATTGTAAGATTTTTCAGCATTTTCAAGATTTCATAAATCAAGTCCTTGTCTACCTGTGACTTATTGGTCAATGTAGTGGTGCTTTAGTCTTGTCACACATAGTGGGTAAATGTATCCATTTACACTATACCACTTTTTCTATACGGTGAATAAAGAAGTGGAAGTAAAAATCACGGCCATAAAAATTCTTAATTGCACAAATATGATATACTTTAATTTAGAAAATATCTCACTGGATAAAATTGGAGTTAAAACATTTGGAATTAATTTTAGTTATGTGATTAAAAATGGGTGTGTGCCCATGTGCATAATAAATACACATGTAAATAAAGAGCTGAGGGAGTTTTTGGTGTTGTTGAGGGATTCTTCTTTATCTTCTCTCCATATTCCTTTCTTATTCATACTGAACTTGGTTTAAAAGTAGCACAGATTATTTTTATATTAGGATCCATTAGCCTACATTCCAAATATGTCACTCATGGATATATCTGCTTTTGAAAAAAAAATTAACTGTGACAATAAAAATAGAGCTTTCTTTTGTAATTACTAGTAGTGAGAACAGGTAAATATAAAAACTCAAAGAAAGTATAGGGTTGTTTAGGACATACGGACCACGGGACAAGCAATGAGCAGAGCTTATCACAGCAAAGCACACAACACCTGGGAGATGGGCAATGCTGGCCAGCCTTGTCCATTCACTTTCTTGAAAAATCACATCTTTAATTTTAATTACAGAGTACGATTTAGATAACTAATTGGACTGTGTTGGAGCAAATGTAGCTTAAGTGAATATCACATCAATGACCTTAGAAATTTAACTTTCCTAAGAAACAAGTTACAATATAAAAGTGTGTTTATTCACTTCAATAAATATTTGTTGAATACCTACTCTGTGCCCCATGTTACATTAAGTGCTGTTGATGGGGGAAATTAGCAAGACTGGATCTTGACATTTCAAGAATTTCAGTCTGAATGAAAAAATAAACTATAAATTATAATGTGACATATACTATGGGAAAAAAATTTTAAAGAAACTTGTAAAAAGAGATAAAACTAAAGATGAGAAACTTCTAAATGCAGTCGGGATTTGAACTCAGCACTCATTTATGAGTAAAAATGCTGAAGAGAGCTTACTAACATGTTTGTAGTCAAAATGTATATCTTGCAGAATAGTTTATGATACAGTCACTATTACCAGTGTGCCAAGTTCTGTGTTTTTTGCTCAATAGGTCATAAAAATGTGTTGAAGTTATTAACCCTCCTTTGGTGATATATAGGGAGTTACAAAATGCCTTAACCTCCCAGGCTTACATTGCACATGTAGTACAGAATAGGAAAATAAGCACATTTGATAGCATCTTATATTTGTAGAGCACTTTATGGATTTCAAAACAGTTTAACATAATTCACAAAAAAATGACGTATGAGTAATTAGCAAGAGAATGGCAAAGAAGTTTCAAGACTCATTAATTATGATGTAATATAGGAATTGAATCTATTATCACAAGATAAAACTGAAATATCAAGTTTGTCAGTAATAAGCTCTGAGACCCTGAGCTTATCACTCCACCTTTCTGAGATTTAATATTATTGTCATTGAAATAATTTAATACTTATGTTGCAGGGTTATCAGAAGAATTGAGAGAAAGATCTTAGATATATCTCTTTCTACATATCTTGGCAAAGTTAAAAATACTATTGCTTTTCACATCCCAAAACGTGATACCATTTTTTAAAGCAAATTAATTGGTTTGCAAGATATAGAGATCACAAGTTTTCTTCATTTAGTAAAGTGTCACTCTAGGTAATTATTTTTGTCAAATACTTGAAATACAGCTTGTTTAAAACTGAAAATGTGAGATTAGCATCTAGTGGAGTGGACTGTCTTTACTTCTTTACTTACTACAAAGGAAGAAAGTAAAACATTTTTGAATAATTTCTCCAGTACTTTATAAACATAAGTACTTTCAGCATCCAAGTTGAAAAAGGAACTTACGCGTGCATCTCACCTAAATAGCTTATGTAAAATGTGGAGATATGGATGTGAAAAAAAGAACAAACTGGACTGGGAACGAAGGTTTATTCTGAAGACTATATTTAAGACATAATAATTTAGGTCCCAATATCAATTAGTTCCTAAACTAAGAAGTTAAAAAAACCAAACACCTACTCAATTCTACTCTACAATTTAGAAATAGATTTTATGATGCACATTCCTGGCACGCAACAACCTGAAACTCACGTACTTTTGATATTGGCTCAGACCTCTTTGCATTCAAGATGCATACACTTCTGCATAGTATTAATAACTCTCACATTCTCTTCTGAGGGGGCAGGAGGCATAACAGTGCTTACGTACATCTTATAGGGTTGGCAAGATATTGGTGTGATGTTATCCAAAGCCATAGAGACTGTTGCCAAGACTATATTTGATATAGGAACTGCAGTTAAAATGCAGTCGTTATGGCTCTAAGAATTCTCTGTAACTGTAATCATCTTAAAATGAAAATGATGTAATTAAAAATTTTCCTGAATAAATACATCCATAAAATAATTTTCTTAGCTGGCAAGTCAAATTATACTTGAGCTAAAGCAGTTCATATTATAAGTGATAGTAAAACTGAAAAATTTTAATCAAAATATCAAAATTAGAAATTTACTATTTCATTCCCATCCCAAATATTAATTGAAAGTCTTTTATATCCAATCTCCCAGCTTCAAATAGTAAAAATACAGAAACTTATATAAACTTTGTAAATTTTAGGGTCAGGTTTGGAGATTAACGCATTCAAGATTAACGCATTCATGATTAACGCATTCATATAAAGAAAGATAAAACTAATGATACAAGACAGTAATAATATGAATGATAGCTTTAATTTTCAGTGTGCCTACTATGTAGGTAGTCCCAGATGTTTGTAAAGTGCTGTATTGTTCAAGCCTACCATTTACCTTTTTGTGTGTGTGTGGCACGCGGGCCTCTCACTGTTGTGGCCTTTCCCGTTGCGGAGCACAGGCTCCGGACGCGCAGGCTCAGCGGCCATGGCTCACGGGCCCAGCCGCTCCGCGGCATGTGGGATCCTCCCGGAGCGGGGCGCAAACCCGTGTCCCCTGCATCGGCAGGCGGACGCTCAACCACTGCGCCACCCGGGAAGCCCTACCATTTACTTTTTAAAATAAGCCTTTATATTCCAATAATCCAGACGAAGAAACAAGCTCAAAATGGCTATTGCAGTTTACCGAAGCTACATAGTTAGACTTCTATAAGACAGAGCCAAAACTGGAGATCAGGTCTTTTGGATGCAGTCCCGCTTTTTTTCTTTAGTGCATGAGACATATTTACAGTAAATGCTATCAGATATTAAAAGAATGAGAGAGATAGGTTGATTACCTAAGCCTGAATTGAGCCCTTACAAATAGATAGGAGACAGATACAGGCCAAGCTTGAACAAAAATATGAAGCTCTCCCCTGCATCCCCATGAGTGAACTGAAGTTCCGCAGCGTACCTCAGCACACAACTGTGGAACCTTAGAACTGGTAATCAAAGATCGAGCAAAAAGCTGTAATGGTAACCATTGAAATAGACCAAATTCAAGTTATCGGCACAGGGATATAATAGACGGTAGTAATGAAATAAAGGGTGAGCTGACCGGAGGGGAACATTAGGAAGGAAATGCTTTGCAGGTCTGGGTGGTTGAATCAACAACAAAAGAAAAAGAAAGAAAAACGTGTCAAAAGCTTTAGCTTTCTAACCCTTTCCTTGCATTTATTGTTATGCTTTTGTTCAAACTGGAGAGCTACTTATATGGCTCTGCAAAATTCACTTCACCCCATTGGCCTTAAGAATATTCACCTAAATAATGAAGGATTTTTGACTAAAAGATCTCTAAGGATCTAAGGTTTCTTCTAGATGTGCACTTTAATGATGTTTTGCTTAGAGGGCATTTAATAAATATATCTTGAATAAATGGGTCCCTACCTCCCACATAGGAATTTATTATAACTCAGTAACTGTAGAACAATGAAACAAGTATAGGGAGATTTTAAATAATGAGTTTTTGAGAGCACTGGAATTGTTTTCCCTTTTGATGAGCAAACTTAGAAAATGAGAAAGGTAAATTATAGGATATGCTAAATTTCATAGGGGCAAATGAACAACAAAAATAGCACTCATTTCAGGGTAAGCATTTGGTTTTTTGTTTTTTTTTTTGATTCAGTGTATTTTCTGAGCAAACCTGCTCCTATCTCCTATCAGTAGTTAATACCACTTAAAAAAAAAACATGGTATGATTGACAGCATAGAATAAAAGCAGATGAATGATTCATCAAAGCACCAACATTCACAGCCTGTAGTAAAACAATTCACAAATAAAGTAGAAGAGTCAGTCTTCTTCCCAGAGTGTAAACCCATTTCTCTAGCTAATTAAAACTCAAATATAAGCTGAAATAAAAACAGAAAAAATCACAATAATTCCATGAATTTTACCATCTGAGAACAAAGCTGATATCTGGAGGATTGGGGGATACTTTTCTCTTAAGATAACACTGTAACTGTTTCTAAAATTGTCTCAAGGAGAGATGTCGATGCTCCTTGAGCATGGATTCAAGAGATTTTTAAGGAAAATTAATGGGGAAAATAGTTAATAAAAAGAAAAAAAATAATTTTTGTTGTATAATAATCATAAAAACTTAGCAAAGATAACAATTAAAAGGGAAAATGGAATCAGGTGAGAATATTAGCATCATCCTTTTGATAATATTGAATACATTTGGGGTTCACACAATCAGTAAATGTTGGGTCAGCAGAGCATGTGTGAGCACACTTTGCAGCCAGGATCTCTCAGAGCAACCAGAGTAACTGACACATCTACCATTAGTTAAGAAGAATATTGGACAACAGAACACATTTGCACAGACTCAAATCTATTTCCATTGCTAGAATATCAATTCAAAACCCTTATTACGATGGGTCAGACCATCCTCAACATGAAGACTGTCATGTTCCTATGGTCATCATTATTGACAATAATCTAATTTCTTGAAAGTTAGCCAGACTTATAGGATTCACCTCATATATTAGACCAAATATATATGTGCAGGTGTTAGTGAAAATATCAAGAGTAAGGTCAATGGTGATTAAATTTTAACTCTTGGTGGTTTGAATATGGGTTTCAGTAGGAACCCTGACTTGATTTTTTTCTCTCACACACTTTTGTAATATATCTTTAATTATATAAGAGAACTGAATTAAAAGAGAAGTCTCTCTCCTCTGTAGTTCGTATAAAGCTTGCCTTCTTTCATTACTTTATCTTCTGATCTTTGTTACAGAGCACAATATAATATATAATTGAAACCACACTTCTTTCCCATCCAAAATGGCGAGAAAAAAAAAAAAAAGCAGTACATTCTTTTTAGGGCATGGTTTATCTATAGATGTGGCTTCCTGTCTGTACTTTGTGTAACTGTTACTGAAGCCTTCGGCATTTATGTGATCACACAAGGACATGCCATTTTTCAGTTTAATACAGATGCAACCGTATTTTAGACTGTATTGATACAATGGAAACCTACACAGTTCATATCACCAATTCAGTCTTTCACTTCTATGTTCCTTTCTCAAGAAACAAGAATATTAACCCAAAGTTGTTGATAAACTATAGTTTCTACTTTACTGTTTACAAAAGTTCATCTTAAATCATTAGACAAAAATAGAAACAATAGCAATGTAATGAGTTATATAGTACATACCACATTCTGGGCACTGGTCTATATGGGGTAGTGGTGAGATTTGGTAATCACAGCTCACTTAATAAAGAAACTGAGAGGATAAGTAATTCACTAAATGTCACACAACTACAGGGGTAAGTCAGGATGTAAACCCAGGCACTCATGCTCAAATTCTAGAACAGCCACTGCTTAGGCTGCAATGAGCAACTTCAGCAAGTATCAGCATTTCAGAGGCTGACTCCTTTTCACCTTCACAGAAGGATAACTCTGAAGCAGGCCTTCTAAGAATGAAGCAAACATTAAGAAAATAAATGAATATGTTGACTTTTATTTACTTTTGAGGGAAAAGAAGTGATCAGGAGAGTTTTGTAACATTATGACTTTTAAAATACATTTTACTTCTCTTTATAAATACCTCACAATCAGAAAATTCATTTAAAAATAATCCCAAGATGTATGGTTGTAAGAATTTTCATAAGAACCTAATTACTGTGGGTTTACTTCTCTGTAGTTTCTGATATAATCAATAGAATAGCTCCTTTATAAATTTGAAAACGAATGCAAGTCAAACTAATTCAAATCTGTTTGCATTTTTAGCAGAATACTTGATGTGCTTTTAATTTAGTCTTCACCTCAGATTAAATATCAAGAATTTGTATTGATCATCATTAATTCAGTGTGTCAAGTTAGAATTCTACAAAAGTTTTCATGTCTTTTCTAGTGTCAAATCTAAAGAGGAGGAAAAAGTATACAATTGGCCAATGTAAGCTTCATTTCTAGTATCATTTCCAACTGTTTCTATTGGAATTAGGCAAAGAAACAAGTTGACAAAGTAAAAATAGCTACAAAAAATGATTCTGGAGAAATTAAATTTTTCAGGTCAGGCCTACAAAGAAGAAAAAAAGCATTAATAGGTAAGAAATTCAATGAAAATGGAAGTCACACGCTTAGCAATAGACATGATGACAGAAGAAGACCTTGCTATGTAACCACTGCAAGCCTTGGGATCTCTACTGTTTAAGTTTTTTAAGCTTGCTTTGGTCAGAGAAAAAAAGAAACAAAAACATTCATAAGTTCAAGTCCAGAGGACTCAGAAACAAACACAGTCTCATTCATGTAACTCTGATTGAACAAAATAAAATATATTTCATGTTAAAAGCATTTGCATTACTTTTGATTCATGGTAAATACCATCAAACTAGTTCTCCCTGAATGACTTCATGCTCAAGGCATTAAAAATTCAGGACATACAAGTAAACTTCTCTAAATACTTTTTCCCAAACCTGTCACAATAATTCATAGGAAATTAAATAAACTTCCTATTCAATGATATTTTTTAAAAATTATTTGATTTTCTATTCCTTATGCAACACCAGCTAAACCATGTTCTGTTATCCTGCATGCAGACATACATCAGAAAAAAGCTAAATGAGTAATGTTTTTATTAATATAATTATCTTCTTATCCTATAATTTAATACATACTGTGTTTTGCTTTTTGGAAAAAAAAGCTTTGTCAGTACTTAATAAACTAAGGAAAATACTAAAGATCTGGGCATACAATGCTGCATTTAGTATGTTTATAATGATCATGGAATATTTTCATGGGAACCAGCCAAAGCATAATCTTTCCCCATATCTTAAACCCAGCAGAAGATAATGTCAGGAAGAAATGCTAACTGGACTAACCAAAAGGAAGAACCAGTGCTTACAAAGGAGCATAGCTTCACTTCATGCCTGAAAAAATATATAGGCAGGTCTACTTGCAAGAATATTATTTAGGTTTGTCATCTGATTTTACTAAAGTCAAAGATGTGACACATCACTTCCAGTGGAATGAAACATTCTTCCGGTTTAATTAAATACCCTGTCCGTTGAATATATATCCATATTATACCATTATTTAATATATAAAGCCCTGGCTTTCACTATTGTACATAAATAACCATAAAGAAGATTGCATAAGTAATTAAATGTGCTATATAGTGACTCACTGTGGCTATATAAATAACTCTGCATTATGCACATAGTATATGTACATTTGCCACCTTAATAGCAACAAATGATGCAAAATAGATGTGGGAAATCAAAAACCAAATGATTCACCTTTTCTTGATACAGTATTGAGTGTCAATAATTCACACAGATGATACATTAAAAACTTTGTGATTTTTTTCCCAAAGGAATATTAGGAGAGTCTAATGTTCATAAACAAAATGCAGATGACAACCACCATTCCAATTACAAGCTCTGAACACAAAGAAGAGTAGTTTTTTTATTACCTAAAGGCCATTGGTCATTTGCACATTTCCACAGGGATGCCAGGAACAGAGAACTGTCTGGATACTGATGATCTTTTTATTTCTACTTTGTGACCTAGCCTCACTAAAGTTAATACATCCTATTTCTTACTACATTTGAAGAAGAACAAAAAAAAAAAGAGGAGAGGGAGAGAGATCACTGGAAGAGTAAAAGAAAGAACCAGGAACATGAGATAACATGAAATTAAGCTAAGGAAATTATGTTTCCAGAAGAATGGTGTTATCTAGTCTGGAAGACAAATTGCCCCCAACTTAATTGCTTAGAGTAACAGCCATGTATTTCTTCACGATTCTGTGGGTTGGCACTTGGTGCGGCACTCAGTTGGGAAGGACTGTTACTGCTCACTCATGTATGTGGTCCTCAATCAGGACGGCTAAGACGACTGGGCCTCTGTCTTCTTTGTGCTCTCTCATCCTCGAGGCTAGCTTGGGCTGTTCGTTTGTTCTGTTGTGTTTTGTTTTTTAATGTTGAAAGAGCAGCAACAGAGAGTAATCTCCCTTCAGCAAGTCCTTTTCCAGTATCTGATGGCTCCCTTGACCAAGCACTGAGGGAACGTAAGAAGAAAATCACACAAACCTGAGAATGGAGGGAGGCATGAGTCATTTCATGAAATTATTACAACAATCTACCCCAGATGACAGAGTCCACCTTATCACAGGCCGAAAGAAACGGTTAAGAAACATGAAGGTTGAAAAGGGGGTTGTTGGATTTGATACTTAGACACAAGTTTTAGGAGTAACGGGAGAGTGTGGCAAACCGAGATTGAAAAATTAAAGAGAGATTGGGAGGGGAATATGCTCTCCTTTTGTAGTAATTTATTGGCAAAAGGAAGAAGAGAAGCAGGGCAATGCCAGAAGAGGCAGCAACAGTAAGGAGAATTTGTCAGCTTCTTTTTGTTCATTTATTTTAGGCAGAATTGATTTCAGCAGTTTTTTTCCCCCCTTGAGGAGAGTAAGTAGAGAAGAAAGTTTTAAATTTTTGCAAGACAAAGGCACAGCTACTCCCTAGGCAAAGATTGATAGATAAAAAAGAGAAGGCCAACTCTGGTCTTCTTGAGCCCTGAACTGAGGTGTAATGAACCAGAAAGTTTATACTTACATGTTAATGATTAAACATGGTAATAATGTAAAAAGGTGTTTATTTGCACAGCAATATAACTGGCACTCAGATAAACTTCCTTGGAAATCTCCCTTGCCTTACATCATCTTTTGTAGCTGCGGAGCTCTCAGAAGCTCTGGGAGATTTGCCTGATTTGCCACCTGCCGTAATTGGATTATCAAGAGCAATGAGAGCAGTTTTCCCAAATGATTTTCGATTTATTGTCTTTGTGATTGAGAGGAAAGAGAACATTTTCCATAACCCTGGAATTTAATCCTTGGGAACTTAAACAAAAGTATCTTTGTCTCAAAAAAAAAAAAAAAAGGCATGTAGGTAGTATTTATGGAATTGTAGTTGAATGGTCTAAAACGTCAAGTGCCACATTATAAATAAATGCCTGGAGTTTCCCACTATCATATTTGTTTGCCTCATCAAACACTATTGACACTATTGCTGATAAATACATGGCAATCACTTGGCAGTGAGCAGGAGAAAACAAATAAAATCTAGTTCTTCTGTTGATTAGAACGTTAAAAACAGGCTGTTGGCAGATTACTCTCCTAACACAGTATTTATATAGACTGTTTCCCACATTTCCTTGTAGTTGTTGATATGAATAGCTTTAAGGGAAAAAGATCTAACTCCGAGCAAAAGGATTTTGTAAAGCCAGTAAAATAATATAGTCACTTATTTTGTTTTGAAATGGGAGTAGGTAAGAATAAAGAAAGTCACCTTTTCACTATTAATTCAGGAAATCTCTCCACTACCACTCTTGTTTGTTTCCAAAACTGGAAAAGCAAAAGGAAAGACCTAGTGTACTGTTGCAGAAATGGAAAAACCTCATAAAAATAAAAAAGCAGGAAGTAGCAAGGTAGAGCTATAAAAACCCAACCCACCTGAGGGAGAGAAAGCATTTTCTCACAGATATTTAAGACAATCTGAGAACTTCCCTTTGCATATAAAAAAAATGTAAAGTGTGAGATTAGGCAGCAATGTTTTTCAGACTTCTGTACACACAAGAATTATCTGTGGGCCATGTTTTTTAAAAATAATGACTCCTCGTCCCTTCATCCCCCTTCCCAAAGGCTCTAGATATTTTTTGAAGCATTTTGAGTAATTATAATGAAAGTGTTTGTAAGGCAAAACTTTGAGAAATATGGACTAAAAGTGAGAGTGTCTTCTACATGTGTGTAAGCTTCTATTCTATTCTTTCCAAGCCTGCAGCCTATACATTTCCAGGTCCTGATGACTTCACTTGGAGCATCTACCTCACCTCTTCCCACAACTAGGTTTGCAAGGTCCCAGTTTACACTCTTGGATAACGCTAAACCAATTTAGATGGTGCAGATACATCGTGTTTTGAAATGGTTTTGGCTTTTAGTATTGTCTTTCCTTATTTTTCTACTGTGCTCACTTGCCATTTGAAGAAGAAGGGCAAACAGAGAGACAGATGTCCCATGCCACTCTTAGCCACTAGGTATGTAAAAGGGAGAGAGAAGACAGAGTTGGTTTCTAACTGAAGGATGAGAAGTTGGTCATAGGCAGTGAAGGGAAAGGGCACTTGAGGTATAGGGAACCAGATAAGGAAAAGCACCAAAGAGTGATAGAATGTAAAGTTTCAGAGGCCTAATGTAACGATATGTAAGACATCATGCTGGAGAGCTACAGGTGCTTTCAGTGCTAGATAGAAGAATGACACTGTCAAGAGACGCATTAAATGAATCAATATCTAATTACATTTAGAAGAGATGTTTACTAAATAATAATATCAAAGAACATAAGCACTTTTTGTAAACATGTGAGTATAAAAGTTTATCTTTTATTCCTTCTTTTTATATCTAGGTCTTGAAGCACAAAAATATTCTCTTAATTCACTAAACGTTAATCCCTTTAAATAGTATGTGCAGGAATTCAAAACATCTGACCAAAGCCACATATGAAATTCCTTCACGGCAGACTGCCATCAAGAAGGGTGTGAAATCATAGTGTATGTTTACTGTCAGCATAGGTTTAGAACTTTTTTCATTTGAGAGCTTAATAATTGGGCAGGGTTTTGATAGTCCCCAACCTGAGAGCTAATCAAGTATAAATTCCCCAAATCAGCTAGCTTCTCCATTGTCTTTGTGATAGGAAAATACAATTCAAGAATAAAGAATAGAAATGAATCTTTTGTTAATATCTGTTCCAATGAATTGGTTAAACTGGTTTAGTTCTAATTAAGAGATGTATGAGTTAAAGAGAGATTTTCCCAACTTAAAAAGAAAAAGTTTATTGAAATGTTACAAGAACTTGGACTAATTGCCCTTTAGAGAAATTTAGAACTATCTGGTTTATCTCTAACATTTGAATAGTAAACTTCAAGCAAATATGTATATATTATATATATAATTATATATATATATATGTATATATACCTAGATGTATGTGTGTGTGTTTGTGTGTGTGTGAGTGAGTGTATGGGTTAGTATACATATACATATTTCCTAGCTCTTTCTACTAAAAAAACCTAGGAGCAGTGACACCCCAATAGCAATTAGCACACATAGAGTCCAGGATATTGGTTTCTAAATAACATTATATAAAAGGAACCAGGGACACTTGGAGAAATGATTGATTCTAAAACTAGGGTGGAGAAAGTATCTGGCGTATCTTGTGGCTCCAGAAAGTTCTTTTTAAAGGGGAATTAAAAAAAAAAAATGAAGGTATGTATAAAAGGCACAGAACCGAACCTGAAATAGCTCCAATGGCCAAAGATGGAACAAATTGAGCCATGAAATAAAAAATAATACAATCTCTAGAATAAAGTAAATATCTATGAATCTATAGTGATATAAATAAGTGTTAGAGTAAATAAATGAGGGAGAAGGGACAGGTCTTCCTCACATAAAAATTACAAAAATTAAATGTGAAAGGAATAACATTTTTAAAAAAATCATTAAACCACCAGATTAATTTATTCAGACAAGATCGACAGATACTAAAATTAGTGAGCAAAAGTTTAAGGGGAAACATATTTGCATAGTCAATAGTATCTCCCCCAAGTATTTCTTATGTACTTAAAAATACAATGTAGAAATGTATCTGTAAGTAGTTAAGAAAATACAATAGCATTATTGGAGAGATCAGACCAGCAAACGCACTTAACCAGATTCCATTTTAAACACGGTATCAAGTTTAACATCAGCAATAGTAAGATCTGTTGACATCACATAACTCCTGTATGTAGCACTGACAGTGGAACACCATCACTTCTGTGGTGTTCTGGGCAAAAATAGATTAATATAACCTCAATTCTTTTTTGCCGCACCATGCATCATGCAGGGTCTTAGTTCCCCAATCAGGGATCGAACCTGCACCCCCTACAGTGGAAGCACAGAGTCTTAACCATTGGACCACCAGGGAAGTCCCTATAACCTCAATTTAATCATGTGCAAATGCCAGACAAACCTAGATGGGAAGACATTCTGCAAAATAATTGATCTGTATTTTTCAAAAGTGTCAGGGACATAAAAGATAAGGGAGACTGAGGAATTGTCACAGATTGGAGGAAAGTAAGGAAATCTAACAACTAAATAAATGTAATGTGCAATTCTGGGTAGGATTCTGGAACAAAAAAAGCCATCAGTGGATAAGCAGGTGAAATCGAGATACAATCTATAGTTTAGTTAACCATACTGTACAATGCTTACTTTGTTGGTTTTACTAACTTTATTACAGTCATTAAGACTTTACTGTTAGGGGAAGCTATGTAAGAGGCACACAGAAACACTCTACATTATTTTTGCAGCTTTTCTCTAAATCTAAAATTACTTAGAAATATAAAAACAATCTAATCCTGTACAGATACCCACAGGGCTTTTGCAGAGGCTAATATAATTTTGCCCTAGGAATACACAACCTAGGACCGGCCGTAATTCCCAGGAAAAACCACTCCTGCAGAAGTTGGAAACCACAGTTAACAATTGCAAATCTTGCAAGAAGCTCTCATGAAGGAGAGTTCATGGGATCAACCAGAAGGAGAATTAGGGCCTAAAAATTAGAGAAAATGGACGAATATGAAAAAGACCTTAAAGAATGTATGTTTCAAATGTTTAAAGAGGTTAACAAAAATAAACAACAGAAGAACAGGATATTCTGAAAGTTTAAGCAGACTTTACAAAATCAAAAATTAATCTCCAAATGAAAAATAAAGAAAATGTAAAACTTATACAGTCCTCAACTTACTATGGTTTAATTTACAATTTTTTTGACTTTACTGTGGTGCGAAAGCAACAGCATTTAGTAGAAAGCTGTACTTCAAATTATGAATTTTTATCTTTTCCCAGGGAGATGGTATGCAGTGAGATAGTGAAGAGGGGAAACAACCAATACACGTATAATCATTCTGTTCCCATGCAACCATCCTGTTTTTCACTTTCAGTACAGTGTTGTATAAATTACATGAGATAGTGAACAGTTTATTATAAAATAGGCTTTGTATTAGATGATTTTTGCCATATATATATATATATATACACACACACACACACAGATAGATATCTGTATCTATCTGTGTGTGTGTGTGTGTATATATATATATGTGTGTATATATATACACACACACTATATAATCCAATATTTTAAACATAGTTGAAATAATCACAGTTTTAATTAATACAGACTTATGTTTCACTAAATGTAGTTTTATATAATTTTGTGCAAATTTATCTTCATTGGGGGGTGTGTGTGTGTATGTTATTTTATGTCAAAAGTGCTATTTCCAATGAGTAAATGAGTATGGTAATGATGGACAACTTAAAAGGTTACATAAGTGAAATTTGTCATTCATTTGTTTAAAAAAAAACTCTACCTCACCTAAAACATTAAGTAATTCCTGGTAGATTAAAGATCCAATATAGGAAAATCTATTTAAAATCAGAATGCGTAAGTAAGCATGAAGAAAAAATTCACAAATTTGACAGCATAAAATTAAAGCATTTGGTTTAGCAAATTAAATTAATGGAGGAAGGAGAAACATGAAACAAATGATGAACATCCAGATAGCTAGTATTCCTACTATCCCTAATATTTATAAAGTTTCTTTTCAGGCATTGATTCACTTATTCAACAAGTATTTATTGAGAATATACTTTGTGTCAAATGCTGATAAAGATTCTGGAAATGCATCTGTGAATAAGGTAGACATCTACCATTATAAAACCTAGATTTTAGTGGAATAAACTATTTTTACTCTAAAAAAGAGTAAAGCAGCAAATAAACAAAATGATTGCAGACTGAATAAGCATTGTGAAATAAGCAATAAGTGCCTGAGATGAAAATTAGAGGAAGACATAAGATTTTTACTGAGTCTGAGCTCGTACTGTTTGCCACATGACAAGCCAATAAATCAAGGTAAGGTTTTGGGGCAAGGAGTAGTGACTTTATTCAGGAAGCCAGCAGACAGAGAAGAAGGTGGACTAGTGTCCCAAAGAACCATCTTACCCAAGTTAGAATTCAGGCTTCTTTTATGCTAAAAGGGGAGGGGGTGTGGCTGGTTGTTGTAAACTTTTTGGTGCCAGAATCCTTTCTTTTTGCAGCTGCCCATGTAAGTCTGGACAGGGTGTTCTTGTAAATCTCCAACAAGACAAAGGTTATTCTCTGTTCTGCAACTTTTTATCTCTATATGAATGTATAATGTTATACCTTTAAAGATCAGAGCCTTGAGAATGGGCTATCATGTATATTTCAGGCTACAGACAACATGCTTTTACAGAGGTGCAGAGCCAGCATGACTAAGCATAGGCAACAGAGCATAAGGCTTAGAAGTAAAAGAATCGATCCAATATGGAGTCAGGTTTGTTCTTCTCTGTTACAGGATGGTCCAAGAAGGCATCGCAGAAGCAGGGACAATTTATCTGGGAACAGAAGAATAGTATGAGCCAGTCAGCTGACAAATGGAGAAAAGAATGCTCAAGTCAACTGGTACAACATGTGCAAAGTGTCTGAGGCAGTCAAACTTTATTGTCTTTGCTATTACTTTAAGAACTCTAAGAAATAGAGTTAGAAAAAAAATGGTCAAGTATATGGAGGCAGAGGTCACATCATACATGCAGTTATCATGTAGAATATGGTTAAAATGTTCCGATTTTACTCCAAGTGCCTTGGGGGAACTATTTAAATATTTTAGGCAAGGCAGTGATTCTATGTCATTTTTCTTCATCTTTGTTCCTGTGAGGAAATTGAATTGATGGTGTGAAAGACTGGGAACAGGGAAATCAGGTAAGAGATTGCCAGGGATGTGTGATGTAGGCAAAAGTGTAGTCAATGGAGATGGGGGTCAATGCCAAATTCAGGGTATATCTTGAAGATTTAATTTGCAAGAGTTTTGATAAATATGATGTGTATTTAGGTACCTAGGTTATTGGCTTCAATATAAATTTAGGCTTTAATTATAATTTTAAATTAAGCAAAAGATATTACTAGGCAAATCACATAATAGGATATATAAATATTTAATAAACCTATGAATGGATCCTCTACCTTACTAGTATTAAAATTTGATCATTAAAGATAAAAATAAACACAAATACCAAAAGGTTGATAATATCCAGTGTTGGCATGAATGTAAGGAAATGAATGCTGGGCTGAAGCCTATGCATAATTTGTGTTTTCTTTCCCTCCACACAGATATTACTTGCTCCAACAAACTGACTATCCACAATATAGAGCAGAGACTCAAGCAACTTCAATAAATACGTAGTTGAACAAAAAATAAACCTTTATTGTTAATTTTTTTCAAAAAACCCTGAAATTTGGGAATGATTTATTACCTATTACTGAAGCATAACCCAGCCTACCATAACTGGTAAAAACTCTTTTTGTGCTTAAAACATGTCCATGATATATTGTACGGAAAGCAAGTTGTAGAATAACATGTATATTAGAATCCCACTTCTTAAAAAATTAGAAAAAACTATATATGTTATATGAGACAGGAAAAATATCACAAGGCAACTGGTAACTTCTGGAAAGCAGGAAATTATGAGTATTAATGTTTTCTTATACACATTGTAGTTTTTTGGGTTTTGTTTTTGTTTTTTTTGTGGTACGCGGGCCTCTCACTGTTGTGGCCTCTCCCGTCATGGAACACAGGCTCTGGACGCGCAGGCTCAGCGGCCATGGCTCACGGGCCCAGCCGCTCCGCAGCATGTGGGATCTTCCCGGACCGGGGCACGAACCCGTGTCCCCTGCATCGGCATGCGGACTCTTAAGCACTGCGCCACCAGGGAAGCCCTGTAGTTTTATTTAAAACAAGAAGCAGTTGTTTCTAAACTTAAAAAAGAAAAAGTTATCCTGATCAACCAGACCAAAAAACTATACTATAATTCTATATTTATTGAAAAGTATTGGTTATGCGTGAGAATAAAATGATCAATTAAAGTGAATAGCAAGTCCAAAACCAGACCAAATACAACTGAATAAAGAGGAGTTTATCATTTCAAGACTGTGCAGAAATAAATATTCAATGAATTCAATCGATATACTGGTTACACATTTGAAAAGGATTAAGTGAAATCCATACCTCCTCTTTTTAGCAAAATTAATTCCAGATTCATTACAGTTATGAATGTAATAAAGTAAATCACATAGATAAATGGTCTGTGTCTCATGGGTTGGGATGGCCCTCTAACTGTGCTGCCAAGGCCAGAAAGAGTTATGAGTAAATTGGTAGATTTGTCTACATAATCATCAGTCAACCAATTACAAAATAGGGGAAATATTTGCAAACACACGTAACAATGCCCAGTCAAAAAATATATAAACCTATCCAGTAACATAGCAATTACATCCCTAGATAAAATTTAGCAGAGATTGCAAAAGAGGTTTTTTTTTTTTTGCACTGCTAAGTCATTAGGGACAATCTGGGTGCCCATTCTTGGGAGACTGGACTCATAAAATGTGATTAATGAACAGCACAGAATATCTTGCAGAAATCAGAATTAATCAACTAGATATACACCCAGCAATACGGATTCTTCTATTTAAAAAAAAAACATGGTGATGAATGAGTTAATTATAAAATAGGATGAGATGTATAGCCTATAAAATTTATGTAAACTAACTTCATAAGTGCACAAAAGGACAACATACATTCAGAAGCACATGCAAACCAAAAAAATGTACATTAAATACTTTAGAATGGATATCTGTGTGGAAGGAGCTGAGAAATAAAACAAAGGAAATGGAATATATAAAAAAACATAAAAACAAAGGAACAAAACAGAATTAGGCTTTGCAGAGACCAATGATAATGTGCCATACCGTTGATGAGTGTAGTTATCTCAGTGCACTCAAAGTTCAAAAAATATATCATCAGTATTTTAAAAATAGGCTAAGGCATGAACAAGTAAATGAGCAGCTAAGAAATACAAATAGGTAGTAAGTATATGAAAAAGACTTCACTTTTACTATCAATTAAGTACTTACAGATTAATATAAAAATTGCTATGTGTTTATTTATTGACTAGTCCATTGAGAAATGTGATACCAAGTAGGAAGTATCATTCATAACCATTGCTAATGGCACTGGACAGTGGTAGAGAAACTTTCTGGACCATTCAGACAAGGCTCAAACAATACTTGAACAAAAATGTATATTATAACAGTCTTTATAAAAGCTAACAGCTGGGAAGAAATATCCAACCCTTAAGGGTTAAATCACATAAATGCTTCATCAAACAGTGGAATACTTAGAACTGATGAGTTAGAGGCATTTTTCTCTGTCTCCATATTTTTAAATCTTTCTACAATAGATATGCATTATTTTCTGCAAAACATGTAAGAAACAAATAATAAAAATAAGATGAAATAAATTTGGAGGGGTTTCAGAAATTAAACTCCTGTAGAAGAAAAGCTCTACTGTTTATATTCTGTTCTGTGACAAATAACATTAGAATTTTAATGTATTTTACTTTGCTTCTTTTCATATAGATAACCTGAAATGGTCTTTATTAACCTGTAACTTCATACATTCCCTTCCCACAATTAAGAAATGTTTGTGATTGTTATTAAAAATCTACATGGACATTTACAATATAGTTAAGAGGGAAAACATACTTAGATTTTTCTGCAATAAAAAGGCTTTTAAAAAATATATGTGCTAAACCAGGCGAAAAAGTTTCTTGAATAGGAAATGGCATAAAAAGGTGTTTTTCCCTCGTTAAATTAATTCAGTATTACATTTTGATAAGATGTAAAATGAAATAATTGCAAATTTGATATATTTCATGTGATTTCTCGGTTCATGGGTAAATAGTAAAATTTATGGACAGCATTGTTTTAAATTAAGACTTGATTTTCAAATGTGCCTTCCAGTTGGTGTGGAAGATGCCAGACTCCATGAAGACTGGATAATCCCACAGGCTTCTAGGAGGTCATAAACACTTTAATGTCGGTGGAAGGTGAGAAAACAGGAGGCTGAAAGAGGCAAGTTCAGCAACTTTCATTTATTTAACCTCATTCATTAACTATTTATTGAGTACTTCCTATGTGTCAGTATTCTGGAAAAAAAAAAAAGAAAGGACGGTTCTTTTAGAGCGGTTTGAGGTTCAGAGCACAATTGACCGGAAGGTTCAGAGATTTCCCATTACTGCCCCATCCCACATATGCACAGCCTCCCCCATTATCAACATCCGCCTCCAGAGTGGTACATTTGTTACAACTGGTGAACCTGCATTAGCACATCATAATCACCCAAAGTCTGTAGTTTACATTACAGTTCATTCTTGATGCTGATCATTCTATGGGTTTGGGAAAATGTATTACAACATGTATCCATCATTATAGTACCACACAGAGTATTTTCACTGCCCTGAAAATCCTCTGCGGTACACCTATTCATCCCTCCTCACCCATAACCCCTGGCAACCACGGATCTTTTTGTTGTTTCCATAGTTTTTCTTCTTCCAGAATGTCATACAGTTGGAATTATACAGTGTGTAGGCCTTTTCAGATTAACTTCTTTAACTTAGTAATATTCTTTTAAGGTTCCTGCCTATCTTTTCATGGCTTGATAGCTCACTTCTTTTTAGTGTTAAATAATAGTCCATTGCCCATATATACCACTTATTTATCCATTCACCTACTGAAGGACATCTTGGTTGCTTCCAAGTTTTGGCAGTTGTGAATAAAGCTGCTATAAATATCCACGTGCAGGGTTTTGTGTGGACATTCTTTTTTAACTCCTTTGGGTAAATACCAAGGAGTGCAATTATTTTTTTTTGACAGATGTTTTTCAAGCTAATCAGATGTTTCAGGTATCCAATATTGAACCTTCACACTCTAATAACTTTTATTCCTTATGAAATGGAAAAATAGTTTTATTCTGAGCTGAGTGCTGGAAGTTGCCTTGCTCATCTGTCTTTGCCAGTGAAGTCGTCACTTACAAGAAAAATTTGTCCTTCACATCATCTGACCGCACAAACCTGTATTCCCCCTATGTAATTCTGCTTTCCCGTTGTCAGACTTATTTACTTTTTTAACAAGATGTTTGCACTCTCTCCATGTACACTCTCATCCACAAAGATGCAAATGATTAAAGTACAAAAAGGTTTGACCTTTTTGACCCCGAGGTGTGTCTTGGTCAGCTGCGTACAGTGAGAATTCTGAGAGACGAAGGGCTGGAGCAGAGTCTTATCTTGCCAAAAAAAGTTTATCACGTTTTTTTCCTCTGCAGCTACAGGGTATGAAGAATTCACTCTTTGATTTGTGGTCTGATGACAGTTTAAAGTTTTATTGAGGATGTGGTCAGGCAGTGGTAATCTGCAACCCACATACAAAACATAGCACTGAAATCTTTATAATTAACTGTGTATGATTTAGTAGGGTCATTTAGAAAGATGATTCATCAGCAGTAGGTGTAAACTGGTTCACTAAACCTAAAGCTTAAGGGGAAAGAAGAGATAGAACAGTTTCTTGATTCCACTTTAGGCTATTAGCCAGGTGATTCAGAGTCCTTAAGAGTCCTGATTCAGGCTTCATTTCTCACCTCTGATGGGATACTGGAGTTTCATGCCAAAAAACTTATCTTTCCACACTTCAATTATGTAAATCTCTAAAATAAGCCTGTAACAGGGGTATAGGGATTATGCTACTTGTAAGCCTGTGTTCCAAAGCACTAATATTTTT
The DNA here is from genome assembly GCF_059928025.1 of Delphinapterus leucas. Taxonomy (NCBI): domain Eukaryota; kingdom Metazoa; phylum Chordata; class Mammalia; order Artiodactyla; family Monodontidae; genus Delphinapterus; species Delphinapterus leucas. The sequence continues at coordinate 12,480,329 of NC_143144.1, forward strand.
CTTCATTCTTCTTTATATTTGAGTGTGTGGATTATTTGTGTACAGGGTTTTCTTTTCCCAGTGAGATTGCACATCTTGGAAAAATTGTGTGATGGGCACTGCTTTCTTTTGGTACCTTTTCATCTTTTCTCAGACTGGTCATACCTAGTCTTTTTATGCTTCTGAGCCCTGGCAGACACTCTCAGACAATTATAACAGACACTCTCTCTGGGTAGCCCTTAGCCTCGGCAAAAATATTCACCCTTTTCTCTTTAAAATCTGCTTTCAGCAAGCTGTCAATTTTTAAAAATCTGAAAGTATCTTCTTCTAAATGGTTAATAACAGCTCACTGGAGTTCACTGGTATTCTGCTCAGCAGAGCTTGCAGGAAAACATATCCTTTTATGATAAAAGGAAATGGATCCTTTATTTGAGGCAGTGTTCCACAACTAAGGGCAGCAGAATCTCTTGGAATGAATTTTTAGGAATGCAGGTTTCCAGGGTACCAGACATGTATCCTTTAAGCAATCTCCTGAGATTGAGGTTGGGAAATAAGAATGATTTTACTGGAGCAGACACATAAGGAACACTCTGCTCAGCTTCAGAGTTAGGGTTAAAGCAAGGGGCTTTTCGTACCCCTTAAATATTTTCTACCATGACCTCTAAAGAGATTTTGTATCCAAGGTATGATATTATATGAGTGCTATAGTTTGGCCTTATGCGAAATGCCAAGAAGTTTAGAATCAAATATTGAGCATTGTACATCTGTTACAACCTCTAAGACATATATGGTCAGCTCAAGATCAAGTTCTAGAACATTCGTTGATTGTATATTGCAACAGCTGCATCTCTTATTTAGAGGAAATTACATTCACTTCATCAGCAAGGTAATTCTGTTTGACCACTGGTTGTCCACATAGTCCAGTCTCCAGTGGTTTTATAATATTTTTATTAGTTTATTGCAAAGCCTTTTGTTGTAATTTTTATTCCAAAAGTAATGTTTGTTACAGCAAATTTAGTAAAAGCAGTAGAATGATTTCCGATGTTTATGTTACTACTATTAACATTTTAATGATGATCCCTTCATTCATTCATATATATATTCATCCATCCTTCAGTAAATGTTCCAGGAGCTGCTGTAAGCCCTATGGGTACATCTGTGAACAAGCTACATAAAGCTCAAATAGTCAAGATAGTAGAAGTGGTACAAGAGAGCAGACAATAATGAAACATAAATTTTGAAAAAGACAAACCTGAGTAATGTGACTAACATGGTACAGAGAGGGACTGAAACTTTAGATTGGATGGTAAGGGAAGACATTTCCCAAAAGGTACTTTTGAGCTGATATCTGAGCGATAAGAAGGAGCTCACCCTGAGATGCTCTGGAGAATCAACACCCAGACAGAGAGACTGGCAATGCAAAAGACCTAAGATGGGAATACACTTGCCATATTTGAGGAATAGAAGGAAAGTCAGTTTGACTAGAGTATGGTCAAAGACGTGGAGACTGATAACAGCAGAGGTAGGAGAAGTAATTAGGGCTAAGCCACGTGGAGCTGCACTGTCCAATACGGGAGCCACTGGCCCCGTATAGCTACTGAGCGCTTGAAATCAAGCTGGTCTGAACTGAGATGTGCTGTAAGTGTAAAACATAAATACACACTGGATTTTGAAGAGCTAGTGTAGAAAAATAATATATCATAATTTTTATATTAACTATATGTTGAAATTATGTTTTTAGACACATTGGATTAAATTAAACGTACTTTGACTATGAAATCATTTGTTTTACTTTTTCTAAAATTGCTACTGTAAATTTTAAATTGCACATGTGGCCCACATTATATTGTTAAGGACAGCACCAGCTAGAGATTTGCATGCCATAGTCTGCAGTTTCAGTTTGCTTTAAATACAATGAGAGGTATTTAGTAGATTCTAAGGAGGTGATATTATTTACCCTTTAATGAGATTACATTGTTGCTGTGTAGAGAAAGGACAAGAATGGTGGCAGGGAAACCAGGCATAAGATCAATGATGGTAGTTTAGACCAGTATGGCATAAATGAAGATGGAGAGAAGAGGATAGTTTCAATATTTGCTGTGAAAGTTGGGCTATAGGAAAAAGAGATGATTTCCAGTTATTGAGTAACTGAATAAGTGGATTCTTGGGGTGCCCTTTTCTGGGGTGGGGAAAACTGGAGTAGAAATGGGCTTGAGAGCAGGGGCAACAAAGAGTTGTGCTTTTGAAATATTTTGAGATGCCAAGTAGACTTCAAAAATGAAATTGTTAACTGAGTCCAAGCTCTATACTTCTCATCTAATGACAGGCCAATAAATCAAGAGACAAGTTGTTGAAGCAAGGAATAGCGACTTTATTTGGAAGGACAGCAGACCAAGAAGATGGTGTTCTAGTGTCCCAAAGAACCATCTTCCCCAAGTTAGAATTCAGGTTTCTTTTATACTAAAAGAAGGGAAGTGGGTAAAGTCCTGGTTCCAGCCAGACTCCTGAAAGGGTGTGTTAATTTCTTTCTTCCTGCAACCCTGCACTGGTTGGCCTGTTCAAGATGTTTCCTGTGAGTTAAACAAAGGTATTTTAGCTTAACGCTCATTACCTGGGAGGCAGGGTTCCAGGAGATGGGTCACTGTGTATGATTTAAGCTTATAGGCAACATCCCTTTAGTGACTAACTTGTAGTAGAATACAAAGGTTCTTCCCTTTTACAAAATCAAGTAGAGGAGGAAGAAGGGCCAGTAAATTGCAGGACAATAAGACATGGCAATGTCCCCGAGGTCAAATAAATAACTTGCTTCACATTATTTGAGAGTGGTTCACAATGTCACATTCTGTTTAGTAAGCAAGGAAGATGTGAGCAGAGAATTAGCCATTACATGTGGCAATGTGGAGATAGGTAGCAGCCTTGATGAGAATAGTTTCTTATAGTCATAGTGATGAATGTCCAACCGACGTGGAAGGTAGAGTAAATGGGGGTGATAAAATTAGAAAATCACTTCGCTGTACAGTAGAAACTAACACAACATTGTAAAGCAACTATACTCCAACAAAAGTTAATTAAAAAAAAAAAAGAAAATTAAAAAGAGGTTAGCAGCTCATTTGAGATTTGTTGTAAAGATAATCAGACAGAAGGAGTAGTAGCTGGAGAGAGACATGATGTCTGTACTTCTTTTAAAAGTGAAGGCCTATTGGGGGATAATCTGTGTGCTAAAGAGAGTTATTCCATAAAGTTGGGGAAAAACCAATGCAGTAGAGAGAGAGGATAATCGCAGACACAAGATTCCCGAGTACAATAGCTGGAACAAGATCCAGATCTCAAGGACTTTGATATGACGAGGATGCTTTTCCCGCTGTATCTGAAGAACAGACAGTGTAGATGAGTACAGATACAAGTGAATATTTGTCCTCTCTCTCCCCACTTTTTTCTGTCCTCCCACTATGTGTGTGTGTGTGAGTGGGTGTGTATTTACAAATCTCATATCATTCCACACTTATCAGTTTGTAATATTTGGAGACAGTTTTGAATGCATTGATCAATGTGTTCTAGCTTCAGATATCATTACAGAGAACTCTTGTGCCTCTTTCAGGGTTAGGACCTGTCACTTCACTTTGGTCAATTTTATAATATGATTTTAAAGTCTCCTAAAAATGTGACATGGTTAAGTCTTTTGCTTATTAGTTCATTATTCTGAACACTTAATGATTCACTTCAGTTTGGAGATTAATGTCGTCCACTTTGGGGACTTTTCTGTATTACTTCTTTGATTATTTCCTCCTTTCCAATGTTTATTTTCTCTCATTGTGCAAACCCTATTATTTGGGTGTTCCATGGATTATTCCTACAATGGTCACACCTTTATTTCTTATTATCCATTTGGTTGCCAATATGTTCTATTTTCTAGTAGTTTCCAGTAGACTTTAACACCCTAAACTTCTTCTTTTCAAAAGAAAAAAAATGTTACATGATGCTTTTAATTTCCTAGAACTCTTGCTTTGATCTCCATTCTTCTTCACTACATTTTACTCTTCCCTCATGGGTTTGGTATCTTATGTCTCTGAGTATATTAATTACAGTTTCTTTGACGTTTTCTTTGCTTTCAACATTGCTTCTGATCCTTCTGAGCTCCTTATGTGTTATTTGTTTGTTGGTTTCTACCTTTCCTGTTAGAGACTTACCTCATAAGTTTTGAGATACTCAGCTATCTGTTCATATTTAAAAATTGTTTTAAGCTCTGTGTGAATGGCAGAATATACTGACTGGTAGGGTTCACTGTAAGATGATCAGATGGCCTTTGGAGAATACTAAATAGCAAGACCTAGTTTTTTTTCTAGAATGGTTCAGTTTATCTCAAGAAGGATCCCTCAAATTCTTGATCTTGTATAAAACTTGATTGCTTGTGTTCCACAGCCAGGTAGGGGAAAGAGCTTGGGAGGAGGGTAGCAGTTCAGCATTTAGTATATGAACTTCCATCTAACACACCTCTTTAATCTTACACCTCACCCTACATTTTTCAGTATCTGGTTTTCCTTAACCTACGCCTCTCTGGTTCAGTTTTCTCCAGAGAGCAGTTCCCCTTCCCTAAAAAGCCTGGAAGCCGTAGTCGTCTGACAATGTAAGGTGGAGGTGGGAGCTAGGGATCTAACTCCTCCTGTAAATTCCAGGCCACCCCAGGCTTCCATCCCATCTCCGAACATACTCCTTTCTATAGTTGTGATGCCTTAGCTTGTAAGTTTTTCCAGAATTCTAAAGAACAAAATCTGCTTTCTTCCCGTTGATCACCTACTTTGTAGATACACATATTTGATCTTTCTCTACTTTGTTAAATAACTTAATTCCTACTTTTCCTTTCCATCTTCGTATGTTGTAATTCAGAATTATAGATGTCTTCTAATTTCATGAGAAATTAAACCAGTGTTTCTGCTTCTTGGCAGAGGTAGCAACATTGCTGAGTTGCTAACGTTGCTAGGTTAACTGTTTACATTTAATTTTGACAATGGAGTTCTTCTTAATAATCAAGATTCTTGAATATATTGCCTTTCTGAAACTCTAAATTAATAGCAGCATTTACAGTGTTCTATACCCTCATATGTATGCTGAGTATTACTTTTTATCCTAAATATTAATCAAAACATAGTATGGTGGGCTTTCCTCGTGGCACAGTAGTTAAGAATCCGCCTGCCAATGCCGGGGACATGGGTTGGATCCCTGGTCAAGGAAGATCCCACATGCCACAGAGCAACTAAGCCCGTGCGCCACAACTACTGAGCCTGTGCTCTAGAGCCCGCGAGCCACAACTACTGAAGCCCGCACGCCTAGAGCCCGTGCTCTGCAACAAGAGGAGCCACCGCAATGAGAAGCCCACACACCGCAACTAGAGAAAGCCCATGTGCAGCAACAAAGACCCAATGCAGCCAAAAATGAAAAAAAACCCAAAAATAGTATGGAAAGAATAGCTTCTTGTTCAAATTCTCATACTTAAAACCCAAAAGGGTTATTATCTTCTGAAAAAAAGAAAAAAAAAAAAAACCTTCAGAACCAGAATGGAACGCAACTAATTCTGGTTTCCTGGTGAAACAGAGGTGACTTCATGAAGGAACTAATATTTCACCTATATCTTGAAATATTTGCCCACCTTTTTTTAAAGGCATTTAAAGAGGGGATTATAAACAAGAGAATGGAGGCAAATAGGAGACCAATATGTTCAGAGAATAATGAGATATTTGGGAGGAACAAAGAGATAATGTATGAGAAAGGATTTTGAGAAAAATAAAAAGCTTCCATAAATTCAAAGAAGCATTACTTTTATTGATATAAGTTCCATCTTCATCCTGGAGTTTCGTGTCTCCTCAGTGAATAATATATATGCTTAATGGTCTAGTTTACAAGGAACCCACAAATCTTTTTCAGGAGAGCCCTAGAAGAGATTCCATTCCAATTTCACAAGAATTATTACTTGATAAAAAAGTTCATAAAATTGTCTTTTGCTTTTTTTTTATGATTAAGAATTAGGCTGTTGTCAATGGTTGTGATACATCATGCAGAATTCCCTGAGTCCAGCTGATTTCCACTCACTGGTGGTGGACAGTTCCAAGCATGCTGCCAGTGGCCAACATCTTGAGTGCCCCTCTGCTTTGCTGCTTCAAGGCCCTCTTCTAATCCACAGGAGGCCATTCAGCTGCAAGCTGGCTTAGCCTGCAAAGGTAGGAGGACTAACCTCCTGGGAGCAATCCGCCACAAGCTAGAGACAGGAGTCTTGATAAATGCCCCAGCCTTCCTGTCTTCTGTGGTGGCAATGCTAAGGCGGGTTCTACACAGTTCCTCACCAGGGTCCATGGTGGAATTGAACCTCACTTGCTCACGGTGGCAACTGGATCATGAAAACATAGAGCTGGCTCTTCTTCCTTCTTTTTCTCTTTTTATACACTTTTAATTCTGCTCCATGAAATTTCTTCTGGGATAATTTACCTACACCCAATTCCTTTTCTCAGGTTGGGCCTTTGGGGAAATCAAAATAAAACATATACTTAACAAATTATGTGCCTCTACTACTTACCTATTTCTATTAACTCCACGTAATTTGCAAGCATCTAGACTTTCCTATCTCTTTATCTTAGACTGACAATTTAAAATTATGGCATTTTTTTCCCAAATTGTTGGCATTGATTACATTGATATACTTAGAAGAAAGATTCATCAATGATATATAAAGGAAGAACACTGACCTAAGAACCAGAAAACCCATATTGTATTCCAAGATTTTGTATCACCTAATGGGGAAACTGTATAAAAGTCATTTTACCGCTCTAAAACCTCCGTTTTCTGGTTTATTGAAATGATGGTGATATAGAAGGTTATTCCAAGGCACTGGTTTTATGAGTCCATGAAATTGTTAGAGACAGGCCTGCTTTAGACAAAGCTGTCAATTGAGCCAGCTGCTAGGTGGTCAGTTGGTCACGGTTTGGAGGCCCACTTGCACGTGTGTTGGTCACGGTTTGGAGGCCCACTTGCACGTGTGTTGGTCATGGTTTGGAGGCCCACTTGCATGTGTGTTGGTCACGGTTTGGAGGCCCACTTGCACGTGTGTTGGTCACGGTTTGGAGGCCCACTTGCACGTGTGGCCTTCCATCCTCAGGCCCAGAGCAACTTCTCACCAGCCTCCAGTCCAAATCTGTCACTTGCTTGGAGAGTTCCTAATATTTCAACTGCCCATGGCCTTAAATATACATAATAATTAATTTATGTAAATAGCAGGTACTGTCTGCTTCTAGAGAGTGCAACAAAGTAAACCATGTAAACAGGAAACTTGCTAAGGAGGACAAGCCTACAAATCCCATGCTAACCCCAGGTTCTTCCCCTTTCTTAATCAGCCCTCTTAGGTAACACACATGAATATGTGACTTTCTCCATATAAGTCACCTGGCTTTGTGTTGGCCCCCAATCTTGGCTCCAAAGGTGAAGTTTCTAGACAAAAGGGAGGTGGATACCCAGTGGTGGGAGGAGCTTGGAGGCAGGAAAGGCTTTACTGCACTTTGCAAGTCATCCTGTGTCACTGGTTGCCGATTCACTTACCCTGAAGGCTGGCTCTGCCAGAAGGTATTACAAGAAGAAAGTAAAATAATCTCTTTGTTCTGACTCTAGAAATGCTGAAAGGAAATTCCTGTTCACAGCAGGTGATTAAACAAGCTTTATTAGAGGCCATTACATGGAGTCACTAATGCTGCTTTGTTGCAATAAAATGGTTCATTTTCCCATTTTCTCATTCTCTGAAATTTCAACTAGAATTAATTAGATTTATCAACAATTTTATAACTCCATACTGGCTGCCAGAGTCTCATAAGAACACTTTTATAACCTGGGCTCTTAAAGCAGCAAAGCTCAAACTTATCCACCAAATTCCCCCTAAGTTAGAGGAGAATGGAGTTACATCTTGAAGAAAGGGATGTCCATGAAGTTTCCGCTACAAGCATGAGAATTCTCCAGAGCCTTCTCTTTCATCTTAAAAATTCATATGAATTTGCCTTCTACTCAGTAATAAACCTCAATTTAGGTCAATTTCAAAGTAATGTATGAAATTATTTACTAATTATTTTACCCCATCAAAATGTTTAAGGAAGAATAATAATTTGGATTTTATGTTTTATTCATATATGATTTGCAAGGATGAAATAGAAATATTTCTCTCTCTTCTCATGACACCTCTAAACTGCTCCTGTGTCATATATTCAAACTGAATTCATTATGAAGCATATTTTTGGTGCATCTGAAATCCTATATCACATCTAAATATGAAATTCATTGGGATTGACATATATACAGTAATATGTATAAAATAGATAACTAATAAGAACCTGCTGTATAAAAAAATAAATAAAATTCAAAGAAAAAGAAATTCAGACGTCAACTCCATTATCCTTTCAAGAGAAACATAATGATCAAAATTAATTATCTATCAAGTGAAACTGGAAGAAAGAGGACATTATGGTCTTTGTGTCTTTAGGCTTCAGAATGTATAGGTTTAGCATGATAGCTACATCAGCTGAACAAGTCCAGAAACTACTTTTTACTGCTGGCATCTGACCTGCCACAATATCTAGGGCAGGTTCAAAGTGAGCACACAGTGTTCAACAGAAACATTCATTTCTCTTCCTATATCCCCTTTTTCATCTCACAAACTCATCCTTTTCCTTTCTTTTCCTTCCTTTTACTTTATAAACCCAATCACTGCCCACTTCAGAGCACATTTTTACAATTTTGTTTCCACCCCACATTCTCCTGCATGGTAGATACTGTTGTTTTGTCTCATTAGAGAAAGGCATAAATATTCTTCCTCCTTTTCCTTTAGCCACTCTCTTTGGATTTTGTATTAATGAAATCATTACATTTCCTTGCCTAATCAATTATTACTCTGCTATTCATAAATCCAGTAAGTTTGATGGCAAAACTTTGATTGCAAAACTCTGCCAAGTCCTTTGGATATCACAGAATGGAAACCTCTATATAAATGTCTGCTGTGATTTCTATTAGATGAAGACACTTTGTGGTATGTTTTATTGCCCATTAATAAATGACCGGAGTGGTAAAGATATCTGGCGAGAAGCCTCGTTTCTTGCAAGCACAAAATATGTGGGTTAATGGAGCAATTAAACATACTTTCATATCCCAAGGCTGTAATAATATTAGGAAAAGTAAGTGAACTATTAAAAAGGAAAGACAACTGTAAATACAGAGAAAGAACCAGAAGCTTAACTTCTGTAAAAAGTGAGCAGGAAATATATGACAGAATTTCAAACAATAAGCAATTTATAGGGCATCAGATAAATTGATGTCTTTATATCTTTTCTTGTCCAAAGAGGTATCTTGTTTTACTGAGGTGAAGGAAATATAAAGTGGGTAAATAATCCTACAAAAGAAGCAAACAATAGGGCAGTAGTAGGTCCTGTGGGGGAATAGTAGTCAAAAAGCATTTTAAGAGGTATTAGCAGTTATGTGATTATGGGATGTTGGTATAATAGGCTGTTTGTTTGGGAGATATAGAGGACATGAGGGTTTGTAAAATGAAGTGCAGGGCCCAACATTGGTCATCTTTGTATTCCTAGGACGTTGCACATTTGTGGCATGTAGTGCTTGTTCAGTAATTGGTAATCTGCCAGTATTAGTATACCAGTAACTGGTAATAATGGTGATAAAGGTAATAGAAAGATTGGGTTTATTGGTAACTTCTTGACAAAGCCAATTTGAAAGATAAAGTTTAGAGGAAGATTTACCCACTTGATATCAACAGCATATACATCCTCCCAGGACTCTCACCTTCTTTGCCTTTCCTCTTCTATCCAGCCTGTTTCTGAGACCTCTAGTCTCCCCCTCTGATTCCTTTGTACTCTAATGCTTCCACCACCCAGACGCAGTACACTCATTGTGATAATCTAACTTCTTAGCTCCTATACCCTGCAGGCTGAGGGTTGCTATAAATAACTGCCTAACCATAAACTCTTGTGGCCTTAAAAGTTAGCTGAGACTTTAGGGCAACTTGTAAAAATTTCACTTTTTTTTTTTTTTTCTTGCGCTGCTTCTTTCAACTCCCTCAGTAGCTTCAGAAGATCTCTCTTCTTCATTACTCTCCTTACACTCTCTAATCAAATTCCATCCTCCACACTACAAATGAACACTTGCCCCCTAATGCGTGAGCTCTGCTTAGTTAACCATTATGCTTAGTTCCCATATTCTTCCTCACCTATGACAAATCATGTGTATATGTGTGTAAATCTTGGCCTAAAGTCATTTGTAGAAGAGTTTTATGTCCAAAAAAGCCACAGTTTTTACTTCAAATGCATTCAAGAGTAATGAAAGTCTATGCTGAATTCCCCAGAGTAAGTACTAACAGGATTATACAAATAGCAAGATGTCATAAAACTTACCCAAATTTCGACTAATCATTATAGCTACTGTCCTAACATCTTTATTTTCTTATTCTCTAAAAATTTTTTGCCTGTTGCTTCCTTATCCAGATGTGTTAGGGTTTCCTCTCCCAGAGGAGTGCCATGTATTTCCTTACATAACTCAGTTTTGCTTGCAGAGACCTCTTCCAATCTGTCATCAAAGAGGCCCTTTGGCGCTTCCCTGGTGGCACAGTGGTTCAGAATCTGCCTGCCAATGCAGGGGACATGGGTTCAAGCCCTGGTCCGGGAAGATCCCACATGTAGCGGAGCAACTAAGCCCGTGTGCCACAACTACTGAGTCTGCACTCTAGAGCCTGTGAGCCACAACTACTGAGCCTGCATGCCACAACTATGGAAGCCTGTGCTCCTAGAGTCCATGCTCCGCATCAAGAGAAGCCACCACAAGAAGAAGCCATGCACTGCAATGAAGGGTAGCCCTGCTCGCCACAACTAGAGGAAGCCCACGGGCAGCAACCAAGACCCAACACAACCAAAAATAAATACATAAAATTTTTTAAAATGTTTAAAGAAAAGGCTCTTTGTGGTAAGTCACAGAGTGAGCAAAGACTCCTTAGAATGCAATGAGAACCATGAGATGCTTTGAGTATTTGTGTTTCTACATTCATGCTTGTCTTTGCTTTTTCTCCTTCAGTTCTCGAAGACAATTATGCCGGCTCTTTTCAGCTAACCCTGCTGTCTATTCCTTTGAGCACACACCTTTCTGTCTTCAAGAAATTATCCATCAGTATTTCTTTCTTCTATCCCTGTATCTAGAATATATTTAAAAAACACCTAACTAAGTAATAAGAAAAAATAGTTTAAAAACAGGCAAGGGACTTCCCTGGTGGCACAGTGGTTAAGAATCCGCCTGCTAATGCAGGGGACACGGGTTCGAGCCCTGGTCCAGGAAGATCCCACATGTCTCAGAGCAGCTAAGCCCATGTGCCACAACTACTGAGCCTATGCACCACAACTACTGAAGCCTGCGTATGCAGAGCCTGTGCTCTGCAACAAGAGAAGCCACTGCAATGAGAAGCTCGTGCACCGCAACAAAGAGTAGCCCGCACTCGCCCAATTAGAGAAAGCTGGTGCACAGCGACGAACACCCAACGCAGACAAAAAATAAATAAATTTTAAAAAAGTAAAAACAGGCAAAATAACTGAACTGACATTGCACTAAAGAGGGACCAATGACAAATAAGCAACATGAAAAGATGCTCAACATCAGTAGTCATTAGGGAAACACAAATTAAGACCACCATAAAATATTACTATACAACTATTTGGCTAAAAGTAAAATGACTGACCATATCAAGTGTTGGTGAGAATATGGAAGGACTGGAACTCTCATACGTTGCTGGTAGCAACATACAATGGTACAGTTTGGTAGTTTCTTAAAAAAATGAACATAAACTTTTTGTATGATCAAGCCATTCAACACCTTGACATTTACCCTAGAGAAATGTAAGTATATATCCAAAGAAGATTTGTACAGAAATGTTCATAGAATCTTTATGTGTAATAGTCCAAACCCAAATGTCCATTAACAGGTGAATGGATAAACAAACTGTGGTACTCAGCACACACACGAAAAAAGGAATTAACAACTGATAATAACTACAGCATGAACAAATCCCAAAATACTACACTGAATGAAAGAAGCCAATCCAAAAAAAAAATACAATATATAATACATGAGTCCATTCATAGAAAATTCTAGAAAATGAAAACTAATTTATAGTGACAGCAGATCAATGGTTGCCTGTGGGGGTGACAGGGAGTGAAGACAAGGAGAGGTGGGAGTGACAAGTTACAAAGGGTCAGGAGAAAACTTTTGAGGGGCTGGATATGTTCATTAAATTGTGGTTATGATGTTACCAGTACACATATAAACACTCCTGTGTTTCTCCTTCAGTCTCACAATAGTTTTTTACACCAGATATGTGATTTCTCCACATGTCAAGCAATTCTGCAACACTAACTGGGTGTCCTACGTTTCAATGCAGTCCTGGCACTATCTACTTGGAGTTAGCATCAGATCCTACAGGTTAAGGGCTCAGTCCCACAAGACTGCCCCTACTTCAGATGTCATTCCCAAGTCCCAGGTTGTCACCTGTACTTCTCATCAATGGGCTATAAATAGAGATTCTCATGACTCCTCTTTGTGATCAATAATTTGCTAGAATAGCTCAGGGAAACACTGAGTTACATTTATTGGTTTATTGTAAAGGATATAATAAAGGTAACAGATAAAAGATAGCAGCCAGATAAAGAGATGCATGGGGCAAGTTATGTGGGAAAGGGCATGGTCCCTCTGTGCTCTCTCTGGGTATGCCACTCTCCCAGCACTCCATGTGTTCACCAATCCAGAAGCTCTTCAAACCTATAATATTGGGATTTTTATGGCAGCTTCATCATTTAGTCATGGTTGAATATTAACTCCATTTTCAGCCCTTCTTTCCTCTCTGGAGAATGGGAGGGAGGCCTGCTGAAAGTTCCAAGCTTCTAATCATTGGTTGGGTCTTTCTGGCAGCCAACCCCCATCCAGGAGCCTACTGAGAGTTGCCTCATTAGAACAAAAGATACTTCTATCACCCAGGATATTCCAAGGAATTTAGGAGCTCTATGTCAGGAACCAGGACCAAAGACCAAAAATTAAAACAAAAGATGCTCCCAATTCTCTTATCACTTAGGAAATTGCAAGGGTTTTAGGAGTTCTGTGCCAGGAACTGGGAGCAGAGACTAGAATATATATACATATTTTTCCTATTATCTCATTATACGTATATATATATATAAACTTATCCAATTTTGCACTTTACTATGTACACTTCATTGTAAGTCATTTATACCTCAATAAATCTATTAACATTTTCATACACTTGCTTTCCTATTTATGTCTTAACCCATTAAAATTTGGTTTCTATTCCTATCACTTTAGAGAAACAGCTTCAATAAGATCTTCATTGATATTTGAATTGCTATCATTTATCTATCTATCTATCTATCTATTTTATCCTTATTTTACCAGATCTTTCTGGTACATTTGATAATTGTGGTAAGTTCCACTACTTGAATTCCTTTACTCCACTGGCTTCTGTGACACTGTAGTCCTTTTTTTTTTTTTAATACATTTTTAAAAATTTATTTATTTATCTTTGGCTGTTTGGTCTTTGTTGCTGCGTGCTGGCTTTCTCCAGCTGTGGTGAGCAGGGGTTACTCTTCATTGCAGTGCTTGGGCTTCTCATTGTGGTGGCTTCTCTTGTTGCAGAGCCCCGGCTCGGCACGTGGGCTTCAGCAGTTGTGGCACTTAGGCTCAGTAGTTGTGGCGCACGGACTTAGTTGCTCTGCGGCATGTGGGATCTTCCTGGACCAGGGCTCAAACCCATGTCCCCTGCATTGGCAGGTGGATTCTTAACCACTGCAGCACCAGGGAAGTCCCTGTGACACTGTAGTCTTGTAGTGGTCATCATACCTTTCTGAGAGTTTTTGTCTTTTTTCTGTATGTACTCCTTTTTCTTTTCTGATTTCTAAACTGTGGTTGTATCCCAGGATTTCACTGACATCTCGTCTCAACCTAAATATTCTTCCTGAATATTCTCCTTGACTGTCATTGACCCAGCTGTCTCATAGATGCTGGTCACCCACATCTACATTGCTAATGTGAGACCCACACTAATCTTCAGAGTATTATTTCCAAATGCTTGATGGACGTCTCCACTTTTATTTCCCATAGAATAGTGGATACAACAAATGAAACACTGAAATCACCATCTTCACTCTTAAACAAAGTCATACTCCAGAACTAACAGCCTGGATTTTAAATATCATAAGCCCACCTATCACCCACGAATCACTCTTGCATTATCCTCTTAAATCACTTCCTCCTGATTTCTTGCTTGTATTACCTGAAACAGCCTCTCAAGTAACCCCTCTCTTCTAGTCAACTCCTCTTCAAGCCCATGTTTCCCGTAACGGCTGCCATTTCACACATCAGCTGTGATGCTTTATTAACCACAAGATGAAATGCAAACGCCTTATAGGGCTAATCAGATACAGAATTTTCTAAGGTCTGGCCTTATCTATCTTGTTAGCAAACATGTACATTTACCTTCTGCTCCCAACACTCTGCTCTGGCAGTAGTCAAACAGCTTTTAGTTCTACACATACACTGTGCTACATATTGCTAACATGTCATTACTCCCACTGTCCTTCCTGCCTGAAATGCTCTTTCTTCTTCTGTTTTTTGCTGGATAACTGTGCTTGTCTGTCCAGATTTAGCAGAGGCTTTAACTACTCTAGAAAGCCTTGCTTTATCACTCACCAATTCAGTCACACCACAATTACTCCTGTTGCATCCAGAGCCTTTTTCAGTGCTCTCCAAATATGGTTTGATCTAAATCACTCTACTTATCAGTTATTTATGTAATAATCACATTTTACCAGAATAATTTAGTGTCATTCTATGCCTAATACATATCTAATATGTCTCAGGTACTGTGATAGTAACCTTACAAACAATTATTCCTCTAAACATTCCTTTGAATCAAATATCCCCATTTTTAGGGTATAATTTAAGAAATTGAGATGTAAAGAGGTTAATTAACCAGTTATTAGTGGGGAGGTATGGGATTTGAACTCATCTATGTAACTACGGTAGCTTAAGCTCTTAATCACCACTATAACCAATTTTGTTCTCTCTCTCTCTCCTTCTTTTCCATCTCTTTCTCCTCCTTCTCTTTTCTCTTCTCTTCTCTGTTTCCACCTCTCTCTCCCTCTCTCTCTTTCTCTCACAGCAGAAATTGTGTGTTCACTTCAGAAATTGTGTGTTCTTAGGGAAGAATTGGACCTACACAGCTGATGTTCAACATACATTTGCCCAGTGAATAAAAGAATTCTGACAACTAAATCATTTTCTTTCCACTGCATCAAATTAAAATTGGAAAAAATAATAACTTTTAGTAGGAACAATTCTGAAAAGTCATCTGCTCTGATTTGATCACATTTTTTATACTGAGAAATTAAATGTCTGGTAAATTTTATTCTCCAGTGACCCTATTCATTCCTCAATCTTAAAAGTGGAACAAATATGTATCTGAATATTATGAGATTATTTTTTAAAATCCCAAATAAAATGCATTCTGTAACTGGCAAGAGGTTGATAATATAATGAGCCTGTGGTAGAACTCATTTTACATATATTAGAAGACTGAGTTAGTTACAGAATTTTGGAATGGGTACAGAAAAGAAAAAAAAGACTGAGAAATGAAAAATTGGTTGAAATGTTGGCAAAGACTTAATAACTAAATGTCCTTAAAAATAATGATATGCCAAACTAAAGGAACTTAAAGAGGGACTTCCCTGGCAGTCCAGTGGTTAAGACTTTGCCTTCCAATGCAGGGGTGTGGGTTTGAGCCCCTGGTCAGGGAGCTAGGATTCCCACATGTCTTGCAGGCAAAGAAACCAAAACATTAAAAAAAAAGCAATATTGTAACAAATTCAATAAAGACTTTAAAAAAATGGTCCACATCAAAAAAATCTTTAAAGGAAGTTAAAGAAAAAACTTTAGTCAATATGAAGGAATGATGTGGGGTGAGTTCTAATGCCAAAAGTGCTTGTAAATCCTGAAGTGGTATGCCTTAATGAGCTCAGAGAGTTCAGAGATAAGGCATTGATTCCGTGGGTTTGTGTACTTTGTGTTATCTTCGGTTTGAAGGAAGTTTAATTTTAACATGCATTGAGGGCCCGCAAACTATCTGTAGCCATAGGAGGTATACTAGATATATTTGTTCAAAATGTGCCCAGTCCTTTGCAGAAGGCACAAATACAGAGCTAAAAAATAGTCAGCTAATAAGTTTTTTTTTTTAAGTCAGGTTGCCTGTATCAGTGAAAGCGCCACAACTTCTGAGAGTCCTGGAAGATTTTTTGCTTTTTCTCAATTAATTTGTATTCTCATTTATGCATCTTGACTAATTTTTTATAAGGTTTTGACTAAGTTTGGGGCATATGTAAATGAATAAAACTTATTTTCTACCTACATGAAGCCTACAGTTAAGAAGATGAAAACAACCTTTAGTACCTGATATTCCCATATGATCTTCAGCTAAGTGTTAGATCCTAGGCTTGTTTAGGATGATATAGAAATGTACATATAGCAATATAATCAGTTATACAGATTAATCTATTTTATAAATAGGGTGGTGATGTAGATTGCACTAGAATTATAAAAGGATGAGTAAAATTTTCTGTGTTAGAGACTGCCTTAGGGCTAGAAGTAGGTAATACTTCTAAATATGGTATACCTTAATCCTAAGAGAAAAGGGAGTATGCAGCAGACATCGTTAGTGTTTTTATCTGATATTCATTTTCCCTTTCTTGTTTACAAAGCTGCAATTATAGTCTAAGCAAAGAACAATGTTTCATAACCTCTTTTGCAAATGGAATTGATAATGATAAGTAAAGGAGAAGATGTTGGATGGATCTTTTTGACCTTAAAGTGGTCTATCCCAGGCTAGAGGTTATCCTTTTATTTATTTATTTATTTATTTTGCGGTACGCGGGCCTCCCACTGCTGCAGCCACTCCCGTTGCGGAGCACAGGCTCTGGGCGCGCAGGCTCAGCGGCCATGGCTCACGGGCCCAGCCGCTCTGCGGCACGTGGGATCCTCCCGGACCGGGGCACGAACCCGTGTCCCCTGCATCGGCAGGCCGACCCTCAACCACTGCGCCACCAGGGAAGCCCGAGGTTATCCTTTTATCTTCCCTCCTCTCCACTTCCTCCTTTTTCTTGCTTCCAGCACAGACATCATTACAGGAACTCCAGCAACCACTGTAGACCATGAAGAGATCTTGATGAAAGCTACAGATTTCTGTTGAAGCAGAAAGCTGGCAGGAACATGCCTCCCTGGTGATTGCAATGTTACCATACTTCTAAGATTTTTTTATGGGTGAGGTAATTGAGTCTCTATTATGTCTAATGGTGAAGTTAATTTGAAGTTTTATTTTATATGTATCAAATTTAATCCAAAAAGCACCCATACAGAAACAGGATAAAAATAGTCAGCTAATAAGTTCAGGTAAGAGTCAAGAACTTGATCTGACCAGAATAGAGAGTAAGATCCCACTAATGTCACTGACAAGCATTAACACCACTTCTCTCGTATACAATTCTAATTTTCAGCCTCCCCTATACAATTATAACTCTTCATTTAAGATGGCTTCGGACTTGTTGAGTACATAACCTTCAAATGTAGCTCTATGTTATTGACATCTATAACAATCAACCCAAATTTTCCAAGGAGAACAACTAAAAATTGTGGATAATGTTCTTTTAAAAAAATCAAAGATATTAAACTGCTGTCAATGCAGCCTGGATTCAGGAACCAACATCTCCAAGAAGAGGAAAGTATATTGGGGTGAGCCTTGTGATTCACTACTTTTCCCTTAGAGACATTTGTCTCTGTGAGCCAAGTAGCTGATGTTGGTTTGCAACTTCCGGGATCCTCAGGTGAAATTGAAAGTGGCTCCCTTATACACAGGGCAAGGAGAGACTGAAGAAAGAGGCAAACCACCCCAGATTGGCAGGTAGCAGATTGAATAAGCAAGGGAACTTACATACAAGACTTGTCTTGGGCGGCTGCAAGATGAGATCTCTGCCAGAATCTGAAAAGTTTATGCAGAGGCTTTAATGAGGTGCAGTTACATATTGTCCAGATGGTCTCAACACCACTTTACTCTCTGAAGATTGCATCCTTGAAACAGCTCAGGCTATGGGAATGGTGGGTGGAAGGTGCTTTCCAAGGACACTGGGGACGGTAAGGGGCCACTGATTGGCCGGATCCAGTTCACAAGTCAACCAAAGCTCAAGTCCTTTTGATGACCTCCAACAGCTGAATAGCCTAGCAGAAAGCAGGGACTAAAAGGTTAAGTAGCAGAGCAGACTATCAGCAATCTCTGGTTGATAAGAAAACCAAAATTGAAGTTCAGGGCTGGCCAAATATAAGGGTCCTGGTAACCATCCCAGGCATTCAGGTGGAGCCCTTGAAAAACTAAACCCTAGATGGCCAACTGGAAATTGTGCAGCTCTCTCTAGATTAAAACTGAGTTTCAAATCAACTCATGCTAGACTTGATTAAGGTTGTCTAAGTCTAGACTAACTGCTTGCATTTTTGAGAAATTAAAGAATATTTAAATTAATGATGGGATATATCATATTCATGAATTGCAAGATTCAATATTATAAAGGTGTCATTTCTGCCCCAAACTGATCTGTAGATTGAATGTGATCCCAATTAACAATCCAGCAGGCTTTTAGTGGGAAGCTACCACTGGTTGTAAAAGTTTTATGGAAATGTGAAAAATTAAGAATAGCCAAAACTTTTAAAAAAGAACAAAATTGAGCTACTAGAAATACAGTGATGAGAAAAGCAATGAGGTCCCTGCCACTACAGGGTGCACAGTCCTATGGGAACATCAGAATATGAGCATAAGTTTTTTTCAAAAGAAAAGCATAGGCTATAGGGGCAATCCAACCTAGTTTAGGGAGCCTTCCTGAGAAACTCATCTTTAAGCTGAGCTCTTGAGGATAAAGAGTGGCTATCTAGGAGAACAGTAGAGGTAAGAACCTTCTAGGAGAGGGAAGAGTTGGTGAGAATTCCCTGAGAAAGAGAGAGGGCTTATAAAATAGAGTGGAGGGTGGGACGTGGGGATTAGAATGAGGATTGGAAAAGGATAACTATAGATACGTAAGCAGGGACTAAAACTTGGTAGGGCTTACAGGGTGTGTGAAATAATTTGTACTTTATGCTAAAAGTCAATATTTTAAGGGACATCCTCCCCCAGGGAATACAGAGATAGAATTTGCATTATCAGAAGACTTCAAAATATTATTCTATCTGCAGTGGGGAAGATCAAATAGAGAAATTGGGAGAGAAACTAGCACGGTCTTCCTAGAAAAGTTCATTAGAGAAATGCAGTTGTTTAGAATAAGGTAGTAGAGGTAGAGAAGAGTAGATGCAATAAAAACTAAGACACACATATATGGTACTAATAAATGCTAGTACATCGTTGTTAAATGTTGCGAGAGAGACCTATTGATTTATGAACCTTGGAATACTGGGGAAGAAGGAAGGAGGAAAGGAAGATAGGAGGAATGGAGTGGGGGAGGGAGACAGGAAGAAGGGAGGGAGGAAAGGGAATTCAGAATCCCACAGTGTCTGGGAGGTATGGCAGCAAAAAGAAGGAGGAGGAATCAAAACTCCAAAACTCGGGCTCCCCTGGTGGCACAGTGGTTGAGAGTCCGCCTGCCGATGCAGGGGACGCGGGTTCGTGCCCCGGTCCGGGAGGATCCCACATGCCGCGGAGCGGCTGGGCCCGTGCGCCATGGCCGCTGAGCCTGCGCGTCCGGAGCCTGTGCTCCGCAACGGGAGAGGCCACGACAGTGAGAGAGGCCCGCGTACCGCAAAAAAAAACAACAACTCCAAAACTCCAAACCAAATGAAAGGTTTATAGACAGAGATTGAAACAGTAATAGAAAGTTTTGTTACAAGTCAAAATACAGTCTTCACACTGTTTACACAAGATTGTGGGTCCTTTTAGCACAATCTACATGGTTAATAGCTCTGGAAGCACCAGTCAATATATTTGATGATAAGTAAATAAGTCTTAATTATAATCATTAATAATTCAACAGATAATCAAGAATAATGTATAGATGCCTTTTAACTTGGTTTTATGATATTTTTACAAGGACATTTAATTTCTAAATTATGTATTTCTTACTTTGGCAGCTGTTGTAATTATTTTGTGTTCCTGGGCACAGGCTCTCTAGAGCACACAAACTCCAAAGCTTGTAAGATGATGGGAAGGAAATTCATGAGTTAAAATTACACCATAGGTAATCCATGGTAAATGAGATACATGATAAAAAAAATTAAATTTATATATTATAAAAAACTATATGAGCAGAGTCATTTGAGTCATAATAAACAGCATAAAGTTTTATTTCATTTTGTTTTACTTAAGAACAACTGTTCCCATCACCAGAATAATTTTATTTGTAGGCAGAAATCACCACTGTGTGATTTTGAGCTTGATGGAAAACTAAATATGAATCCAGCTTCTGCCATCTATTAATTTTTGTCACATTTAAGAAGACATTCATGCCTATTCTAGCCTGTTTTCACCCCTACAGAATGAGTTTCATCAAAAGATCAAAATAACAGAAATAAAAGTATTCAGTGTATTAAAATATTACCTATAATTATCATACACAATATTGTCATATTGTTCCCAGATATGACATTGCCTCAACTACCAAGTTAAAGGTCATTTTCTTGCTTTAAAGTTGTTCTCAATCTTGATATTACTCATTAACATTCTTATTTTTGAACCTCAATATATTTATAAGTTTATGAAATTTTTAAAGAATGAGTTCAATGACAATTAGTGATTTGTTTAATGTGTAAGGTGATGAGTCAAGGGAATATAGGACTGTTATGTAATAGACTGGAGAGGTCTGTCACTAGGTGACATGAAACATTCAGAAGCAAAAAAGGTTTGGAAATGGAGGAGAGGAGGGAAGATGAGTTCCACTGGGCAATGTTTAATATGTCATCGTTAAATCTGAGCTAGTGGAAGTCTTGGCTATGGATGGGATGGCTCAAGTATAGAACACAGAGCAACAGGAAGAGGGCCAAGGGCTCCGGGGAACTAAGGGAGTACCGAGACACAGGGAGAGAAATAAACCAGAGCTCCAGTTAAACCACATTCCAACAAACAGTATTGTCAGAAGAAATAGAGGCAAAAGCAGAACAAGAGAAAAGGAAATATGTGATTACCAACATGTTTCTCACCAGCTAGTCATGGACCCCTTTTCTCTCACAGCTACTTTCTTGGGTCACTCCCTGTTAGCTGTCAAGGTGTCCTAGAGCAGAGGTCCAGCTGTCATCTCCGTTTTCCAAATTCTGCTGGAGAAACCCGTCATAAGCAGCTCCTTACCAGAGGCATTTATGACAAATTAGTAGAGGGTGACTAACTTGGAAGCGAATAAGCTCAAACTTCAGTCTCTCCTTGTATGAGCACTCTTCTAAGGCCTTGGGGCTATTTTAGTATTCATAAATGTATGTTATTTTCTCCTGAAGAAAACTCAGCCCCAAACCAGGGTCCATCCATGCATACTGGATAAATTCACACATCTTTGATTTGGAAAGGACTTTAAAGGTCATATGTGTCCTCCAACCTTACAGGAATCCCTCTGCCAACATTATTTAAAAATCATCATCTAGGGCTTCCCTGGTGGCGCAGTGGTTGAGAGTCCGCCTGCCGATACAGGGGACACAGGTTCGTGCCCCGGTCCGGGAAGATCCCACGTGCCGCGGAGTGGCTGGGCCCGTGAGCCATGGCCGCTGAGCCTGCACGTCTGGAGCCTGTGCTCGGCAACGGGAGAGGCCACAACAGTGAGAGGCCCACGTACCGAAAAAAAAAAAAATCATCATCTAAAGGAGGTAAATGGCCAACTGTGTTTGGATTTTGCTCTGTCACTTGTCCAGTTTCCCCATCTCTAAAAGGGCAATAATATGAATTTCATGAAAAGGAAGCTGTTGAAATAAATAAAAAGTTCATAGCACCTTACCTAGCACAAAGGTGGGGTTCAAGAGTGATTGTTACTATTGTTCTATATTGGAATGTTTCCAGAGATTAAAATCTCACCACTTCTTTAGGACAGATGGACACTTTATAAAGGTTAAGCTACGTCTTCCTTATCATGAGCTGGAGCCCATATCCACATAACTTCCTCTAGAACTACACAATTTGTTTACCCTTTCTTCAAAAGTTTAAAAGAGCCATTCATGTCCTCTAAGTCTTCTAAGAAGAGCTACATTCTTTAACTATTATTTGACATGTCTTGAAATCTAGAAAGCACAGCTTAGTGTCTGGCATTTAGCGAAATTCAATGAGTGATCTAAAGTAAGTGAATGAGTAAGGGGATACATGAAAAAATAAAATTAATCTCAATCATTCTATCCTTGGCTCTCACTTCTTAAAATCTGGTGGACTAACTCTGAAGAATCAAAAGTATTCTGTCCAAAAGAGAGTGCTAAGGAATTATCTCCTCATGTAATCAAATTACTACTTTTATTCTCTTGACACAAAGAAAATTGTACACGTTTTTAAACAAGTTAATCCCAAGTTTTTGTTAATGAACTTTAGACCAGCCAGGTATCCCCATTCTTGAGAGCAGGAATTCGGTGTCACTCAAGTTTGCATTCTCCACCTCGTCTTGGACCTAGTGCTTTGCCTCTAATAGATACTCAACATATAATTTTTAAAATTTGAAATATGACATACACATAGAAATGTGCACACATTGTAAGTGTGCAGCTTGATAGATTTTTACATATGTATTTACTTCGGTAACCACCATTCAGATCAAGATAGAACATTATCCCCACCCCACAAATTTCTTCTTTTCCCTTCCTTGTAAATACTCCCCTCCAATCAAGTAACCATCTACCACCATAAATTCGTTTACTCTGTTCTTGATTTGATTGTTAAGTTAAAATAAATGTGTGAGTTTATTTATGGATTTTCCATTACTTTCTA
The DNA here is from genome assembly GCF_059928025.1 of Delphinapterus leucas. Lineage (NCBI taxonomy): Eukaryota > Metazoa > Chordata > Mammalia > Artiodactyla > Monodontidae > Delphinapterus > Delphinapterus leucas. Next base: position 12,503,358 of record NC_143144.1, read on the forward strand.
CTGTTTTTTAAATTTATTTTTTTTAAGACTTGGTTTTTTTAGACCAGTTTTAACTTAACAGCTAAATTGAGGGGAAGATACAAAGATTTCCCATTACCACCTGTCTGCACACGTGCACGGCTTCCCCCATTATCAACATCCCTCACCAGAATGGTACATTTTCTACAACTCATAAGCCTACATTGGCACAGCATAATCACCCAAAGTCCATAGTTTACATTGCAGTTCACTCTCAGTGTTGTACTCTCTATAGACAAATTTATCATGGCATGTAGCCATCATTTTGGTATCAAACAGAGTATTTTCACGGCCCTAGAAATCCTCTGTGCTCCATCTATTCATCCTTTCCTCCCCTCCAATCCCTGGCAACCACCGATCTTTTTACTACCTCCATAGTTTTACCTTTTACAGTATATCTCTTACAGTTGGAATCATACAATACATAGACTTTTCAGATTGGCTTCTCTTTCACTTGGTAATATTCATTTAAGGTTCTTCCATGTCTTTTCATGGCTTGATAGCCCATTTCATTTTAGTGCTGAATAATATTACATTGTCTGGATGTATCCGTTTATTAATCCATTCACCCACTGAAGGACATCTTGGTTACTTCTAAGTTTTGGCAATTATGAATAAAGCTGCAATACACATTCATGTTCAGTTTTTGTTTGGACATGTTTCCCACTCCTTTGGGTAAGTACTAAGGAGTGCACTTGTTGGATCATTATGGTGAGAGTATATCTTGTTTGTAAGAAACTGCCAAAATGTCTTCAAAATATCTGTATCGTTTTGCATTCTTTCCGATAACGAACGAGAGTTCCTTTGCTCCATATCCTCGTCAGAATTTGGTGTTCCAGATTTGGGCCATTCTAATAGGTGTGTGGTGGTATCTCACAGTTGTTTTAATTTGCATTTCACTGATGTGAAGCATCTCTTCATACCCTTATTTGCCATCTACATATTTTCTTTAGTTAGGTGTCTGTTAAGGTCTTTGGCCCATTTTTTAATAGGATTGTTTGTTTTCTTATTGAGTTTTAAGAGTTCTTTGTATATTTTGCATAGTCGTCCTTTATCAGATGTGTCTTTTGCAAATATTTTCTCCCAGTCTGTGGCTTCTCTTCTCATTCTTTTGACATTGCCTTTCACAGAGCAGAAGATTTTAATCATAATGAAGTCCATCTTATCAATTACTTCTTTCACAAATCATGTCTTTGGTGTTGTACCTAAAAAGTCATTGCCATACTCATGGGCACTGAGTTTTTCTCCTATGTTATCTTCTTGGAGCTTTATAGTTTTGCATTTGACGTTTAGATCCGTGATCCATTTCGAGTTAATTTTTGTGAAAAATGTAAGCTTTTTTCCTAGATTCAATTTTTTTGCATGTGGATGGATGTACAGTTGTTCCAGCACCATTTATTGAAAAGACTATCTCTTTTCCATTGTACTGCCTTTGTTCCTTTACCAAAAATTAATTAGCTATATTTTTCGAAGCCTGCCCCTGGGCTTTCTATTCTGTGCCATTGATCTGTTTTTCTATTCTTTCGCAATTCCCACACTATCTTGATTGCAAAGCTTTTTAAAAAACTTTTTATTTTTTATTGGAATATAGTTGGTTAACAATGTTGTGTTAGTTTCGGGTGTAAAGTGATTCAGTTATACATGTGCTGTATAGATATATGTAGATATACATGTATCTATTCTTTTTCATTCTTTTCCCATTTAGGTCGTTACATAATATTGAGCAGAGTTCCCTATACTATACAGTGGATCCTTGTTGGTTATCCATTTTAAATATAGCAGTGTGTACATGTCAATCCCAAACTCCCTCACTATCTTGATTACATAGCTTTATAATAAGCCTCGAAGTTGGGTAATGTCAGTCCTCCAACTTCGTTCTTTTCCTTCAGTATTGAGCTGGCTATTCTGTGTCCACAGTGTCTTTGTACAAACTTTAGAACCTACATTTGTCTATTTTCTTTTCCTTCTGACAATACCATAATGTCCTGATTACTGTAACTTTATAATAATTTGAAAATCTGGTAGGACGCCTAAAAGTCCAATTTCTAAATTCTTCAGTACTGCTTTAACTACTCTAGTTCCCATCATTTACCTAAAAATTGTAGAATCACCTTGTTAATTCATACACACATACAATGTAGGGATTTTGATTGGGATCACACTGGAACTATAGACCCATTTGAAGAGATTCAACATCTTAAAGTGTTTAATATTTCCGTGGTAGAATTTTTCCATCTTCTTATTTTCGACCGTTCTATATTCTTACATTTAAAGTTTGTTTCTTGTAAACAACAAATAGTTGGGTAATTTTTGAACCCATTCTGAAAAATATTTGCCTTTTTAAAGGCCATTTATATTTGATATAATTAATAATACAGTTGGATTTTACGTTTTCTATCTTGCTGTTCTTTTCTATTTGCCCCATCTGTTCTTTGTTCATTCATTCTTCCTTTCCTGCCTTCTTTCACAGCAATCAAATATGGTTGACAATTCAACTTTATCTTCTCTATTACCTTCTTTTTTTATACCTATAGGTATCATTCTTCCATTGGTTACACTAAAAAAGAATCATCCTTAATACTCTATACCTTAAATCATTACCAAATTCAAGAAGAGAATATTTAATCTTTCCACCTTAGTGTTATTGTTATTATACGTTTGACTTCAGTGAATGTTTTAAACCCCACAAGGGGGACTTCCTTGGTGGCACAGCGGTTAAGAACCCGCCTGCCAATACATGGGATGTAGGTTTGATCCCTAGTCCAGGAAGATCCCACATGCCACGGAGCAACTAAGCCCGTGTACCACAACTACTGAGCCTGTGCTCTAGAGCCTGTAAGCCACAACTACTGAGCCTGCAAGCCACAACTACTGAGCCCGTGTGCTACAACTAATGAAGCCCACGCACCTAGAGCCCGTGCTCCACAACAAGAGAAGCCACCCCAATGAGAAGCCCGTGCACTGCAGCGAAGACCCAATGCAGCCAAAAATAAATAAATTTATTTTAAAAAACCCCACAAAATAGTCCCATTATTTATGCTTTAAACAACAGTCTATTTTCTCATACATTTACCTTTTATGGAGCTGTTTATTTTTCCTTACACTTCTCTGATTCAGACCAGGATCACCTTCCTTCACCTTAAAAAGAATATCCTTCAATAGATATTGTAGTTTATGGTTAGCTGACAATGAATCCTCTCAGCTTTTGTCTATCTGAGTGTATCTTTTCCCACCTGCAATTTTAGCTTTTTCTTCAATGGGCATAGAATTCTAGCTTGACAGGTTTCTTGTCCCTTTCAGTCCCCTAAATATGTCTTTTATTGTCTTCTGGCTTCCATGATTTTTCTGTTGAAGTCAGTGTTCATTCATATTTTCCCTCCAAAGGTGACATTTTTTTCTTCTAGCTGGTCTAAATATTTTCTTTTTATCTTTGCTTTTCAACAGTTTGAATCTTACGGACCTCGTTGATGTTTTCTTTGCTTTGGGGTTATTGAACTCCTTGAATTTCTGGGTTGACACGTTTCATCAGACGTGGCACGTTCTCATGCATTGTTTCTTTGAATGTTGCTTCTGGTCCTACTCGTCTTTCCAGATATTTCCTATGAGCTTGTATATGAGACCATCAGCCCCATCTCCTGTTTTGCCCAGGCACCATCCATCTAGTTAGTTCTTGATTTAGCAGTCCAAAAAGCTCATTTTATTCTTTTTCATAGAATGTAATAATCTGCTGAAATTCTCTATCTTTGTATTCATTTCCAGGGTAGTTTACTTAATATATTATTTATGGTTATTTAAAAGTCCTTGACTATTAATTCCAGATCATTTCTTGGTCTCTGTCTATTAAATGTATTATTATTAATTTTTGTCATCAAATTTCTTTTTTCCTTCTTTTCTTCTTCTTTTCGTGTCTACTAAGTTTTTATTGCATACTGCATTTGTAAAAGTTCTAGCTTAGATTTTCTTCCTCTAATGAATTTTGAGTTGTGCTGTGGCAGAATAGTTAAAGCGTTGGTGGATCACCTTAATGCTGAAAAGGTCTAGTTTTTTTTTTTTTTTAATTTATTTATTTATGGCTGTGTTGGGTCTTCGTTTCTGTGCGAGGGCTTTCTCTAGTTGTGGCAAGCGGGAGCCACTCTTCATCGCCATGTGCGGGCCTGTCACTATCGCTGCCTCTCTTGTTCTCTGTGAAGCACAGGCTCCAGACGCACAGGCTCCGTAATTGTGGCTCACGGGCCCAGTTGTTCCGCGGCATGTGGGATCTTCCCATACCAGGGCTCGAACCCGTGTCCCCTGCATTGGCAGGCAGATTCTCAACCACTGCGCCACCAGGGGAGCCCTGAAAAGGTCTAGTTTTATTAGGGCGAATCTATTTTGGTTTTATTCATTTTCCTAGGGCGTTATTTGTACACCCAGAAAGTATCCTTCAGGGTGGTCTCAACCAAATGTCTAAGGTGTTCACCAAAGTCCCAACTTAAATATCTCCCCAGAATTGTGTGATTTTCAGGATCTGTACTCAGATTTCCACTTCTCAGCCACTATACTCTATCAGGCTTCCAGAATCTTGCCCTGGGACTACGCAGCGTAGGCATTCGACTAAGGAATGCACAGGAATTTCCACAGAGACT